>NC_136065.1:856769513-857364513 GCF_964261635.1 Lissotriton helveticus
AGCTGTACAGTGCATGCATGGGACACCTATGCTGTTGTGTCTAAGGGTGGGCGGCCAGATACGCTCCGTGCACGGAGTGCACGTAGTGCCGTCTCCTACGCATTTTGCGTAGCGGGCGTAGCCAGGCGGCCCTACGCACGCTCCGCAGACGGTGCGTAGCCGGCCGCCACCCGCCTCCCTCCCGCCCTCCCTAAATACATAAATAAAAGGATAGAAAGCTTTTAAAAACACTTACCTTGTCTGCCGCGTCCCCGGGGCTCCCTCTCGCCGTCCCTGGATTCGCGCCGCCATTTCGGATACTAATGCGCATGCACGGGTGGCCACGCATGCGCATTTCTCATGAGAAATGTGCATGCGCGGGTGCCCGCGCATGCGCATTAGTATCTGAATCGGTGGCGGCGCAAATCGCGGGACGGCGAGAGGGAGCCCCGGGGACCCGGCAGACAAAGTAAGTGTTTTTAAAAGCTTTCTATCCTTTTATTTATGTATTTAGGGAGGGCGGGAGGGAGGCGGGCGGCGCGGAGTGGGGCTACGCGGAGTGCGCGGGTGGGCGTAGTTTTGCGCCCACTTTGCGTAGCTCCGCGGAGCCCCGCTCCGCACACTACGCCCAGGGTTAGTTGCGTCACATATAAATATACTCTGAATAACCAATACTGAATGCGGGTCTGCATGGGGGTACATGTGAGTGCTCTAGAGCTGCCTAGGTGCCTATTCTGTATTGAGGGTCTGCGTAGAAGTGCCATTGTATGAGAGTTTGTGTCCCCTCAGATGACAGAAGTGCGCGGCGCATGCCCAGATCTACTATACAGATGGAAGTGGTAAACAAGATTCAGGTACGACCATGGACTTCGGGAGGGAGTCAAGAAATGTAAAGTGAAAATACATACCAAGGAAATCTTACTTTTCTTGGAGGAAAAATGAAGACTGGTTGTAAGTCACTTATGGCGCCTGCTTACATGCACAGTGTTGCTTACAGTTTAATTTGTATAACAGCAGACATTGGAGATGAAGTTAGCTGTCTGCAAATGCTCTATTGATGAAATGAGAAGCAAACAAGTTATGCCATGCTGTGTTATGCTGCTCCTCTTTACCTGTATTTAAAAGAAATGCTATTTTCCTACCTGGCACCTCCTACCTTCCTTCAATAATATTATATTGATATTGAAAATGAAAAGCTAAACAAATTGAAGGTGGTAATTGCCTAAGATTCAAGGTGGCATTAACGAAGTCAAGTTCAGAAAGGTACTGAGGGAGTTAACCCCTCCATTAAAGCAGGTGTGATCAAAGCATATCGAGGAGGACCAGACTGACATCAGAGCTTTACCTATCCACCTATGATAACTCCATATACCATTAATGTAACTGGAAAGATTCAGGCAGTGGTTATCTTGAAAAAGTTAGAATCTATCTTGCCCTCATAAACCTATGCTGCACACCTTTGCACTAAAGCCCCCTGACACATGGGAGAACTTTTATTAATGTGGTTAACAAATGTTTACACAATAGCTGCTTTTACCCTCTTTGCCCTTTTAGCATAATCTGAACCTCATCAATATGCCACTGGGTTATCAGTGCACAAGGTATAAGTAGTCCTAGTGGCTCTCAACCTACTTTTTCACTGTTATAAGTATGTGAATCAATGCTTAAAAAAGGAAAGGCAAAGTATTGCATTTGCCGTTGTCTTTTATTAGTATTCCGCTTTTGAAATGGATATTGCGCCTGGCTGGTTCTATTGTGGGAGCCCGAAACGACAGGTTCTGGTAATGCTTTGCTTAAAAATGCCAACATGGTGAGGATTTAGCTATTGGACTATTATGGGTACGACGTGCACAAAGCTCTGTGTTGCCCATGTATTACAATACAAAGTCTTTTTAAGTTACACGATTACAGGTACCTGCTGCCAAAATGCCACCCGAAGCAGCACGGACTGTCATTTGACATTGGAGACAGCACTAACAACAGCCACAGACATAAACAAGCATTGTAAAACAAGCTCTGTGCAGGCAAAATATATTGGAGAAATAAAAGAATGAAGGATGCCTCTGTAGCTTTGCCGCCGCATACAAACCATGGACATTGGGAGGCGGGAAGGAGTCAAATAATGAAAAGTAAAATTACATATAGAACACTAAGGGAGAAAAGACGAGGCTGAGGAATGACCACACCAGCCTCTAAAGTAACTATATATCACAAAAATGGTGTTGTAACCTTACATAAGAAGCCTCTGGAGGAAAATGAAAGACATGTCAGCTGTTAGTAAGGGAACCAACAGACCATGATGCTAATAGCTACAAAATTATAGGTATCTAAGTCGGATATCTTAACCTCAGAGAAGTAGGTCCTCTCTCTTTTCTTACTAAAGCCCCCTTGCCTTCCCTTGTTGATTGTGTAGGGGTACGGTTTGCAACCTTGATGAATGACCATAGCCTGTTGGCTGTTATGAAAGGCAGAAACATGTTGGTTGAAATTATATGGAGGCAAGGATCATTATATCCAGTGCCATACCCCTTAATTACCTACGGTAGTCTGTTTTCTTTATATCCAGGGTACTACACTGAGAAAAGGACACTTAGTGGTATACCCATAACCAGTAAGAATGTCCCTTCAACAAATTTTTGTGAAATCATCCAGTGGCAGAGGAAAAACATGAGGTAGGTGGGGGTTCCTGGGTGTGGGATGGTAAGTCTCTCAAGTACGATTTATTGAGAGAATCTAATATAAGGCCAACCCGGTGCTATGGGTGGGAAGGGAAAGAGACCCTTTTCTTTTTATAGCCCTCACTCACTCTAGTAGTGACATGCTTCATCATTTGGCTCACCCCAACTCCTAAAGGTCGGGATGGGCTCAACCACCTTCCAGGGAGCACTTAAGGATTTGGTGTATGGGGCGTACCATTAAAGATAAAATTCCGAATCCACTCCTAAAGAATTCTTTAATAGTGGAGTGGGAGGGAAGGTTAAAAAATATATATACAATCGGGTGTCAGTATGTGATGGTCCTATGACCCTAAATAAGCACCAACATGTTTCAGCCCTCCTTAGCTGGCCTAAATAAGTCCTGGGCTTTTGTCAGGGTGGGAAGTAAAGAGGTTACTTCCCCCTATTTGCCTGGTGCACTTCTAAGTGTAAAAATGGAACAAGTCTAATACTTGCCACCGGTTTTGGATGAATAAATACCTGCATAGAAAAGAGGGAGACATAATATACACTTGTTATAATGTACATGTGTTTATAATATAAAGTTACCATCTTCACACGGTCCCCCTGGAGCCATTGTTGTGACGGTGTTGGGGTATCATTCACCCCACCAAAGTTATATTAAAATCATGCTGCTATGGTGTAGTCATATGTAGGTCACGCTTACCATACCATGTGCACTCCTGTGGCTTTCACAAGTGCTATGGGTTGTGCATGCATGCATTATTTCATTCACAATAAACTTGCATGTTTGCCATCGATTCACCTTGTCACATTCATTCAAATCCAAAGCAGAGTATTACGGTTTTTTGGCACTCACCCCATAAACTCAGGGCTAATGATTCCCAAGGGAGCGCAGGAGGGAGACCTTGTAGCCACACACTGTAGATGAAAAAGTTATGACGATATCATTGTTAGATAAGGTAAGGTGACAGAGGAACATAAAAATTAACCTCTTCGCTGCGGGGATTATTCACCTGCTGTGCTGGGGGGGGGCACGCACAGCGCCCGCATGCTCATGACGAGCTCAGCTCGTCATGAGGCACGGCGCTCCTGTGCTCATGACGAGATGAGCTCGTCACAGGTGCATTGGCTTCCGTGGAATGTTCAGCACAGGAGGGGAATTCTCCCCGCACCTGAGCGTTCCACGGGCCATAACGAGCGGAGCTCGTCATGAGCCCCGGAGCGCCGTGGCTCATGACGAGCTCAGCTCGTCATGAGCATGGGAGGGGTTAAAGAGAGACTTGAAACAAGCGCCTTAGCCCCCTTCAGGCATCTCGACCGGCCTCTCGTTTAACAGGGCCTGGAGCCACTTACTTTGTCGAAGGTCCTGCCCTTCTGAAACCTACTGGTTATTGATCTCCCCAGCTTGTGCAAATGGTTTGGTCCAGTGCTGCAGTTAAATGCAATACTTTTCGCGCTTCCGGGAAGCCCCGTGGATGGGCTTGATACACCCATTACGTGGGATCCAGCAGGTGATTGGTTACTGTTGGGGGCTCGTCCAGCGTCGTGCGGAACGCCATGATGTGAAGATTCGTTATGACGTCTGCACCCCTCCCTTCAATTGACACGTCAGTGAAAACTCCACCTGCTTTACACGCCATGGGGCGACATCTAACAAAAGTTATCTACACCTTTTCATATATGGTTGAGCGCCTCATTTATTATTGTAACCACAAGTAATGACATTGTCGGTACCCAGTTCTTAAAGGCAAATTCTTTAAGGAAAAATTCTTAAAGAAAAATTCTGAGTTTCGTATATCGGACGTGTGACCAAAATATCCAATTTCGTATTTGTACCTTGGTAATACCACGAAGTAGTGTCAGACATTACCAACCTATGTAAAAACATATACCGTGTGGGAATCCCACTCTGGTCGTTATTCGATTGTGATATGTACGTGTATTTTATTGGTTCATCTGGAAGAGAAAAGATGTTTCACAGTCACCTCATCTCAGCCTCAGGTGATTTATACACTACATCTTATGTAGTACCCACTCATATTTTATATTTGACTGTTCTCACATTGTCGCGATGGCATTTAAAAATAGGAATGTAGTGGACTCATTTCTGAGGCAAGGCAGGGAACATCCAATCATGGACATCCGGCTCGTTGTATATCATTTACCCAGATTATTGAGTTGGTTCCATGGTATCTCATCATTGAGGCTCAGTATATGGGTCTTAAGGTGGTGAACCCATCTCTGTTGCTTCAGTAACTGTTTTTTGGGTGCAGCTGGTGGGCATGATTTTCTCAATGATGTTCCATTGTAAATCTGTGTCTGTGTGTTTTTTTCTCAAGGAAATGCGATGTCAGTTTAGTTATGCGTCTGCATCTTATGGTGCTCTTGTGTTCATTAATGCAAATTCTGATCTTACAGGCAGTCATCCCGATATATATGAGACCGTAGGGACAAATAATAACATATACCACGTTGGTACTGTTACAATTTGTATGGGATCTCTGCTCCCAAGGAGTTCTCATTCCAAGGTCTATTGTGTTTGTGTGGGATGTAAATGGGCATACTGAGCAATTTCTGCATGGAAAATGTCCCTGGACTGGGGGGTAGATTCGACAGTGTGTTTTGTCCAATGCCTGTTTTCCTGCTTGTGTCACTGTGAACCAGTCTGTCCTGTATATTTCGTTTTTTTTCGAAATGAAAACATGGGTTATTCAAAATCCAGTTTGTTTGATGTGAGAATATGCCAATGTTTGTTAATCATCTGATTGACAAAATTAGATCCGGTATTGTAGGTTGTGACGCAGATGAGATTGGTGTTCTCTGGTTGATTCATTTTCTCTAGGAGGGAATCTCTTGGGATGTTACATACTCTCTTTTTGGTCTTGTTTACCATTTGAATACGATACCGTCGGGATCGTAGTTTGTTCGCCAAAGTGTCTGCTTCTCTTTTATAATCATCTAGCATAGAGTATTTGCAGTGTATGTGCATGAACTGGCCCACTGGGAGATTTTCCTGGCGTGCTCTTGGATGGGCACTCTCAAAGTGTAATATGCTGATGTGTAGAGCTTGCCTTCTTCTGCCATAATGTTTACATCTACAAATTATACTTTGCTGTTGTTGTGAATCATAGTAAACTTTAGGTAAGGGTTTCTATCATTTATCCAGTTGTTAAAGGATTCAGGAGACCTATTGGGGTTGTTCCATATGACCAGGATGTCATCTATGTACCTGATCCATAACCATATCTGGTCGGAAAAAGGATTGTTATTCCATATATTGTGGTCCTCAAACCATCCCATGTAAAGGCTTGCCACGCTTGGGGCAAAAGTGCTATCCATGGAAGTACAGTGGCATTGGAGATAGATATTTTCTTCAAAACTGGATTTAGGCCCAGATCTTTGTACTGGGGTGAATGTAAGACATTGTTCTATATTCTGTCCATCAACTGTGGTTTTTGCAATTTTCCCTCATCTTAGCAGCACCCTCTCTACTCCCAGACAGTAACATCACCCAAAGCCTTACTCAGGCCCAGACCTGGGACGAGATGAAAGAACTTAAAAGGGAACAGATGAAGATTTTACTGCATGATGTAATCATGACCGAGTACTTGCGTGGGAATGCAGCCCCCACAGGACTTTTTGTAACCAATGAACCACATATCTTTTTACAGTACCCCTATTTAGGAAGGAATGGTCACTAATTACGTGGCAATGCACACGTGATTGGTTAATACTCATTATTAATACCGCAAAATGCATATCAGAGGCTATGCTAGTCAAGATCAAGATCAGCAAAGACAATCTAAATGTCCAGATTAAGATCTCGGTATTCAAGAAAAAACTGTAAGAAGTAAATAAAGAGATCTCGGAACACAAGTAATTCTTGCTCCAGCGCAAAATCTCAAAGGTCCAGACAGATTTGAATACATTTTCCCATGAATGCATATACCCCTACACCAAAGACGGGTACAATAAGAAGGATGAGTCGGACACAAACGCATTGGAAAAAAGTGATAATTGATCAATATACTTGGACACGGATGAGTGGTCAAGTGACAATTCAGCCTCCAGCAGAAATAAAAGATGGCGCATGTGATAGCAAAGGGGTAACCTCACCAACCCTCTATTTCATAACCACCCGATGATGTTTTGGCCGGGGGCTGTATCCCCCCACCATACCAAGGCCCACCCATGCCACAGAGCATACCACAGAGTATGCCATATTACCAGCAAAACCACCCGAATCAGCATTTTTTAGGGTATGGTGGCTGACAAGGGAGGAGAGGCCAGAGAGGACGAAGAGTACAATGGCAAGACGATCAGGGGCGTAACACAGGTCGCCGCAGCCCCCGCGGTGGGGGGGGCACGCTCTAGAGGCCCCGTGGGGGCCCCTCACTCTCAGCGGGGGGAGATGACTGCAAGAAAGCCTCAGTCTTCGCAAATAAAATAGTGCTCAAGAGTTGACAGCGCGCACGGCCTGGCTGAGGCCTCTCCAGGTCATTACCCATAAATTAAACGGTGGTGCGCATGCAACGGTGACAGCCTCCTCAAAGCCTCACGCTATCTTTTCATTAATTATGGTTCCGTGCGCAAACCTGACTCTGAGCCTCTTAATAAATTAATTAAATAGTTGGTGCGCAGTACGCCCAGGCCGGCTCTTCGTAATTAAATAGTACGTGGGCTAAATGGTACATGGGCGTGGCGGCACGCAGTTGTCTATGCGTCTGCGCGGTACCGCGGTCTTCAGGGCGGGGGCAGGCTGGTGACTAATGCCTCCATTGTCATGCGCTTTGTAATTGATAGTGCGTGTGACTTATACTAGTACTGACTCCTGAGAAGGGTGCGGCCGCCGTGCCAGGATAATTGTAGTAGAGCACTAGCCCCTGAATGGTGGCTAGCCTCACCCTGTCTTCTGCCGCCCGCTCGCCTCCGAAGCTACAGGTGAGTGAGTATGTCTGACTCTGAGGCAGGGCCGGTCAGGAGTAGTGGTCTGAAAATGGCGAGCAACTGCCCTGGTGGTGCCGCTCACCCTCCTGAGGTCAGAGTGGAGAGTCTCAGAGAGGTGGGTGGTGGGCAATGGAATCCTGGTATGGGGTCCTGCCACTCCACTGCAGATTTCTTCTGTTCGTTGTACTTTCTGCAGCGCTACCCCCATCCCCCCTCCCTCCATGTTGAATAAATTGCAGAAGGAGTATTGGACGGGTTGAGTGGAATAACAACAATACATATGCCAAGCCTGGTATAGAACTGGAATCTGAGGAGGTGGGTGACCAGGCCCGGTCAGCCTGCCTCCACGGTAATTACACACTGCTGCAGCTCACAGCCCGCCTGGAAAGATGAGTCAGAGAGGCAGCACTCAGAGAGTGCAGGCCGAACCTGGTTGGCTCATGCGCATGCAGGCCGGGGCACCACTTTCCGGTTTGCCGCCGCCCAGCACAGCTCACCCCTAGTCGGGCCCGGCCAAGGCCGTACATGGCCTCACCAATGTTGTCGAGTGGTGCAACACACTGCTGGTTCCTGAAGTTTCCGCTTAAGTTCCCACCAGCATCAGCCCTAAGTGAATCAGGAGGCAATGCATCAGGCCACCAGGCCGATACAGTCTGCCAGACCTGTACATCACGATTCATCACACTCTTGTTCCAGGGCAATCACAGTAAGCTGGTAGCTCGTAGCTGCTATGTGGCCAGTGCCTGCTCCGACATGTCTTTAGGAGGATGAAACGTGAAACCTTTAAATATATTACCTACACATATCGATTCAATCAACGTAATAAGCTAAGAGGCACGTGGCCGAACACTCCAGTCACAGAGACACTTAAAGACACACACACAATTACACAGGCAGTTACACGTGGGAATATGAACATAAACTATCAATCCACAAACGCGGCATGCACAGGGTATACTACCCCTGAGAGATGCAAACTTATGCATGTGTGCAAATAAACTTTCCCACATGAAAAACCCATATGTGGTATATAGATAAAAATGCAAAAATGCACAGGTAAACTGGGATGTACACAATCACACATATTCTCAGAGTAACAGAGACATAAAATATAAACAAACACAAAATTGCAGGCACATACAAACAAATGGGCACACGCATAAATGTCATAATGCCCACAAATGCATACACAGGTAACTTACACAAACACATTTATGTAGGCACACACTCACACAGGGATGGAAATATAAATGCACAGATTACAAACAAACACTTATAAATAGATGCGTATTTAAACACAGACATTTACTTGTACACACATTTGGCCTCAAAAAGCCAGGCACGTTGCTTTCCCTGAAAGTTGCACATACATCAGAGTCGTCCTACTCCCACCACAACTCCTGAGGAATTCTTTTCAGCCACATTGCCAGAGTCCTAGACCCTGCCCCGGATTAGCTGACCAGAGGAAGTACATACCACAGCAGGCGCGTGTTAATAATGATCTTTTAACTGTAAGCTGCTGCGCGATGAGCTGCCTGCCGCTACTGCACTGCCAGTTAGTAGACAGATGCATTGCTTGGAGTTGTTTGGGATTTGAAAATAGAAAAAGAAGGCAGCGTGAACGGAGAAACAGGGTTCAAATCCCAACGTTCACAGTTGACCACATTGTGTTATCCTGGGCAATTAACCTACCTTCTCCACCTTTCATCATCTGCCGAAACTTACTGGGAAAGTCTAGGGATAATTCAGTCTACAGTGTGCCACCCACAGAAAAACTCGTTCATTCTTTGTGGATGAGAAATAAGAAAGCCCAATACATAATTTAAATTAAAACCTGAGGTGGGTAAAGACTAATTATCAGACACAGAGTCCTTAGAAACCTCATATTCATTAATCAACAGTCCAGCGAAGTGCACACTGTTTGGGTATTTTCCAGGTACAAACTGACGCCAATAAACTAAGGGATGGCTAATCAGTCAATTGTCAGATATTTCCATTTGTTTGACACAGGATGTAACTACCAAAGCCATTTGCGTAACTAAGATTAAGTTAGCCGCTCCACAGGTTGCATGTAGTGTTTAAAAAACTTGTGAATTTCACTTGCTACTTTATTTAATCATGATGTAATTTTATTGTAGAGCAAACATCTCACTGGAGTGGTGTGGAGTGGGCATTCGAGTGGGGGGGGGCTTGAAAAATTGTGGAAAACTTGCAGTGTGTGGTTATTTGCAAAGTTTGGAAGGCATTCCCAACCTTGACCTAGAAGAGGGTTTACACATGTTAAGTTTGGGAATAAATAGTTATCCAGTGTGGGGATGTGCAGGGAGCAAGCCTTGATGTATTTGGAGAACACAAATTTGACATGGGCTTAAATTATCTATATCCAAATTGGGAATGTGGAGGGAACATCCTCCAAATTTATGGTGCTAGTGGGGGAGTTTCTATTTGGTTCCAAGTAAAGTTACACACTTTGTTCACTTGCCTTTAGTGTTCTAGTTATTTATTTGTGTTATAATTTATTTGTAATTCCCTAACCTATTTCTAAGTAAACTTTGCACTTCTAGAAGGAGAGAGATGGAATTAAGCATGGGCGTAAAATCCATTCCGTTCGCGGAATTTGCGGATTTTCTGCAATTTCGCGGTCCGCGAATCTCGCGAAATTGCAGAAAAATTGGCGAAATCGTGTGCGGGACGGATTTTCAAAAACTGAAGTACATGAAGCACTTACAGGGTTACAGCAGGTGCCCAAGTTGAAGCTAATTTCTTTGTAACCATTTACAAAATGGTTACAAAGAAATTAACTTCAACTTGGGCACCTGCTGTAACCCTGTAAGTGCTTCCTGAGCGGTGCCTCCAGAGTTGTTGCCTACTTGCAACTATTCTCTGACCCTGCTCTGACCCTCGAAGCAGGGTCAGAGAATAGTTACAAGTATGGCACAATGCTCCAGGCTGTCACAAAAATTAAACCACAACAGGAAGCACTTACAGATAAGGAAGAAGGTGCCGGACTTGAAGCTCAAATTCAGTAACACATTTACCAGCCCCCGGTTGAGGCTGGGCAGGTGTGCTTTCTCCCCATAATGTACAGTGGTAAACCAGAGGGTGCTGTGATGAACCAGAAGGTGCAGTTGTGAACCAGAGGGTGCTGTGATGAACCATAGGGTGACAGTGATGAACCAGAGGGTGGCAGTGGTGAACCAGAGTGTGGCAGTTGTGAACCAGAGGGTGGAAGTGATGAACCAGAGGATGCTGTGATGAACCAGAGGGTGACAGTGGTGAACCAGAGGGTGGCAGTGGTGAACCAGAGGGTGACAGTGGTGAACCAGAGGGTGCTGTGATGAACCAGATGGTGGCAGGGGTGAACCAGAGGGTGGCAGTGGTGAACCAGAGGGTGGCAGTGGTGAACCAGAGGATGCTGTGGTGAACCAGAGGGTGGCAGTGGTGAACCAGAGGGTGACAGTGATGAACCAGAGGGTGGCAGTGATGAACTAGAGGGTGGCAGTGATGAACCAGAGGGTGGCAGTGGTGAACCAGAGGGTGGCAGTGATGAACCAGAGGGTGGCAGTGGTGAACCAAAGGGTGGCAGTGATGAACCAGAGGGTGGCAGTAATGAACCAGAGGGTGGCACTGGTGAACCAGAGGGGGCTGTGATGAACCAGAGGGTGGCAGTGATGAACCAGAGGGTGATAGTGATGATCCAGAGCGTGGCAGTGGCGAACCAGAGGGTGGCAGTAATGAACCAGAGTGTGGCAGTGATGATCCAGAGGGTGGCAGTGGCGAACCAGAGGGTGGCAGTGATGAACCAGAGGGTGGCAGTGATGAACCAGAGGGTGACAGTGATGAACCAGAGAGTGGCAGTGGTGAACCAGAGGGTGGCAGTGATGAACCAGAGGGTGGCAGTGGTGAACCAGAGGGACAGTGATGAAGCAGAGGGTGGCAGTGGTGAACCAGAGGGTGGCAGTGATGAACCAGGGGGTGGCATTGGTGAACCAGAGTGTGGCAGTGGTGGACCAGAGTGTGGAAGTGATGAACCAGAGGATGCTGTGATGAACCAGAGGGTGGCAGTGGTGAACCAGAGGGTGGCAGTGGTGAACCAGAAGGCGGCAGTGATGAACCAGAGGGTGGCAGTGATGAACCAGAGGGTGACAGGGGTGAACCAGAGGGTGACAGGGGTGAACCAGAGGGTGGCAGTGGTAAACTAGAGGGTGGCGGTGAAGAACCAGAGGGTGGCAGTGATGAACTAGAGGGTGACAGTGGTGAAACAGAGGGTGACAGTGGTGAACTAGAGGATGGCAGTGGTGAACTAGAGGATGGCAGTGATGAACCAGAGGGCGGCCGTGGTGAACCAGAGGGAGCTGTGATGAAACAGAGGGTGATAGTGATGATCCAGAGGGCGGCAGTGGCGAACCAGAGGGTGGCAGTAATGATCCAGAGTGTGGCAGTGATGATCCAGAGGGTGGCAGTGGTGAACCAGAGGGTGGCAGTGATGAACCAGAGGGTGGCAGTGATGAACCAGAGGGTGACAGTGGTGAACCAGAGGGTGACAGTGGTGAACTAGAGGGTGGCAGTGGTGAACCAGAGTGTGCTGTGATGAACCAGAGGGTGGCAGTGATGAACCAGAGGGTGACAGTGATGAACCAGAGGGTGGCAGTGGTGAACCAGAGGGTGGCAGTGATGAACTGGAGGATGGCAGTGGTGAACTAGAGGATGGCAGTGATGGACCAGAGGGTGGCAGTGGTGAACCAGAGGGAGCTGTGATGAACCAGAGGGTGGCAGTGATGGACCAGAGGGTGGCAGTGGTGAACCAGAGGGTGGCAGTGGTGAACCAGAGGGTGGCAGTGATGAACCAGAGGGTGGCAGTGATGAACCAGAGGGTGGCACTGGTGAACCAGAGGGTGCTGTGATGAACCAGAGGGTGGCAGTGATGAACCAGAGGGTGATAGTGATGATCCAGAGGGTGGCAGTGGCGAACCAGAGGGTGGCAGTAATGATCCAGAGTGTGGCAGTGATGATCCAGAGGGTGGCAGTGGTGAACCAGAGGGTGGCAGTGGTGAACCAGAGGGTGGCAGTGATGAACCAGAGGGTGACAGTGGTGAACCAGAGGGTGACAGTGGTGAACCAGAGGGTGGCAGTGGTGAACCAGAGGGTGGCAGTGGTGAACCAGAGGGTGACAGTGATGAACCAGAGGGTGGCAGTGGTGAACCAGAGGGTGGCAGTGATGAACCAGATGGTGACAGTGGTGAACCAGAGGATGGCAGTGGTGAACCAGGGGGTGGCAGTGATGAACCAGAGGGTGGCAGTGGTGAACCAGAGGGTGGCAGTGATGAACCAGAGGGTGGCAGTGATGAACCAGAGGGTGGCTCTGCTAAACTGCCCGGGAGCCCTGTGAGTCTGAGCCCCCGTGCTGCTGAGCTGCCCAGGGGTTGTGAGCCCACGCGCTACTGAACTGCCCTGGGGCCCAGTGGGTGTGAGCCCCCGTGCTGCTGAACTGCTCCGGAGCCCTCTCAGTGTGAAAATCAATCGTGCTCAATTGCCTGGGAGCCCTCTGGGTATGAGCACACATTGTGCTAAGTGCCCCCAGTACATATATACACGTACCGTACAGCACCATTATGCTCTTGCACCATGAAGTCTGGTGCCTGGATGCTCCTGATCCGTGTAGGTGGTACCACCGTCTGGTGCAGTCAAAATGTAAAGTCATAACTTGCTACACAGCACCAATAAACACGTGTCCCCCCTGGCACCGGTATGCGCATGTACCAGGCGTGGAGCACCCGCATGCCACTGCACCCTACTGCCCAGCGCCAGCATATGTCTGTACGGGGCAGTTTAGTATGAGATGGGACATTGTCCAGCAGCAGCAGCTGCATGCGCCTGAACCCACTGAGCAGGATCAGAATGGCTTTGTACCAACACGCGCAGCAGAGCTATCTTGGACATCTGAAGGATTCTGGGGTCCTGTGCCAAACGTATTTTTGCATCCATGAGTTTCCCGAGCGCCATCCCTGTGTAGCTCCTGTGACCAGGAGGCTGCTCTCTCCTCATCTGCTGCTCTGCTCGGTCTCTGACCCTTTATAAACAAGATGCATGTGAACTCGCATAGAAGCCCTGCCCGTTTGGGCCCGTCCACCACACACTAGCGGTATGAAACGTCTACCCTCCCGTCCACACTATAATGGCCAGCTCACTCAAGGGACCTCGGCACCTTTTGGCGTGCTGGCAAAGTTACACGCACACGTGGTCACTTATTTGTGCAAATGGCACAAAAATCCGCGAGTTGGCGGGAAAATTCGCCAACTCGCGGATTTTTTTGCGATTTTGCACGAATTCGCGAACCGCGAATTCGCAAATTTCGCCCATACTTAGAATTCACAGTATAAACATTCGGTGACGTGGGCAACTTTTAGGGGTGAATATTTGAGATGGATATTGGTGGGAGCTACACTGTGAGCCAACGGACCGTGAGGAGCGCTATGATAAAAAGGGTGATGGGTGGTCCTGAATAGTGTCTGCTCATTCTCATAGGTTTCTTTGACTAACTTTTTCTTTAGTACTTTGTTGAGGATGAAAGTTTGCCCGTGACTTGAAGGATGTGGGGCAAGGAATTCCAAAAAGCATCCCCTGAGCTCTCACTGTTTTCCGTATGCTGCTTTCATCTGCATGTGGGACTGTTGGAGGACTTGGGCTGCTTGACCTCAGGTTGTTTCCTGGTTTAAATTTGCGGTCAAGTTACCGAGATAGAAAGGACCATATACTTGAAAGGATTTGTATACATTACCTTTGAATGTAATTCTTAGTTTAATGGAAAGCCAGTGCAGTTCCTTCAAGGCAGGCGGTATTAGACTATAATGATTAAATCATGCTCCTTGGAGACTTGTGTGGATGTCATTGTAGCTCATTGACATCATGTATTCATTAAGTAGCGCTGCCTTTTTGCCTGGCTGTGCATCAAGCAGTTTAGAGTCATATTTCTTTAAATTGCAGTTGATTTGTGTCAGGGATGTGTCTTACACCTGTCTTTACTTACTGTCTTAAATTCTCTTTGTTCTAAAATGACGTGAGCCCCATTACCAGTCTGACAAGTGGCATCAATAAATGAGTTAACAGAGATGTTAGGGTTTATAAAGCAAGTTATAATTAAAATATTAATCGAGCTGTTAATTACATATGAGACCAGAACAAAACATTGCTAAATGATTTCTGAGAAACCCTTAGTGGGTGTCTGCTGCACTTCAGATGAAGCTGGGCCAGACTTACAGCTACGTAACAAGAGTGGGAGCGAAAAAAGAGGGGTGGGGTGCTTAAAGACAGAAAGAGGGGAAAGGAGAGAGCAGAATGGAAAGAAGTAGAGGTGGGGAGGCGACAGTTAAGAGAGTTGAAGGGAGGGAGGAAGAAAGAAAAAGGGAGTGGTGGAGAGAAGAAAGGAGGGTGGAAGGTAAGTATGGAAGAGAAGCTAGAAGAAAGATAGAGATGTGGTAAAGCAGAAATGAAGGAAGGGGAGAAGGAAGCTTGCAAGAAGATGGGGAGAGAGTGATGGGGTAAAGGAAGAAGACTGCAAGGAAGGAAGAGAAGGATCAAAGAAAGAAAAGAAGACTGGAGCTACAGAAAGGGGTGAGGGAGAAGGAAGAGAGGGGAAGAAATGGGAAGAGAGGAGAGTGAGAAGGGAAGGAAGAGAAGTAGGATAGAAGAGAATAATGGTATTGTCCATTCTATTTCAGACCCTTCATAGTTGTTCTTTGTTCTTCAGCCATAGGCAGTTCCTGAGACAATAGGATCACACCTTGGCATTGTTCTGATTGCTGCCGCAGGTAAATAATCTGCTTTTGACAGTATTGTTACAAATGGCATAGCTTGTATGTTTATATTGTCTTTCTCTAAGTTCTAATGAGAAAGTGGGAAACATTCTTGAGGCATTTCATTTAAATGTTGGAGGTTTGCTAGATTTCTGGGTGGTAGGGCAAAGTGGTAGATGGTGGGCCGCGCCGCCAGGGGAGCCCTCCATGTGCTTTGCAGGGGGGCCCCCTTAAGATTGGTTACGCCACTGAAGACGATGTGCCAGACAGAACCAACACCAGGAGCAGAACAAGAGACCAGGGAAAGGCAGGCCCGAGCAACCAGTAGCTCTGGTGGTCAACCTGTCAAAGGAGCAATTGTATGAAAATGAACTGGGTGCCCTCAACAAGGGATTAG
Source organism: Lissotriton helveticus (assembly GCF_964261635.1). Taxonomy (NCBI): domain Eukaryota; kingdom Metazoa; phylum Chordata; class Amphibia; order Caudata; family Salamandridae; genus Lissotriton; species Lissotriton helveticus. The sequence goes on from NC_136065.1 coordinate 856,785,311, forward strand.
GATTTGTCCCCACTCCGACTATGGACAAGTTCACCATCAGATGTGAACTGGCAGAGTTTTTTAGGAAAATCAGCATCAAAACCTTTTTCATGAATCAACCAGAACAACCCAAAGAAGAAGGCTACAAAAACCTGAAGAAGAAATCTACCTTTAGTCCACCACCTTCCACAATACCCCCTGAAATTGTGGCGTTTGGGGAAGCAGTCATAAAGGACATAGAGAACTACCAACCAAAGTCCAACGGGTTTAATAATCTTTTAAATCTTTCATCTGCCCTGAAAACACTCAGTATTGATAGAGAAAATAGTGATAAAACCTGCTGATAAGGGGGGAGCCATTGTGGTCCAGAACAAAGACAACTGTAGGACGGCATGCATGTTACTACCACAGGAGGAAAGAAACCACACTATCCTTCGTACTGATACAACGAGCAAGATGCAACAAAAAATTGGCCTATTCCTGGGCACAGAACTTGAAAGAGGAAGGATTAACCACAAGGAAAAGGAGTTCTTGACAACAAAAGAACCCAGAGTCCCGCAATTTTACACCATACCAAAGACACACAAGGGACGCAATCCACCACCAGGGAGACCCATAGTCTCTGGTATTGGTTCTGTACTGGAACCTCTGTCACATCCTGGTCATATGGAACAACCCTAACACCTCTCCCGAATCCTTTAACAACTGGATAGATGATAGAAACCCTTACCTTAAGTTTACTATGGCTCACAACAACAGCAAAGTATTATTCTTAGATCTAAACATTATGGCAGAAGAGGGCAAGCTCTACACATCCCTGTTTACGAATCCTACTGATTGAAACAGCTTATTACACTTTGAGAGCGCCTATCCAAGAGCACTCCAATCAAATAAATCTCCCAGTGGGACAGGTCATAAGCATATGCCGCAACTGCTCTAAGCTCTAAAAGAGAAACAGACAATTTGGCAAACAAACTACAGTCCCTATGGTATCCTATTCAAATTGTACGCAAGGCCAAAAAGAGAGTACCCCAAGAGATTCCGTGGTTCCTTGTTTAAATATTGATGTAAAAAATATAGTTTAAAAAAATAGAGATGTAAAAATATTGAATACAAAAATATCAACTCCCTATACTTAAACAGGTAAGTACAATAATATTGAATAAAAAACATCGAAGTAAAAAATATAGATGTAAAAAATATTGACTTAAAAAAATATATATTACTTAAACAAAATGTATTAAATAATATTAATATTTTCAGCAAAATTAATTACATTTGATATGTATTTTAACTAAATATAACAAATGAACTTATAAACACACAAAAGTGTGTACATATACATATATTTACTTAAAATATTTTATTAACTACTATCTTTATTTAATTTATACACTTTTTAAATTATATATACAAATATATATATACATATTACAATAATTTAAAAGAAAATAAAGCATTCTATAATTAATTAACACAAACTATAAAAAATAATACATTTTGCAACACAATAATTATAATAGCAGGGAAAATGGTGGATAGCGGAGGGGTAAAAATTACTATTCCAACTCCAGTGAGTGCAAAAGCAGAGAAGGTGTTGAATAGCGGAGGGGTAAAAATCACTATTCCCACTCCAGTGAGTGCAACAGTAGGGAAAGTGTTGGATAGCGGAGGGGTAAAAATTACTATTCCCACTCCAGTGAGTGCAACAGTATGGAAAAATTTGGATAGCGGAGGGGTAAAAATTACTATTCCCACTCCAGTGAGTGCAACAGTAGGGAAAGTGCAGGATACCACACCAATAAAACAAATCTACATTTTTATTAAATTGTATTTGCATTAGTAACATTGAAATTGAAAAATATTTGGGGGAGGCAAGATGACGGCTGCTTAGTTGTAGCCGAAGCAGCAGAGCAGTGAAGCTCATACGAATTGCCCCAACGGAGACCTATGGCCATGGCTATCTATAGCTTTCTATAAGCTTATGGATTTTCAGATGCGGTACATAAAAGGAGTACAATAATCCGGCGGAGCCTTTTTGAAAACGTTTGGATGATTTTACCGCTTACCTGTCGCTGCTCGGCGGTACGGCTGCTCCAGGTGCTGACGCGGGCGGCTCTCTCACTGTGCTCCAGTCGGAGAGCAAGAGGGCGGGGCTCGGGTGAAGCTTCGCGGGTGCCGCGGGGCAGAGCAGCGTACGAGGCCAGGTCGCTGAGGCTTGCAGGACGGGGCGAGGAGCTCGCTGTAAGGAGGCTTTGGGCAGGAAAGAGGCGATCTGCAATGGCTCCACAGGTCAACACAGGAGGGAAGTCGGCACCAGAGAAAGAAAAGAAAAAAAAGGCTGGAATGGAAACTGCCCTGAGTGACACAGATGGCAAATTACAGACCCCTCCGGTAAGAAAACAGGTGGTGGGCAGAACAAGACAGGCAACAGCCAGAGCCATGGCCCCCATAGCCGACATATTTGCAAGGGCTGGCAGAGAGAAGGGGGCAAAAAATTTAATACCACCACAGGAGGGGGGCAAGTCTGAAACAGGGATCGATGATACAGACACCGTGATTGACCCAGATGTAACTGATTTAACTGATCCGCTCCCCCTCCAGAATACTATAGGACTATGTTTGATGAAAGGGGATGATTTGAAGGAACCCGAGCCAAAACTTAAGCCTGAACTTGACCCTGACCCTGAGCATGAGCCTGATATTCCAGGCAAATGCGATAGCGAGACCATGGGGAATGTGAAAGAGACTAACAGCAACATCATAATGGGTGAACCAGGGGTCTCTAACGTCGGGACAGCTACGAGTAACTCCCAAAGGAGCCCAGTGGATCTGGTTGATGTCGCGAATATGGCAAAGGATCAAGAGGGGCCGAGTGATGGTGCACCTATAAAGGAGAATATTGTCGCCAGCGGGGAAGCTGAGAAGGGGAAAGAAAATGAAAAGGTTCCGAGCGAATGCTTCTTCTCAGTGTCGGAGGGGGGGGAGTGGTCAGAGGACGATGAAGATGAGGATCTTGGCTCCAATGGTGTCTCAGATCCAGATGTAGAAAGTGATCTTGAGTCTGGCTTCCCCGTAACAGCAGTCAAACCACCAAAGAAGCGTGAGCTCCCTCAGAGCGAGCTCAGTTGGGACCATTCCTCAGCATTGCCCCTGCAGGGGAGCCCGGGAGGAGGTGCCGCACAGATGTTGCTATTAGAGACTATCCACAGCGAGATCCTGGCTCACAGAGAGGAAGCCCGGCCGGACAGTTGAAAATCCCAAGCAGCCGTGAAGAAAATCCAGGGAGCTGTTAGGAAGCTGTCTAAGGCCTGTATCAATTTGGGAGACCGGGTAACTAATCTGGAGGATAGAGTTGTCTCCACGGAGGCGGAGGCAGCAGCCGCAGTCAACAAGGTTGAAGCCCAAAATGCACAAGTTATAGATATTCAGTGGAAACTGGAAGACATTGAAAATAGGATGAGACGGAATAACCTCCGGGTTCTCGGGGCTACCGAAGGGGTGGAAGGTTCTGATGTTAGAGCTTACGTCAACAAAATACTTGAACAAGCATTTCCAGAGCTTTCTAACTGGACTTGGACAGCAGAGATACAGAGAGCTCACCGCACTCCGTTTAAGATAAAAAAAGGTACTAAAGAAGGAGATAAACCTAGAGCTATCCTAATCTTTTTGGGTAATTTTGTGCTGAGGCAGGCAATTGCGGAGAAGGCAAGACCGGATGCTAAGAGGAATGTGGATGGGATCTCGTTCTTCGTTCGCCCGGATTTTTGTCATATTACAGTGGAGAGACACTGGAGACTCAGGCAACTGATCAACCCATTTCAGCAGAAAAAAATGCAGGCCTATCTAATTAATCCAGCCCAACTGAAAGTTATAAACGAGGGGAGAATTATGTACTTTACTTCTGAGATTAAAGCCAAAGAATATCTGGACTCTTATGGGAAATAGAACAGCTTTGTATGTACGGGGTGAATGTCTCTGTTTCTAGCATTTTGGAAATATTGGTGAAGGTTCAGGGGAATTTGTAGTCTGGGTGTCTATTTAAAAAAAAAAAATGTCTCAAGAGGGGAATAGAATGATGAGTTAAATTACAATATTAAGAGCTTCACTGCTCTCACTGTGACCATCACACGCACAGGCTAGGTCTGAGCGCCTGACTAGCTAGGGAGCAGGGGTGGAGGGAGAGGGTGGGGGGGTGGGCAAGGGGGGGTAGGAGGGCGAGTCAGGTGGTGGGGGCTGCTGGCCAGCCAGGGGGGAGAGAGTGTAAGGGGCTGGGAGAAAAATCTAAAAAAGAGAAAATAAGGTGTATCAAGGTAAAAGTTGTTAACATTAAAATTCAGCAGGGAAGCTTAATACAAAAATATGTCATGCAATAAAATTTGTACAGTTAATGTAGGTGGCTTGAATGACGCGAAAAAACGTCAAAGGGTGGAGCATTTTTCTAAGTTTAACAATGTTGATATTTTTTGCATACAGGAGACCCACCTTCCCTGGGCAAAGAGAGATTTGATGAAATTCAGGGGGCTTGAAATTTTAGCTTGTTCATCTCAAACGTCAACTATTAGAGGAGTGGCCATTTTAGCTAAACCTATGGTAGGAGGAGCAAAGCGTTATAAGGCTGACAGCGCAGGGAGATGGGTGATAGTTGAACTTAATTTAGGCTGTACAATATGTGTGATATATGGCTCAAATCAGGACGATCCTGAAATCTTTGATTGTTTGGAAGGGGAATTAGCTAATTGGCCAACACCCATAATGGTTTGTGGGGACTTAAATATTTCAGTAGACTGGAGCAAAGCAGATGATTACTCTGGGCGGAAACCCAAAGTGTTCCGATCTCTCGACTCCCTTATGAAGTCACATGGTCTTAAAGATGTGAGGGTGGTAAGGGAACCCTTAGATCCAGGCTACACTTATTTTTCCTGCCCCAATCTGAAATATACTAAATTAGATTACTTTTTGATTTCCTCCACGGAGCTGAATAAGGTGCGAATCAAGAAACTCCCAAAATCAATATCAGACCACAATCCTCTAGTGATGTACTATGATATGCCTAAAATGGAAAGGAAACGAACCAGCTGGTCTTTCGAGAGAAAATTACTATTAGACACCAGATTTGTTGAACATCTTAAAAAATGGGCCGTGGAGTTTTATGATATTAATAGGTATAGTGCGTCTCGGAATAGCGCGTGCGATGCCTTTAAGGCTGCTCTACGAGGAGAGACGATAAGCTGCTCCGCTAGGATTAGGAAAGACGATAAGGGGGAGATCGAGAAGCTTTTAGATATGCTAGTGGTAGCGGAAGAACAGCATATTAAGGACATAGGTCAGGGACGGGAGGGACGGGAGAGTCTAAAAAGAATAACTGTCATTAAAGCGGGCCTGCAGAAAATAGTCACTCAGAAAGAAACTAGTGAGTATCAGGTTTCCAAGGCAAGTCGCTATGAAACAGGAGAACAGGAGGGTAAGGCACTTGCTTTGCAGATAAGGCAAAAGAGGACTAAGAATTTAATCTCCCGTATACAGGACGAAGATAAGGAGTATACGGAGCCTAAAGACATTTTAAGAGTCTTTCAGAATTTTTATCAAAACCTGTATAATGAAGAGGGCGTCATGGGTGAGCATGGTTTAGATTCTGGCTATGTGGATGGTGGGCCGTGTCTAGACATTCAAACTAGAGAAGATCTTGATAGAGACCTAGATATGTTAGAATTAACTAAAGCCTTACAGGAATGAGCCTCAGGTAAAGCAGCAGGACCTGATGGAATCCCCCTCGAGGTGTATAAATGTTTAGAAAAGGAGATCGTCCCAATTTTACTAGATCTATTCAATGGTATCTTGTGGTCAGGTATAATTCCCGAGTCCTGGAAGGAGACTAACATCGTTATCTTCCACAAGAAGGGGAAACCCAAAGAATTGCCGGGGTCCTACCGACCGATATCGTTAATTAATGCCGATACCAAGCTATATTCTAAGATCTGGGCTGGCAGGTTGGGGGGGATCATTGGACGTCTTGTTTCCCCGTGGCAGCATGGGTTTATACCTGGGAGAGGTACCACAGAACACACTAGAAGAGCAATTGCGCTATTTGATGCCCATGATGCCACGGGGAGAGGGAGATGGCCATGATCCTCCTCGACGCTGAGAAAGCCTTCGACCGAGTGGTATGGGACTTTCTCTGGGGGATTTTGGTCGGTAGAGGCTTTGGTAATAACTTTCTGAGGGCAATTAAGGCTATGTACCTTGATCCTGTGGCTCGGGTTATGGTCATGGGGGAAAGGTCTGATAAAATAGTGATAAAGAGGGGGACACGCCAGGGGTGCCCTTGCTCCCCGATCCTATTCTCCCTATATATAGATCCTTTTATTCAAAAAATGTTAGGCTCTCGCCAAATCAGTCCTGTAGTGTTTAATGGCTTCACTACAAAATAATTCAGAAAAGGGGGTGGTGATGAACAGAGTGTCTGAATTAAGCAGACCACTCTTACCCAGTCCAAAGACCGGTCCCCGGAAGCTTGTTTCCTTTCCAGTAAAGAATTGGCTTGGTAGTTTGGTCTGCCCTGTTCCCATGATGCACTGGGCCAGGGACAGACTAATTTGCATATAGCCAGGTTCTGAACTGGGATGGTGCAGTGAGCTAAAAAACGGTGATGGATCAAGCCCTGATCTGTTGACTGGGTAGGAGTGTTCTGATTAACTCAGATACTCTGTCCATCACCACCCCCTTTTTGAATCATTTTGGCCACCACAAGTGTGGAAGGGTATGCTCAGATGTGAGTCCCTTGCTCACTGCACCATCAGGATTCAAGCAAGCCGGGCCGAAGACGGCTGTAATGCCAGAAACCGGTCCCCGGAAGCTTGTTTCCTTTCCAGTAAAGAATTGGCTTGGTAGTTTGGTCTGCCCTGTTCCCATGATGCACTGGGCCAGGGACAGACTAATTTGCATATAGCCAGGTTCTGAACTGGGATGGTGCAGTGAGCTAAAAAACGGTGATGGATCAAGCCCTGATCTGTTGACTGGGTAGGAGTGTTCTGATTAACTCAGATACTCTGTCCATCACCACCCCCTTTTTGAATCATTTTGGCCACCACAAGTGTGGAAGGGTATGCTCAGATGTGAGTCCCTTGCTCACTGCACCATCAGGATTCAAGCAAGCCGGGCCGAAGACGGCTGTAATGCCAGAAACCGGTCCCCGGAAGCTTGTTTCCTTTCCAGTAAAGAATTGGCTTGGTAGTTTGGTCTGCCCTGTTCCCATGATGCAGTGGGCCAGGGACAGACTAATTTGCATATAGCCAGGTTCTGAACTGGGATGGTGCAGTGAGCTAAAAAACGGTGATGGATCAAGCCCTGATCTGTTGACTGGGTAGGAGTGTTCTGATTAACTCAGATACTCTGTCCATCACCACCCCCTTTTTGAATCATTTTGGCCACCACAAGTGTGGAAGGGTATGCTCAGATGTGAGTCCCTTGCTCACTGCACCATCAGGATTCAAGCAAGCCGGGCCGAAGACGGCTGTAATGCCAGAAACCGGTCCCCGGAAGCTTGTTTCCTTTCCAGTAAAGAATTGGCTTGGTAGTTTGGTCTGCCCTGTTCCCATGATGCACTGGGCCAGGGACAGACTAATTTGCATATAGCCAGGTTCTGAACTGGGATGGTGCAGTGAGCTAAAAAACGGTGATGGATCAAGCCCTGATCTGTTGACTGGGTAGGAGTGTTCTGATTAACTCAGATACTCTGTCCATCACCACCCCCTTTTTGAATCATTTTGGCCACCACAAGTGTGGAAGGGTATGCTCAGATGTGAGTCCCTTGCTCACTGCACCATCAGGATTCAAGCAAGCCGGGCCGAAGACGGCTGTAATGCCAGAAACCGGTCCCCGGAAGCTTGTTTCCTTTCCAGTAAAGAATTGGCTTGGTAGTTTGGTCTGCCCTGTTCCCATGATGCACTGGGCCAGGGACAGACTAATTTGCATATAGCCAGGTTCTGAACTGGGATGGTGCAGTGAGCTAATAAACGGTGATGGATCAAGCCCTGATCTGTTGACTGGGTAGGAGTGTTCTGATTAACTCAGATACTCTGTCCATCACCACCCCCTTTTTGAATCATTTTGGCCACCACAAGTGTGGAAGGGTATGCTCAGATGTGAGTCCCTTGCTCACTGCACCATCAGGATTCAAGCAAGCCGGGCCGAAGACGGCTGTAATGCCAGAAACCAGTCCCCGGAAGCTTGTTTCCTTTCCAGTAAAGAATTGGCTTGGTAGTTTGGTCTGCCCTGTTCCCATGATGCACTGGGCCAGGGACAGACTAATTTGCATATAGCCAGGTTCTGAACTGGGATGGTGCAGTGAGCTAAAAAACGGTGATGGATCAAGCCCTGATCTGTTGACTGGGTAGGAGTGTTCTGATTAACTCAGATACTCTGTCCATCACCACCCCCTTTTTGAATCATTTTGGCCACCACAAGTGTGGAAGGGTATGCTCAGATGTGAGTCCCTTGCTCACTGCACCATCAGGATTCAAGCAAGCCGGGCCGAAGACGGCTGTAATGCCAGAAACCGGTCCCCGGAAGCTTGTTTCCTTTCCAGTAAAGAATTGGCTTGGTAGTTTGGTCTGCCCTGTTCCCATGATGCACTGGGCCAGGGACAGACTAATTTGCATATAGCCAGGTTCTGAACTGGGATGGTGCAGTGAGCTAAAAAACGGTGATGGATCAAGCCCTGATCTGTTGACTGGGTAGGAGTGTTCTGATTAACTCAGATACTCTGTCCATCACCATCCCCTTTTTGATTCACTACAAAATAGCTCGCCTACGCTGATGATCTGGCGATAACTACATCTGACCCATATCAAGCAATGCCAACGTTGGTCCAACTGGCCAACGAATTTGGGCTTCACTCAGGCTATCGGCTAAATGAGGGGGAAACGCAGATAATATGTACTAAAAATATAGTGAAGACTGATTATAGATTTGTAAATTCAGCCATATACCTTGGGATTAGAATCTATTCAGCAGTCAAGAAGATGGTTGGAGAGAATTATCTTCCCCTTATTAATGAAATCGAAAAGGATTTGAAAAGAATTGACGTGTTACACCTATCTTTAATTGGTAGAGTAAATGTCTTAAAAATGACGATGTTCCCCAAAGTGTTATACTTGTTTAGGGCTATCCCACTGTTGTTAGAGGAAAGTGTGTTGAGGAAAATCGAATCCACATTTGTTAAGTTTGTTTGGCAGTATGGCAAAGTTAGACACTCAATTAATTATATGTCATTACCATGGGACAGGGGAGGTCTGGCTATGCCGAACCTCAGATTATATCATTTGGTATGCCTCCTTACACAGATGAACATACTAATTCAACCGGACCTTCTACCATCTGAAGATCAAACTGAGATTCAGGCCCCTCCCTCTATTTTCGAGCTGTTATTGGGGAGGAAGGCCTATGGATTATTGCATTGTGAGTTAGATCGAAGATATTATAGGAAGGCAAGGTATAAGATCATTGAAGGGGTCTGGGGAACTTGGAAAGCTATCAGCAAAATTATGAAGATCCCCAAAATAAACACCAATATAAATCTTTGGAAATCTAACCTATTTCCACATCTGGGCCAAAGTGTGTATTGTACTGTATGAAGAGAGCATGGGATAAGATCTCTGGGTAATATCATGAAAGGTGGTGCTGTCTTTAGCTTTGACGAGCTACAGAAGAAATATGGGATCCCCGGTACCCACTGGATTTTATATGAACAAATTGCTCAAACATTATTAGCACACAGACCAAAGATTTTGATACCCCCAGATAGTCAACTGGTTGAGTACCTAAAAAAAGGGGGAAAGAAGATAGGTACTGCCTACAATTTTGCGCTGCCCGCCCTCACAGATGATATGGAAAAAACAGAGGCCACATGGGCACAAAAATTGGGGGATCCGGATGTCGATATAGACCTAGCCCTAATATTAAGTAAGAAAGTATTTCGAGCAGCAAATTTAAGGTCTCAACATTATAAGACGTTGTTTAACCTATACTATACTCCTGCGAAATTGTGTGGGTGGGGACTTAGAGAAGATGATAAATGCCCCAAATGCAATTCAGGCCCGGCAGACCTATTGCATATGTTTTATGACTGCCCCAATCTGGTCTTAATACGCAGTGAAATAACTTTATTTATGGAGGGGCTGCTAGGTATTAATATCAACCTATCCCCTACCCTGGTTATTACAGGGCTAGACAATAAACATAATGTTGAGAGAGATACCCAAGCGTTATTGTTCATTGCAGTAGCGGTATTACAAATTCTTATCTCGGCTAGGTGGAAGGACGCCGTTGCTCCCACATTTCAAATGTGGCTATCCAGATTGTTAGGTATGCATAATTTAGAAGCATGTCTATATGAATTCAAGGGGAGGACAGCTCAAGAATTTGGTAGAAATATTTGGGAGGAATTAACAGAAGACAAGCCTTTTGATTACATTATTTATGAGTGTTTTAAGCTGATTAATGTATTTATAATAGTAATATGAATTCCCCATGAGTTATGAATGTACGTATCTATACTACTTTTGTACTATGCTGACTAACTTATTGCACATTTGGAATTTTATATATGTATAATTTTTCAACTGAATATGTATTGGATTTTAACAGAATTACACCTTATTTATCAATAATAAAAAAAAATGTAAAAAAAGAAATTGAAAAATATTATTAAAAAAGAGAATAAACATTCATTATTTACACATTGTTTAACACTATAATATCCACAATACACACCTAAAATGTATTACACAATTACAATTAATAATTAATAATTAATTATTGCAAGTTAATTAACAAATAATTAATAATTCATGAACACAAAATAATTTACTTCCCACCCTTTCCACCATTTACACCTATAAGCACCACCATACACACCTAAAATGAATTAAACAATTACCATAAATAATTAATAATTAATTAATTTAAATTAATTGACAACTAATTATCAAACAATTATGAATAAATTAATGTACACCTTTAACTTTATAACATCAGATAATTAAATTACTTCCCATCCTATTCCCCTATAAACCCACAATCCGCTACGGAACTAAAAAAGCAAAATTCAAAAAAAAAATTATTAACTGCTATAAATAATAAATAAAATCTATGTGACTAAATTACTTCCCACCATATTCCCCTATATACCCACAACCAGCTACAGAACTAAAAACACAAATTTACTACTAAAATTTTAACACATATACTAAAAATACATACAAATCTCACACAAAACACTAAAATACATAACATTAATAATTAATCGATATTTTTAACAACTATATTTTTGTAAACAATATATAACACTTCGATATTTTTGCAATTGATATTTCTTACCTAACATTCAATATTCTTGACCACGATATTCTTTCCATCGATATTTCTATCCAATGATATTTTTACCTCGATATTTCTGTATATCGATATTTATACATCTGCACCGATTCCCGCCTAGACAAAACAAATCGACCTGAGAACACCAATCTCATCTTTGTCACAAACTACAATACCGAATCAAACAGACGATTAACAAACATTGGCGTATTCTCACATCAAACAAACTGGATTTTGAAAAACTCATGTTTTCATTTAGAAAGAACCGAAGTATCCGGGACATACTGGTTCACAGCGACACAAGCAGGAAAACAGCCATGAGACAAAACACACTGTGGAATCTACCCTCAGTCCAGGGACATTTTCCATGTGAAAATTGCTCAGTATGCCCATTTACACCCCACACAAGTACAATAGACCCTGGAATGAGAAATGTGGTATATGTTATTATATATCTTCCTGCAGTCTCAAATATATCGGTGACTACCCGTAAGATTAGAATTCGCATTAATGAACACAGGAGCACCATAAGAGGCAGACGCATAACAACTAAACTGACATCGCATTTCCTTGAAAAAAATACACAGCCACAGATTTACAATGGAACATCATTGAGAAAATCATGCCCACCAGCGGTACCCAAAAAACACTGTTACTGAAGGAACAGAGGTGGGTAACTGCCTTAAGACCCATATACTGGGCCTCAATGATGAGATACCATGGAACCAACTCAATAATTTGAGTACATTATATAAAACGAGCCGGATGTACATGATTGGGTGTTCCCTGCCTTGCCGCAGAAATGAGTCCACTACATTCCTATTTTTAAATGTCAGCACAACAATGTGAGAACAGTCAAATATAAAAAATGAGTGGATACTACATGAGATGTAGTGTATAAATCACCTAATGCTGAGATTAGGTGACTGTGAAACATCTTTTCTCTTCCAGGTCTCGTATTAATGTGAACCGATAAAATCCACGTAAATATCACAATCGAATAACGACCAGAGTGGGATTCCCACACGGTATACGTTTTTACAAAGGTGGTTAATGTGTGACACTACATCATGTGTTTACCAAGGTACAAATACGAAATTGGATATTTTGGTCACAAGTCAAAAAAGACATGCAAAAAACTTGAACGCTTATGGAGAAAAACTTGGTCGCCGGAATCCAAAAATGAGTACAGAGCAGCCATTAAGCTCTATAAAAAGCCATAAAAATTACACAGGCTACCTTCTTTAAAGGAAAGATAGCAGCAGCAGCAAATTCTGCAAAGGAAACCTATCGCATTGTACGTCTCCTCACAAAAATCCAAGACCCCCTACCCCCTCCGGACCCAGAGGGCGTTAGATGTAATTAGATGGCCATTTTTTTCTCCGCAAAAATCGAAAAAATCCTGACCTCACTCCCGATCCCCACTTCCCCTCACTCTGAGATCTCACCACCCCTCCATCCAGAAGCTCCACTCCTACGAGCCTTTTCTCTGATCACTACGGATATTTTCCTAGCCACCTTGCAAACTGTGAAAAGTGGCTCTCCATCGGACCCAGCTCCCATCAGTAAGTTAAAACTGGTAGCCCCCACTGTAGCCCCTACTATTACCAACCTAATCAATGCCTCCTTTAAAGAGGGCTCTGTTCCGGCTAACTGGAAGAAAGCTACCGTCAAAGCTCTCCTGAAAAAACCCCACCTTGACCCCACCGACCCCTCCAACTTCAGACCCATTTCGCTCCTCCCTGGGATCAGCAAAGTGGCCGAACGGATAGCAAACCAGCTACTTTCCAATTTTTTGGAGACGAATCATCTACTACGTGACTCTCAGACCGGTTTCAGACCGGGGCAAGGCACCGACACTGCCCTTCTGGCAGTGGTCGAAGAGGCGAGAAACATCATAGACGCAGGAGGATCAGTGGCAGTGATCCTCCTCGACCTGAGCGCCGCCTTTGACACGGTGGACCACGATATTCTGGTCCACCGGTTAAGTCTAGTTGGAGTCACCGACTCTGCCCTTGCCTGGATTAAATCCTTCCTGGAGGAAAGAACCTTTCAGGTGTCCGATGGCACTGCCACGTCCAAGGCTCTACCTATGCAGTGTGGGGTTCCCCAGGGCTCCTCCCTGAGCCCCACGCTTTCTAACGTTTATATGTCCCCCCTTGAGGACATTATCACTCCCTTCGGTGTCAAAACAGTAATGTACGCTGACGACACTCAGCTGGTGGTTTCCATCAACCAATCAAACACCAGCCTAGGAAATCTCTCCAGGTGTCTAGAAAGAGCCTCCCAATGGATGTGTGACTCCCGACTTAAACTGAATGGAGACAAATCGGAGATCCTTCTCCTAGGTAATCCTAACAAACTCCCAACTAACCTCTCGTGGCCACCCTGCATGGGAACTCACCCAACCCCAAAAACCGAGGTCAAAAGTCTAGGCATTTGGATTGACCAGGACCTTAACTTTAAAACTCAGGCCAGAAAAACTTCAGGGACGTGCCTTGGCCTTATTCGCATGTCCCAAAAGATCCTCCACCTGATCCCCTTCCAGTCTGGGAAGCTACTGATGCAGGGCCTGGTTAACTCCAGGTTAGACTACGGTAACGCCTTGTACCTGGGAGCCCCGGCATCAGTCGTTCAAAGACTGCAGGTGGCTCAGAACGCGGCAGCTAGAATCCTAACGGGAACCAAAGCTAGATGCTCGGCGAAACCAGCTCTCAAAAGCCTTCACTGGCTTCCAGTGAAAGAGCGAATCACCTTTAAAACGCTGTGCATCTCCCACAAGATAATGCACGATAAAGGCCCCCCAATCCTCCGATCCCTTATGAAACCCCACCAGTCCATCAAAAAACTGAGATCTGACTCTCTCGCCCTTGCCAGTATCCCTAGAATAAAAAAGTCCAGAACCGGCGGCCGCTTGTTTGCATACAATGCACCAAAACTATGGAACACCCTCCCAGTAGCCATGAGGAGAGAACACAACCTCCTCTCCTTTCGTAAACAATTAAAATCCTGGCTCTTACCTTAAATCCACCCCCCTCCCCTTGGAATACTTGGTCTTGTTAGCGCTGGGATGCCCGAGGGTAGCTATGCGCTCTACAAATCTCTACTCAAACTCAAACTCAAACTCAAGTCCGAGATACGAACCTTAGAACTTTTCTTTAAGAATGTTTCCTTAAAGAATTTTCCTTTACGAACTGGGTACTGACAATGTCATTCCCTGTGGTTACAATAATAAGTGAGGCGTGGAACCATATATGAAAAGGTGTCGTTAACTTTCGTTAGATATCGCCCCAGGTGCTTAAAACAGTTAGAATTTTCACTGACGTGCGCCCGCCTGCATCCTGTCAATTGAAGAGAGGAGTGCAAACGTCATGAGGAATCCTCACGCTGGACGAGCCACCAACAGTAACCAATCAACCGCAGGATCCTGCATAATGGGCGTGTCAAGCCTATTCACGAGGCTTCCCGGAATCGCGAAAAGTACCGCATTTAACGGCAGCACCGGCACGAAGCATTTCCATAAACCAGGGAGCTCAATAACGGGTAGGTTTCAGAAAGGCAGGATCTTTGACGAAGTAAGTGACTCCAGTCCCTGTTAAACGAGAGGCCACTCGAGATGCCTAAAGGAGGCTAAGGCGCTCATTTGTGGTCTCTCTTTTGTTTTTACGTTCCTCTGTAACCGTACCTAACAATGATATTGTCAAAACTTTGTCACCTACAGTATGTGACTATAAGGCCTCCCTTCTGCGCTCCCTTGGAAACATTAGCCCTGAGTTAATGGGGTGAGTGTCAATAAAACGTAACAATCTGCTTTGGATTTGAATGAATGTGAGAAGGTGAATCGATGGTAAAGATGTAAGTTCATTGTGAATGAAATAATGCATGCATGCACATCCCATAGCACTTGTGAAAGCCACAGGAGTGCACACGGTATGGTAAGCGCGAACTATGTATGACTACACCATAGCAGCATGATTTAATATATCTTTGGTGGGATGAATGATACCCCGACACCGTCACAACAATGGCTCCAGGGGGACCACGTGGAGATAGTAACTTTATGTTATAAACAAATATACACAATACCGAGTGTATATAATCTCTCCCTGTTTTCTATGTAGGTAATTTCTCATCCAAAACCGGTGGCAAGTATTAGGCTTGTTCCATTTTTACAGTTAAAAGTGCACTAGGCATATAGCATGTGTGCACTCAGTTCTCTGGGGGAAGTAACCTCTACACATCCCACCCTGACGAAAGCCCAGGACTTTTTTAGGCCAGCTAAGGAGAGCTAAAACATGTTGGTACTTATTTACAGTCATAGGACCATCACATTCTGACACCTGATTGTTTATATTTTTTAACCTTCCCTCCCACTCCACTATTAAAGAATTCTTTAGGAGTGGGTGAAGAATTTTATCTTACACCATATCTTTAAGTGCTCCGTGGAAGATGTTTAAGCCCACCCCGACCTTTAGGAGTTGGGGTGAGCCCAATGATGAAGAATGTCCCTACTAGAGTGAGTGAGGGCTGTAAAAAGAAAAGGGTCTCTTTCCCTTCCCACCCATAGCAACGGGTTGGCAGTATATTAGATTTTCTATATAAATCTTACTTGAGAGGCTTACCATCCCACACCCAGGAACCCCCCACCTACCTCTTGTTTTTCCTCTGCCACTGGAGGATTTAACAAAAACTAATTGAAGGGACAGTCTTACTAGTTATACGTATATTAAATAGGGAGGACGTGTCCTTTCTAAACCTCTTGATCGAGGACCTCTCTACCCGACGGGACCTCCCTGGTCTCAGGAATTTGTGTCCCAGATACTTAGTGGTAGACCCTGAGGTATTTTTAGTTAGTAACTGGACCCATGTTATCCAGAAACAAAAAGAATATCTAAGAACTCCCTTGGGACAGCCTAACCCGAGGTTGAGTCCACCTTGGTGGTATCATCCTACTATGGTGGGACGAGGTGGCCTATGATGAAGCATGTCACATAACATGAGTGAGCCCACCTCGTCCAATTCTTGAAATTGCCATTCTCATTAGGAGACACACAAACATAATACTGCTCTGTAAATAAGAAAAATATTTGACCCATATGTCTGGCCTTCTGGCATTTTCCTCTAGAGGATGCTGATGTAAGGTTACCCCACCATTTTTGTGTTATAAAGTGAAATTACATACCATGGCAATCTTAGTTCTGCTGGAGGAAAAATGATGAGAGGTTGTGAGTTAGCTATGGCATCTGCTTAGAGGCACAGTTTGTATTACAGTTTCATTTGTATAGCAGCAGATATCAGAAATGAAGTTAGCTTTCTGCAATTGGTTTATTTATTGGGACTGGGCTAAGGGAGGAAGGCTAGACTTGGAGAACAATGGTTTCCCAGCCTTGTGTGCCAATAAGAGTTGTTTTTGCTGAGTCCTCCAACGAACTGCTAGAAACACGCATTCTAAAACAAGCGCTGTGCAGGCAAAATATTAAAAACAGCACGTACAGGCAAAAAATTAAAAAAAGTTACAGGGTGAAATTAAAGAATGATGGATGTCTCTCTGGTGGCACAGCTGCATGCAAAACCCAAGGGCAGGGCTGACAGTGAGGCTTGGAGAAGGATGCGTTCCAAGTCTTGCAGAAGAAAAATGTAAATTCCAAGTCTTGCAGAAGAAAAATTAAAATTACAGTGTGCAGTGAACCAAAAAAGAAGAGAAATCAATAAAAGACACCAGATGGGACCGGACGGCGAATAAAAACTTTTAAGCTTCCTAACAAAAAGGCCAGCAGTTGAAAAATCTGCAGGCAAAAGCTTAAAATAAAAGTCACACTGTAGATGAAAACAGTACTTCAGCCCCGGGAAACTGATAACAGAAACACATCAGGAACACACAGGAAATAGTATACTACAACCAATAGAAACAGAACAAAATTAAGTGTAGGAGGAGGCAGTAAACACACAGGAGAGAGCATGGAGATTATATATATCCAGTAGAAGGCTATTGGAAGCCGAAACGCGTAGACCGTCCTGTTTTGTTCGTATTTTTGCACTATGGAGTGGTAATCAATAATCTTTGGAATAATTACCTCCGCAGTTATATATATATATATATATATATTCACTGAAAAAACCATAGGTTAGAGACCATATATAGTTAGGAATTAGCATTTAAAAAACCTTGAAAATTCACTGAAAAAACCATAGGTTATAGACCATATATAGTTAGGGATTAGCATTTAAAAAACCTTATTTTACTCACACAAAACCATTGAAATTCCATATATAGTTAGTTGCACTAACTATATATCGCGCACCCGCAATCCACTGCTGATGATGTCACATATTACATCATTCATGACATGGTCAGTGACATCACTGATGACATCACTGATGACATCTCAAATGACATCACTGATGACATCATCCAGTGACTGTGTGTTTCTGAAAAGTTTAAATATGTTTTACATATTGAAGAATGAGTAGATGTAGAAGTGTCTGGATGAAGGATTTAGTAGGTGCGTGACTGACTGTATGAGTGAGTGATTAAATGTGTCTCACTGAGTGCATGGGTTAGTGACTAAACTGTCTTAATTTGTGCATCATTATGTCTGTTGTTCTGTAAACAGCTGCATGTGTTGGTCAGTAGCTATATGGGTAACTATATGGGTTATTGATTGATTGCCCAAGTATTTGTATGGGAGACTGAGTGTGTGTGTGGCTGGCTGGGAGGTGTGTGACTCTGTGCAGATCAATGTGTACTTGTATCAATGATTGTATAAGAGAGTAAGTATGTGTTAGTATATGTTTCAAAATGTAAGGTGCTCTATGTTTAACTGTATAGATTAGAAAATGGAAGTGTGATTGATTATTTACAGGACTGACTAGGTGTGTGAGTAACTCCATGGATGAGTGACAGAGTGTGAGAGTCTGTATAGGTGTATGAGTGCATATGATAGTGTTGTAAAGATGAGTGATTGTATGTATGAATGATTGTATGGGTAAATGAGTGAATGTGTGTGTAAACATAGGAATCACTGAGTGCGTATGTAGTAACTAGTATTGGTGTGTCAATGGTTTCAAAAATTATACTCTGTATTTAACACTGGGTGTAACAGAGGTTATATTAAAGTGTGAGGAGATGCATTGTATTGTCACATGCATGATATCATCAGTGATGTGGTCATTGATGTCAAATGAGATGTCATCAGTGATGTCATCAGTGATGTCATTTGAGATGTCATCAGTGATGTCATTTGAGATGTTATCAGTGATGTCATTTGAGATGTCATCAGTGATGTCATCAGTGATGTCATTTGAGATGTCATCAGTGATGTCACTGACCATGTCATGAATGATGTAATATGTGACATCATCAGCAGTGGATTGCGGGTGCGCGATATATAGTTAGTGCAACTAACTATATATGGAATTTCAATGGTTTTGTGTGAGTAAAATAAGGTTTTTTAAATGCTAATCCCTAACTATATATGGTCTATAACGTATGGTTTTTTCAGTGAATTTTCAAGGTTTTTTAAATGCTAATTCCTAACTATATATGGTCTCTAACCTATGGTTTTTTCAGTGAATTTCAATGGTTTTTTAATAGCAAATATCATAAGCTGTCGAATGTCAAGTACGTGGTAAGTAAAAACATTTTCGTGTTTATGCACACTGATCTGCTTTGAATGCTGCCCCCCCCCCTCCCCCTCATTTCTATTAGGAGTACTCTCTCTTTGCAGATAGTGAAGGGTAGTTAACGCAGGCCTTTGCCCCCGTTGTAATCCGTCGTGCCTGCTTCTCTCTCCATTTGATTGATTGTTATCCAAGCATTTACTGTTTTAGAATTGGTTCTCTTTGGTTCATTCTCTATTTACAAACAAGCACAGAGTCGCAATACTCTGTTTAGTCTTTGCAGATAGCGAAAAATCGTGTAAAAAAACAAAAGGAATCAAGCAAAATCAGTAGGCCACTAATGGGATCTCTTTTTGACCTCGCTAAAATAGAAACATTAGGAACAACCCCTCATGACAAACACGAAACTATTGAGATGAACTGAACTCCACACCATGATGACTGCAATACAGCTCGGCTCCGCCACCCACCCCGCCCAAAATAACGATAAACTCTATGCAAATATTACAAATATATACAACACACCAGCAAAGTAACAGGGTAAAACATTTTATTAAACAACTATTTACATAACTATTTTATACTTTTTGTTGCCCGATCCGGCTAGCTCAATCGATCGAGCATGAAACTCATGCACTCTGATGGTTCAAAGTTTTGAGGAGTGCTTGTAACACTGTCTGAAGCCTATTTGCACTTGCTTCAGCTTCACCTTTCTCAAAGTAAAGTGGGGGCTGTTTGAGGACGTGACTGCATTTGTGAACAATGTAATGCGGTGCCACCCTGAACCGCTTGACGGAGGCCCCCGAGGGACGGTGTGATGGCGCGGACTCGGAGGGGGCGCTTGGCTCCGGCTCCCTCCCCAAGTCGTGTTCTCCTGGTGTAGCCTGAGATCGCCCCCGACATAGGTGGCCGGCTCCCGGGATCAAGCGGAACTTTTTGCCTTTTGGTAACTCTTCCATTCTTGACCTTGTCCCACAATCCGTTTCACCTAAAGACACGCTGTAGTGGGGCGCCCCTTTACCATTTCAGTTGCCATTCCGCCCGCTTTTGCTACACTGTGCCTCTTCCGCTATTCAGCTGTTTACCGCCCGCTCTTTCGACTACAGCGTCTCGCTCACCATGTAGTTGAGTTGCTCCCGCTCTTGCGGTGCAGCGATAGCCGGCTGCCACAGTACTCTCAAAATGGCGGCCGGCTCTTCAGATTTGGGCGTGGTCCACTAAAATTGCCCTGCCACACCTTGGAACTCGGACGCTTGTCTGCTAGAGATTGGGCTCCATTCTCGAAAGCGTCCCCTCAGCCTTGAAGATTCTACAAAAGTCTTGGGGGCCCCCGACTCCCGCAGGCTTCTGGTGGGGAGCGGCTAGCATTATTGCTCGTCGAATGGCCACGACGGAGCTACGAAATGGTGGTGCTCTCATGCTAACGCCAGCTTCAGTCTGAAACATCCAGAAACACTGTAGACTACCAATTCAATCAGTTCCGGTAGCGCCCCAACGTGACCCGGTAGAGAAGAACTAGCCCTCCCCTCTTTGACTGATGGTTCTTGTTGCCTGTCCCTTCTGTTGTCATTTAACAGAACTATTTAGCCTGCTGAAAGGGGTTGTGTTCCGACCGCTGGTTGGTGGAGACATTTTAACTATATTCTGGACCTGCGTTGTCGCGTAATGCGTCATATGACGCGCCGCGTTAGCGCATCCGGAAGTGATCCGGGGCGCGACGCGCAGCGCGTAACGTAAGCATAACAGGTCATGTGACTTGTTAATAAAACTTTTCATTGGTTCATTTTACTTTTCTTATTCTAATGATGAAAGGCTTGGTCATATGACCTAAAAATTACACTTTTTATTACTTTCGAACATTATTTTTTCTTAAATATATGTTATAATGTTCCAGGCTAATGTACTTTCCCGGAAAATTTACAACTGTCCTGCAAGTAAAATATATTCCTTTTTCGAGAAAAAGGGCGTTTCATCGTCCCATGACGGAGCCGTTGAGCAAAAGAGGGTCGGCCTGCTGTCTTAGTCGCCGATACGCCTGAATATGAGATTCTTATCGATCACTTTATGTTGCAGGAGTAGAAAACACAACAGCCCTTGACCATTTATCTTTACTGCGTTCCTGCGTATTATACCTTTTACCCTTCATGTAATTGGTCTGCTTTATTTCACTTGCCTTTTACTGATTCTAAAACAGTGACTATTATTAAAAACTTTACAAATGTATATACTACTACCATGTTTTCTTTTAAAAACCTTTATTGTGAAAATGTCATTATACAAATACGGGCCTATAACCACGTGGGCCGGCCACGGAGCAAACTGTAATCGTATATGATGAGTAGACATTTACACTGTAGAGGAACGTAACGGGCGGGCCATTAGGTTGCAAGAACTAAAGTGTCTAACAGTTGCGGAATCGGTGGACGTACATTTTATAATTAAAATACGACAGGGCCAGTTACAATAAAATTATCTAGATATACATTTGCGGGCAAGTACCATGGGTGACGTTAATTCGAACTTTCAATAGTACAGTAATCAATAACACATCAGAACTTAATATCAATAGGGATATCGAAATATTCAATCTATTCTCGTCCCCGCCCGCCATGTGCTTCAAAACTGCATACGTATCTCGTGATATCAAGGTTGTGCAACCAGTACACAACAAGGAGTTACGAGTCCCATTTATTCCGGCGCCATTTTGGGCGAGGACGGGCAGGTCCAGGATATAGTCAAAATGTCTCTACCAACCATCGACTATGATGATGTTCATATGCTGTATTTATTAGAGTAACACTCATCTGTCCACATGAAATTAATTTGCCACAATCTAAACATGTCATTTTAATCTTTCCAAAGTTCTTCTAAATATTTGGGACCGTTTCCCTTGCCTCTGATGCTGTCAGTGCCACTTCTTTGATGAATGTACTGGCAGGTCGGGGGTTCTCCTCCAAATCTCTCTTTTATGCAGCACTATAATTAATCGGTGCCACCTCTCCATATGACGATGCATGGTATAGTTACCATAACTATATTTTTTTTCGGTTCCTCTGGAGAGTACATCGTGGCAGATGAAGCGTGTAACGTACCGGGCATTTGCCTTTTTTTGCATGTAGAGGAAAGGAAAAAAAATTCGAGCGTCCGAGTTCTAAGGTGTCCCAGGGCCATTTTAGTGGACCAGGCCCAAATCCAAAGAACAGGCCGCCATTTTGAGAGTCCTATTGCAGCCGCCTGTCGCTGTAGCATCAAGAGTGGCCGAAACTCAGCTGAATGGCAACTGAAACGGTAAAGGGGCGCCCCAGTACAGCAGACGAGCCTCCACCTAGGAAGGCCCGTTCACGCTGCCTCCCCCCCCCCCCTTCGGGCACCCCACGCCGTTATTCGGAGCAGGATTGTAGGATGGCCACACCAGTACGGCAACTTGCTAGACACCACCTCGGTGCCTACCGAATCTCAGCGCCTTGTGGTGTCTTCTATTCAGAAAACATTGTTGTGCTGCCTTCGACCTATTCGCCGCAAGTGCGCACGCAACTCAGCTGCATAGCTTTCTAGACACCACCTCGGTGCTAACCGAATCTCAGCGCCTTGTGGTGTCTTCTATTCCGAAAATATTGTTGCGCTGCCTTTGGCCCCATTCGCACATCGGTCCGCTACTGACGCCATCTCACAGGCCAACGGGGCGCCCCACGCCGACTTTCAGCATTGTAGGATGGCCACACCAGTGCGGCAACTTGCTAGACACCACCTCGGTGCCATCCGGATCTTGGCATCTCAGCGCCTTGTGGTGTCCTCTATTCAGAAAATATTGTTGCGCTGCCTTTGGCCCCATTCGCACATCGGTCCGCTACTGCCGCCATCTCCCAGGCCAACGGGGCGCCCCACGCCGACTTTCAGCATTTTAGGATGGCCACACCAGTGCGACAACTTTCTAGACACCACCTCGGTGCCATCCGGATCTTGGCATCTCAGCGCCTTGTGGTGTCTTCTATTCAGAAAATATTGTTGCGCTGCCTTTGGCCCCATTCGCACATCGGTCCGCTACTGCCGCCATCTCACAGGCCAACGGGGCGCCCCACGCCGACTTTCAGCATTGTAGGATGGCCACACCAGTGCGACAACTTGCTAGACACCACCTCGGTGCCATCCGGATCTTGGCATCTCAGCGCCTTGTGGTGTCTTCTATTCAGAAAATATTGTTGCGCTGCCTTTGGCCCCATTCGCACATCGGTCCGCTACTGCCGCCATCTCACAGGCCAACGGGGCGCCCCAAGCCGACTTTCAGCATTGTAGGATGGCCACACCAGTGCGACAACTTGCTGGACACCACCTCGGTGCCATCCGGATCTTGGCGCGTTGTGCTGCCTTCGGCCTATTCGCACATCTGTCCGCTACTGACGCCGCCTCACGTGCCAACGGATTTTCTACGCTTTTTATACCCTATGCCGCATAACAGGTCATGTGACTTGTTTATAAAACTTTTCATTGGTTCATTTTACTTTTGGTTTCCTAATGATGGAAGGCTTGATCATATGACCTAAAAATAACACTTTTCATTGGATGAAAACTATTTTTTTCCCAAACGATGAAAGCCCCACCTTGTTTCTGGATGTTTCAGACTGAAGCTGGCGTCCGCATGAAAGCACCACCATCTCGTGGCTCCGTCGTGGTCATTCCGCGAGCAATCATGGCAGCCGCTCCCCACCAGAAGCCTGCAGGAGTCGGGGGCCCCCAAAACTTTTGTAGAATCCTCAAGGCGGAGGGGACGCTTTCGAGAATGGGGTCCAAGACCTAGCAGACAAGCGTCCGATTTCCAAGGTGTCCCAGGGCCATTTCAGTGGACCAGGCCCAAAAAGGAAAGAGCCTGCCGCCATTTTGAGAGTCCTGTGACAGCCGCCTATCGCTGCACCGCAAGAGTGGGCGCAACTCAGCTGAATTGCGGCTTTTGACACAGTGGACCAAAAGCGGACGGAATGGCAACTGAAACGGTAAAGTGGCGCCCCACTACAGCAGACGAGACTCCACCTGGAGAAGCCCGTTCACGCCGCCTCCCCCCCCCCGGGGCGCCCCATGCCGTTATTCGGAGGGCGGCAACTTACTGGACATCACCTTGGTGCCATCGTTCTACTGCCTTGGAACTATTCGCACAACAGACCGCTACTGATGACCCACCCCCCGCGACGCCTCACGCCGGATACCGAAACCAGTGCGGCACCCAGGCAACATCACCTGGGTGCCGTCCAGAAATCTGGACGTTGTGCTGCGTTGGGACTATTCGCACAACTGACCGCTACTTCCTTCTTTTTCCCTAAAAATGTTTAAATGTTTTTACTGTTTTTGTTTTGTTGTATATATTTATAAGTTATTAAAGTTTTATAATCCTACTACTTTGTTGGAGTGCTATATATTTTTAATGTGA
The DNA here is from genome assembly GCF_964261635.1 of Lissotriton helveticus. NCBI lineage: Eukaryota > Metazoa > Chordata > Amphibia > Caudata > Salamandridae > Lissotriton > Lissotriton helveticus. The sequence goes on from NC_136065.1 coordinate 856,809,705, forward strand.
CACATAATTGTAAAAACTTTGATGTACAAAGAGTCATCCCTGGAATCTTCCGCTTCAGGCTCGGTCCCCTCCCCAATCACAATACAGGATGGTTTTCAGATAGTAGGAACGCGTGTGCTGTGACGGATCTCATCGGGTGTGGGCCTTGATCTACTATAACTCCTTTGAAGAGGGGTGATTCTTTACAGCTGGGGCCATAAACTACATCTGCAGGGCTAGCTGATAGCCTAGGACCGGCCTGGACAATCGGACACAGAGGAAAAGGAGTGTCAGAGGGTGCGGTAGTGAATAGGGCGAAAGGGAGGTGTCGGGCGGGCACAGGGTGTGATTCTCAGGGAAGAGCAGCGCAGATGGGGGGAGGTTTATTGCCCATGCATAAGACAGAGAGCGGGGGTGACCAGTGCCTGGGGGAGATGCTTGCGAGGGTGGGGAGCCATGCTAAGGATCGACAGCGTGCAGAGAGTGGGTCTGGTCAAGGCATCTAAAATGGCTGCCATGCACGACAAAAGTGTGGCAGTTGAAAAAAGGCAAGATGGCGCAGACAATGTTTTTCAACACTTCCTGATTTCCTTCGAATCGAACGTTAACAGACGTTGGGGCATATTACCAAAGTTAAGCAATATTTATCCCTAACGATGCTTAGCAACGAATTTTTTACCGCTAAGCATTGTCAGAAATTATCGCAGATAAACCTTGCTATTATCAAGGTTTATCGCAAATGCGATAAAAAACGGCCGCAATGCATTAATATCGCTGAAAAGTCAGCGATATTCATGCATTACCGAGCTAATGCTCTTAGCCATGTTATCTACCTCCCCTTGGATAACATGGCTAAGAACTGCTCAGGGCAGGTGTTACTTTTTGGAGATATTCGCGCTTAGTGCGAATATCTCCAAAAGTTGGTAATAGGAGATACCGATGTTAGCGACTGTTTCCAGTCGCTAACATCTTGGCATGCCCACTTTGCATGTCATTAGTGATAAATATCACTGACATGCAAAGTGGAGCCCAAGATGGTCGCTATCTCCTACTAGCGGTCGCTAACTGGTGTTAGCAACAGCTAGGTAATACAGAGATAATTTTATCTCCGCTTTCTTGGCTTTTAAAGCCAAAAAAGCGGAGATAAACCCCCTTGATAATATGCCCCGTTATCTCTCCCACACTACCGGTCCCCCTGGGCTTAAACGCCGAGATGGTAGGGACTGCATCCCGTGGAGATAGGCCGAGACGTCACTCAGCAGAAAAACAAGTCTATAAACATACAATAAGTTAAAAGTCAATCATTCTTCTTTCCTTGTAGTACGCTCCCAGTCCGCTTCCCGTTACACTAACCGGGCGCACCCCACCAAAAAAACGATTTTTGCACTCTATACTATAACTCTTTTTTTATACTACAATCACTTCGCTACAACCTCATAAATTAAAAATAAAAATGAATAATGTCTCAAAGAGGTCAGGGAGGATCTACTATGCCCCCTTATGGTCATTTGCCCCTTCGCTTTGGCCTCCTCTTGTCTCTCGATCCTACCGAGAGACAAGATGGCCGCCGCTATGGACTGTTTGGAATGTTTACAGACGCCGGAGAACCAATCAGCTTCGCAAAGCTCCGTAACGCGAAAAGTACGCGAAGCGGAGCGCTGTTACAGATATATATCTTTTTTTGAACGTTAATTTCTCAAAATCCACTGGAGCACATATATTGAGACCTAGCAAAGGCACATCGGGCTACCAGTCCCTACAATTTTGCCAAGTTTCGTGCAAATCCATTCAGCCATTCGGGCTAAAAGTGAGGCCAACCGCCCTATGGAAAACTCAATGTTAAAAACACGTTTTAGGACCCCCCTTTTTTCTCGGCCCCCCCTTGACGAAACCCCCCCAAATTTTCAGGGGCTGCTCAGAAACAAAATGTTCCATTTTCCTGAAAATTTCAGCCAATTCCGTCCACAAACGCCAAAGTTATTAGACATAGAATTTTCAAAAATCCCATAGAGAAAAAATCCTAACTATATATACCTACTGGCGACCGCCAGTAGGTAATATATATATATATATATATAATCCCAAATTGCCTAAGCTTGTGAGAGGCACACTACAGGATTCTTCCCTCCGGGCTGGTAGGCTTTGCGTGACTCGTTGCTTCACTTTTCATTAGTGTGCCCGACGCGTTTCGGGGAACCACCCCCTTCCTCATGGGCTGCAACAAAAAGCACACAAGATTTGCATCAATTTCATCTGGACTTGATTTTATTCATGACAAGCCCCTCTGTGGGCGTATGCTAAGTGCACTTTGCTTACAGCGTATTATGGGACTTGTGGTCCATTGATGCAATACAATTTTCAAGTCTTTAAGTAAGTTCATGTGTCCATTTGTAAAATAGTGCATGTCTTTATACTGCCTTGAGTAGGCTGCGTTGCAAACCTGTCACGCTGTGTCATAAGCAGATTCCTGTGCTTTTAGGTCCCAATAGTTCAGGATTCCAGGCCGTGCCTTGCCACTATGGTCGTTTCTCAAGACATGCACTATTTTACAAATGGACACATGAACTTACTTAAAGACTTGAAAATTGTATTGCATCAATGGACCACAAGTCCCATAATACGCTGTAAGCAAAGTGCACTTAGCATACGCCCACAGAGGGGCTTGTCATGAATAAAATCAAGTCCAGATGAAATTGATGCAAATCTCGTGTGCTTTTTGTTGCAGCCCATGAGGAAGGGTGTGGTTCCCCGAAACGCGTCGGGCACACTAATGAAAAGTGAAGCAACGAGTCACGAAAGCCTACCAGCCCGGAGGGAAGAATCCTGTAGTGTGCCTCTCACAAGCTTAGGCAATTTGGGATAATATATATATATATATATATATATATATATATATATATATATATATATATAATAACACCTATTAGAAATGCCTAATCAGGCAAAAGGTTTAAAGGCATGCCACGTGACGCTTGAACTGCAGAGTTTCAGTAAACGCCTGTGAAGAAGGAGCAGGAGGCTCCGAAACCGGTCAGCGTTAAAGAACTGTGCTCGCAAGTTGCATTTACCTCCAAATAAAGGTTCTTCTGAACAGCTGCTGTGGCGTGCGTTCCAATCTTCTTTGGGAACTTTGTTCATATTTTCACGGTCCCCAAAGCCGCGAGGAATTGCACCGCCATCGGAACCGAAATGACGAGACTGCTAGGGTTTGGGTTGTAATCCCGTGAGCAGCACAGCAGCATTATGAAATTCAACATTGCGGGCACGGAGCCCACCAGAGGGTTTTCATATTGATATTATTGTTATTGAAATAAAGCAGCATCCACCAGAGGATAAAAATAGCAAGCGCACTCTGAATCCCAGCATGCAACCCTGAGGGAGTAAAATTACACCTATTAGAAATGCCTAATCAGGCGAAAGGTTTAAAGGCATGCCACGTGACGCTTGAACTGCAGAGTTTCAGTAAACGCCCGTGAAGAAGGAGCAGGAGGCTCCGAAACCGGTCGGCGTTAAAGAACTGTGCTCGCAAGTTGCATTTACCTCCAAATAAAGGTTCTTCTGAACAGCTGCTGTGGCGTGCGTTCCAATCTTCTTTGGGAACTTTGTTCATATATATATATATATATATATATATATATATATATATATATATACATCAATTCAAACGGCCGCTCGCAGCGCAAACAACCAAAGGACACTCGTGGGATGATGCGGTAGAATCGGTTTGCTTTATTTTCATCAGACAGGCATAATGCATTTTGACATCGCAGTCTTCGTCAGATGCCTTGTGAACCGGACATGGGTTACTCCCCTTATTTAAAACTCTCTGGCTCCTCCTTAATTAGAGTGCAGCTGTCCCCAATCCTGAGCACTAATTTCATTTGTAGTCTGCCACCAAAGTCATTTTACTACAATTCCCAGAAGTCTCTGGAAAGGTACTCACTATCGTTCGGGCTTTTGAACAGCTGATTTCATGCCCTGTAGAGGTGGGTAATGTTCTCCCGATAGTCCGATGCTGTATTCCTTCCCGTTCCGCACATCACCCCACAAACGTTTCACCTCATCAGAAACGTCTTCCAAAGTTGGGTCACGGAAGACGTCGAACAGTGCCCGTCTTCCTTCGTCTTTTCAGGCTTGCCACTTGTGCATATGACCTTCTTGCTGGGTAGGTTTTATGAGGTGGTCCGAGTCATCTTCCAATACCTTGGGTAACTTCCTTTGTTGCCAGAACTCCCTCGGACACTTGGAAACAGGTCCTTTTCACACGCTCCTGGTATGCGTGCTGAAATATCAATTCAAACGGCCGCTCGCAGCGCAAACAACCAAAGGACACTCGTGGGATGATGCGGTAGAATCAGTTTGCTTTATTTTCATCAGACAGGCATAATGCATTTCGACATCGCAGTCTTCGTCAGATGCCTTGTAAACCGGACATGGGTTACTCCCCTTATTTAAAACTCTCTGGCTCCTCCTTAATTAGAGTGCAGCTGTCCCGAATCCTGAGCACTAATTTCATTTGTAGTCTGCCACCAAAGTCATTTTACTACAATTCTCAGAAGTCTCTGGAAAGGTACTCACTATCGCTGGGGCTTTTGAACAGCTGATTTCATGCCCTGTAGAGGTGGGTATTGTTCTCCCGATAGTCCGATGCTGTATTCCTTCCCGTTCCGCACATCACCCCACAAAGTTTCACCTCATCAGAAACTTCTTCCAAAGTTGGGTCACGGAAGACATCGAACAGTGCCCGTATTCCTCCGTCTTTTCCGGCTTGCCACTTGTGCATATGACCTTCTTGCTGGGTAGGTTTTATGAGGTGGTCCGAGTCATCTTTCAATACCTTGGGTAACTTCCTTTGTTGCCAGAACTCCCTCGGACACTTGGAAACGGGTCCTTTTCACACGCTCCTTGTATGCGTGCTGAAATATCAATTCAAATGGCCGCTCGCAGTACAAACAACCAAAGGACACTCGTGGGATGATGCGGTAGAATCGGTTTGCTTTATTTTCATCAGACAGGCATAATGCATTTCGACATCGCAGTCTTCGTCAGATGCCTTGTAAACCGGACATGGGTTACTCCCCTTATTTAAAACTCTCTGGCTCCTCCTTAATTAGAGTGCAGCTGTCCCCAATCCTGAGCACTAATTTCATTTGTAGTCTGCCACCAAAGTCATTTTACTACAATTCCCAGATGTCTCTGGAAAGGTACTCACTATCGCTGGGGCTTTTGAACAGCTGATTTCATGCCCTGTAGAGGTGGGTAATGTTCTCCCGATAGTCCGATGCTGTATTCATTCCCGTTCCGCACATCACCCCACAAACGTTTCACCTCATCAGAAACTTCTTCCAAAGTTGGGTCACGGAAGACATCGAACAGTGCCCGTCTTCCTCCGTCTTTTCCGGCTTACCACTAGTGCATATGACCTTCTTGCTGGGTAGGTTTTATGAGGTGGTCCAAAAAGGCCAGCAGTTGAAAAATCTGCAGGCAAAAGCTTAAAATAAAAGTCACACTGTAGATGAAAACAGTACTTCAGCCCCGGGAAACTGATAACAGAAACACATCAGGAACACACAGGAAATAGTATACTACAACCAATAGAAAGAGAACAAAATTAAGTGTAGGAGGAGGCAGTAAACACACAGGAGAGAGCATGGAGATTATATATATCCAGTAGAAGGCTATTGGAAGCCGAAACGCGTAGACCGTTCTGTTTTGTTCGTATTTTTGCACTATGGTGTGGTAATCAATAATCTTTGGAATAATTACCTCCGTAGTTATATATATATATATAATAACACCTATTAGAAATGCCTAATCAGGCGAAAGGTTTAAAGGCATGCCACGTGACGCTTGAACTGCAGAGTTTCAGTAAACGCCTGTGAAGAAGGAGCAGGAGGCTCCGAAACCGGTCAGCGTTAAAGAACTGTGCTCGCAAGTTGCATTTACCTCCAAATAAAGGTTCTTCTGAACAGCTGCTGTGGCGTGCATTCCAATCTTCTTTGGGAACTTTGTTCATATTTTCGCGGCCCCCAAAGCCGCGAGGAATTGCACCGCCATCGGAACCGAAATGACGAGACTGCTAGGGCTTGGATTGTAATCCCGTGAGCAGCACAGCAGCATTATCAAATTCAACATTGCGGGCACGGAGCCCACCAGAGGGTTTTCGAATTGATATTATTGTTATTGAAATAAAGCAGCATCCCCCAGAGGATAAAAATAGCAAGCGCACTCTGAATCCCAGCATGCAACCCAGAGGGAGTAAAATGACACCTATTAGAAATGCCTAATCAGGTGAAAGGTTTAAAGGCATGCCACATGACGCTTGAACGCCCGTGAAGAAGGAGCAGGAGGCTCCGAAACCGGTCGGCGTTAAAGAACTGTGCTCGCAAGTTGCATTTACCTCCAAATAAAGGTTCTTCTGAACAGCTGCTGTGGCGTGCGTTCCAATCTTCTTTGGGAACTTTGTTCATAAATATATATAAATATTAACTACTGGTGGTTACCAGTAGATAGTTATAGTTAGGACCTAGTTTCCATAGGAAAAGCGTTTTTTTGTTTTCCCAATAACTTTGACGCCGGTTGATGAATCTTCGCAAATCTTTTACAACTCGTGGGGCATTCCGGTCAGCTCCTATCCTGAAAGTTTTGGGGTGATTCGGAAAGCGGGGCCGAGAAAAAAGGGGAGTCCTAAAAGGTTTTTTCTCCTTATTAACTCCCATAGGAAACTTTAAAAACAGCTACAGCCCAAACTGCTGAATGGAATTCCACCAAATTTGGCAAAAAAGGTAGCCCTGGTTTCAAAAATAACTCTTTTTGTTAAATGGTGTAATTCCGTTGAGTAGTTCCTGAGAAATAAAAACAAAAAGAGGTAGAATAATGAATTTCCCTTAGGTAAATTTAGACAAAGGTAGTGCTTGCTTCAGAAAGCATCCTTTTTTTAAAATGGTGTTAATCCGTTCAGTAGTTGCTGAGAACATCAAAAATAAAAGTTTAGATATTTAGAAGCACAGAGGATCTGTGCACCCTCCCGATCACAAGCTTTATTCCAAACCAGGAAGTGTTGGCAGCCATCTTGTGCCTCGGTAACCGACTTGGTTATTCCCTTACCTAATCTTCCATCTCTCTCCCTCTTATCTTTCGCTCGCCTTTCTTCATATCTACTACTCACTTTGACCTATCTATACCTCTCTTGAACCTTCTTTTGTCCCTTCTCTCCAAACCTGTCTTTTCTACAATACTCATATGGGTACTTTACCATCATGCGAATTAATCGCGCTGTTTCTGTAAATAATTTTCATTTAATACCTGAATGGCATTTAACTAAACACTTGCGAAATGTGCACTATTTATTTATTTTTCTTTAAATGATTTGAATTAGGAATCTGCACTGTTAGAGTCTCCGTGTGATGTTTGTTAACACGGATACTTTTTTCCCTTTCTATTGTTTTGAATCACTATAAAAACAAAGTCTAAAAAATGGTGGTCATGTGACTAAGAGCCCGTGAGCTGGAAACGCGTCTGTTTATGCCCGAATAAACAAACTTTCCGGTACCTGGATGGTGTGGCTTGTCGTCCTTTTGCTTGAACCACAAGAGGAAACCGTGGATGTTGTTGAGCGGTGGCGCCCGCTCGAGAGACCAGCCCCGACCCGCTTGGAAGGGTGGAGAATTGCGCGAAGATTTTTAATTTGACGTGGAGTCAGGATCTCCGTCCGCCGGCTGCCAAAAGCTGTCACGCTGTGTAATGGACTTTGAAAGTTTGTTTTAGCACCCTCTACGCTGTGTGGCGGACCGCGATTGACGAGAGGAGGTGTACGCTGTGGAGCAGCAGCCAGGGTACGCGAGACGACTACCGTCGGAAACGCATCCAGCTACCGATACGGTCGGAAGACCGAGTTGCATTCTGGGCTATGGAGTATCTGAAGGGGCGGGAAGCCTCAGCAGAGAATATCTTTAGGAAACAGAAAGGACCCGATGGAACTGCAGTTACCGGGTCCGTTGAAACTACTCCCCCTGGTGTGGTATCACTAAAACAAAAGGGGCATGCATTGGAACGATTGAGAAAAAAAGAACTAAGCCGCAGGTGGGAGGCGACATCTCTGCAGAACTACATAGAGATGGATCGTGTCCCCTGAGGCTTGCGTATCTTTATTGTTCCGACATTGAACAAACCAAAACCAGACGTTTTGAAGGCATGGCGTGAGAACACGAATGCATGCTCAAAAACGATGATGCAGATTTTTGTCAAAAACGCTTGGGAGGAGCATGAAGAATTGTTAAAAGAAATACAATCGCTCCTTGATGAACTAGCAGAGGAAACAGACCAATCAGAGGTAACTAAGACTTTGCAAATCGTGGATGATAAGATACAAAAATTTGAGAAGGACTTAATCGCGAGAAAACAACGCAAATTTGAGCGCGATGAACGCGATTATAAGTCAGGAAGAATCCTGACATTCGCAAAGAAATTCGACAAGGCACGTTCTTCACTACTAAGAGACAAGGCACTTGGAATGGCAGACAAAGACTGATGGCAGTCTGGCACCAGCCTGAGCTCTGATGCAAATTCAACTGATGCAAATATGCAAGATAACCTCAATGTAACGTATTTTTCTGACGAAATGCGCCTCGTGATGGAGGCCAACGAACAGTCCATAAGAGGGAGAACCCGATATCAAGGCCGAGGAGGCAAGGTAAAAGCAAGAAACGACGGCAACGACGCAACAGGCTCAGGAACTACTATAGTGGGAAACAAAAGCCAGAAACAGAAGAACAAATAATGGATGCACAAACTACAGAACTAACGGTAATTAATTTATCAAACAGACAACTAACCGAAAATGATGACAAGGTTCTTAGATTAGGACTAACATTCTGTCCAGATCTTCAATTTGATTACACGCAGACGCGTATAGATATGTACATGTTTGTGAGAAAACTTAAATTGCATAAAATACACTCGTATAAGAAAAGTGACCTTGAACTGTCTAATAGTACTGTTGCTACTTTGAGCCAGAACAGCGACTTGCAAAATGTCCTAGATACCCTCCACGAGGAAGGAAGGGTAGATCTGACACAATCCCAGGTCCCTGCCACCCAAGAGGGTACCGAACCTATCTCTACACACAATGCATTGTTGTCCACTAATTTAGAAGCAAATGTTACTACTGTGACCACACAGTTCAAACCTAACTCTAGATACAGACCCCAGCTGCCAAGAGATAATATAGACCTATTCCATGACCCAGTCAACAGTGACATGCTGAAACTTCTCAATAGACCTTTGGGTAAACAGAATCTTACATCAGAAATGAGGGTGGCATTAAATGAATTAAAAAACGACGATTCAATCGTCATCAAACCCTCAGATAAGGGCGGAAATGTAGTTTTGTGGGACAAAAAAATGTATATTAAGGAGGCCATGCAGCAATTATCTGACACCACATGCTATACCAGAGTTGATCATACCTATTTGAGTAAACTATAGAATAGGGTACACCAAAATATCTGAGATTGGGAGAATAACAAGCTACTAAATTGGGATGAGACCAAATTCCTCATCATTGAAAATCCCACAACTCCTACATTCTACCTTTTACCAAAGGTACACAAAAACCAGACACAGCCACCGGGGAGACCTATCGTGTCCTCCATCAACAGCCTTTTAGAAAATGTCTCGCATTATGTAGACTACTTTCTTAAAACCTACGTCAAAAATTTGACTTCACATCCTACAAGACACCTAAGACTTCCTACAAAAAGTAGAGAACATCAATTGGGAATCTCACTTCTGGCTTGTGTGTTTAGACGTAGAAAGCCTATACACATCCATTCGACACAGGGATGGTCTGAGGGCTTGCGAATACTTTCTAAAAACGAAAAGTAGACATTTGGAACCCCACTCAAAAATGTTACTCCAAATGATTGAATTGTGTCTTGAAGAGAATATCTTTTTGTTTAACGGGTCTTTATTTAAACAAATCCAGGGCACTTCGATGGGCACCTGCTTTGCCCCCAGCTACGCCAACCTGTTGGTAGGCTGGTGGGAGGAGCAGGTGCTCAGGAATGATGACCTGGAGCATTGGACTACCTGCGTGAATGTTTGGCTCCGCTATATAGATGATGTTTTCTTTGTGTGGGAGGGGAATGAACATGAGCTACTGAAATTTGTGGATGCACTTAACTTGAATAGTTTGAACCTGAGATTCACTATGCAATACAGTCAGAAAACCATTGACTTTCTTGACATCAAACTTAATATCAATGACAACAAGATTGAAACAGAGATCTTCAGGAAAGAAACTGCCGGAAACTCTGTGCTCCACTCTAAAAGCTGTCACCCCCCTAGCTTCAGGTGGGCTATCCCTTTTGGCGAGTTTCTACGCGCCAAGAGAAATTGCAGCACCGAAGAAACATACAAGAAACACAAAAAAACTATGCATGAAAGGTTCACTATGAGGGGTTACCACCCTAGTATGCTTAAAAAAGGTGAAGAAAAAGTGGCCCTCATAGACCGGAAGGATGCACTGTTTAAAAACTCAGTAGCCGGACAACTAACTCCTAAAACCACAATAAGACTCATAACCACCTACAACACACAATCCTCCGCATTCAGCCAGATAATAAGAAAGAGATGGGACATCCTTTTACAGGATAAGGTGTTAAAAGAAAGATTAGATCCACACCCTTCCATAACATACAGAAAAGGCAGATCCACCAAAGACCTTATAGTGCAAAGTCACTTAGATAAGAAAAAAACATGGCTGACAGCGAAAGGCGGATTTTTCAGGTGTGGAAAATGCAAAGCCTGTAGCTATAGCACCAATGTAAGGGAGGTTGAACTCAAGAGAGTGAAGAAGAAATGGAAAATCAACAAAAACATCCAATGTACCACTGATTATGTTATCTATGTAATAACTTGCCCTTGTGCCAAATGGTACATCGGTTCAACCACCTTCCCTGTGAAAAAGCGAATCTTGGAACATTGGCGTGCAATCACGAATAATGATTTCGCTTACAGCACGGCCAAACATTTCCATCAATTTCATGATGGAGACTAGACCAAGGCGAAATTTTTCGCTCTTGATTCAATCCCTAAACATGTCAGAGGAGGAGACCGTCTAACGGCATTACGCAGAGCAGAGTCCAAATTTATTTTACAAGCAGGATGTATCGTACCTTTTGGGATGAACATTGACGAGGAGATGTATGTACACTTATGAAATATTAAACTGTGAACTTCCTAACCCCCCTTAATGATACTCTGATTCCATAACAAATATCTGATTTTAATGCCGCACATAAAAAAAAAAATTTTGATAAAGTGTTTTGTTATTGCACCTTTGGGTAAAAAAATGTTGTTTTTTTGGCTTGATTGTCTGTGGAGATTAGACAGTTTGGGAATTTTGAGAGAGGACATTGTTCTAACATGTTGTTAATTCCAATAACAAAATATTTGTCAAATTGCCTTGAACTAATTACTTTATCTTTTCCATTTTTTACTTTCCCCTTAGAAACAATTTGTCCTGAATGGAGTGACAAACCACAAATAGTGAATACTGTTACGAGCACTACCTCTTCATGAGAAATTACAAATTACGACTAAGAGCACAGGATAGAAATTATTTGGCAGATTTCAATTTGATACTTAGATTTTGACATTTTTTGACCATATAGAAATAATTGTGACCCTATTAATTCAAATGATTGAGATATAGATATCAATAGATTTATAGGCATGAGATAATTCATTAGAGATGGATATAATGATGAAATGGGCACTAGACCCAATCAACTTGGTTATTCCCTTACCTAATCTTCCATCTCTCTCCCTCTTATCTTTCGCTCGCCATTCTTCATATCTACTACTCACTTTGACCTATCTATACCTCTCTTGAACCTTCTTTTGTCCCTTCTCTCTAAACCTGTCTTTTCTACAATACTCATATGGGTACTATACCATCATGCGAATTAATCGCGCTGTTTCTGTAAATAATGTTCATTTAATACCTGAATGGCATTTAACTAAACACTTGGGAAATGTGCACTATTTATTTATTTTTCTTTAAATGATTTGAATTAAGAATCTGCACTGTTAGAGTCTCCGTGTGATGTTTGTAAACATGGATACTTTTTTCCTTTTCTATTGTTTTGAATCACTATAAAAACAAAGTCTAAAAAATGGTGGTCATGTGACCAAGAGCCCGTGAGCTCGAAACGCGTCTGTTTATGCCCGAATAAACAAACTTTCCGGTACCTGGATGGTGTGGCTTGTCGTCCTTTTGCTTGAACCACATGAGGAAACCGTGGAGATATATATATATATATATATATATATATATATATATATATATATATATAACACCTATTAGAAATGCCTAATCAGGCGAAAGGTTTAAAGGCATGCCACGTGACGCTTGAACTGCAGAGTTTCAGTAAACGCCCGTGAAGAAGGAGCAGGAGGCTCCGAAACCGGTCGGCGTTAAAGAACTGTGCTCGCAAGTTGCATTTACCTCCAAATAAAGGTTCTTCTGAACAGCTGCTGTGGCGTGCGTTCCAATCTTCTTTGGGAACTTTGTTCATAAATATATATAAATATTAACTACTGGTGGTTACCAGTAGATAGTTATAGTTAGGACCTAGTTTCCATAGGAAAAGCGTTTTTTTGTTTTCCCAATAACTTTGACGCCGGTTGATGAATCTTCGCAAATCTTTTACAACTCGTGGGGCATTCCGGTCAGCTCCTATCCTGAAAGTTTCGGGGTGATTCGGAAAGCGGGGCCGAGAAAAAAGGGGAGTCCTAAAAGGTTTTTTCTCCTTATTAACTCCCATAGGAAACTTTAAAAACAGCTACAGCCCAAACTGCTGAATGGAATTACACCAAATTTGGCAAAAAATGTAGCCCTGGTTTCAAAAATAACTCTTTTTGTTAAATGGTGTAATTCCGTTGAGTAGTTCCTGAGAAATAAAAACAAAAAGAGGTAGAATAATGAATTTCCCTTAGGTAAATTTAGACAAAGGTAGTGCTTGCTTCAGAAAGCATCCTTTTTTTAAAATGGTGTAAATCCATTCAGTAGTTGCTGAGAACATCAAAAATAAAAGTTTAGATATTTAGAAGCACAGAGGATCTGTGCACCCTCCCGATCACAAGCTTTATTCTAATTGGCTGTTAACACTCCAAACCAGGAAGTGTTGGCAGCCATCTTGTGCAGGAAACAAACACGAAAAACAAGGAAAGTGGGCAGGGTAGAAACACCATGACCCCCTAGGCCTGCTCAGGGAGTCCCACAAGGAACCCCAGGGCCCAAAAAAAGCATTTGTTTTTTAAAAAACATCGTCCGAATTCGAACTGGGTGCGCGAATCCGGATGAACGTAAAAAAAAAACAAAGCATGGGCAGCCTCGCTTTGTTTAATTAAGCCCCCGGGTGGGCCAGGTCCCGGGGGCATGCTGAAATAAAATAGCGGGGGCCCAGGGGGACCCCCGCAGCCCTGGGGACCGCCACCCCCGGGGCTTTAATAAAATATTTGTGGGGGCACACAGCCCCCCCCCGCAGCCCCGGGGACCACCACCCCCCGGGCTTGCTTTTTAAAGTTTGGTGGGCCTCCAATGCCCCCCAAACCCCAGGGACCGCCACCTCCCTGGGGCACTATCATGCAAATTTGGGGGTCCGTTATGGACCCCCAACCCCCGGGGACCACCACCTCCCCGGGGCTGTGCATTGGTTGGGAGGGGGACCGCACGTCCCCCCTCCTGGAGCCCTTCAGGGCCCTGGGGACCCCCACCCCCAGGGCCGGCTCCTTCAGTGTCCCGGGGTGCCCACCCTCGAAACACTGCAGTTTGCTATGGCAGGGAGGGAGCCTCGCGTCTCCCGCCCTGCCATAGCAAACTGTGGTTTGAATTTTGGAAGAGCGAGCAAGAAACCTGCTCTCTCTTCCAAAATCCAAACCAGATTGCTTTTCGACACAGGGAGCTGTATGTTAGCAGCTCCCCATGTGGACAAGCAAAGCCGGCTCCGCAGGAGGTTGGGAGCCGGCAGGGACCGTGGGGGCATTGCGGCTCCCCCCACGGTCCCCAATGAAGTGGGCAGGCCCCAGGGGATGGGGTCCCGGGGGCCAGAAGTGGCCTGAGGAGGGGGGCCATGCTGCCCCCTTCAAATAAATAATTTTAAAAAACACTGTCTATCCCCCAGGGGGTATGGCTTTGGGAGGGGGGCCACGCGACCCCCTGCCATTTTTTTAAAGATAGGGGTCAGGCCCTGCGGGATGGTGTCCCCAGAAACCATAAAATAGGTAAGGGAGGGGGGCCACACAGCCCCCTTCTTGAAAAAAAAAAGACGCAATCGTGCCCGAGGCCCCGCCCCCTCCCAGCAACACTCTGCAAACGCGCCCTGTGGCACGTTTTAAGTTGGGGAATTAATTCCACTTCAATACTTGGGGTCTCTGGGGGCCAACTAGCCCACCAGGTACCTCCAGTAAGCGCCACAGGGCTGCGTTGCAGAGAGGTGGTCCAGGCCACGGCCCTTTTTTCACTTCTCTGCAACGCAGCTCTGTGGAGCTTACTGGAGGTACCTGGTAGGCTAGTTGGACCCCAGGGACCTTCAGGATTCAAGGGGACTTTATCCCTAACTTAAAACGCGCCACGGGCGCGTTTGCACAGTGGTGAAGGGATTGGGCGGCGCCTGAGGTGGCATGTGTGTAAACATGCCCTGTGGTGTGTTTTAAGTTGGGGAATGAATGCCCCTTCAATCCTGAGAGCCCCTGTGGGACAACTAGCCCATCAGGTATCTCCTGTAAGCGCTACAGCCCTGTGTTGTTGCAGAGAGGTGGTCCAGGCCACGGCCCTATTTACACCTTTCTGCAACGCAGCTCTGTGGCGCTTACTGGAGGTACCTGGTAGGCTCGTTGGCCCCCAGGGGCCCTCTGGATTGAAGGGGGCTTAATCTCCCAACTTAAAACGCGCCACAGGGCAAAGGGAGGGGGCGGGGCCTGAGGTGACATGTGTGAAAACACGCCCTTTGGTGCATTTTAAGTTGGGGAATTAATTCCGCTTCAATCCTGAGGGTCCCTGGGGGCCAATTAGCCCACCAGGTACCTCCAGTAAGCGCCACTGCGCTGTGTTGCAGAGGGATGGGCCAGGCCACGCCCCTTTTTACACATCCCTGCAACGCAGCTCTGTGGCGCTTACTGGAGTTACATGGTGAGCAAGTTGGACCCTCAGGACTCAAGGGGACTTAATCCCCCAATTTACAACACACCAGGGGGTGCGTTTGCAGAGTGGTGGAGAAAGGGGGCATGGCCTTTGTCTACCTCTCACGAATCCCACTGCGTGGTGCTTACTGGAGGTAAAAGGTAGGCTAGTTGGCCCTTAAAGGACCCCCAGCAGTGATGGGGACATCAATCCCCATCCAAGAGCATGCCAGGGAGCGCGTTTGTAGAGTGGTGGGCAAAGTGAGCGTGGCCTGGTATGATTACTTACCAGTGCTGCTGTGTGGGACTGACTGGAGGGAATAGTTTGGGAAGTTGACCCCTATGAATGTCCTTGGGGGCCAACCACCCCTCTTGTTTCCTCAAGTCCACAGTGGGAGTGCTCAGATGTCTTCGGAGGCCATGGCCCCCTTTCTCTACCACTCTGCAAACGTGCCTCATGTCAGACTAAGGATGGGGAATAAAGTCCAATTTAGTCCTGAGGGAGTTTGGGGGCCAAGAATCCCTCCTGGTACCTCCTGTGTGTCCTACGCAGCGGAATTCCTGAGCGTTGGTTGGACGCCCAGCACCCTTTCTCCACCACTCTGCAAACACAACTACTAGTTAAAGTAGCATATTTCTGCACCTCTAACTTAGAGGTCGTTTTAATCCCCCTGCCCTATTATGTACTAGGGCCTAACACAGGAGGTCATGCTAATCATAGGGGTACCCCAACGCACAGTGTTCCCTAGTGTATGTAGGTGTTTTCACTGTATTCTAACTGTCTTTTAGCATAGCACTGGCTCTAGGCCTGGTTAGTCAGAATCAGTTACCTCCAGTACCTGTATGAAAAAAATTGTGGCACGGGATGATTTTGCAACAAGGCCTCTTTCTGCTCCTCTGTTGGTTCTTTCTGCAAGTCTTGCTTCTTCCTGCACTTTTTTTCATCTTTTTGGACTTCTGTTGCCTCTTTCTGCATTTCTTTTGCTTCTTTCTGTGCGTTTTTTCTTCTTTGTTTACATGTCCTACCTCTGTAGCCATAGTTAGAAACTAGCATTTAAAAAACCTTTGACATTCACTGAAAAAAACATTGTTTTCAGGCATGTTATAGTTAGAAATGAGCATTTAAAAAACCTTAGAAATTCACTGAAAAAACCATAGGTTTTGGGGAAGTAGTTAGTTGGACATTTCACTCATACAAAACTAGAAAAATTCCCCCGTTATAGTTAGTTTAGCTAACTATAACTCGTGCCCCCGCAATGCACTGCTGATGACGTCACATATTACATCACTCATGACATGGTCAGTGACATCACTGATGACATGCCAAAAGACATTACTGATTACATCACTGATGACATTATCCATGTGATAATTTGATGCATCTTCTCACACCCTAATATAACCTTTGATACACCCACTCTAAATTACAGACTGCCATTCTCAAAACCATAGACACTCCAACACCAATAACTACATACCCACTCACTGATTCTTAGGTTTACACACACATCCACTCACTCACCCGTAAAGTCACTCATACTTATGGTCACTCAGTACAGGACTATCATATGGACTCATGTACCTATATAGACCCTCACACACCGCCACTCATCCAAAGAGGTACTCACACACCCAGTCAGTCACGCAAATAATTAATCACACTGCCATTTACTCACCTATACAGTTATACACACACCAGCTCAATTACTCATACAAATACTAACACATTCTTACGCTCTTATACAATCACTGATACAAGCACACACTCATCCATACAGCCACTCTCACAATCACACACTCTCACTTATAGCCATTTATATACTCCAAAACACATATTTACTGCCTTTCACGTATGTAGTTACTGACACATGTACCACTAAGATATATATTCACTCACCAACACACACTCACCAACCCATACAGTCCGTCACAGATGCACTCTTGAAACCATGCACCCAGTGAATCACCCCCTCACACATCTATGCACAGTCACACACACCCCACCCACACAAACACTCAGGCACCCATACAGATACTCAGACAACCAATCAATAACCGATATAGACACTCATGTAGCTGTTCACAAACCCATGCAGCCGCTTACACACCAACAGATATACGGATACAGACATTCACACAGTTTAGTCACTAACCCATGCATTCAGTAAGATACGTTTAATCACTCACTTATAGAGTCAGTGACGCACCTACTAAATCATACAGACACTTATACACCCACTCATTCTTCAATACGTCTTTCGCTATATATATTCAACATATTTAAACTTTACAGAAACACACAGTCACTGGGTGTTGTCATCAGTGATGTCATGAGTGATGTCACTGACCATGTCATGAGTGATGTAATATGTGACATCATCAGCAGTGCATTGCGGGGGCGCGAGTTATAGTTAGCTGAACTAACTATAACAGGGGAATTTGTCTGGTTTTGTACAAGTGAAATGTCCAACTAACTATAACTTTCCCTAAAAGTTATGTTTTTTTCAGTGAATTTCTAAGGTTTTTTAAATGCTAATTTCTAACTTTAACGTGCCTGAAACCTATGTTTTTTTCAGTGAATATATATATATACACACTTCCTCTTCCTCTTTCAATGGCCCACCTCTTATGACAACCACCTAGTAAAGTAGAGCACTTTTTTAGGACGTGGTCAAAAAAAGAATACATGCATTACTTTAGCTTAGTGAAATAAAATATTTGTGATATATGGAAAATAGCATGGTGCCATTACAGGCCACTAAGAGCACATAGCAGTATATTTCTAAATCGCCATCAAACCTTAGAGTCTTTGATATCTTAGGAGCTATTGCTATTGTATAAAGGAACAAAAGCCAAGAGAAAGAAAGAGAGTACTTTTAGAACATTCAGTATTTTCTTTGGAGTAGATTCTTTGAAATCTTATGACTAAGGGAAAGCCTTCACCAGATGAGAATGCAGCGAGAGAGGGTACATTGTTGTGTTGATGCATTGGTAATTCGATAGACAATGTTGACTGCCTGATGCTGAGGAAATAGGAACTCTATAAAAAATTCCAAACTAAGTAAAAAAAAATTCCCGTTATCGGTGAGCAAGGCTGCTGGACAGCCAAAACGCTTTCGATGGGGCTGAAAAAAAAGGAAATTTGACCAGCTACATGTGGCGTGGTCATCCTTGAGTGAGAGGATTGAGTACGTGATTTACTGGCCCTGCTCCTATGAGGTTTTGTACAAGTGAAATGTCCAACTAACTATAACTTTCCCTAAAACTTATGTTTTTTTCAGTGAATTTCTAAGGTTTTTTAAATGCTAATTTCTAACTTTAACGTGCCTGAAACCTATGTTTTTTTCAGTGAATATATATATATATATATATACACACTTCCTCTTCCTCTTTCAATGGCCCACCTCTTATGACAACCACCTAGTAAAGTAGATCACTTTTTTAGGACGTGGTCAAAAGAAAAACATGCATTACTTTAGCTTAGTGAAATAAAATATTTGTGAGATATGGAAAATAGCATGGTGCCATTACAGGCCACTAAGAGCACATATCAGTATATTTCTAAATCGCCATCAAACCTTAGAGTCTTTGATATCTTAGGAGCTATTGCTATTGTATAAAGGAACAAAAGCCAAGAGAAAGAAAGAGAAGTACTTTTAGAACATTCAGTATTTTCTTTGGAGTAGATTCTTTGAAATCTTATGACTAAGGGAAAGCCTTCACCAGATGAGAATGCAGCGAGAGAGGGTACATTGTTGTATTGATGCATTGGTAATTCGATGGACAATGTTGACTGCTTGATGCTGAAGAAATAGCAACTCTATAAATAATTCCAAACTAAGTAAAAGAAAATTCCCGTTATCGGTGAGCAAGGCTGCTGGACATCCAAAATGCTTTCGATGGGGCTGAAAAAAAAGTAAATTTGGCCAGCTACATGTGGCGTCGTCATCCTTGAGTGAGAGGCTTGAGTACGTAATTTACTGGACCTGCTCCTATGAGGACCAAACAGGCGACACAACTCTCATTTAGAAGGAGGCAGTACACACACGGGAGAAAGCGTGGAGATTATATATATATCTAGTAGAAGGCTATTGGAAGCCGAAATGCGTAGACCGCCCTGTTTTGTTCGTATTTTTGCACTATGGTGTGGTAATAAATAATCTTTGGAATAATTACCTCAGTTTTGGTGCCGTGACTTTCCCCGTGCAAGAGGATTGCATATGAAATGCGAAGGAGTCCCAGACCTGTATATATATATATGTATACATACCTATATGTGTGTGTGTGTGTGTGTGTGTGTGTGTGTGTGTGTGTGTGTGTATGTGTGTGTGTGTGTATATATATATATATATATATATATATATATATATATATATATATATATATATATATATATACACACACATATATATATATGGTCTATAACCTATGGGTTTTTCAGTGAATTTTCAAGGTTTTGTAAATGCTAATTCCTAACTATATATGGTCTATAACCTATGGTTTTTTCAGTGAATATATATATATATATATATATATATATATATATATATATATATATATACACACTTCCTCTTCAGTCATCAGTGATGTCATCAGTGATGTCACTGACCATGTCATGAATGATATAATATGTGACATCATCAGCAGTGGATTGCGGGTGCGCGATATATAGTTAGTGCAACTAACTATATATGGAATTTCAATGGTTTTGTGTGAGTAAAATAAGTTTTTTTAAATGCTAATTCCTAACTATATATGGTCTATAACCTATGTTTTTTTCAGTGAATTTTCAAGGTTTTGTAAATGCTAATTCCTAACTATATATGGTCTATAACCTATGGTTTTTTCAGTGAATTTTCAAGGTTTTGTAAATGCTAATTCCTAACTATATATGGTCTATAACCTATGTTTTTTTCAGTGAATTTCAATGGTTTTTTAATAGCAAATATCATAAGCTGTCGAATGTCAAGTACGTGGTAAGTAAAAACATTTTCGTGTTTATGCACACTGATCTGCTTTGAATGCTGCCCCCCCCCTCATTTCTATTAGGAGTACTCTCTCTTTGCAGATAGTGAAGGGTAGTTAACGCAGGCCTTTGCCCCCGTTGTAATCCGTCGTGCCTGCTACTCTCTCCATTTGATTGATTGTTGTGTCCAAGCATTTACTGTTTTAGAATTGGTTCTCTTTGGTTCATTCTCTATTTACAAACAAGCACAGAGTCGCAATACTCTGTTTAGTCTTTGCAGATAGTGAAAAATCGTGTAAAAAAACAAAAGGAATCGAGCAAAATCAGTAGGCCACTAATGGGATCTCTTTTTGACCTCGCTAAAATAGAAACATTAGGAACAACCCCTCATGAGAAATACGAAACTAGTGAGATGAACTGAGCTCCACACCATGATGGCTGCAAGACAGCTCGGCTCCGCCACCCACCCCGCCCAAAATAACGATAAACTCTATGCAAATATTACAAATATATAAAACACACCAGCAAAGTAACAGGGTAAAACATTTTATTAAATAACTATTTACATAACTATTTTATACTTTTTGTTGCCCGATCCGGCTAGCTCAATCGATCGAGCATGAAACTCATGCACTCTGATAGTTCAAAGTTTTGAGGAGTGCTTGTTAGACTGTCTGAAGCTTATTTGCACCTGCTACAGCTTCACTATTCTCAATGTAAGTGGGGGCTGTTTGAGGACGTGACTGCATTTGAAAACAATGTGATGCGGTGCCTCCCTGAACCGCTTGACGGAGGCCCCCGAGGGACGGTGTGATGGCGCGGACTCGGAGGGGGCGCTTGACTCCGGCCCCCTCCCCAAGTCGTGTTGCCCTGGTGTGGCCTGAGATCGCCCCCGACATAGGTGGCCGGCTCCCGGGGTCAAGCGGAACTTTTTGCCTTTTGGTGACTCTTCCATTCTGGACCTTGTCCCACAATCCGTTTGACCTGAAGACACGCTGTAGTGGGGCGCCCCTTTACCGTTTCAGTTGCCATTCCGCCCGCTTTTGCTACACTGTGCCTCTTCCGCTATTCAGCTGTTTACCGCCCGCTCTTGCGACTACAGCGTTTCGCTCACCATGTAGTTGAGTTGCTCCCGCTCTTGCGGTGCAGCGATAGGCGGCTGCCACAGGACTCTCAAAATGGCGGCCGGCACTTCAGATTTGGGCGTGGTCCACTAAAATGGCCCTGCGACACCTTGGAACTCGGACGCTTGTCTGCTAGGGCTTGGGCTCCATTCTCGAAAGCGTCCCCTCAGCCTTGAAGATTCTACAAAAGTCTTGGGGGCCCCCGACTCCCGCAGGCTTCTGGTGGGGAGCGGCTGCCATGATTGCTCGTGGAATGGCCTGCCGCCATTTTGAGAGTCCTGTGACAGCCGCCTATCGCTGCACCGTAAGAGTGGGCGCAACTCAGCTGAATGGCGGATTTTGGCACAGTGTACCAAAAGCGGGCGGAATGGCAACTGAAACGGTAAAGGGGCGCCCCACTACAGCAGACGAGCCTCCACCTGGGGAGGCCCGTTCACGCCGCCTCACCCCCCCCCCCGGGGCACCCCACGCCGTTATTCGGAGCAGCATTGTAGGATACCAAAACTAGTGCGGCAACTTACTGGACATCACCTGGGTGCCATCCACATCTCAGCGCGTTCTGCTGCCTTGGGACTATTCGCACAACAGACCGCTACTGACGAGACCTCCCCCCGCACCCCCCGGGACGCCCCACGCCGATTTTCGGAGCTGCATTGTAGGATACCAAAAACCAGTGCGGCACCCAGGTAACATCACCTGGGTGCCGTCCAGAACTCAGCACCTTGTGCTGCCTTGGGACTATTCGCACAAAACACAGCTACTGACCATTGTTGCTTCTTTTTTCAAAAAAATGTTTAAATGTATTTACTGTTTTTGTTGCGTTGTATATATTTATAAGGTATTAAAGTTTTATAATCCTACTACTTTGTTGGAGTGCTATATATTTTTAATGTAACACATAATTGTAAAAACTTTGATGTACAAAGAGGCATCCCTGGAATCTTCCGCTTCAGGCTCGGTCCCCTCCCCAATCACAATACAGGATGGTTTTCAGATAGTAGGAACGCGTGTGGTGTGACGGATCTCATCGGGTGGGGGCCTTGATCTACTGTAACTCCTTTGAAGAGGGGTGATTCTTTACAGCTGGGGCCATAAACTACATCTGCAGGGCTAGGTGATAGCCTGGGACCGGCCTGGACAATCGGACACAGAGGAAGAGGAGTGTCAGAGGGTGCGGTAGTGAATAGGGCGTAAGGGAGGTGTCGGGCGGGCACAGGGTGTGATTCTCAGGGAAGAGCAGCGCAGATGGGGGGAGGTTTATTGCCCATGCATAAGACAGAGAGCGGGGGTGACCAGTGCCTGGGGGAGATGCTTGCGAGGGTGGGGAGCCATGCTAAGGATCGACAGCGTGCAGAGAGTGGGTCTGGTCAAGGCATCTAAAATGGCTGCCGTGCACGACAAAAGTGTGGCATTTGAAAAAAGGCAAGATGGCGCAGACAATGTTTATCAACACTTCCTGATTTCCTTCGAATCGAACGTTAACAGACGTTATCTCTCCCACACTACCGGTCCCCCTGGGCTTAAACGCCGAGATGGTAGGGACTGCATCCTGTGGAGATAGGCCGAGACGTCACTCAGCAGGAAAAAAAAAAAAAGTCTATAAACATACAATAAGTTAAAAGTCAATCATTCTTGTATCCTTGTAGTACGCTCCCCAGTCCGCTTTCCGTTACGCGTACCGGGCGCACCCCACGAAAAAAGCCTCCACATCAAACCTAGGGGGTCAGGGAGGATCTACTATGCCCCCTTATGGTCATTTGCCCCTTCGCTTTGGCCTCCTCTTGTCTCTCGATCCTACCGAGAGACAAGATGGCGGCCGCTACGGACTGTTTGGAATGTTTACAGACACCGGAGAGCCAATCAGCTTCGCTTCGCAAAGCTCCGTAACGCAAAAAGTACGCGAAACGGAGCGCTACCCGGGACGCTGTCACAGATATATATCTTTTTTTGAACGTTAATTTCTCAAAATCCACTGGAGCACATATATTGAGACCTAGCAAAGGCACATCGGGCTACCGGTCCCTACAATTTTGCCAAGTTTCGTGCAAATCCATTCAGCCGTTCGGGCTAAAAGTGAGGCCAACCGCCCTATGGAAATTAACATGGAAAAAACGCGTTTTGGGACCCCCCTTTTTTCTCGGCCCCCCCTTGACGAACCCCCCCCAAATTTTCAGGGGCTGCTCAGAAACAAAATGTTCCATTTTCCTGGAAATTTCAGCCAATTCCGTCCACAAACGCCAAAGTTATTAGACATAGAATTTTCAAAAATCCCATAGAGAAAAAATCCTAACTATATATACCTACTGGCGACCGCCAGTAGGTAATATATATATATATATATATATATATATATATATATATATATATATATATATATATATATATATTTACACACACACACACACACACTTCCTCTGTCAATGGCCCACCTCTTATGTCAACCACCTAATAAAGTAGGGCAGTTTTTTAGGACGTGGTCAAAAAAAGAATACATGCATTACTTTAGCTTAGTGAAATAAAATATTTGTGAGATATGGAAAATAGCATGGTGCCATTACAGGCCACTAAGAGCACATAGCAGTATATTTCTAAATCGCCATCAAACCTTAGATTCTTTGATATCTTAGGAGCTATTGCTATTGTACAAAGGAACAAAAGCCAAGAGAAAGAAAGAGAAGTACTTTTAGAACATTCCGTATTTTCTTTGGAGTAGATTCTTTGAAACCGTATGACTAAGGGAATGCCGTCACCAGATGAAAATGCAGTGAGAGTGGGTATATTGTTGAATTGTGGCATTTGTAATTCGACGGACAATGTTGACGGCTTGATGCTGAGGAAATAATATATATTTATAAATATTTTATAAATAATTCCAAACTATGTAAAAGAAAACTAATAAGGAAAGTCCGATACTTTCAACCCAGCAGCCCTTTCTCTTTCATTTTTCACATAGATTACATTTTCTACAGTATAATAGTAGTTTTCCCTATATAACCCTTCTTTTCCAGTAGTGGAATATGAGCTTGCACACTAGAGCGCTCATCAAACCCATCACTCTACATCAACAAACAGAACACATCTAAACTGAACTCTCAGCGCCCATCCAGTACACTCAAGATTAGCCAGCAGGTAGATGGCAAGGCTTTATAACTCAATACTTCCAGCTAATTAACACACATAAAACTTGCTGGAAATGAGCAAGCCGGATAACACAGTTAGCATATATACATCTTGGCTAGAGCTCTGGCACGCATCCAATAAATTTTTAACGTACTTAATTATCACAACAATTATTTTCACACTTCCACCTACTGATTGCATTCATATGCAACACAAAACTCCAGTATGTGATGAAATATTTGAAGGGGGGACCCAGGGAGAGCCAGGCGCGAGCTGGTCTTTCCCTGGGTGCGTTCGCGCGAGGGATCTTGGAGCAGGTGGGGTTGATTAGGGGAAGGTATAAAGGGAAGGCGGGCGGTTAATTAAGGAACTGCGTAGCGAGGCAAGGGAAGGGAGGTTTCCTTTTTTGCTGCTCCTTTGGCGTCGCGTACCTTATGGGGACCATGGAGGAAGCGGCGGAGGTCCGTCGGGCTGTCCAGACCCTGTGTGCGGCGGGACGAGAGGACCTGTTACGGCCGGGGGTTCCGGCGGAGGCGTGGGTAGGGTTGGCCCGCCCCCGCCTCGCAAGGCTTCAAGGGGAGTGTCGCGGGCGGTGTCTGCGTGTCAGTCACCCGGCCCGGAAGTATCGCAGGAGGAAGACGGAGACGCTGCCATGCCGGCGGCGCAGCTCTTGCCGGTCCTGCCCCCCCGTAGTGTTGGAGTTCCCGTCGGTTGACCCGGGCGCCCACCAGCAGGTATGTGTTCTACCTTTGCAATGTGCTGGCTTGCGTGGGGCGCCCGGGGGGGGGGAGGGGGCGCTCCGCGGGTCGGGCGAAGCAGCGTTTGGGCGGGGCCCCACCGGGGAAGGCTAGGAAGCCTTCGGTGGGGCCGGGTACTCGCCGGGGGAGGAGTCTCGTCCTTAGGAGCCTCCCCCGGGTTACTGATCAGGCCGAGGTGCCCGGGGGTCCTTCCAACCCGGTTTCTGGCGGTATTGAGGGGGCCCCTCCTTGCTTGTGGGTGAACGGCTGCTGCTCCCTTCTGTCCCCTGCGCCTGCTGAGTTGGGGCTGGCCCAACCCCCCCCCTGCCTGGTGCTGGGGTTGTGGGTTGCCCTGTTGTGGGGTCCCCTCTGCTGTTCCCTCGGATTGTGCACCCCCTCGGGGGACTTCCGTCGCCCACGGGGCTGTACTGCTCACTGACTTCCCCCCCCCGCCAGCCCCACGGACACATGGGTCCCCGTTCCCCGGTTTTGCTGACTCCTGTCCTGACCCCCAGCTGTCTCAGGTGTATGGTGGGATGGATTCGGGCGGTTTGGGGGTGGCCATTGCTCCCAGCCAGGTTCTTTACCCTGTTTCGCGTGAGATGCCCACTGCTCCGCATGTTCGCTCGGCCCCCGGTTTCGCTGGTGCCCCCGGTTTTGCGTCGGTGGACGGTTCTTTGGCGCAGGCTTCACTTGGCTCTTTGGGGAGTGGCAGGTTTGCAGGTTCTTCGCAATCTGGCTTGAGCGGCCGCAGTTTTCATGTCGCGTCTACAGCTGGGCGGCTGTTGGCCGGTTCGGCGGGCTCGGGAACTGTCCCTACGGCTGTTTCCGGTAGCAGGATTACGGGAGAGTCATCTGGAGCGGATCTCTCTTCTGCAGCGTTGCGCGCACGGAGCTTTCATGACGTTGACTGGCAGTTTTATTATGGGGGACTTGGTGATGGGGCGCTGCCAAGTGGCAGTGCAGAGTTTTCATTTTCTGGGGATGTTTCACATGTAACTGTACAAGATGATGAATTGGAAGAAGGGGACTTGCGGGACAAGGAAGTTGGGCTTTTGGCAGCACGGGCCCAGAGGGGTGGGACGGAGCTCCCCTCTGTTTCTCGTATTTTGCAGGAGTCATGTGCGGGCCATGCAGCGGTACGGGAGTCAGCAAGGACTCGACCGTCTCGAGGGGCTCCTGTTGAAGTTCAGCAGAATTCGGCACCATTGCCAAGAGGTAAGGATAGTTGGTGGGCCGTGTGGCAACCAAGGGAGAGTCTCCCGGTGAAGCGTACCAGATCAATAGGTACAGGGGATGGGGTTGTTACTGAGCGAGTCGCTCTGGCACCGAGGCTTGAGCGGCCGGTGCATCTGAATGTCAACCAAGGGAGAGTCTCCCGGTGAAGCGTACCTGATCAATAGGTACAGGGGATGGGGGTTGTTCCTGAGCGAGTCGCTCTGGCACCGAGGCTTGAGCGGCCGGTGCATCTGAATGTCAACCAAGGGAGAGTCTCCCGGTGAAGCGTACCTGATCAATAGGTACAGGGGATGGGGGTTGTTCCTGAGCGAGTCGCTCTGGCACCGAGGCTTGAGCGGCCGGTGCATCTGCATGTTTCTGATGTACAAGTTACGGGGGAAGTTTCTAAGGAGGGGGATGGGGTGGCAGTTCCCCAGAAAGTTTCGGAGGATAGTATCCTGCCAAAGAAGTTGCCTTATTCTGGAGTGGGGATGCCTTTGGGGTCTCCTTTGTCTGAGAAAACCAAAACTCGCATATGGACTGGTGAATATGTGGATGTTTTTCGGCTTCTCCGTAGAGATATACAAGTTAAGGAGGGGTCGAAGGAGGAGGAGTTGGAGTTGGCTCGGAGGCCTCGAGTTCCGAGGTCTATTGAGAATTGGACTTCGGCCTTTCTAATTTATGCCAGCGTGTATAGTCCGCGTTATCCGGATCAGGCAGTGGACATGTTTAAATATGCGGACGTCATCCGTAAGGCCCATGGTTATTTTGGGGGGTTTTGCATGGTTGTCGTACGACGAGGAGTTCCGGGCTCGATGAGTGTGTTCCCAGGGCGTTCCTGGGGTGAGGCCTCGGGTGGGCAGGTGGTCTGACAATCTGCAGTCTGCGAAGGAGTGTCCTCAGGTGGTATGCTTCCGTGGATGACGCCTTGTGGCTTGTTCGCACGGCGGGATTTGGGGCTTTGCTGGCAAAGAGTGACATTCAGTCAGCTTTCCGGCTCCTGCCCATTCACCCCTGGGATTTTGGTCTCTTAGGCATGCATTTTGGTGGCTGTTTTTATGTCGATCAAGTGTTCCCTATGGGCTGCTCGATTTCCTGTTCCCTATTTGAGACCTTCAGTACATTTTTGCAGTGGCGATTCACTTTTATCAGCGGCCATGCTCTGGTCTGCCATTACCTTGATGACTTTCTTTTCATTGGTGAGGGTCATTCTGGGCAGTGTCAGTCGGCTTTGTCAACTTTTCAAGATATGCCTTCGGAATTGGGCGTCACTTTGGCGCCGGATACAACTGAAGGCCCGTGTACCTCCCTGACTTTCTTAGGGATTGAAATTGATACTACAGTTATGATGGCACGGCTGCCTGCTGCTAAAGTGCAAGAGATGTCTGATTTCCTCAGGTGGGTTTTGGGTGAGCGCAAAGTAGAACTGCGTAGCGTCCAGAAGCTTTTGGGGTACCTCAATTTTGCTTGTCGGGTTGTACGGGCAGGTCGGATTTTTTGTCGACGTCTGGGCCTCTCGATGTCCGGCGCCAGCCTGCCTCATCATCGGGTGCGCATTACAACTGCTGTCTGTGCTGATTTGACTATCTGGTTGAGTTTCCTGCAAGATTTCAATGGCGTGTCCTTGTTTTTTGCGGATGAGGACATGGTGTGGCAGGTGCAGCGTTTCACGGATGCATCGGGAGCGCACGGCTTCGGCCTCTTTTGGGAGGGTCGTTGGTGCGCGGCAGGCTGGCCACAACATTGGAAAGATCAGGGTCGCAGTATTGCGTTTCTGGAACTCTTCCCGTTGTTGGTTGCTCTGTTTATCTGGGGACTGGAATTTCAGAATCGTTCTGTATTGTTCCATGTGGACAACATGGCAGTTGTGGACTTGGTTAATAGACAGAGGGCCCGCGATTTGCGGGTATTACGGCTACTGCGAGCCTTCATGTTGAGGTGTCTACAGCTGAATATTGTCTTTAAGGCTAGGCATGTTCCTGGGGCCTCTAATTGCATTGCTGATTCTTTATCTCGCTTTCAGTGGTCCGACTTCCGCAAATTGGCTCCTGGGGCGGACCTGGAACCGACGGCGATCCCACAGTACGTATGGGACTTGGGGATTGAGGGTACATCAGTTGGTTGAACATTCAGTGGCTGCCTCTACACGGCGGAGCTATTTGAAGGCCTGGCAGGAGTTTTTACAGTTTGGTGAGGAGCTGGGGGGTACGGTTCGGGCTGGTTTATCTGAGGAACGAGTCTTATTGCAGTTTGTTTTGCATTTAGCGGTCAGAGGCCTATCCCACACGACCATTTCTGGCAAGTTAGCTGGGGTGTCTTTTTATGGTCAGCTTTGGTGGGGGAGGGCTCCTGTTGGGGGGGTGTTGGTTCGTAAGGTTCTTAAGGGGTTGGGTAGGCTACAAGCCGGTGGGCAAAAGTTGCGGCAGCCTGTGACCTTTGATTTACTTCAGCTGCTGGTTTCGCAGTTGGCTGTGTGCTGCTATGACGCTTTTGAGTGCCACACGTTTCGTTTGTGTTTGTTTGGTTCTTCTTTGGTGCATTCCGGCATCTGAATTGCTGGGTTTGAGGGGTAGGGTGGGTATGACCAGTAGCGTGGTGGTGGTGGAGCATGTCAGGGTGCGTTTGTGGTTACGGATGTCCAAAACTGATCAGATGGGGAGGGGAAGGTGGGTGTTTCTGGGTAGGAGTGGAGTGCCTGCTTGCTGCCCTGTGGGGGAATGGGAGGTTTTTGTGTCCTCTCCACATTTTGCCCCGGGGGCAATTTTTTGTCATGGTGATGGAAGCCCCATTCTTGTTTCTCCGTTGTTGGCGGTCCTCCGCACGGTGTTGTTGGGCCTGGGGAGGGATCCTTCCCAGTTCGGCACTCATTCATTCGGGATTGGGGCGGCGACAGAGGCCGCCAGGCTGGGGTGGGATTGGTCCCAGATTCGTCGCATTGGGCGTTGGCGCTCAAGATGTTGTGAGAAATATGTATGAAAGTAGTCCTCCTTTGCTTTGCCTAACATTTCTTTTTCTCCTAGGTCCTTGGCCCTCAGTCGCTGGATGCAAACGGAGGGTGTGGATCCTGGGGCACTCTTTTGTTAAAGGGCCGCTGTGGCCGCTGCACGTCAGCTTTGTGGGAGACCTCTTGGTTTAAGTAGCCTGACGCATGAAGTCTCCTGGCATGGCACAGGGGGCATGCGCTGGGGCGGTCTCTTTCCCGCCTTGGCTTCTCTAATTTCAAAAGGTTTGGGGGGCCCTCCGGATCTCCTGGTGTTGCATCTCAGTTTCTCTCTCTGGTTTGACTCTGTTAAAATTAATGCAACAAGTCCTAGAAGCCATCAAGACCGCATGGGTGAGCACCATGGTGATATGGACTGAGTTTGTTCCTCGATTAAACTGGAATGGGGCAAGGAGCTAATCAGCTGTGGAGCAGGCAAGACGCAAAGTGCATAGAGCAATGAGACTGTTTTGTGATCATTTATGTATATACAATTTGGCTCATCACCATTTGAAAGTTTCAGAGACCCATTTATTTTGTGAGGATGGGGTCCTTCTGTCTACTTTAGGGATTTCTTTTATCTTCTGGAGCTTAGAGACTTGATTGCTAAAGTGCTACAGGTGCAGTTATGGTGTACTCCTTCTATTTCTCCTTTGGGTGGGGCAGGAAAACGCTAAAGGTTTTCCTGGGTGGCGGATTTGTTAGTGGGGTGGGCAGCCTGGAGCGGGTTGGCCATCCTGAAGGGTAGCTAGTTGGGTAATCCTGGGGGTATTAGGCAAGAGTTAGTTTCGGGTTTCTGTTAGGTAGGGATTTTTAGGCATACTGTGTAGATTGAAATGTCATTAAATAAATAAATAATGAATGTGTTCAGGAAATGTATTATGCACCTGTCTTAAATTAAAGTGGCCTTTCTTGCTCCTTGAAGAAGTGTGGACAGTGATTTCTTGCGCGAGGGGGGACCCAGGGAGAGCCAGGCGCGAGCTGGTCTTTCCCTGGGTGCGTTCGCGCGAGGGATCTGGGAGCAGGTGGGGTTGATTAGGGGAAGGTATAAAGGGAAGGCGGGCGGTTAATTAAGGAACTGCGTAGCGAGGCAAGGGAAGGGAGGTTTCCTTTTTTGCCCCACCCTCCCTCCCTGTATTCCTTTAGTTAGGTTTTTTCTTTGCGGTGCTCTAGGCGCTGCTCTGGTCTTCTGGCTTTGCCACTCTTAAGGCAGGTGTGTCTGTGATTGTAGTAGGCGGATTTGTTAGTGGGGTGGGCAGCCTGGAGCGGGTTGGCCATCCTGAAGGGTAGCTAGTTGGGTAATCCTGGGGGTATTAGGCAAGAGTTAGTTTCGGGTTTCTGTTAGGTAGGGATTTTTAGGCATACTGTGTAGATTGAAATGTCATTAAATAAATAAATAATGAATGTGTTCAGGAAATGTATTATGCACCTGTCTTAAATTAAAGTGGCCTTTCTTGCTCCTTGAAGAAGTGTGGACAGTGATTTCTTGCGCGAACAAGGTTGAGAATGTATTGAACTACTTTGGTTCTGCAACTTTTCAAACAAACCATAACACTCTACTCTACCCAACACCACCAGACTAAATAGAATCATAGATCCCACACCACGGCATACTACACTAAATGAAACCATGAATCACCACATGGTACCCTCCCACACCAGATCACTAGCCAACACAACAGCACATCAGACCATACCAGACGTTGCAGTTACCTTTCTATTATACCGCACAATACACAAACACACCACATCATTGTTTACCACAGCTTAGCTGACCACATAACACCACATCGCACACTATGTTATTGCATACCACGCTCATCACCACCACCACCAATGATCATCCTCCATTTGAAAACAAAACAGTGCACAATCAAACACCCCATCTCACTACCATAAACTACTACATATCTTTGCGCCAAACATCACCACACATAAACATTTGCCACACAAGAAACCCCAAGCTCACATGGAAGACTCCAAAACACTTCACACCAAAACCCATCAATTCACACTACAGCACAACTGTCATCCCAACTTCATATCATATCTACCATACTGTAGTATGATACATCACTACATAGCCCACACTACCGTAGACAACCTGACAGAGCACACCATGCAAAGCCACGTCCCATTTCAACAAACTATACCATACAGATACAACTCTGTACAACAACCAGCTCAACGTCACACTGTATTATACTACACACTACTGTGTTTCAACATCAAGTAACAGCTAAGTGCTAAACACCATAAAATACAGTATTCCAAGCAGCACAGCATCACACTATTCCCAGACGATAGCACCACATCATACTAGACACACGCCGAGTACTTCCACATAACACCAACACAATATCATATTGTCTGACTCTTTTCAAAATCAACACATTCCACTCTCACCACATCTCACTGTAACACACCAGACCCCCCCCCCCCACACACACACACACAACTCACAGTATAGCAGAGTGCACCAAGACATAATATCTGTCACTGAAAATATCAATATTAATATCATGCTGGCTCTGCCTAATTCTAAAACGGAATCTCATAGAGCGACAAACAACCTTTGACATGTTAGGATGCCAGGCCAATTGTCACGTCACCACAAAGCCCTAGAGTACAGTCTTACCTTCAGCAGCTCTTTTATTTCTACTACTGTGAAGTGCTTGCATTGTACTGCATAAGGAACTATTTAGCATCTACAATATTACACTGAATCTTCACACATCACATTCTTAACTCATAGGCACATTGTTTACAGAAAGGTCTGTGTCTATGTTAAGACATTTTTAAAACGTGAACAGATGTACCTCAAGGAGAGGTGTCCAATTGCTTTTGATTTGGTTGTTTTCACTGGAATGAATTTTTCTTTAATGTGTTAGTGAGGAATCAAATTGCAAGTCAGACCTATTAGTATTGCGAGTGCTTATCACACTTTATTCTCAATGGTAACCAGGTAGAGTAGTCTAGCCTAAACCAGTTTTTGGTAAGAAGTTTTGTACTCAGAGTATAAAACAAAAACACGCAATAAATTCAGTCTGACCTATAACTTTAAAAACAGGTTTTTAAGAAATGAAGGACAGTGAGAATGGTTATGAACAAAAAACAACAAAAATCATTGAAATCATTTGAATGTTCTGAGGCTGATATATACCCCCATATTATTATCACACTTTCACCATAAAAGGCTATTGTCATAATGACATTGGGCTCTATGGACACGTGTATCCCCTGGAGCAGTTTTTTGTTATCTAGAACCGTTTAAATACATTCACTCTTAGATGACTTACTACGACTTGATTCACAGACCAAGTCAAATGAGTAAACCTGGAAAGGGGACTGTACCCACGAGTCCAGTATGCTATGATGTACTGCCCTTTGTCCCAGTTTCAGAGAGCTCCTAGATGCAAGGCATATCAATATGTGAGTATGCTAAAGAAACTAAACATATTTAAAATAGACAAAACCTCTCAACCTAAAGGGAGAACTTGGATTCAGGCTCCAATACAAATTTTAGCTTTAGTCTGAAAAAATAAATAAGTCCAGTGCTGAGTTAATGATGCCACAGGTACTTAGTGATCAGTGACATCGATATTGGGCACAGTTCAAAGGAAGGCCAAATGAGTCAATTGGTGGGCCAGTTGGTGCTGGAAGGGGACTAGCACGCAATGGTGGACCACTGGTAAACAGAGTGTAGTGGCCTTTTTTGGCACTCAAAATGTTGCATGTACCATTAGCACCCATTTGATCTGGGACATCCACAGGATTATCAATTCCTCCGTTTAACTAGAGACCTGGGAATTGAGGTTATGGTTCCATGCCAGACTAAGGGCCATATTTACAAGCCCCTATCGCCACCGGAGCATCGCTTTTTTGATGCTTCTGTGGTATAGCGGTATTCCCCATATTTACAAGGTTGCGCTAAACCACCTAACGTGGCTTAATGCCACCTTCTAAATATGCCCCTTTCTGCGCTGGCAAAGGGGCGTGCAATGGGTGTTGCAGTGGGCTTTCCACCGCAACACCCACTACTTTTTGACTCTGCCCTAGATTTACAAGGATGGGGCAGCAACAAAAACTAAGGCCAGGAAATGCCTGGTCTTAGAATGGTGATACGAGGAATAATTATTAATTTCTCCTCGTTTAATGCTCTTTCTATGTGTGCTGCATTCTGCAGCACACATAGAAAGCGCAAATAGCCATTACTGATTGTTTATCTGCATGAAGGTGTCCCTTTCTGCACAGAAACAATCACCCCTGCAGCGCAGGCATCCTTGCAACATGGCAACAGGCTACCTGCGCTGGTGCTAGGCAGCTTTTTTAGCACCAGTGCTAGGGGAAACACAAGGGTGAGCCGTAACTTTTGAATACAGTGCATCCCTGAGTTTTAAAAATGTCAGAGCGCGGCGGTGCCAAATTTAGCTTAACACTGCGCTTTGACTTTTTTTGTAAACACGCCCCTTAATCTTTGCAGACTTTTAGGCATATTTATAAGCCACTAACTCCAGCAGAGCGTCATTTTTACTGAGGCTCCAGTGGCGTTACGTCATTCCCCATATTTACAAGGAGGTGCTAAACCACTTAGCGTGGCTTTACGCCACCTTGTAACATGTCCCTTTCTGCAGCAGGCCACTGTGGTAAACGGGTGGCCAATGGGTGTTACTGGAGGTGTTTCACCGCAACACCCATTGCCGTTTGACGATGCCCAAGATTTACAAGGCTGGCGCAGCACCAAAAACTAAGGCCAGGTAATACCTGGTCTTAGGATGGCGATACGAGGAAAAATTATACATATCTCCTCGTTTTTGGCTCTTTCTATGTGTGCTACATTCTGTAGTTGACATCTAAAGAACAAATCTGCAGCACAGATAATTCGAGCAAATCACCATGAATGATTCCCTATGTGCAGGAATTCTTTATGTGCAGGAAGGTGCGACTTCCTGCACATAAACAATCTCCCCTGCAGCGGAGGCATCTTTTCAATATGGCGGCAGGGTGCCTGCGCTGGCGCTAGGCAGCAATTTTAGCGCCAGCACTAGGGAAAATTCACAGGGGTCCTCAGTATTTTTTGTAATACAGTTCATCCCTGCGTTTTGAAAATGGCAGAGTGCAGCGTTGCCAAATTTTGCGTAACACCGCTCTTCGGCATTTACTTGTAAATATCCTCCCTTCTTCCTTAGTTTCTGTAGTGGAAGGGGAGGTGTAGGCATCAGCTAGGAAATGGATATTGTTTTCTAAAGGACCCTCTCCAGATACCCATGCATTAAAACAAAAAAGGGGTGAGAGCGAATGGTACTGTTTGTAGGGCAAATCTCTTCAGCCTGGAATGATATCTTTATTGATTACCCAACACACACAGGCCACAGGAACTACAGGTGTCATGTCAACAGACTACAAAGACTACATGAAGGGGCTCCTCCGTTATGTCTAGCATCCATTTTGTCCCCTAAATATTACCATTCACATATGGGCTCTCAGACGCAATTCACATTTGTATCACGCAGAAAATTAATTTCATGGCACAATTCCAGAATATTTAATTAATGTTTTATTAGTTCATTTAGGGACCTTTGGCCTGAATCTGCTCCCACTGCATCAAATATTAAACAAATATTATGGAGTGGCCTCTGGGACACGTCTCGATTAAGGCCTTGGTCATGAGTGCCTCAGTGGGAGAGATATTTACCGGAAAATACTGACTCCACGGTGTGAGATATTCACGTGTCCTGTAATACCTCCTATGCCAAGTTTTAACCCTGATTTACTTACTTACTCACCACTGCCTACTACCCCTACTGGAGTGTAGGATTGCATGAAGGATTTGGTGCCAAACACAGTAAATGACGGATGTCTCTGTACCAGGCATCTTTCCCCTTGTAAATGTATGCAAGTGTGACGTACTGAAATTGATCTCGGGTAAATTGCGGGGTTACAATGTTTTATGAAGCCGGTAATCACACCATGTGAAAAACAGGAGCTTGTACTGCAATCTGAATTTAGACAAACCTTGAAATTGGGGCGTGATAATGCAATACAACCCCATAGCACATCTCCAGAACAGACTACAGAGGCTTGGTTGTCGCATAGAAGCCGGAGCATCCCTAAGGTAATGTGAGATATTGGATGTAATATAGAAAAATGCATTATTGATATGCAGGTACACATGTAATCACTGACTGGCTCGCGTACAATAACATACCTGTGAACATTTATAAGTGCTGCAGGGAAATCTATTACATTCGCTCTATTCTTGTCACTTTTTTCTATTCTGTTTTTTCGTCCCTGCCTGGGAACATCGTATGTCTATGGCACAGGCAAGTGAATTCTTTAACATCTGTTTTCCATGAATAATTGTGGGAGGGATTCTTGACAGTCTGTTAAGTATTAGTAGCTGAGCCTGGTGTTCACTGGCAGTGTCTTATGAGACAGTCAACATTATTTTCCTCCAAAACTTAAAACAATTAGTTGATTTATTCTGGTCAATGGCTAAATTTGGTTTCGTTGGGTATAGTTGCATTTGTTTAAGGCAGCTGTGTACAAAATGCGTGTACTTCGGCTAATTTGGTGGAATTCTACACATTTCATAACATTTCCTTTTTCAATTCAGAAACAAAAAAATATGCAAACATGGTTTATGGGAAACTCTAATTTTTGCAATTTCAGGGAATTATATTGTGATGAAAAAAAGCCGATTAAAAAAAAGCCGAATATCAGCCAAGACACAATGGATAACCTCCGGCCAATATCCTTGCTACCTTATGTGGCTAAGCTAGCTGAGAAAATTGCCAACAATCAACTCATGGAACACCTTGAGGCCCATAATGTCTTCCATAAGTCCCAGTCGGGTTTCAGATCTGGTTTCTCTACGGAGACAGCTCTCCTGAGGGCCACGGAAACCTTACGAGAGGGAGCAGACGGGGGCAAGACTATGGCCCTCATCATGCTCGATCTCAGTGCCGCGTTTGACACTGTAGCACACTCCATCTTGCTACAGTGTCTAAACAAAGCTGGAGTCACTAATAAGGCACTGGGATGGCTGAAAGCATTTTTGATCAATAGGAGCTTTCAAGTCCAAAGGGGGACTTCCCTCTCAGATAGGGTGCTGCTTGAACAGGGGGTACCTCAGGGCTCGGCCCTGAGTCCCACCCTGTTCAATCTGTACATGGCCCCCCTGGCAGAGGTGGTGCAATCGTTCGGCATGGAGCTTGTCCCTTACGCCGACGATACGCAACTTTTTATATCTCTGACCCAAGCCCCGTCCATGGAAGCTGATAACTTTAATGCCTGCATGACTAAGCTGGCCACTTGGATGACAGAGCATTGTTTAAAACTGAACGGTACAAAAACGGAGGTCCTCATCATTGGAGGCAATGAGGCCAAATGGACAGCAGAATGGTGGCCCAGTTGCTTGGGTCCTCTGCCTCCTCCTAACCGAGAGGCGAAGAATCTAGGCGTCTGGGTTGACAACAAGCTGTCCTTTGATAGCCACATAAAGAAAACTGTAGGCAAATGCTTTGGGGTGATGAAAACGCTCAATCGCACCCTTGACCTGTTACCTCTTAACTCCAGACGTACCATGATGCAGGCATTAATAACTTCCCGCATTGATTACGGGAATGTACTGCTCCTGGGCACATCGGAGAAAAACATCAAGAAACTACAGGTTCTACAAAATTCGGCAGCACGCCTGGTGTTAAGGCTTCCCCGCAGAGCCCCCTCACGACCCTCTCTGGCAGCCCTCCATTGGCTACCTATTAGTAAGAGGATAGTTTTTAAAGCTATGCTATGGTGCCATAGGATAATCCATCACAGAGCACCGGCCTATATGTCGGATCTGGCATCCTTGTATGAACCCAACAGACCACTCAGATCCAAAGGAATAGGTCTGCTCAGAACTGCCTGCCCCAAAAAAGCTAGAATGGGAGGTAGATCATTCCGCACTTTAGCGGCTAGGCACTGGAACCTCCTGCCTCTGGATACCAGGCTAGAGATTAATGAGTCCTCTTTTAGAAAGAAGTTGAAAACTTGCCTCTTTACTTTGTGATTGCGCTCTTCTCTTTCCTTCTAATATGCTCTCTCCACAGCGCGGGGACACGCCGGGAGGCGTCACCAGGCGCTTTACAAACTCCTTTAAATTAAATTAAATTAAATTATACCAAATTTCACAGGCAAATTTATACTGCACACTATTAATTTAGCGGAGTGAGACCATCGTTGTTCCACCCGACTGTACTCTCCTCTCACAGTCCCCCAGAGCTTCATCCGTTTCTCCAGGGAAATCCTGTTGCCTAATAGGAACAGGTGACATCCGTCATACCGAATGAGCACCTGGTATTCACACACAATATTCATGGGTCTGACCACTCCTACCTCATTTGTCTTACAGTAACCGAACACCTCCCTGTTTGTTTCTTTCCTATCCCTATTGGTTTCTTAAGGCTTCTTTGCCCCCTTTCAGTCACTACTAGACAGGAATTTCGTCCATAATGTATTTGCTCTCAACCATTTCCTCTCACCTTTGTCAGGTTTCTCTTCAATAAATGTATTAGCCTCAAGACTGTGGACTGAGCCAAATCATTTTCTCCCAGGTGTATCTCCATCACAGCGACACTTTTTTCTTACCACCAATTGTCTTAGCATGATCTCCGATCCATTCATTTTCTCTTTAGGAAAATGAAACATCATGGCCACCGAGTCCAACTCAGTTCATAGAAACATCAGGTGCGTGCTCAGCCCCGTATTGTTTCTGAGTCCAGCGGTTCTGGTGGCTTAGTGGATTAATGCATCCACTGTAGGTGCCTGTGTTTGATCTCGTGGTCACAGGTTAAATTCCCGTAGGGTCCAATCAGCCTTTCATCCTTCTGAGGATGATAAAATGAGTATTATTGAGTTGTTATTCAGCACTAAGATACACTTGGGTGAACGTGCGCTTTACAAATACATATGCTATATAAATGTAAACCATTTTCCCTCTTCTATCCCTCCGCTATCCTTCTCACTCCAAAAGCGGACTAATCCACCACTCAAATTACTTTCATATTTCACTAGACTAATTCACCACTAATCCTTTATGCGTTTCTGGAGTAGTGTGCCACTCGCCACAAAAGCGCTTCAATGCCCCATCAGGGCTAACAAGCGCTATATAAATCCAAATCTTGCTTCCCTCTTCTATCCTCCCGCTATCCTTCTGAACACAAATAACTGACTAACCTATCCACCACTCAAATTATTTTCATATTTCACTAGACTAATTCACCACTAATCCTTTATGCGTTTCTGGAGTAGTGTGCCACTCGCCACAAAAGCGCTTCAACGCCCCATCAGGGCTAACAAGCGCTATATAAATCCAAATCTTGCTTCCCTCTTCTATCCTCCCTCTATCCTTCTGAACACAAATAACTAACTAACCTATCCACCACTCAAATTATTTTCATATTTCACCATACTAATTCAACACTAATCCTTATGGGTTCCGGAGTAGCGTGCCACTTGCCAAAAAAGCGCTGTGACACCTCGTCATGGGTCGTAAGCGCTACATAAATGCAATTATAATACAATGCAATGTTATGTTAAAGGTACCTGCAGTCTGTCTGTCATTGCCTCGCACATGCACACCACTCATCTACACTCTCCTATCATGCTCGTCCTGCCTTTGGAAAAAAAGCCATTGAGGTAGTGCAGTACCTGCTCAGACCTCACCACCTGTCTCATCACTCACTCTAGAATTGCACTGAACTTCTCAACATCAGCACAGACATGGATTTGCCCATGGAGAACTAGCAAAGGACTAAATACCTGTTAGGTTGAAGGCATGTGTGTGCACCAGAAGAATTCTGAATTTGGAGTTTATATCTGCATTTTCCATTTCTGTTCACATGCTGCATTTCCATGTCATCGTTGGAGTTTTTGCTGTACATTAGTTTTAGTCCATGACCTCATTCGCCAACCCCATTTCTAGCCATGATAGGTGGAGTATACGCAAAATTCACCTGCCACCTTCTTGGGCAGTGTTCCAAGTTAAGCAGTGTTCCAAGTTGAAATATCACTTCTTATGTGGGAGCAATGCATAGCCGATGGAAGTAGGAGTCTGGGGATGCTGCAGCAAAATAACAATGCTGGTGTTCAGAAGGGGAATAAGCAACAACATTACCATTAAATGTTGCTGTTATCTTGTCACAGAGTTCAGATGCTCTGTCTGCTGGCAAATCCCTGCTTATTCTTTTAGCATTGAAACTAGTGAGTATGTTTCTTTTTATGACTGCAAGGTGATAGGATTTTGAAAAGGGAGCAATGTGGCACTCTTGCAGAGTGTAAAAGGAACGTCTGAAGGATGTTAACTTTATTTCTAACACCATAAAACCTGAACTGTACAAATATTGTAAAATATATCAGCATTTAGGAAAGCACAAATTAAGCACATTCTTTTGTAAGTCTGAAGTGCAATGGGAACAAATATTTTAATAGGATCAAAACAAATCAAGGCTGAAGGCACTTTACTTGGTGATATGCAAATGATAGGTATTTGCTGAATCCTGATTTCTGCACATTCTCGCTTGTGTGCTGTATAGTTTCATCTGTAAACTTGTGTCTGAAAGTTTAGTGCCCACTTCAATGGAAAATCCATTGTCTGTAAATGACAGTGCGCTACCACACCATGCATCAATAATGATTTGCAACATGTAGACATCAAAATGCTCATGAGCAATCTGCATTCAAATTTTCCATTTCTTCTATGTCACCTCCTCCAGGGGATGTGCCCTGCCACTTTTTCCTCGAACTACTCTCACTTATTAATGGGAGGTTCTTGTTTGCCTGCTGGCCCCTGGGGCTCTATTTCATTGCCATGTTTGCTAACAGAGATGTTAACACTTGTACAAATGTTTCCTGCTCTTCCCATGATGGGGTGCCACACATACACAGCTTTAGGAATCCCTGCTGACTCCAACCTTCGAGGCCTACTTGCATCTGTCTGCATCATAGGGGGGGTCACTGCATTTCTGGTAGCAGCCATTCTACTTCACTGAGCAGGGTTATGTCTGCCTCTGTTTCCGTACACTAACTAGGAGTGCAGGCCAATAGCCTCTTCTTTTTCTGTACAGCAGGGAAGTTGATATCCACTGCATCTGCATCCCACATCTAGGCCTGGGTGTGAATTTCTGCTCCGCTCACGGAGTTGCAGAGTTTTTCCCACTCCGTACTCCACAAAACTCTGTGGAACAGAGTGGAGCAGAGTTTTATCCTCACTCGTTCTTGGCAACATTAAGATGGCAAGCTCAAGTGAGGACAATTTTACTGCAGGCCACCTTCTGGAGAGATTTCTCAATGCGAGCTGTTGCGCTGCATGTGTTGTAGTTCATGCTGATTTTACAGCGTGAGATAAACACCCGGCGCTAAAAATCAGCCCAAACGGCATTACGTAGTGCACTCCGCAGCTTGCGAAACTCCGCACAGTGCAGCAGAGTTTTTTGGTCACTTCACAGAGTTCCACATAGCGGAACGCACAGAACTCCGCCTAGGCCTAAACATAACAACATCCTGGAGCTGTCGCTAGGCCCCCACGCCCTTAGCCTTCTGCAAAGAGGGTGGTTACTACCAGTCCGCCTAGGGCTCTATGCTGAAATTGAATGTGTCCTACTGCCTCATTCGCTGTATTAGCAGCAATGTCTTTGTGACTACCGGAGGTAGGTTGGACATACATAGGCTCTGGCACCCTCAAGCCACTTGTATGTTAATTCAAACCTCAGAGAACAGGAGAGGAGAGAGGGAGAGGGGTATATGTTGATGACAAGCCGCTCCAGTGCAAGGATCAGAATCTCAGGCTTCACCTCTGCAGCAGAGAAAACATTTTTAAGCAATGTGTTGAAATCTGGAGCTTTCTTGTGATCTTTTTTGGTGGCAGCATAAGGCAGCTGATTGAGGAGGCTTCATAGTAGCATTGGTGAAATAATAAGAAGTATTTTGAGGTGCACCCACTATGTCTGATTTCTAGATCACACTTCATGTAAAAAATGTTATCAACACATATTGATCCTGGAACCACAAGGAAAAGAACTGATGTGTGGAGAACAAAATCCACAGTAACTGATGACGCAGGTAAGTAAAGGTATGACAGTGATAGAGAAGACTAGAGGTGATAAGAGAATTTCTTAATTTTTAAGCAAAATTTCCTTTTTGGACAGCAGGAATATTTGTAGGGTTTTGAGTCAAGTCCTCTTGGGCTAGATGTAGGTAAATCTAATTTACCGATTCATAAATACCGAATTTTACTGATTCAGTATTTATGAATCGGTAACTTAGATGTAGATAAAAAATCGGTAATTTTTACCGATTCGGTAAGATTCGGTATTTACCAATTCGGTAAATACCGAATCGGTATTTGCTGTTGAATCCTATGGGCCTTGAATCCCATAGGATTCAATAGAAAATACCGATTCGGTATTTACCGAATCGGTAAAAATACCGAATTGCAAAGGGGGACAGGGTGTCACTTTGACACCCTGTTGCACCCCTGTAACTGGCTTGTGCGCCATGTGGCACACATACATGCCCATGTCTGTGTGCCACATGGCACAGGTGTACATGCACAGATGTGCATGTACACAGGAATTCGTAATTTACCATGCAATTGTATTGCATGGTAAATAACGAATCCTAAAGGCCCTGTTGCAATGTTAGAAGTGCTGCCTACATAGGAAAATATAGATTCTGTAATTTTACCGATCGGTAAATTTACCGAATCGGTCAAATTTACCGATTCTGTAATTTTACAGAATCGGTAATTTTACCTATTTGGTAAAATTACCGATACGGTAAAATTACCAAATCTGTATGTTTTCAGTGCCCCTACATACCAATGTCAAAATACCGATGGAAACGGCCGAAAATCGGTATTTTTGGCCGATTCCGACCGGTATTTTGACACCTACATCTGGCCCCTAGACTCCTCACTCATTTTCCTCCAACTAATTTCCCATGCTGGGAGAAAATTACTCCACACTGGGTCAGGACCGATGACACTGTTGCTAAGACTCAATTGGTTCCCTAGCCCACTGTTGGCAGCTATGGTGGAGCAGGCAAGGAAGTTCTGTGGTGCCTGGTATCAGAACTTCTGTGCAATATGCAAAAGTTATCACACTCACTGTAGCCCAATATTAAGAGCAGTAGCTATGCTTTTAATATATGAACAGGATCAAATAACAGCTCACATAAAATAGAATAGGAAAAATCTGAAGTATTTAGCAATAACAGCCGCTTAAGGGTGACCTCAAGCACTTTTCCAAACTTTGCAGAGAAAAGCTGGCAGTTAGCAGTGCATGTGGAAATGTTCTCCTATGGTGCAACTTCAGGGCACTCAGAATTCCTTTAGTCGTCGGATGCTTCATAAAGCTTCATGTTAGCTTAATCTGGCCATTGACGAGGGAGATTCGGTGAAATAAATTGAGATCAGACAATTGTAGATGGTAACTGGGCTTTTGAGGTTAGTTGCCGACAATGGCTCAAGTTGTCTGAAAGCAGCAATTAACTCCACAAGTGTTAGCTGCTGTTGACATTTCACTGCGTGTTCAGGGTGCTGCATAAGGAGCCACCTTCATGGGATATATTTTAGAAATGGCTGTAATCTCAAATGATGATAGTCCTGGCCGAAATTTTAATTACGCCAGAGTAATTAGAGTAATTTTCGGTAATTTTTTTTGCCAACTTGTGTAAGTTGGAACATTTGGGGCATAACTGCCCACCGAAAGAGCAAAGGAATAGATCATAAGGATTATTTGCTGCTGCTGCTCAGTTTTTTTTCACATTTAGTGCTATTTCCTCAGCCCAAAATGTATCTTTGGCTCCATTTTGGACTCGAGGGTGCATTTTGTGCTAAGCAAATAGCAGCATAGGCTAGGTTATGATCCTATCTTTAATTCTGGATAATTTTGCTGCAGATTAACATAATTATCCTATAGTAAATGATGTGAGTAACATGCACCCCTAATAAGAATCTCACTATCTGATTTTCTCAGGTAGGCCCTTCTAAAACCTTAGGGCTAGGAAGGAGGCTTCTGGTCTAAATTTTTACTGCTAGTGCCTGTTTATAGCAAGCAGATTTTACAAGCCGTTCTCAATACTCTTCAGTGGCTCAAAGAATGTAATCTGGTCCTCAGACATCTAGGATCTCTCGTATGAAGGGCAAGTGAATACTACAGAGAAATATTTTTAACCAACCCTATCCTCAACTCTCAGCAGTTGGAGCTGACTTTGATACATGTCCAAACTTGAAAATCCAGAGTTTCATTCTTGGACATCAATCAATCAATCAGGAAATTTGTAGAGCGAACTACTCACCCGTAAGGGTCTCAAGGCACTGGGGGGGGGGGGGGGACGGTGCTGCTACTGCTCGAATATCCAGATCTTGAGTAGACTCCTGAAGGTCAGTAGGTCTTGGGTCTGCCGTAGGAGGATGGAGAGGGTGTTCCAGGTCTTGGCGGCGATGTAGGAGAACGATCTGCCGCCGGAAGTCGCTCTTAGTATGCAAGAGCCGGTAGCTAGGGCGCGGTCGGCGGTGTGGAGCTGGCGGGTCGGGGTGTAGAAGGTGAGTCGTCTGTTGAGGTATGCTGGTCTGGTGTTGTGGAGTGTCTGGTGTGCGTGGGTGAGGAGTTTGAAATTGATCCTCTTGTTGACGGGCAGCCAGTGCAGGTCTCTCAGGTGGGGTGTGATGTGGCTGTGTCAAGGGATGTCGAGGATCAAGCGGGTCGAGGCGTTCTGTAAGCGTTGCAGTCATTTCAGAAGTTTGTTCGGTGCTCCCGTGTAGAGGGGTTTCCGTAGTCCAGCCTGCTGCTGAAGAAGGCCTGGGTGACCGTTCTTCTTATGGTGGTGGGGATCCACCTGTAGATCTTACGGAGCATGCGGAGGGTGTTGAAGCAGGAGGATGAGATGGCGTTGACTTGCTTGGTCATGGAGAGTGTTGAGTCGAGGATAAACCCCAGGTTGCGTGCGTGGTCAGTGGGTGTTGGTGCTGCTCTCAGGGTGGTCGGCCATCGTCCCAGGCTAAGGGGGTGGAGCCGAGGATTAGGACCTCCCTCTTGTCTGAGTTCAGCTTTAGACGGCTGTTCTTCATCCATTCGGTGACGGCTTTCATTCCTTCGCGGAGGTTGGTTTTGTCGGTGAGTGAGTCCTTGGCGAGGGAGAGGATCAGTTGTGTGTCGTGAGTATAGGAGATGATGTTGGGGTCGGGTAGTCTGGTGGCGTGGGTCATGTAGATGTTGAACAATGTCGGGATGAGGGATGATCCTTTGGGTACACCGCAGATGATCTTGGAGGCTTCAGATCGGAAAGGGGGGAGGCGGACACTCTGGGTTCTGCCGGAGAGGAATGAGGTGGTCCAGTCCAGTGCTTTGCCTCGGATTCCTGCGTCGTGGAGGCGTGTGCGTAGGCTGTGGTGGCAGACCATGTTGAAGGCAGCTGATAGGTCCAGGAGGATGAGGGCCAAGGTCTCGCCGTTGTCAAGCAGGGTCCTGATGTCATCAGTGGCGGCGATGAGGGACATTTCGGTTCTGTGGTTGCTGCAGAACC
Organism: Lissotriton helveticus; assembly: GCF_964261635.1. Classification (NCBI taxonomy): domain Eukaryota; kingdom Metazoa; phylum Chordata; class Amphibia; order Caudata; family Salamandridae; genus Lissotriton; species Lissotriton helveticus. The sequence goes on from NC_136065.1 coordinate 856,854,582, forward strand.
AGTACTGGGACGGGTCCAGGATGTTGTTCTCTTCGAGGTAGCGGGTCAGCTGTATGTTGGCGGTTTTCTCGATGACCTTCGCCTGGAACGGGAGCAGGGAGATGGGCTGGAAATTCTTGAGGTCCCTCGGGTCTGCCTTGGGTTTCTTGAGCAGGGTGTTGATCTCGGCGTGCTTCCAGCTCTCCGGGAAGGTTGCGGTCTCGAAGGAGATGTTGATGGCCTTGCGGAGATGGGGTGAGATGGCGGCACTAGCTTTGTTGAAGATGTGGTGAGGGTACGGGTCTGACGGGTAGCTGGAGTGGATGGTGTTCATGATTTTGATGGTGTCGTCGTTGTTGATGTTAGTCCAGATGAGCAGGGGCTTGCTGTGGGTGATGGTCGTGGGGCTTGAGGTGTCGTTGACTGTCGTGGTGGTCTGTTTGTCGAAGCTGTCATGGATGTCTGCGATCTTGCGATGGAAGAAGGAGGAAAGGGAGTTGCACAGGTCTTGCGATGGTGGGATGTCGTTGGTGTTGGAGCTGGGGTTGGAGAGTTCCTTCACGATGTTGAAGAGCTCTTTGCTGTTGTGAGCATTGTTTTCGAGGCGGTCCTTGAAGGAGGTCTTTTTGGCGGATCTGATGAGGTGATGGTGTTGGTGCATGGCGTTCTTGTGGGATTCGTGGTTCTCTGGTGTCCATTTGTGGAGCCATTTCTTTTCTAGTTTTCGGCAGGTTTGTTTGGAGGTCTGGAGGTCTGCGGAGAACCATCTGGCATTCTTGTTGGTTCGTCTGTTGGAGGGTTTCTTGATCCGGGTGAGGGTGTTGGCGCAGTCGTCGATCCAACGCCTGAGGTTGTGGCGGTGGCGGCGGGGTCGGTGGGGTCTGTGAGTGGTCTTCAGGTGAGGGCAGTGTTCAGCTGGTCTTTGGTGATTTTGCTCCAGCAGCAGCGAGGGATCTGTTGGGTGCGGTGGTGCTTGGTGGGTTTCTGGAAGGTGAAGTGGATGCAGCGATGGTCAGTCCAATGGAGTTCTGTGTTGTGGCTGAAGGAGATGTGGGAGCTTGCGGAGAAGATGGGGTCAAGCATGTGGTGGCTGGTGGAGTGGGTGGGTGCTGTGTCAAGCTGTCTGAGTCCGAGGTTGGCGAGGTTGTCGATCAGGGTGGTAGAGTTGGTGTCGTTGTTGTTCTCCAGTTGGAAGTTCAGGTCTCCAAAGAGGATGTAGTTCATGGAGGCGAGGGCGTGCGTGCTGATGAAGTCAGTGATGGAGTTGCTGAACTGAAGACGGGGTCCAAGGGGTCTATAAATCAGAGTTCCTCTGAGGGTGGTGTTGGGATCAGTGTGGATCTGGAAGTGCAGGTGTTCAGCCGGGCTGAGGGTGTCGTCCGAGTTGGTCGAGACCTTGAGGGTTGACTTGTGGATGATGGCGATTCCACCTCCTACTCTGTTGGTGCTGTCTCTGCAAGTGATCTTGTAGCGGTCTGGGATGGCTATGGCGATGTCGGGTGCCTAGGAGTCGTTCATCCAGGTCTCCGTCAGGAAGGCGACATCCGGGGAGGATGTGTCGAGTAGGTCCCAGAGTTCGACGGCATGTTTGCGTGCGAAGCGGGTGTTCAGGAGTATGCATCTGAGGTGGTTGCGTCTTGTCCTGGTGGGTGGATTGGCGGGTCAGATGCTGGTGAAGCTGCAGTTCCAGCAGGAGAAGGGTCGCTCACATGGGTTTTAGGTTATATAAAATTCCAAATCCGATATTTGGGGATCCTTACCTAGATATAAAACAAGAACTTAATAATGTCTCAGACCTCAACCGATCAGTGATGCTGTGGGTAAATACATTTACTGTCAACCCTCTGGATATTTTAAATCACACAATCTTGTCCACTCCTCAAAGTCGGGTTTTTGTCATTACCACTGTACTGAGTCTGCCCTGTTAGTTGTAACTGAAGAACTAAGATGCAACCTTGTTCAAGGTGGCTCTGCGGCTTTCATTTGGCTGCAGGTGAGTGCCACTTTTGAAAAAGTGTTCCATAACTCTGTTTTATGGACTTTACTGGATTGCGTGAACGCCTTGGAGTAATTCACTTCCTTCCTGGAAGACTGCTGCTTTCTGTCAAACCCTTTTCGTCTGCAATCTATCCAGTTTCCTTTGGTGTCCCCCAGGGATCTTCTCTGAGCCCAACCCTTTGCAACATATATGTCCTCGCACTTGCCGACATTGACGAATGGTTTTGCCTTGCTAGGGTCACCTACACAGATAAAACCCAGCTTATAATCTAACTACCACCAGATCAAGGTAACAACTCCTCACAATTAAGACATTTTCTGTTGGCTGTGGCCAATTGGATTGGTCTTAATTGCTTGACACTGAACAGTGGAAAAACGGAAGTGATGTTAGTGAGGAACCAGCCTCACCTCTGGACCCTTTTTTCGTTAGCAGGATTTCTTAAGCCCTTTATCAGCACCTAAATCGGCAGTGAAAAACCTGAGTGTATGACTTGATGACATTTTAACTCTAGTACATAAAATAAAGAACTTGTCAGTTTACTGTTTTTGGTCTTTTAAGGAGCCTGATGTAAGTGCTTTAAGTGCTTCCACTTGTCGCCCAAAAAGACATGGTCCATGCCAGTATTACATCATGCCTGGACTATGGGAAAGTGCTGTATTTGGGAATTTTCAAATATTATTAAGACAACTTCAAACAACACAAAATGTGGTGGCACATCTTCACCTGCATATTTGTAAACACCAATGTATCTCTTCTCACTTGTCTGTATTGGCTACCGGTTGAAAGGCATATCAAATTTAAGATCCTTTGCTTTGTTTTCTGCACCTTCGTCAATCCAAGCCCCATCTTTCTTAGACACTTGATTCAGCCCTACGTCCCCTCTGGGGCTCCTAGGTCTTTCAATCCCAGAATCAGAAGAGCTGAGCAATGAAGGCGCTCCTTCGGGTTTTGGACATCTAAACTTTCGAATACCTTACCGCTTCAGTTGCTCTAGATCCCTAGAAAAGTGATCTTCGGGAAGCTACAGAAGACTTGGCTTTTTTAGCTTAACTTGTTCTGCCTTGTTTAAGTAGCTACTTCATGGGTGCTGGTATTGTGTCCTTGGAGACTTTCACAACCCAACAGGGGCATCTCAGGCTCAAGCTCACTGTCATATCAGCAGGAATTGGGTGGAGTCTGTTTTGCAGGACTCTTGGGCTCCTCAGAGAATATAGATAGCTTATTGGTGAAGAAAAGTAAGATTGTCAGATAGACTTGTACATGTAAGGCTCCTCATCTGTACTTTGCCAGTCATTGTCATCCTTCTTCTTGACTACTGGAACCCCTCCTCCATCGGGCCTTGTCCCAATCTATTAGGCAGTATCGACAGTGCCTGGCAGAATTGCTTCTGGGCTGTCAGGCAGTTTCCTAGCAGGAAGAACAAGCTTGTTTGGGTGGTCACTCAAATTGGGCACCTGCAACATGAAAAAGAAGCAAACCAGGGAACTTTAAGAGTAAAAAGAAATACTGTTTATGGGACAGGTGCAGATGGAAAATTCAGACTTTCTTCCTTGCAGAGATTCTACCACTAATCGATTCACACTGAGTATAAATGCAAACACAGAAGCATTGCTGCTAGAATAGCTTTCATTATACATAGGAGTGGGGAGTTCTTCCTTATATTGGTTCACTTTGTTTCTGACTAATGAATCCATAAAATCAAACTAGGTAGTTCAATGTAGGGGTGGGCGTAACTTGTGGAGTTACATAAAAACTCTTACTAGATTCCGTTGAGTTCTGTGAGCAGGCGGAATTCAGCATGACGCTCTGCTCATTCTGATTTTTAGCACCAGGAGCTTGTTCAAAGCATGAGCGTAGAACGCCAGAGGGCACTGTTTTTTTCTTCTGCTCGAGTAGATTTTCTACTCTAGCGGCCGCTTTCTCAATGTAAATGGTCGCGACCTGCTACGACCGCCCACGTTGAGAAAATCTCTCTGGGTGGCATTCTAGCACTCGAAATTTGGGCTAGGGGATACAAATTCTCATTTGATAAATTTGTGTTGGCGATCCGGATGCAAGAAAAAACTCAACCATGCGGCTAATGTAGCACAGAGTGGGCAAAAGTCAGTGAACTCTGCCAGCAGAGCAGAGTTTATTGCCCACCCCTAGTTCTACGCTGAAATGTTATCCATCACCTGCAAGGCTCCGCATTCTCATCTTGTGATTTCAGTGTTTATGTCCAATCTTAGATGCAGCAAAGCTTGCTTTCCTTAAAAAAATTATAAGTTAGAAATCTTACCTATGAGGTCAGTTTAAAATTCGTACCTGCCCTTTACTTGACATCATGGATGCATCTATAAAGTCATTTTAAAGGGTTCACAATGTACGGGGTTACTTACAGCAACAATCTCTCTTTCACTCCTCCTTTGAACTCAGTTGCCAAGGTACCTGACATAATATTTGCTTGTTTCAGGGCATCCTCTCTTTCCACTGACCCTGGAAGTGATGATATATTGCCTTGACTATTGTAAATGACTCCTGACTGATTTCTACAATAATGAACTTCAAAGTCAGGCAAAAGGGTCTGTTTGCCACTTAAGTTGTAAAGATCACATCACACAAGAACTCAGATCACGACATTGGCTTCCTCTAAAAAAAGATCACTCTTCAAAACATTGTGTATTGTACAAAAGTACATTCATGGATGGTCATACACTAGGTCATCTAACATACCCATCCATCGAGATGCCTGAACTCTTCAGCTAACTTTGTGGCTACTGAGCTATCTAAATTGAAAATATTCAGAAGTAGATCTCTTCTTCCTCAGGCCTCATCTGATTGGCATCCTAAAATTCAGACAACACCTAAAGATGCATCTTTCCCCCACGCCAATCTGCTGCCCGGGCGATTTTCGGCCTAGGCAGACGAGCTCGAGCTTCCGGGTTGCTTCAGACGTTGCACTGGCTCCCCATCAGGAAGCGGATCCAGTTTAAAACCCTGACCCTGATGCATAAAGCTTTGCATGGATCAGGGGCCGGATATCTGCAGCGGAGACTGACTTTCTATCATCCAGTCCGTTCTCTTCGCTCGGAATCCCTCTTTAAAGCTGTGGTCCCGCGGGTGAGGAAGGCTCGTGCTGGAGGGCGGTCTTTTAGTTGCAGAGCTCCCCAGCTTTGGAATCTGCTTCCACTCCCGCTCCGCAGCACTGCCAATTTACTCCAGTTTAGGAAGGGCCTGAAGACCTGGCTTTTTAATTCTTAGTCTGTTTTATTGTCTACTGTTTTATTATTTTTCTCTGTTGTCTTCCGTTTTTAGCTGTGTTGTGTTATTCTGAGCTGCTGGTGGAAAGCGTCGGGACACTCTTACCGAGTAGCCGTACGCTATATAAAAACTACATAACATAACATAACATAACAATCAGATGACTTAGACTGGTAGAAATTGTAGACCTTTACCTCAAGGCTTTTCCACTACTAAAGATCTCTTTCTCTTGCTTGTTGCTTTTTACCTTGGTCATTATTGATTCTTGCTTTCTCCGGTGCCTCCTTACGTTATGTTACATTATGACATTTATTAAGTGATATTCAGGTTGGATGTCCTATTGCTGTCCATGAGAACTTTTATTCCCCCCACACACTTTCCACAGAGCTCTTGGATGACTGCTGAAGATGTGTAGCATTCTACTAAAACCCACAAACAAATAATTAAATAAAGGTGAAGAGTTAGTGCAAGCTCAATCTCCCCAGCGACCCATTTATCCAAGTTCCTAAATGTTCTTGCAACCAGGTGCTAAAAAGGAATCAATATTTTTGGGAAGCATCTTCAAGTATCTGCCACATGTGCCATTCTAGATGGACTAACTAACTGGGCCTGACCCTCATTGTTGGCTTTGCTCTTCCTACCTTTGTGACATCTTTCTCTATGGTCCATAAATTGCTGTTTATCATCTAATACCGCATGACCTAAATTCTTATGTCTCTATTACAAAGTGCAAATATGTTTAGCAAGTGGATATTCATCTCACAGTCTTTTCTTTATTGTATGATTTGTTGATCAATTTCTTATTTTTGTAATTTATAAAAATGTATTACTGCTTTTGATTGTGATAAATTGAATTGCATGGTATGAGGTTCCCTTCCTGTCTATAACTTTTGCAGAAGATCTGTGTCCTCTTCGTCCTAGGACCGCTATTTTTTTAAGAGAACTGGTGACATCAAGGCATCATGTCTTTGTGCGCAAGTCACTCAACGTTATTTGGCAGCCCCTTTGTTATAGTGATCATCCGAGCCTATACCAATCATCTCACAAATTGAGGGCTGAACAAAACCTATAATGCACAGACCACAAACAAACATGTATTTGTCCTGGGGCTTAAATCATAAGTGGTTTTTTTCCCAAGTCACTCTGTCTCATTTTATTGACTGTGGGGAGATGAAAGGTTAAGTGGGCCGTACCAGAAATCCTTAAAAGCTCTTTTGGAATCTTTCCCACCCTTTTGTGGAAAGTCAAGAATCTATCCTTCACCCCTGATGAACGTGTGGTGATTCACTGTCCAAAAACTGGATAGCAATGGCAGGGAAAACTAAAACGTGTCATATATGACAAGGATTTCAGAATTGTTGTCTGAACTATGGTCCTTCAATGCAGAGATGGACGAATGCAAGGGATAGCAAATCTCCATCTCTGCAGCAAACGCCCTCTTCAAGCAAAGTAGCGGAAAACAGCTCAAAGCATTATTTGTGTTACTATAAGTGCTACTTTCCAATGTGAAAATGTCTTGTGCTGGAAAATAAATACTTAAGCAACACTTTGTACTGCTTCCCCTTACTTTGTGTGACTTTCCAGAGGTACAAACTACTGAGAAATATGCTCCCCTGTGTCTTATATTTACATAGGAAACAATGCTAAAATAATTGTAACATTATGAAGGAACATTGCAGGAACATGCATGACTTCACACCCCTCTCCCCCAATTATGGCAGCTATCCCTTGCACTCTGAAATGTGTTTGTTATGATCTGCCCTAAACAATATGTAATCATACAAAGCTATAGTTAAATTCGCAAATAACCGGCACATTTCTTTCTGAGTTGCAGGGAAATGGCGATATTCCTCCTTTCTTCAGTGGCTCACAAACAATCACACATTTACTATTTTAATTCCCAAATACATTTCTTATTTGAAGTCTAATATTTGTAGTTTGCAAACTGGAATTTTACATGTACAGTCCCTGCCAATGTGCGCGGAGCAGCCTCTGCATACACAAAAACCTTTCATACATCTGTTCTAAAGTCTCCTCTACTGGAAATTCTAAGAAGACTGAAGGGAGGTCTCTTCTTATCTTGGAAATATCAACCAATTTGAGGACTATTGGCCTCGGTAGAGTTTAGAGGGTAATGAAACTCCTCCAATTTTGTAAAGGAAAGTTTAATGGGAGCCAAATCAATTTGCTGAATTTGCTCCCCCAAGGAAATTTGGGCAGAAGATGTACTCGTATTTTGAGGTTCCTTCTGAAATCGAAGAACTTTCGATTGCCTCCAAACTCTTGAGACTCTCAAAGAAACCTTTACATGCACTTTACTAAGAACATAGACTCTCCACCTCCACCTCAATGTAACCTGCCTAGCCTGTAAGATGCAAACCTTCAATAAACTTTTTATGACTCATTTGTTCTCTTCCCATCTGTTATCTATTTACCTCCTAAGTCCCTCCCCTTTCATATCTATTTTAATAAGCTTTCCATAGAAGACCTTGGGTCTTGGTAAAACAATTACTGGTTTTTATTTTACTTTAATTGATGTGAAGGTATTTTATGGCTTGAGAATAGGGAAGACCAGCAAACTTAGCTACTGTGTGGTGAAATTTGGTAGATTTACAATGTCAATGTAATGGAATTGTGCATAAATAAAGGTATGTTTGTAGATTTAAAGCCACTCCTTCATCTCACTCGTGCAAACAAGATTCGAGTAATATGCCTCATTCTCTTTCACCCTTCGTTTTGTGTACTTTGGACCGCAAGTATGGGATAGACCTCAACATTTGGTTAGGATGCTTTTGTGACTTGTTATGGTTGCTATGCATCCAAGGCCCTGCTGCTCAGCCAGTGTGTTTGTGAGTTTATGGAATGTTGATGAGTGCCTGGTTGGTGTGAATCTCAGTTGGCGAGAGTGGGCTGGGCAGCAAGGATGCTTCTCCTGGTGGGGCGTTACCTGTAATCTGTAACTAAGCTAAACAAAACTACATCTTATAACCTACAAATGATCTATTGTCATCATAACAGATGCCAAAGGGGGAGCATTTATTGTCAGGGCTTTTCCCAGTTGAAGGAGCTTCATATCTGTCTTAAAATGTATGGGCTCCCTAGATACTGGGAATTTGGTCTGTGATGGACAGTTAGACCAATGAAGCCTTCTTGACATTCCCAGATATATTGGTATGGTAGGCAACATAAAGCCTATCCCGCTGTAGACCCGCTCCATCCACAGACACGCCGTCGAGCTCTGGAACCTGCTCGACACCACATCTCCAGACGTCGCCTTCCTCACGGAAACCTGGATGCACGCCTCCTCAGCGCCCGACATCGCCATCGCCATCCCAGAGGGATACAAGATCACCCGGAGAGACCGCGCCAACCAGACGGGAGGAGGCATCGCCATCATCCACAGGAACACCATCCGCATCACGACCAACACCGACGACACTCTCGCACCCGCCGAACACCTGCACTTCCAGATCCACGTCAACCCCAAGACCACCCTCAGAGGCACCCTCATCTACAGACCCCCGGGACCACGCACACAATTCAGCGAAGACATCGCCAACTTCATCAGCCTGCACGCCCTCCCCTCCGCCGACTACATCCTCCTCGGGGACCTCAACTTACACCTGGAGAACAACAACGACCGCAACACCACCACCCTGCTGGACAACCTCGCCAACCTCGGACTCAAGCAACTGGTGACCACCCCCCCACCCACTACGCTGGACACACTCTCGACCCGGTCTTCTCTTCCAGCAAGGACATCGCCTTCAGCCACGCCACGGGACTCCACTGGACGGACCACAGCTGCGTCCACTTCAGCTTCAGAAGAACCACGCTCCACCATCACCAGCAACAGGCTCCCCGCAGAAGCTGGAACAAGATCACTGCAGACCAGCTCGCTACTTCCCTGAACAAGAACCCTCCCACCAGCACAACAAACCCCAGCCAAGCAGCCACCAACCTCACGAAATGGATCAGCGACTGCGCAGACGACCTCGCTCCGCTGAAGACCCCGCCGAGCAGACCCGGCAGCAAGAAAGCCCCATGGTTTAACGACGAACTCAAGAGCTCCAAGAGGAACTGCAGAGCACTCCAGAAAATCTGGCGCAGAGACCCAACACCGGACAACATGTCTGCCCTCAAGCTCGCCACCCGAAAACACCACCAGCTGATCCACGCCACCAAGAAAAACACATTCAAGGAACGACTGGACAACAACGCACACAACAGCAAGGAACTCTTCAACATCGTGAAAGAGCTCTCCAACCCCAACGCCGGAAACAACGACATCACCCCTTCGCAAGACCTCTGCAACTCCCTCGCCTCCTACTTCCACAACAAGATCGCGGACATACACAACAGCTTGATCACCCAACCGACGCACGCCACAACCGAACCACCGCCCCCCACCACCACCCTCCGCGCCTGGACCCCGATCAGCACCGAAGACACCATCCGCACGATGAACTCCATCCACTCCGGATCTCCGACAGACCCCTGCCCTCACCACGTCTTCAACAAGGCCGACGCTGTCATCGCAACCCACCTGCGGGACATCATCAACACCTCCTTCGACATCGCCACCTTCCCGGAGAGCTGGAAGCACGCCGAACTCAGCGTTCTACTAAAGAAACCATCAGCAGACCCAACCGACCTCAAGAACTACCGCCCCATCTCGCTGCTCCCGTTTCCGGCCAAAGTCATTGAGAAGACAGTCAACAAGCAACTGGCCGCCTTCCTCGAGACGAACGGTTCCCTCGACCTCTCGCAGTCTGGCTTCCGGACCAACCACAGCACCGAGACCGCCCTGATCGCAGCCACCGATGACATCCGAGCCCTGCTCGACAACGGAGAAACAGCGGCCCTCATCCTCCTGGACCTCTCCGCGGCCTTCGACACTGTCTGCCACCGTACCCTAGTACAGCGCCTCAGCAACGTCGGAATCCAGGAGAAGGCACTGGAGTGGATCGTCTCCTTCCTCGCCGGAAGGACACAGAGAGTCCGCCTTCCCCCGTTCAGATCGGAAGCCACCAAAGTCATCTGCGGCGTTCCTCAAGGCTCCTCGCTCAGCCCAACACTCTTCAACGTCTACATGAGCCCCCTCGCAGCCATCGCACGCCAGCACAACCTGAACATCATCTCCTACGCCGACGACACCCAGCTGATCCTCTCCCTCACTAACGACCCCGCCACTGCCAGAGCCAACCTGCACGAAGGGATGACAGACGTAGCCAAATGGATGTCGAACAGCCGCCTGAAACTGAACTCGGACAAGACGGAAGTCCTCCTCCTGGGATCCTCACCCTCCGCCTGGGACGACTCCTGGTGGCCCCACGCCCTGGGCAGCGCACCCAAACCAACAGACCACGCACGCAACCTGGGCTTCATCCTGGACTCCTCCCTCTCCATGACCAGACAAGTCAATGCCGTCTCCTCGTCGTGCTTCAAAATCCTGCGCATGCTACGTAAGATCTTCCGATGGATCCCCACCGAGACCAGGAAGACGGTCACCCAGGCCCTCGTCACCAGCCGTCTGGACTACGGCAACTCCCTCTACGCCGGGACCACCCCCAAACTCCAGAAGAGACTCCAGCGGATCCAGAACACCTCAGCACGACTCATCCTGGACATCCCCCGCCGCAGCGACATCTCCGGACACCTGAGAGACCTGCACTGGCTCCCGGTCAACAAGAGAATCACCTTCCGGCTCCTCACCCACGCACACAAAGCCCTACACAACCAAGGACCAGGATACCTCAACAGCCGCCTCAACTTCTACGTTCCCAAACGCCAGCTCCGATCGACCAGCCACGCCCTTACCGCCATCCCCCGCATCCGAAAAGCCACCACAGGAGGAAGGTCCTTCTCCTACCTGGCTGCCAAGACTTGGAACTCCCTTCCGACCCACCTCCGCCTGACCCAGGACCACCTCGCCTTCAGGAAGCAGCTCAAGACCTGGCTGTTCGAGCAGTAGCGGACCCTCCCACCCCCAGCGCCTTGAGACCCTCCGGGTGAGTAGCGCGCTATACAAATGCTCTGATTGATTGATTGATTGATCCGGTGTAAAGGATAAGTCAGATAATGAATAATACAATCACAATAAACACAAATGTCCTTTCAATGTTATTTCTAGATATAAAGTAATTAATCTGTAAACAACATAATTGCAAGTGTAGAATAGCAGAAAGTAGAATAAAGGTGGTTGTCTTGTGCAACCAGCCCCAACCATTTAAAAGTTATAGTTAATATAACCTTTTAGCCAAGGTCTTTGCTCTTTCATCTTGCACTGATTCAATTTGGCATACATCTCTTTCCACAGAGATCTCATTGAGTCAGAGGAAGGCTTCATCTCTATCCCTGGTAGAGGTAATAATCAGGGGTGAATGGTTTACAGATCTGCTGAAGACAAGGACCAGGCTGCAGAACAAAATGCTGCCCTGACAAAATTGCTCAAACCAGCTGCATCCTTCATCTCTTCGGGCACCTACGTTTCCATCCATCAGTTCTCTCACTCTAGTTCTCTGATCATGTTTTATCTACCCTCCCTGTGCCTCCCTCTCTTTCTCTCACTCTTAAAACCTCCCCATGCTTGCTGCAATTAACCATGGGTAGCTGTGGAAAGTGACAGAGGCACCAGGAGTGGCCTTGGGTTTTCAAAATCGGCCTCCAAGAGCTCCAGGCCACAGGGGAAATACCAGATGGAATCAAAGGCATGTTCAGCCCTAATGAATAGCAACAGATGGAGGGGGCCAATACAGGCTCTCGCACTAAGTTCAGTTTGATAGTCAGTGCCCAAGGGAAAAATAGGCACAAAACTGACCTTACAATCTGTCCATGAGCTTAGCATCTGGTAGCCCAGAGGCCTTCTGTTTACCAGCCCAATTCACAGCCCAGCAGGCTCAAAGGACCTTCAGGTGTACTCCTGGATACTCTTCTAAAATATATGCTTGAATCTGGTGACTGGTGATGTAATCCAGGAAACACAGGAGGTAGAAGATAAGAGGTTTATTCAAGGATAACAGCTTATACATCCACAAACTACAGGAGACAGACTGGCTCTGCCAAACTCCCACATATAGAATGTGGAACCACAAAAGAGTCATAACAATTCTGGAAGGAATACAACAACTGGCTTAAGCTCACAACTGTCAGGGGATAGAGGGTACTGGGGCTGTAAAGCTGGAAGGGAGGAGTCCCACATTAACAAGAAATAAGCAAATATTGTTGCACAGGAGCGTGCTCTCCTCACTGGTTAGATTAACTCTGACTACTGTGCTTCTATATCCTTCTCGTTGGAAAGCATCTTTTGTTTTTATCCAAACATGCAAGCCAAGGTTGGTGCTTTCAAACATAGACAACTGTACCAGTCTGTATCTTTGTCTCTGTGACACTGCCATTAACAAACTACCGGGCACTCAAAATGTGGTGCAAGGCAGTTGTTTGTTTGGTAATGTCTTGATGACCCGGAAACAGCTTCCCATGCAGTCAAACGAAGGGGGAAAAGAGCCACAATGAGCAAGGGTCAATTGACTTTACAACAGAAACCATCAGCAGGTATCCAGCTATGCAGGAGTCATAAAGGATGCTCTTCCCAGATGAATTGATATTGAGGTATTTTGGTTGCTGGGGCCCCCTACCCTTACACCTTGCAGCAGGTGAAATTTGAGTTTTTTTGAGCAGTAGACTAGTGAGTCTGTTATTTGGTTTGAAAAGGAGAATTGGGGGATAACAGAGGGAATAGTCTATAAAGTATTTATTGGGAGATCATAGTATTAAGTTGAGGTTTGGGATGAGAATATGGAGAGATGGATGAGGGAAGAATCTCTAGAAATGGATTAGGGAGATCACAGTTGTAAAAATGAGTTTTGGAATGAGTCAAAGAAGGCATAGGTGAGGGAAGAAGCTAGAAGGGTTGTTTGGGAGATCATAGCAATAAAATGAGTTTTTGGGTGATCCAAGGAGGAATAGAAGGGGGAATAGTCTAGAAAGGGTTATTTTAGGATATCATAGCAGTAGAATGAGGTTTGGGATGAGTCAGAGAGTGGCGATAGAGGATATATTGAGAGAGCTATAGGGTGAAATAAAGGGAAGTGCATTGGAGAGAGTCAACGTTTTTTTTTACTGTAGCAGTAAAGTAATGAATATATAGATACAGAAGTACATATTAAATCATATAAAAGTAGATACAGAGCTCTGTCATATCCACAACCCAGCACCATGTCGTCTGCCCCTGAAGAAGTGCTGTTTAGCATGAAACACGTCGGAAAAGACGATTCATTCCAGCGAGGCACTGCTGCTGTCCTGTGATGTTTTCTTTCATTAAAATTGAGGGCGAACAAAAAACGAACCTTTGTGGGCTCCCTTTTACAAGCAACTTGTTGTTGAATGTTATACGGCTCCACCTTGGTCGTGGGGAAGCACCGTTGCATGTCTATGCAGCCCCGTCGAGGCGTCAAGCTACGCTACAACTTTGGGAAAGGCTCAGCCTAATGGAAGAAGTCACGAACATCGCGGAGAGCGGAAGATGTTTACCGCAACCCACTTGGGTATTCATTGTTGAAATTCTGGAGTTTGGCATACGATGGCTCACTGGAGAAATCACCTGTACTGCAGCTACCACAAACCACTTGGGTGACCACGCCCAGAAGGGCGGGAACATTAATCATTTAAAAGTAGATACAGTACTCAGTCGTATCCACAACCCAGCACCATGTCGTCTGCCCCTGAGGAAGTGCTGTTTAGCATGAAACGCATCGGAAAAGACGATTCATTCCAGCGAGGCACTGCTGCTGTCCTGTGATGTTTTCTTTCATTAAAATTGAGGCGAACGAAAACGAACCTTTGTGGGCTACCTTTTACAGGCAACTTGTTGTTGAATATATATATATATATATATATATATATATATATATATATATATGCAAGACCACTCCAAAAGCTACTTCCAATCGCGCAGATCGGCGAAGCAGGAGACGGACCACAGGATCAGGTGAAGTGGAATTTTTATTTTACAAAATGGGCAGCAATGACGCGTTTCGAGCTCGGAAGCCCTTGTTCACAAGCGGAGAACAACAATGCATGATAATACCACATATATCTGTATAAAATACATTTACAATTGAGATAAATTACAGGATAAATCCTTCAATCTCTTTAAAAAGCAAACAGAATGATTTAAATTTATTACCAATTCTAGATAGCAAAATAGACGTAAATTTCATTTTGGCAAACAGTACAATTTCTCTATTACAACAAGCAGCAAGTATGGTTGAAGTGCAAAACTCTGCAGTGAGAACTAGTGCAAATAGATTCTAAAGTGCTAACTGTGTGATAAATATTAAATATGGCCATAAATAACAAATAAAAGCAGGTGAACACCTGATTTCATTGTTAAAATCATATAAATAAATAACATTTTATCATAAACACAGTTAAAAAAGTGCAAAAAAGTGATTAAAAGAGAGGATGGAGACCAAAAATTATAGTAGGAAAATTGGGAAAAGTCAATCCTTCTATAAATATTTAATATTTATACATTTTCAACTATAAAAAGGAGGAGAATAATTTGATTCACTATTTGGCCGGAAAACCAACTATATTCTAAAAAATCAAAGTGACCAGTAAGCATCAAAGGAATACAGGAAGTGTGTCAAGACATGTTGTTCAAGTATTCTAATATATGCATCCTAAAAATTATATATAAAAAATATACATAAATAGAATACAAACATAGAAAAATAGATATCGACAAAAATAGGCAATCGTTCAAATATACAATGGCGATTGGAAAAACCGGGAACAAAAGATCATAAAAAGTTGTACATATCTTCGGTGTTGTTCAACCCGTTCGGCCATTTACTGTCAATTTCTAATATCATGATGGTTTTAAGTTGCCTTAACCTGTGTTCTCTATTACCACCTCTACTTAACTTGGGAATAGCCGCTACTATGTAATATTTCAGACATGCCAAGTTATTGTCGTGGAATCTTTTGAAATGACGAGCCACGGGATAGGCTTGATCATTGTGTAAAATAGCTCTAAGATGCTGGAGAATTCTGACATGCACCTGTAGCTTGGTGCTCCCGATATAATTCAAGCCACAGGTGCATGTCAAGACATATACAGCAAAATCCGTCTTGCAATAGAATCTGCCAGCTATAGCTGTGTCATGAGAGCTGAAAGGAGTTTGGTAATGGGTTTTATTAATACCAAATTTACATGCTCTGCAGGTGGAGCATTTGTGAAAACCAGGCGCAGGCTGTAACCACATAGTTTTCGAACTCACTTCAGGACTGCATTCATCCAAGAGGGATCCCATACTTTTGGCCCTTCTAAAAGTGATGAGAGGAGAACTAGGTAATTCAGACCCAAGCACTATATCAGTTAAAACTATGGGCCAATTTTTCTTAATGATAGTTCTGATTTTGTTTTCCTCATTACTAAATGCAGTGACTAGTCTAGGACATTGAGTATTGACAACTGCATTACCACTATTCAGGCTGCCGTCAGAAATGTCAATGTCATTAGAAATTGGCAGCAATAGACTCTCTCTGAATCGTGAGCTAGCTTTCACTATAGCCTGATTTAAAATACTATCCGAATAGCCCCTCATTTTCAATCTAGTCTTCATGTCTTTAACACATATTTCAAAATCACTGGTGGTACTGCATATTCTCTTGAATGAATGAATGAATGAAAGGCGTGTAGGTGCTACCGCGGAGGAGAACTATCATAAGATGAGAAAAAAAATTCAGTGCATGAAGAGCCAAGTTTTTATAGCCTTCCTGAAAGAGAGAAGAGTTGTACTGTTCTTTATGGATAACGGCAATGTGTTCCACAATTTAACAGTGTGGTAGAAAAAACTACTTCCTCCCCAGCGCACCCTCCTAATTTTTTATGTCTGAAGAAGTTTACTCGTGGCAGAACGAAGCATTCTGTTTGGGTGATACCATAATAGATGTTGTTTCAGGTATTCCGGACCTGACCCATGAAGGGCTTTAAAGGCCAGGCATAAGGCCTTAAATTCTGCTCTTTTTCTCACCGGCAACCAGTGAAGATGTTTAAGGCCCTGGGAAACCGACTGGAACTTAGGGATGTTCAGCAGCATCCTGGCAGCGGAATTTTTAACCCGTTGAAGCTTAGCCTGAGTCTGAGAATCTCTCAATACAGAATGCTATTAATCGTATGTTTTGGATGTAAGCTAGTGGCATGTAGGGTAGTGTTACCCGCGGTGGGTTTCCTAAACAGAGTGGTTTGTATCCTGGCATTACTGATATTTAATTTTACGTCCAAAAATTCAATTTCTTGCTTATTAATATGGAACGTGAATTTTAGATTCAGGGTGTTGTCATTAATTTCTTTTAGAAACATAACAGCCTCATTCTCATCGCCTTGCCAAAGGATAAAGATATCATCGATATAACGAAGATATCTGACTATCTTTTCATTGACCCACACTTGATGTTGTTTATTTAGGACCTCCTCCTCCCACCAGCCAACGTGTAAGCACGCGTAGCTGGGGGAGAAGCAGGATCCCATCGCCACACCTCTGAGTTGTTTGAATAACTCATTCCCAAACAAAAAATATGTATTATGCAGACACCATTCGATTAAACTGATTAAAACCTTATTGTGTTGATTTGATGAAACTCAATGGCTCTTTTCCCAAGAAAATGTTCAACAGATGTTAAGCCTTGGCTATGGTTGATACAAGTATATAAAGATTTTATATCTAGAGTAATCAACAGCATATCATCATTCCATTCGAGGTCATTTATTTTTTGTAGAAAGTCGCTGGTATCTTTGACATAGCTAGGTAAACTTTTGACCATGTCCTGTAAAAAGAAGTCAATGTATTGACTGACATGTTCACTGACACTATTTATAGCCGAGATGATGGGTCTTCCTGGTGTAGGAATTATGCCTTTGTGAACTTTGGGAATGAGATAGAGCACAGGAAGGACAGGGAATTCATTGTTCATAAATTTGCATTCCTCAAAAGAAATGAAGCCTTCTCTGCGCCAATGAAACAGTAAGTAAGTATATATATATATATAATCATATATATATCAGGAAATACACATATCTAGATACATACATATAATCAAATAAATGTTTATATACACAGGGATATGCTGTACATTTGTGTTTGAGTGTTTGAGTATGGTGGTTATGTAGGAAAGAGCCAACTCCTGAATAGTCTTCTGAAGATAAGATAGTTATCTGTGGATCTTATGTTTGGGGGTAATGAATTCTATGGTTTGGCAGCTTGAACAGAGAAAGATGTGCCACATATTTTTTTTCTTGTATGGTGGAAATATGAGGCGACTTGTCAATCTGGAGCAGAGGTTCCTTAGTTGAATGTATTTGGTGATTTATTCATGATGAAAAGCAGTCCTGTTCCATGTATTGCCTATGGCTTTGCCAATATGTTTTAGCTATGTTGTACTCTAGTGTGGCTGCTATTCAGTATAGCGAAAAGGTTACTGTTGTAAAGGGGCGTGGAACGAAGTGTTCTAAAGTTCCGTAGTGCGAAGTGTTATGAAGTGGCATAAAGTAGAGTGGGGCGGCGTGGTGTTGCCTGGAGTGGCGTTGCGTAGAGTGGAGTGGTGTTGCGTTGCCTTTAGGACCATCCATATTTTGCAGGCACTAGGGGGATACACAACCAGATCTGAAGGTTTACGAACAGCGCATACAGGTGTAATTCTTCTGAATTACACCCTGAAACAGAATTCAAAGAAACCCTATGTGTCTGGTTTGTGAACTGAAGCTGGGTATCTTCTTGTTCTATCATTATAACTCAATTTAAAAAGAGGATGACGTGTGTATGTATATATTATATATATATATATCCTGTCATCTCTAGTAAAGAGGGGGGCGTGGCCTGGCAAAAGCCAAGATGGCTGCACTTTGAAAGAGCACCACAGCAGCCACTAAATTATCCCCCACTACCTGTCCTAATCTCCGCTTAGAACTGCACTCAAGTGCCAAATGGAGTGACTATGAGCGGCAAGCAGTCGGGGAAGAGCGATTGCTGTCATCGAAACTCTTAAAGCCCTGCTGTATTAAAAATGTGCATTGACTGCTCAAGGCTGGTGTAACAGCCACAGTCATTAATTCAATATGGTCAGTCTTAATGACTGGCCAGCAGCAGCCTCGCTGATCCTCATATTGAACCTGGCAGCCCTGTAAACGTGTGGGCGGAAACAAATACTGAAAAACAGAAAACGAACAGGTTGTCTGCTTGACTTTTTGCCTGTCTGCACAGCTGCATTCTGGGAAGAGACAAGATGTAAATGAGGTACTGAGTATCCTGTCCCAGGGTCTTCTTGAAATCAATTTCCTAAACTAGATCTGTCTGACACGTGTGGGGGGGGAGACATCTGTGCGATTTCAAAACCTAATGTGCTGTAACATCTCTGTATGATTTTTAAATCTCTTCGACATGAGGTGTGACAGGCTCCTCAGAATCTACCGTAATGCAGAGACAGACTGGCCTATAGGGAAATGGAGAGATATTTTGACAGGCCAATTCTTCTGAAAAGCCTCCAGGGCTGGGGAAGTGTCTGTCATATGTGAAGAAAAGGTCTAGCAGTAGCACGTGACTGACAGTTTCCTGGCCCTATAGCCTCTAAGACGCAACAGCTTAGTTTGAAATTCCATACTTTCCCTATAGGTTAGTCGTCTCTGAAACATGCAAAGACTTCGAAGCTGTCAAACTGAACCTCGGGTGACCTGCGAGACGTCAGATCGCTGGAGGAAATTCCAGTTAGCCCCTTGCAAATTGTTTTCTTCCGGTCTAGTTTCTGCCATTTGGATTTTGAAACATATAATGAACCGCTGCAAATAAACTTATAGTTGATTTCGGTTGCATCTTGGAAATGTTTATTTATTTTTTTTTTTTATTAGAAATTTTTTATTGGTATACAAAAATATATATATACAGTACAGATAGAGGTACACAGGCGTCGATCATATATGTCCATTGTCCATTGGTCTCCCTCCACTGGAGAAGAAAAAAAAGAGAAGAAGAGAGAGGGGGGGGGGGGGGGGGTTTGATTGTCCTTTATTGGGTCGTCCTCAGGAGCTCATCAAGCGGGTCCCACATGTGCAGCTTGGCTTTGTGTTCTTTCGAGAACGTGCCTGTGATGTTGTCGGCCCCCCTCAGGAAGGTAATCCAGTTGATCCATGTTTTGAAATTTGCTTTGGCTGTGTTTTTCCAGTTCGTTAGGATCATTTTGAGGGCTGCCGTGAGGAGTAGGTCTAAGAGTTCTCTTTCTTCTTTACTTTTTAGGTCCGCTGTTAGGTGCTCAGTCGCCAGGCTAACGAAGCTGATCTCCAGATTTGTTTTGAGCATATCGTTCAGGAAGGTGTTGATTTGTGCCCAGAACTTCTTAACTTTCACGCAGGTGAAGACAAGGTGTTCGAGGGTTCCTTCCTCTTTCAGACAGTTCCAGCATTTGTCTGAGTCTGCTATGCCGACCTTGTGGAGTCTGGATGGTGTCCAGTATGCGTTGTGGAGCAGCCAGTATTTTGTTTGCGCAAGTTGTGGGGTGACTTTGTTTGTTGTCGCTGAACTCCACATTATTGCTCGTTCCTTTTCATTTAATTGCCTGCCCAGGCGCATCTCCCAAGTGTTGGTTGCTTTTTTGTTCTGCGTTAACTTAGATGGGCTGAGTAGTTTATAGTTTTTTGCCGTTTGATGACCTGCTGAGTCAGTGAGCTGCATATACTTGATGATCCCCGGCTCTCCTCCGCACAGGTTAGCCTTTGTTATCGCTGTCTTAATTTTTAAGAAGTTGTAGAACTCTTGGTTCGGGAGGTCATGTAGCTGCTGCACGTTCTGGAACGTCAGCGGTTTCTTCTTTGTTTCCAATTGGCTGGGTGTGCTGATGCCTTTGCCAATCCACGTGTCATTGTGCAGTATCGTCCCTTGGTAGGTCACTTTAGAGTTAAACCAGATGGATTCCCAAGCCGTGCCCTTCAGCTTCTGCGCCATGAGCCTGTCCACTTTCAGCAGGGCCTCTCTGGTGTACTTTAGTATGGCGCTTGTTTTCAGTGGGTGCCGGTTCGCTGTTAGGAGTGCTATTGGCATGAGTCCTCCTAGGATGTCTTGTTCGACCTCCAGCCATACCGGCCTGTACGTTTGTGTGGCATCTACCCAGGCGATGCCCTGCCTTGCCAGACAGGCCGTCTGGTATGTCTTGAAGTTCGCCAGGTTAAGGCCTCCGAGGTCTCTTGACAGTCTTAGTTTTTTTAGGCTTATCCTTGGCTTCTTGTTTTTCCACAGGAAGATGTTTATCAGCTGGTCCAATTTTTTGTGAAATGTCTCTGTCATTGGGAGGGGTAGCATTGATAGCGTGTAGTTTATTACCGGGGTTATCATCATTTTGATCGTTTCAATGCGTCCCCACCAGCTGATGAACTTTGGTGACCATAACTCCAGTCTCTCCTTAATCTTCTTCAGCGTGAGATCCTCGTTGTGTTGGAGAGTTGACGTAAGATCTCTCCCAAAGTGGAGCCCTAGGTATTTCAGAGGTTTCGTTTGCCATGCTAGGCCGGAATCACCTAGTACTTCTCTTGTGGTGTGGACATTCATAGGTTTGCACTCCGATTTCTCCTTATTTAGTTTGTAGCCTGAGGCTTCTGCGTATTCACCTATTGTGGCCATCAGAGCTTTTATCGACGTGGAGGGGTTCGCTGTTGTGATGAGGATGTCGTCGGCGTATGCCGCTAGTTTGACGGTCTTTCTCTTGAGCTTTACGCCTGTTATCTCGGTGTTGTCCCTGATTCGGGCTAGCAGGGGCTCTAGTGCGAGCAGGAATAGTCCGGGGGAGAGGGGGCATCCTTGTCTGGTTCCTCTGCCCAGCGTGAGTGTTTCGGATGCGCTCCCGTTCACCACTATCTTCGCCTTCGGTTTGTTGTAGAGGGCCATGACCATCGCCGTGTACTTCCTGCCTAGGCCAAACGCTCCCAGACAGTTGCCCAGGAAGGGCCACGAGACTCTATCAAACGCCTTCTCCGCATCCAGTGCTATCATGACAGCCTGCTCGTTGCTGCTTGCTGTGTGGTTGATCAGGTGGCACAGTAACCTCGTGTTGTCCTGCGACAGTCTGTTCTTTATATATCCCACTTGTGAGGGGTGGATGATGTTCGGCCGGATCTTGTTTAGTCTGTTGGCTAAGACTTTTGCGTAGATCTTGCAGTCGACGTTTATTAGCGATATTGGTCTGTAGTTCTGGGGGTATTGTGGGTCTTTCCCCTCCTTAGGGATTATGGTGATGTTGGCCTCGCACATGGACTCCGTCATCCTCCCTTTCTGGATGCATGTTGAGTATGTTTGTGCCATTAGTGTTTTGATGTGTTCGCTGAAGGTTTTATAGAATGTCGCCGAGTACCCATCTGGTCCTGGCGCCTTGTTCCGTTTCAACTGGCTAATGGCGCTTCCAATCTCTTCTTCCGAGATATCAGCTTCGAGCGATTCCCTCTCCGCCTCGTCGAGCTTCGGCAGATTGGTCCTGCTGAGTAGGTCACGTCCTGCATCTTTGCTCAAGTTTTGATCCTCGGTGTACAGCTCTTGGTAAAATTGTCTGAAAACTGCTAGTATTCCTTTGTTCGTTGTTTGGGATTTGTTCGTGCGGTCTGTTATCGCTGCAATCGTGTGTTGCCTTTGTTTTGCCTTCAGATAGGACGCTAGCTGTTTCCCCGCTTTGTTTGCGGCACATAGGTTGACCGACTTGAACTTCGTCAGCCAGGAGCCCGCTCTTTCACTTAGGATCTTGTTCAGCTCGTATTTCTTTTTCGTTAGCAAAGTGAGCGTGTTTCTGTCCATTATGTTGGCACAGTGACCTCTCTCCAGTGCTGTTATTTCCTCCTCCAGCTCCCGGAGTTTTTTGTTCCGCCCTCTGTTCATCCTGGCCTTGATGTTTATCAAAGTTCCCCTTATTGTCGCTTTGAGGGCGTCCCATACGGTGTCTTTCCCTACTTCGCCATTGTCGTTGTGGTCGAGGTACTCTTTGATTGTGGCTTCAATTTCTCTGACGTTCTCTTTGTTCTGGAAATGTTTATTGATGACTAATGATGTCTGTTGGCTTCAGTTCATTTAACTTGTAAAATTGCACGTTTCTTCCCTGTGCATACAAAGGCCAATGTCCAGGAAAAATATGACATATACTGCAATTGGATCCATAAACATCTTTAGGTCTGACGTTAACCAAAATCTTTTGATTTTAATACAAATGGATTCATATATATGTTTGTTGTGTCATTCACGTAGTTCTTCTACCCATTAGAGCGCACAGCAATGAACAATGGGGCATATTTAATAAGAAATGGCGCAGCGCTCAAAGCAATTTTGTAGCGCTGAGCTGCATCATTGAAAAAAATGCAGGGATGCACCGTATGCACAAGAATAATGGGCGTCCCGTGTTTTCCCTTGCACTGGCAGTAAAAAAGCTGCATAGCACCAACTCAGACAGCCTTGCGCCATGGTGCAAGGTTGTCTGCGTTGCAGGGATGATTGATTATTTGCAGGAAGGAGCATCTTCCCGCACATAAACAATCATTAAAGGCGATTTGCTCCTTCTACGTCTGCTGCAGAATGCAGCACCAGCACACATAGAAAGAGCAACAAACAAGGGAAAAAAAGTATTTCTCCTTGTTGCGCCACTCTAAAGCCTGCTTTTCAATGGCGCTAGTTTTTGGCGCTACCTTAGATGTACAGATCGTTGTAAATCTGGGGCAGGGTAAAAAAGCAATTGGTGTTGCAGTGGAACACCCACAGCAACATCCATTGCACGCCCCTTTCACGCAAAGTGATGCATGAAACTGAGCCGTATTTACAAAGCCTTGAAAAGCCACACAGAGTGGCTTTGCGTGGCCTTGTAAATATGTGCCAGCACACAGCGCCAACAGAGTGTCGAAAAAAATAACACCCCAGTGGCGCTAGGGGGTTGTAAATAAGCCCCAATGTGTCAGTCATTGGCCAATTTCATTAGGACTGACAATCTTCTCTTCCCACACAAAGTAGTTTCCTTTAATAACGCGGATTGCTATGGCACAGTGTCCTTTGTGAGGCCAGAAAAATATTTCGTATGCTTTTTTTTCTATTGGTCTTCAAAAATATAATGTTTACAAAAAACAAATTTAGCACTGACGAAGTAAAAAGTCTGGTCGTAAATTGCAGATATATTGGCTTTGGCAATGTGTGTCTAACTAGTCAACCGGAATTTCCTTTAAAGTACACGTGTGGGGGGGGGCGGGGGCGGAGTGTATATATGGAGAATAAGGCTTCTCGTTCAAGCACGTCCGATCCCAACCTTAGGGGTCAGAATTAGAAAGGGTTAACTCTGGTCTCATGGCAAAAGATTCTACCAATCCGTAGTGGGGACACAGAATCACTTAAACCAAGGTCTTCCTGATGACAAGGCCTCTCCTCGCGCTCGCTGCTTCTCCGGCCTCCCCGGGACCGGCTCGCAGTGCGTGTAATGAGCCTCTCTTCCGAACAAAATTGAGTCATATGTTTCCCGGCCAACAAAGGCAACAACAAAAAGAAATCTTCTGTAAAACCAACTATTTACCTGTCCCCGCTTGGCAGGTAATGATTAGAATGCAGCTTCGAGGGAGAAATTAATTTGCAAGTCTGTCAGAGAAATATTAATGAACTTTTCACGTCGGAAGAGAGAGAGCCCTGAGGGAGCAGCCCAGTTCGATTTGACAGAAGCGCTTAAGAAAGGATTCGCAAGGGCAGGACCCTGAGCGGCACAAAATATACATTTAGAGTCGGTAACTGAAGTTAAAATGGCAGCTCGTACAGAAAGTCCCTCCTATGGGAATTTACATGTCCTGTAAAGCTCCTGAGGCCAGCTTACAATAGCATTTGGAAGCCTCCAGGAGGGAGACTTGAGGAAAAGAACAGGTCCTTGAAATGAATAGATATGGCTAGCTAGGGTGGTTCTTTAGTATGCGCACAATGTGACAATCACCCTTCACCATTTCCAACATTTTTCTACCCCGCTATGCCCAATAACTCTCAGAGTCATAGCATGTTGTCTAGGGCGTACCCTTTTATTCACATGAAACCAGGTAATTCTTCACAGACCAATAGGAGAAAACCAACCTATTTGGATATATGTATTATGCTTTAGCTGCATCAACCTGTCAAAGACATTAAGTAAATCAGGCACGACATTACTTGAACTTCAGTTTTGGCCGTACACTATAGCGGCAAGAGCATGTCAACTGTAGTAAGAAGATTAGGCACAACATTTCACCAGCACTTGTGCTTGGCCTTACAATGGACTTGACCGACTCATCCTGCAAAGCTCTCCACTCAGCTGCTCACATTGCACTGGCAGGCCCCAATGCGCGACAGCGAACAGTTGCATTACTTGAAATCCAGGGCACCGCATATGGCACATGTCCCCAGCACTTGAGCTTGGCCTTATAATGGAACTTGACTGACTCATCCCACCAAGCTCTCCACTCAGCTGCACACATTGCGCCGGCAGGCCCCAATGCGCGACAGCAAACAGTTGCATTACTTGAAATCCAGGGCACCGCACAATGCACCCGACCACGGGGGTGTCTGAACACAGGCAGCCTCCCCAAGGTTCTTCTCCGTCCATACGTTCTGGGTTAGTGCAGTAAAGTCCAGGATCACCAGTAGGTCAGTCCTCCTTTTCCGCCTACCTTCTGCAGATGTGTATCCTACCCCCTCCTTGGGTCCATCCAGTTGCTGAACTTCGCTTGTTGTGCATCCCCCTTTGTTGTTGACTGTCAGTGCTCTGCCACAGGGTGAAAAGCTACCCGGCGTACTCACCCACCCACCTTGGCACTGACGGTGCTCCCTAATCGCCCCAGTAGAATATGGTTATAGAGCTTATGTGCATTTCCTGAGAGATGCACCCCATCTTTGCGGAACTGGACCCTTACATCTACTAGTGCAAGTTGTGCTAGCTTGTACCTGTTGTGGCGCCCGCCAGGATTTCCATAATGAAATGGGTCAGCTCTGCCGATGTTATTATTGCCTGAACAGGGACACCCTCAGCCCATACTGCTTGCGGTATTACTTCTGACCAAACGTGCGAACCAGGCCTTCTGGAACAGATGCTTTCCTAATCCGATTAGCACCTTCCGACCAGCATCAACAACTAAAGGACTGATTGGGGAACGGGGTTTGATTGTATTGCTTGTTTAAGCCAACAAAAGGTAACCTGAATGTTATCGACTTCAACTTAATGGCCGTAAAGGAAATTAGACAAGGCCAACCACTTGAACCTTGACTTGGCCGCAGGCCAGGGTCTAGGAATTTTTATTTGGGTGAGCCAAGAGTGCATTTGGGTGGGCCACTGCAGGCTCAATTTGTCGCATATATGTCTGGGCAGGCCTGATTCAGGGCCCTCCTTTATCTCTTATTAGTCTTACAAGGCCCAGTAAAACGCACTCTTTTCCAAATCTCTTTCTAAATATTATCACTCTCAAAAAGTGTTTTTTCCATGTAATGTTCCTTTGTTGGGAAGAGGAGGTTTCTGAGGTGGGAGTATCAGGCAAGTGACACTTCAGGGGTTACCTCTGTGTGAGCCTTCAGGGAGAATCCCTCTTCATTACTACCTCCACCTGACCCCAAACTCGGCAACACACTCCCTTACAGGTTTCATTATCCACTACTCCTCTCCAGTGCTCCTTATTGCACAGCTGACCTTGGGCCCCAGCCCCATATCAGGCACCATCGGGCTCCAAGTTAATTTTTTCCAGTAAAAACATTAGTAAAATCACCTTCAAACTTGATATGACCCGACTGCTTATTCAATAAACAAAAACAGAAAGGCCATGACAGGTCCGGCTTTAGAGCTGGTGCGAAAATCCTTTTTAGCGCCCCACCACTGACCTCGTTCTCCGTAAATACCTTCATTACCACCTTCCAACAGTGCCCCACATCCCTCTATGGGCCCCCTATTGACCTCCTCCTTGGATTCCCTCACTGCCTCCCTCCACTGGTGCCCCTCACCTCTCTGTAGCCCCTCTCCCTCATGACCTTCTCCTCAGACTCCCTCACTACCACCCTCCACCAGTGCCCTTCATCTATCTGTAGCCCTTCCCCTCATGACCTCCTCCTTAGACTCCCTCACTACCACCCTCCATCAGTGCCCCTTATCTCTCTGTAGCCCTTCCCCTCATGACCTCTTCCTCAGACTCCCTCACTACCACCCTCAAACAGTGCCCCTCATCTCTCTGTAGCCCTTCCCCTCATGATCTCTTCCTCAGACTCCCTCACTACCATTCTCCACCAGTGCCCCTCACCTCTCTGTAGTCCCTCCCCCTGATGACCTCCTCCTCAGACTCCCTCACTACCACCCTCCAGCAGTGCCCCTCATCTCTCCCTAGCTCCCCCTCCACCCCATGACCTCTTCCTCGGATTCCCTCACTGCCACCCTCCACCAGTGCCCCTCATCGCTCCGTAGCCCCTCCCACTACCTTCTCCTCGGATTCCCTCACTGCCACCCTCCAACAGTGCCCTTCATCTTTACGTAGCCCCTCTCTCATATGCATTTCACTTGTTGTATGGCGCTACTCATATAAGTGTAGTGTTTGTCAGAACTTTACACCACGCACACATTATACAGAGACAATGAATCATACAAGTATGTAAATCAGTCTACAGGGAATGTCACATAAGCCAATGAGGATTACAAGGTGTAGGAATCACGTGCCATCCATACTGGTGGGCAGTATATTTTAAGAGGGTTTGGTCTGGGGAAACCCAACCTTAGGATTTAAAGAGTATTCCATGGGGGTCAGCTTTACTGATAAAAATTTACATCTGCCCAAACATACTCATTTTACCAATATTAGAATAATGAAAGACTGAGGAAGTTCTAACTATATCACAAAACCAAAAAAGTACATTTCTAACTATACCATTCATGTTTGTATGTAGCTCTTTGGTGACATTTCATTGGTCACTGTCCTATGTTAGGATTGACACAAGGATCTCTATGACTAAGGCTGTGACCCACTGAGCTTCCACAAAAAATACAGTTCATCTGCATTTAAAAACTACTAACAGACAAATGATTGCTCTCCAGCAGGATCATTAATCACCAGTGTTATCTGGGCATTTTGTATTGTCTTATTGTTGTCCTGCATCAGCCATGATATTGATAAAAACTGTTTAAATGAAGTGCACGAAGTATGTCTCCTGCTGGGCCTGTGCAGATTTTAAAAAGAAAACAAATAGTAACACATTCTCTTACCTACTACTCCATTTGTCAAACTTTGTGTCACAGCCTGGTGTGATAAGTGGCTGCAGTGGTCAGGAAAGGTGTATGAATAAACAAACTTCTTTTCTCCTGCTGTGCATAGAAAAAGAAATGTCCACGCAGCAGAACAGTAGGCAAAGGTTACTATTAACAAAGAAAGAATGTTTCCCCTTTGCCATGTGCAGATGAAGGGGTGAAAGAATAAACAAAGCCTCATTAACATGTTAATGGTCTTTTAAAGACCTGTGAAGTACTTGGTGCGGCTGCGATAATCGCTAAAAGTGTCTGTGTGCGCCCCAGAAGCTGTCTCAGCCCGGGCGCACACACACACAGGCAGCCTTTTGAGCCCAATGCCGTTGCGCGCCTGCCTTCAAGCCCTCACTGCGAGGGCCAAGGCTCCTCTTTGGGTGGGCCAGGCTCATGTTTGGGTGGGCCTGGCCCACCCGGCCCACCCGCTAGAACCGGGCCTGCTGGGCCGTAACCTAGATACCACTTTGGCCCCAGGGGTACCTGCCCATAGGCATAATCCTGGCATTTGTGCTCCGTCCAATTTAAAGAATATGCTGCAAAATGCACCTATGTTCCGCAAGTGTTGGCTTTATGTATGAAAGGAAGCCTGTTCAGAAAACCTCTTTTTCCCCCTTGTCCGGACTCTTTGGCACCCCAAAAGTGGGACTCTAGTCCTATATTTTCTAAGAATCACAGGCCAATAGGAGAAACCACAAGGGTTTGGATATAAAAGTTATTCACAGCATAATGCTTTAGCCACCTTAATCCGGAAAGGCATTAAGTAAATCGGCCCGACATTCCCTTTGATCTTCAGTTTTAGCCGTACACTTTAGCGGCAAAGAATATGTCGAGGGCAGTTAGAAAATGAGGCCCCATCTTATACCTGCATTTGAACTTGGCCTTACCATGGAAGTTGACCTACCCATCTGCTAAGCTCTCCACTCACCTGCGCGCATTGTGCCGGTAGGCCCCAACGCGCTACTGCAAACCGTGGCATTGCCTGAAATTCAAGGCACCGCTTACCGCACTGGCCCACCGGGGTGCCCGAAACTTGGCAGCCGCCCCCAGGTTACTGTTTAGATATATAAAATTATTCACAGCATTATGCATTAGCCTCATTAATCTGTGCACATTAATCCGTGAAAGGCATTAAATAAATCAGGCATGACATTCCCCTCCAACTTCCGTTTTGGCCGTACACTTTAGAGGCAACAATATGTCGAGGGCAGTAAGAAAATTAGGCACCAATTTATACCTACATTTGAGCTTGGCCTTACCATGGAAGTTGACCGACCCTTCCCGCCAAGCTCTCTACTCAGCTGCGCACATTGTGCCAGCAAGCCCCAACGCGCTACAGCAAACTGTGGCATTACCTGAAATTCACATCACCGCATAACGCACCGGCCCACCAGGGTGCCTGAAACTTGGCAGCCTCCCCCAGGTTGCATTCAGTCCACATTTTGCGGGTTAGGGCCGTAGGGCCCAGGACCACCGGTCGGTTGGTCCTCGTATTGCCCCAACCTTGTCCCTAAAATAAAGCCCTCACAACGTAATTGCATTCCCGGAATCCCACTATGCTTCACAATTTAGTAAAGCCTCTCAATTGTAGAAATATTACCCAGCAATCCCTATTGCCTGTGGAGTATGCCTGAAATAACTTACCACCTATTGCTGGGCTGTGGTCACCACCCATTGCTGAGATGTGGAAGAGATGTGGAAGAGGTGTGGCGCAGCAGCCAGGGCGACTGACGCTGGAAGCTGGGAATCACGGTTCGATCCCTGGCTCCGGTGGACACAAAAAAAAGATGTGCGTTTCACACGCATTTGGTGCCAAGGGGCAGCATTATGCTGATAGTGCTGCATACCACCAATCCTTCGTGAAGTGTGCTGATAATGACAAGTGGAAGAGAAACTTTACCAGTAAATAATAGATAATTGTATTTAGCCCCATAACTGAACCTGTTATTGAAATGTGCTTATACAGTTAATTTCCTTCCCCAGGCCCACTCCTTAGTAATTGTGTTGCCCCTAACCGACCGCCGCTATCATGATGTATGTCCTTCTTAGGGCACACTGCATGGTACCCTGTTCCTTTTGAGGCCCACTGCATGTAACCCATTTCTCCTAAGAACTACCGACCTTTAATTGAAAAACAGAAATTCTGCCTATAATTATTTGGTAATTGAGCACATCCCAATTAAGAAACTCCCTATTAAGTAGCACACATTTTGTAATGAATATACGCAATGTGTTTCCTTCCAAAGTCACCTTATGGGTCTTTCCAAAGGACTGCTGACGATTCCCCACATAACCTGTGGCTGATGACCCAAATAAATCGCTCCCTGTTATTGGGATGAACTCTTAATTGCATTCCTTCCCCAAGGTGCGCCCATCCACCATCACAGAGGACTGCTGCCACTTGGAAGGAAAAGAAAATCGTGCATAACACTGTTTGTCAATTACATAAAGCTACATCTTTACCCTTGTGGGGATGATTTTGAAAATGCAGTTGTGAGATAATCCCTGTATGTGTATGTTTATATATATATATATATATTCACTGAAAAAACCATAGGTTTTACACACGTTATAGTTAGGAAGTAGCATTTACAAAACCTATGAAATTCACTGAAAAAACCATAGGTTTGACACCAGTTGTAGTTAGCTGGAAATTTTAGTGATATAAAACCAATGAAATTCCACATTATAGTTAGTTGGACTCACTATAACTTGCGCGTGTAATGCACTGCTGATGACGTCACATATTACATCACTCATGACATGGTCAGTGACATCACTCATGACATCACTGATGACACCATCCTTGTGACAGAGTGACAGACCTCCTTTCACTGTAATGTAACCCTTGAAACAAATATTCAAAAATAGAAACTAAAATTTACAAAAAAATGGAGATAGCCATACCACTTACAACAACCAATTCAATAATTCCACCATCTATATACACATGCACTCATTCACCAACAGTCCAATATAGTCACTCATACATATACTGACTCATCATATGTAGTGATACACCTATACATCCTGTTACACACCGACAGTCATCCAAAAGTTACTCACACACATACTCACACATGCAAATTAACTATTCAACATCCATTTATTTGCATATACAGCTATACACACACTACCACTTTACTTCTAAGGAAACTTACACATACTTACTCTCTTAAACAATCACTTATGAAATACATACTTATTTAAACAGGAACTCTTGCAATCCCTCACTCTCACATATACTCACTTATATACATCAATATTCACATATACTAGATTAAAACATATGTAGTTACTGATAAAGACACTAGTGAGACAGTGATTCACTCACTAACATACACATATACACACTCATCCACCCATACAGTCCTGCACATATGCTGTATTCAAAACACATACAAACAGAGAGTCAGTCATTCATGTATCTATGTGCTAAGTAACACCCCCACCAAACATATAGACACTCATATTGATATTAAAAAAAAACATCTAATAACCCATATACCTACACATGTAGCTACTCACCAACCCATGCAGCCACTTATACACAAAGTGAAACATTAATACATATGTTTAAATATTTAAACATTACTCACTAATATTTATTTTTCAGAAAGACACACATTCACTGGATGGTGTCATCAGTGATGTCATGAGTGATGTCACTGACCATGTCATGAGTAATGTAATATGTGACGTCATCAGCAGTGCATTACACCCGCAAGTTATAGTGAGTCCAACTAACTATAACGTGGAATTTCATTGGTTTTATATCACTAAAATTTCCAGCTAACTACAACTGGTGTCAAACCTATGGTTTTTTCAGTGAATTTCATAGGTTTTGTAAATGCTACTTCCTAACTATAACGTGTGTAAAACCTATGGTTTTTTCAGTGAATTTCATTGGTTTTTAAAATGCTAATTCAGAAATATCTCGTGTATACAACCTATACTTTTGTCAATAAAGTTCTGGCAATATTTTTTTCAGAAACAAGCCGTTTTCTTCACTGTTCAAGTTGCATAGAGACTCCTTGTAAAGCGATACAGAATTAGAAAGTCTGTACCTTGCCTTTTTTTCAACGTATTAAAATTTGCCTATAAATAAAAATTGCCTTTCTAAACTTTCGTGCACGACCCGGTGTGCGCACTCTCGGCAACAGTTCTCAATAAAATGGATAGCGCATTTCCAGGCTTTCGTGCGCGACCAACTGCGCGCACCCGCCTATATATTTCGTGAAAACTTTGCAATCTGAACTTATTGAATTTCTTCATAGACCCATCAAAGAACTTATACTACATCAAAGACACTAAACCTAGGCTTCTTTTTTATTATTATTATGAGAATTTACATTAAATGGAGCCGAATGTCTTTTTAAACTTTCGTGCGTGACCGAATGTACACACCTTGGTATTTTTAAAAAAAATATAAAAGGTTTTATACTTTAACAATTGTATGCTTGAATCGAGCTCAGAAGATATATTAAATCCGGATGTGTTTGGATTTACTCCTTTACACGTTTTGAAACTTAGCTGAATTAGACCGCTACTTCCAAATGGCGTACGTGACCAGATACTGTCACCGCCTACACGTCCCGAGACGCGCATGTGAAGTCATGTGACTCGAAAACAACACTTCCAATTGGTTCTTAGTAGTTTCTATTCTGCAATTTACACGGAGGACTCCACCCACTTCCCTCACTATCTTTTGTACTCTCAAAAGAGAACAACGTTCAACATCTTTCGGAAGACTTTGCTGAAATGGCTACCGCCCCGCATTCATCATCCGAATCTGAAGGAAATGACCGACTACCTTTAAAAAGAAAAAAGGAATCTATTATTTGGCAATTTTTCACTTATCCTGAAGAACAAAAGAAAGTGAATGCGCCAAAAGTTACCTGCACGATATGCAATTCGGTTCTCTCAAGAGGAAATCCAAGAAAAAAATATTCCTTTTCCATACATACCATGGTGCGGCATGTCAAACAGGTGCAACCTGTGGAATTTGCAAAGGCATCGACAAGAGCCCTGGCCACGCAATTACCATCAGAGGTGGCCAGCACATCTTCTGGTGGACGACCTGTATCTCCATCGAGTGCTGTGATGGACTTGAGACCATATCTTGCAAAGGTGGACATGAAATGCAACGAATGTGGAGAAATTCTTCTGTACGGAGAGCAGAGCCTCATTCTTACTAAACTAAAAATTGAGAGTCATAAATGCCCCAAGAAAAGATAAATGTCTTCATTTCATTTTGATCCTGTCTCACACATGAAAATGTTGCAAGTTTAAAAAATCAAAAACAACATAACACTTGTTTTAAAAAAAAAAAATAAAAAAAAAAGTTCTTTTCAGAACTAACTCATTCTACCAAAAAGAGCTCCAGGAGCATATTATAAAGGGGGTTTATCTCCGCTTTTTTGGCTTTCGTTCGTGCGCGACCGTGTGCGCACACCCGCATATATATATTTCGTGAAAACTTTGCAACTTATTAAATTTCTTCATAGACCCATCAAAGAACTTATACTACGTCAAAGACACTAAACCTAGGCTTCTTTTTTAGTATTATGAAAATTTACATTAAATGGAGCCGAATGTCTTTTTAAACTTTCGTGCGTGACCGAATGTACACACCTTGCTATTTTAAAAAAATATATAAAATGTTTTATACTTTAACAATTGTATGCTTGAATCGAGCTCAGAAGATATATTAAATCCGGATGTGTTTGGATTTACTCCTTTTCACGTTTTGAAACTTCGCTGAATTAGACCGCTACTTCCAAATGGCGTACGTGACCAGATACTGTCACCGCCTACACGTCCTGAGACACGCATGTGAAGTCATGTGACTCGAAAACAACACTTCCAATTGGTTCTTAGTAGTTTCTATTCTGCAATTTACACGGAGGACTCAACCCACTTCCCTCACTATCTTTTGTACTCTCAAAAGAGAACAACGTTCAACATCTTTCGGAAGACTTTCTTTTCACGCGATAATGTGAAATACTGAGATTGTTACAGGATTTTCTATCAGATATGTGTTCCCATTACTGTAGAAGCACTAACACCGTGGAAAATTCCACCTATAGCAGTAATATTTTTAACGCCGAGCACCGGCGATTTTTATCACTTAGAAGCCTTCCTATTAGAAAGGTTTATCTCCTAAGTCTCTGATTCTCAAACTGTGCAACGCGGCTCCCCTGTGTGCCGTAATGAAGTGCTAGGGGCGCCGCCCACACTCTAGTGTGACTAACCATCTATAAATTCCACAGACATCTCTACCCTGTTATCTACAATTGTGAACATCAAAAGGAGCTGCACTACGCCCCTGTGAGAGGCCTCACTCCCACTGCTGCAACGGCTTGGCAGTCCTCCAGATGCACAGGAACAGCCCCTCCGATCCATTGAAGTTCTATGTCGGTCTCAATGCCACTTACGAAATGAAAATAAGCACTGAAGAATATTCAAGTATGTAGTACTCCTCCTGCTACAGCATACAAAATGCATTCTATTACCTATAAAAAAGTCAAACACCCACGCTACAATCATATAGAATACTTCCTCTAAAGAAGCCTGTGAATAACTTTAAAACATCAGGTTAACCTTTTTTTACTCTCATCATTGTCAAAAAATTTAAATGAAACGGTTTACATTTTTACTTTTTATTTCCAGTAAATTTTAAAAATAAATGTTTATAGTTCCATAGGCTCAAGCAGGTCAGCTTCCCACCCTATGTCATACAAATCTGACAAATCGGCATCCTCATCATGTTCTTCATCATCCTCAGGATTTAAATCATCTAAGGGATCTACTTCCACTGACGTTTCAATGACAAGTTCAACGATAAGATCGAAATCAACGGATTGCTCATTATCACTCATGGTTGATGTTGTCGTTATCTTTAAAGAAAGAGAACAACAATGAGATGTTGCAGAGTAAGAGACAAATCTCAGAGACTATAATAGTAAAATTGTTTAACAAGAGTAACATTTTGCAGCTATTATTTAGCCATGTCCAGCGATGCTGAGGAGGTGAGGCCTATGTCCAAGTTTTCAGTGAACAGGACTCATCTCTTCTTAACCTTGGATAAGCCTCACCGACTCTGTGTCCCCTGCTCATACTTAAATGTAAAGAGGCAGATTTATGTTAACTGGCGCCTCCCCAGAGATGCACCAGTTAATGTGCACCACTGCTCTGCCACCCATGATGTGCCGCATTTACAATGTGGAGCACCATTGAGTAAAAACAGCACAGATGCGTCACGCATCTGTGCCGCAAAAGCGGCGCATTGCAGGAATCACGTCGCAAGTGCAACATGTCTACTGCAATGCACAGGAGCAAGCCACACATTGCATGGTGCATCACTCCTTATGCCTTTTTCAAACAGGCGTAAGGATTTGATTCAGCAATGCTATAAAGCTGACTCAGTGAAATCTTCTAAATTTCACTGTGTTAGTTTTACAGGGCTTTCATACATGCACCTCTCGCCATTTTGTCGGTTTTGGCGCGTTTTTTTTCCCTTACACAATAGCATAACAGAAACGTGATAGTGCTTCGCATGCAGAGAGCTGATTGATAAAGACATAATGTCTAACCACTAGCATTTTTATATATCGTTCCTAAACTGAAAGGCCAGAGACCTTCTTCCATTTATTAAAATATAATATACTTCCTCATAAGAGTGTATAATTAATTTTGCAAAACCATATTCATTTTTCATCAACTATACCGTTTGTATTCTATGTACTACTGACTATACCGATTACTTTGTTTTTTGCAATGTCTCTACTCGTATTAGATTAGAAACTTGCCTTGAAAACAGTGCATTTCTGAATAAACATTTCAAATATACACGTTCTCTCTTTTAATCCATAATCTCAACTAAAATGATTGTATACTGAAACAGTATTCATGTGTTCCACTTAACTTCAGCTGTACTAACTTAATATTTTCTTTTGTCGACCTGATTTACTCATACTAGAACCCACAGGCCTATAACAGCCCGTGAACCCTTTCTTAGTAGGTCGCGCACCATGCAGACAGTTGTACCTCTGTAAAAAAATAATTTATTACTCTTCTCAAGCACCGCCGCAGTTCTGCTTCACTCAGTGTTAATCACTGCTCCCACGCTTCTACAGACCAGACGCTATGTCGTATTTCACTCCTTATCACGCTTTAATCTCCACAATAACAAACACTACTCCGCCAGCCACCAGAGAACAGAGTGCAGATGCAGAGGCACTAAGTAGTGAAATACAACATACCCTCTGCTCTATGGAAACAACCGAGCGGTAATTCTGAAAGAAAACATTCACTAGCGCTTCAAAAAAGCATTTCAATTATATAAATAGTTTTTTGAAAACGTTCCAACTACTTTGATGCGACTATCTGTGTGTGCCTCCACAGCAAAGTTCCTCAGCCCGGACTGAAGGCAGACACAGACAGACACACACACAATAAGATAACACAGGGCAACGGAGACGGAAAACAGAAGAGAGATAAAGATGCAGTCAAATAAGCATGGGCGGATCTAGCGGATCTCGCGTACGCGAATTTGCATATTTACGGATTCGCAATCCGCGAGAATACGCGAACTCTCGCGGATTTGTGGATTTTCCCGTTTTTTGTGTTGGCGAGCGTTCGCGCGGATTTTGGGACAATTTCGCAATTGCGAACTTACTTTTCGGCTCGCAACGGCCGCGACTATGTTGTTTCTACGTCTGGTTTATCATCACAGGTTCACAGCACCCTCTGTTTCACCACTGCCACCCTCTGGGACACCCATGCCACCCTCTGGTACATCCTCACTGCCACCCATTAGGTTTGTTTATCACTGTAGTTTATGGGGGTTGAAAAAAGCAAGCACACCTCCCCTACTTCAACTGCCATGAATTAATTTGGGGTTGATTAATGTGTCAGTTATTTTGAAAGTTCCAGTCTGGCTGGCACCTGCTTCCTTCCTTATCTGTAATTTGCTTTCTGTTGCAGTGCAATTTTTTTTCCCAGGACCTTTATGGTCTACTTGTAGCTATTCTATGAGCCTGCTGTTTGGGTCATAGCAGGGTCATAGAATAGTTGCAAACTCTGGAGGGGCCCCTCAGGAAGCACTAGAGTGAATGTTACTAATGTTAAGTTTGAACTTTTGCACCTGCTCATTGCTTTCAGTTTAGCAAAAATCGTTTTTTCTGCAATTTCGCGCGTTTTTTGGGGCGCGAATCCGTGCGAGATCGATTTCGGAAGCCGCGAATGCTTGCGAATACACTAAGTTTTTCTTTGCGACGTGTATGTTCGCGTGATTTTGTGCGTGTTCGCGAGGAGCTTGTAGCTATACGTTTGCCAAGTTACCCTAGCGGTCGTACACGGGCGCGGCCATCTTGTTTGCGTGACGTAATTCCGTTTCCGGCCGCTATGTGTAATCTCGCAAACTGTGCTGCTCGCTAGTACAATTTCGCGCGTGCTCGCGAGGAAAATCTCGCGCGAACTTACCCACGCGGTCGGGAACGGGCGCGGCCATCTTGTTTCTCATTCATTGCTATGGTTCTGGGCATGCTTTCTGTATCCTCTCTGAATCTCTGCCATCCTTTGCTTGTTTGAAGTTTATTTGATCTATTTTACTTATTAATCTATCCCTCTATTTTGCTAGCTCTATATTTTTGTGTTTTCTGCTGCTTTTAGTTACTTTTAAACTACTTTTTTAAACTCTTTTCTTTTCTTCTTCGCTATTCTATTTCTTCTTTATCATTTAACTTTATTTCTGCCCAGACCATGGTAAAGGGAGCCGGGAAGCACCCTGAGAAGGGGAAGGGTCCCGCACCCCGTGACCGGCTCCCGTGTGGGCGTTTGAGGGGGGAGCAAGTGGTGCCACGGGAGATCTTTAGCACGGAGGAGGTGGCCGCACTCATCTTCCACGTCCAGCGCCGCCTCCCCAAGACGATCCTGGGAGGCGGCAAGATCGCAACCGGCTATGGAATCCGGGAGCACCGGAAGCGGTGGGAGAAGGTGTGCCGGGCCATGTTTAAGCTCTCTGGGGTCCGGCGCACATATAACCAGGCCACCCACCGCTGGACAGATGTCATGGACCGGGAGCGGGACTTGCTGGACGCGCTCGGCGTAGAGGTCCCCGGGCTTGGTGAGTAGTAGTAGCTATTCATCACTACTCTGTTTTATCCGGCTCTGTCATTTGCAAATCTTTGTTCTTTACCAAGAGCAATAATGCTGCCGATTACATTGTAGGTAAATTATATTTCAAAATCTTCTATGCATTTCAGGTGCACTGCTCTCCTTCTCAGTAGCCTTGCTTGCTACTATGCTTATTTGTTTTGTATTTTGTGTTCATTTCATTGGCCTGAGAAATTATGTATGAGTGTAGTGTAAAGATAAGAACTGCGTAATGCTAGACACTAAGGGTCATATTTTCAATTACCGGCGCATCCCTGCAAAGTAGCAGGGGTGCAGCAGTAATTGTGTGCCATGCCACCACCACCCATTGGCCCAAAATGTCACAGAAGCCTTACGCATCTGTGCCGTAAAGGCGGCACATTGCTGGAGTTGCGTGCCAACGATGGCGCAGCTCCAGCAATGCTCTGGGGTACCCTATCTCCCCAATGCTGCATCAAGCCGTACGTCGGCTTCAAGCGCGCAGGGTTTGAGTCATGCATCATTGTCCTAAAAGTGACTGATTGACATCTTGTAGATTTCCCTCAGCCACTTTTAGGATTCGTTCCTGCGCAGGTACGCCCTCCCTTGCGCCGGAACGCCCCCCTGATGGCGCAGGGCTTTACAACGTGATGCATATATACGCCGCACCAACACCATGGCGAGTCTTTTGTTCTGCCGCTGCGTCACAAAAGTCATGCAACAATGGAGGAAAATGAGCCGCAAGGGACTTCTAAATCAGCCCCAACAGTCTGAAGTCCAGTCCTTCCTTTAGACACATGGCTATAAGAAGAAATAGTGGCGGTGGTCGGTGGATTGATAGTTTGAGTATTCACTGATCTGCAAGCAGGATGGACTTTGTCTGTCACTTCGCGTGCTGCGGACTGCTGCCTGCCAGGCCTAGGCAAACCTCTTTAGTAGTCTGTTTATTGAGTTACATAGGAACTTTCTAAGTCAACGGTCCGCAAATCAGGCAATACGAATAACGTAGTATACCACATGAGATAGATCCCGTGGAATAGTTGTCTATCTATTTGCTATTTCTCCAAAATATTTTGTTATTGTTCTTTTGAAATGTTTGATTTGGTTGACAAATCTCATCCATGTTTTCTGGTCTTTCTTTCTTTCATGTTGTACATCAGCTCCCCCCAAGGGCAAGAGGACACAGGAGGAGGGTGCTGTTCAGGAGGATGCAGGCCAGGATCGGGCAGGCGAGGGCTCCTTTGCTGGCCCCAGTAAGTTTAAATTTTAATAAAGAGTACCTATTTTTTCCTAGCGTTCCTCATTCGATTTTTTCTAAATCGTCTTTGATCTTCTTGTAGACTGGATATAAATTCTTATCCTGCCTCGAATATGACTCCATGTGGTATTACTAGATTATTCTTATTAGTCTGTCTGTGTAGCTAACTAAGATTGGACATTTGGCAATTCCATTGTACTCCCATTCTATTCAGCAATAGCTCTATGCACTGTCTCCTTACTGACTAGATAGTGTGGCAGAGTCATTTAGCTCCCGAAGTCACCGATGATTGATCCCCAATGATCTTTAGATTATCCTACGCAGGACAAGAGTACGGAGTCACAGTCAAGAAGTGTCAGAGGCACTCATGCTTGCAAAAATTCCAAAACCTTTAGCTCATCCACTCTAGTCTGGAGGACCAAAAACCACAGAGTCTATTTAAGTTTAATAGCTTTATTAAAGGTAAACACATTTATTAAAATCAACTTTGTCATAAAACTATTTACCTGAAAACGGAAAAGTGCTTAGTGCTGACGATTAATTGGACACATTTCTTGTGGTCGAGCCGAGCTCTCACCTGGTTTGAACTTGATCCTGGACTCGTGTTCTTAGAAGTCAAGCTTCTGTCTGTTAGGAGAAAAAGTGGTGCGTGTTAAAAATAAAAAGCAAGCATTCATCAGTTGTGCATAAAAGTGCAGCAAGACAACAGCCTTCCCTGGAAAAAGGGACATTTTTACTTTAGAGTAGACAGTCACAAATTATTACATTGTATTCTGTTTTTTTAACATTTCTTTATGACTCCTAGACCAAATATTATATAGTAGTGAGTGGTGTATTTTAACATTCTTAAATGTACTTTGTAGGTGGAACATCTGGTGGCGGGGCCAGCGCGGAGGTGGCGCTGTTGGGCGAGGACTCGGAGGACTCTGGGGAGGAAGCGGTGCAAGAGCCGGCGGACGGTCCTGTGGGGGTTCCCACGGTGGTGGCGGGAACAGGTAAGCTATATATTCCTTACTTATTGAGATTGAAGACTGCATAGTGTGCTTTCTGCACAGGTGTATTACAAATCAACCAGGTAGTAGCCTCCTCGAAATGTACTCCGACTTAGCTGTGAAGTTTTTGGTGAGAAGAATCCCAATAAGATCTTAGATGAACGTGATGGATGGGATGAACGAAAAGCGAAAGAATGGTGTAAGTTAGTGGGACGCGAAATTTTATGATGGCTGGCAAAGAAGAACGATGTGTGTTTGCTTGGCCCCCGAGGTGGCTGGGAAGGAAAGAATATGGTATGGTGCATGGCTGGGTCAATGATGAAGCAAGGATGGGTGGAAGGACAGCAGCCTGGGTGGGTGAAACAGAAACTGTATGTGTGCGTATACTTAGAATGAATGGATGCCTGGAGCATGGGATTCTCTGACTCTTAGATAGCACATGTGTATCTAGAGAGAGTAGATGGTCGCTGGATGAACTAAGTGTTACCTTGAAGAGCATGTACCACCGCACCCGCACGTCCGTTCCAGTGTAGGGAAGGCAAGGAAAAGAAATTGTAAATGTGTCCAATACTACCATGAATAGTAGCAGTAGTTTGTATTGCAACTGCAAGCACAGCATATATCCGGTTATTACGGTGGACACTCCGTACCTCTCTTAATAACTTTAGTTTAGTTGTAGTACGTCATTCATGTGTGGGTGTATCACTGTTCACTCAATATTAAGCAAAGCACCTAAAGTCATCCCATATGTCATCAAATACGTCCCATGTGAAGTGATAGATAATCAAATTATTTAGCTTCTTCATTTTCCTTTTCTAG
This sequence comes from Lissotriton helveticus, assembly GCF_964261635.1. Lineage (NCBI taxonomy): Eukaryota > Metazoa > Chordata > Amphibia > Caudata > Salamandridae > Lissotriton > Lissotriton helveticus. The sequence continues at coordinate 856,895,293 of NC_136065.1, forward strand.
TACTCATTTGCACTGTAGGCTGAAAGGTAAATTAATTAAGCAGTAACCCTTGTAACAGAGTATTCTCAGTGCCACCCGTAATAGAAAAGTAATAGCTTCACCACCTGCATGTACTGGACCGGTACAGTAACGCCAGTGTGTCTCACTCATCATGGTGTGCAACTGTTTTTCTCGGGTGCAAGTTCACTGTGCTGCCATTCTGCCGGCTTGCATAAGATAACGTACCAATTTTCCTAAACAAGAGAGAAGAAGAAGAATAAGACTGGGGTACTGTCATAGTCGACTGTAATGGAAGTCCATAGTGGTCGTAGAATTTGTTCATTAAACTACCACTAATGTTAGAGCAAGGATGCAGAAGTGGGAGGTTACATAGATACTGTCCTCAATAGTTATGTACTGTGCTTTCAATTTGCTACTTGTACTGTGACCCAACTTTCGGCTCATTCACTTTGTGTTATTAATGCTAAGGAGCATTGGTTACAGACTATGTCTTTCTTTCTTCATATAGTTGCTCCTTCCAAATCAACATCACGGAGGGAGCAGGCTCGAATGGCCCGGCAACGGAGGCTGGATGCCACTGTCGCCGAATATCGGCGGCTGGTGGCCCTGGAGGAGGAGGAGGACACGCAGTCGACCGGTGCAACCACCACAACATCCTCGACTGGGACAGCTGCATCCTCCTCCGTGACCCCACGGGCCGCCAGCATGCGCAGTGCTCCAGCGGTACGGAGCCGGGCTAAGAAAGCCAACCGCCACCGCCAAGCAGCAGAAAGACCAGCTGCCCCCCACAGGAGCTGCAAGGCACGCCAGCGCCGCCTAGGAGTCCGAATGTCCTACCTGGAGCAGGAGGTCCTTACGTACAAGAACTTGGTGGAGGGCCTCCGCTTCGACCATGCCACCCTCCGCAAGGAGTATGATGCCCTGGCCGCAAAATTCACCAGCACCCTCCAGTAGTGGAGTGTCCCTTGCCCTTTTTTTAGAGACTTTTGGGGGGTGGGATTTGGGAGTTGGGTTCTTTTTGGGACTTTTCAAAGACAATCGTTGGGGTTAGGGAGGGTCTTGAGGGAGATTATTTTGTTAGGGCTACATAAATATACTTTTTTGAACTTTATCTGACCATACCTGTTTTTTACTGCTTTTCAGTCTGGTGGGTGGGGGACGGGGTGTAACAGTAAGTTTGTTTTCCTGAACAGTCGTAGGACTTTAGTAGTACTACCGTCAATCTCTCGTCTAGTCCTAATACTCCATTATACTACCTCCCACCAAACGCTTATCTTACCTGTAATTTGTGTTAGAAATTAGGGCTAGGCCCAGGGCTGGCTCCACGTGAAATGGGGATTAACGTTGGCAATCCTGGGCGGGTGAAATTTCCTCATTGCGGTGGTACTAGTGGTGTGACACAGTGGCAGTTGCATGCCTATGGAAAAAAAGAAAATGTTTCCTGGTTTGTCCTTACTGTAGCATTACAACAGTTACGGTACGATCGAGAATATAGCAGGTGACAGTACACTAGAAATGTGCCATAATGTAGCCTAACAAATGGTAAAGTATTTGCTTGCAAGTATAACTAGTACTTGCGTTGAATTTATTTGACATTGGCTCCTACTACTAGAAGAAATAGTACTGAAGCTGAGTAAGTCTAGAAGATATCCTCGTATTCCTTCGCCAGCCTGTTGCTATGACCCTATCCTCCCCAGCAAGTGTGTGGAATTATTGATGTAATTTTAGTCAGACATCAAGCAAAACAACACAGCCCGGGGGAAGAGGGTTAGGGTTTGGAAAATGGATGGGAATGGGGGTTTCTTTTTGGGTAGGTTTTGTGGAGAGAAGAAAAAAAATGCACAGCCTGGACAAACAATAATTGAAGATAAAGAAATCTTTTGGTACAAACTAAAGCTAAGCACATGCAGTCACACTCATAGAAGAAAACAATGGATACTGTATCTGTATTCTGTATGTTGTTGGAGTTGTCCTGTTGAATTTGGTAAGTAAGTTGCATGCAGCAAACAATTCCTCTTATTAGCGGCACTCCTCCATTCCAGCTGACGCTTCGTCCATCAATGTTGGTGACCACTGACAGAAGACACCCTGTCCACTGCCTGCCTGGCGGATGTTGACTGAAACCCGGCCTGTAATTATTGAACGGAAAACAGGAAGTGCTATTACAATACCACTGATAAATAAATAAAAGGTATGTACGCTGTGTGGTGCAAAAAGTCACACTTTGATTTCCCTAATAGACAGTACAATATTTTTGAAATTGCGTGCTCTGTCTGAGTCACCTTTTTAAGGATAAATAAGTATGGCCAAAATATTATAGCGGATCTTTCCCCTCAAGGTAGGTGTACTGTAAACTGTGTTTTAGAACACAATTTGACCTTCCCAGCAATGCTCCCACCAAGACCCTTACTAAAGCCAGTCGCAAAAATGTAGAAGACCCCCAATCAGATCTCCAAAAACGATGCCTAGCAGAAAAATGGTGACAAAACGTACTTTGAAAGTAACAGTAGGCCCAAATACACCCTTACCGACCGTGGATTGTATTCAAACCACTTGCAAGTTGCAAGCAAGCAAAAGTATCCATAGCCAGCATCGCTCCAACAGTGCTCTAAAACCCCAGAACTGCGTTGCAATAGAACACCCCGAAACACATGCAATCCTGCTGCTAGGGCTAACCCTAACGAACCCTAACTTACAAAAAGTGCCAAAAGGTGTTTCCTTATGGATTTTGTCCAAAACACTTCTATCCGTTATTAGACCTTCCCAGGAATGCCCCAGCCAAGACCCGCCAACCCACCCGCAAAAAAGCACGCGACAACACCCCCAAACAGCGAAAAAGATAAATCTCATACTTACTATATCTCTCGGCCTTCGGTCCAAACGCGCTGTGCAGCTAGGTCATCATCATAACTCCTGTTTTCCACCACGGATTTCCTGAAAAGCAAATGCAATCAAGATTAGACTGGCAGCAGTGCTTCGACAGAGACCCCGGCCGCAACCCACCCACGAACAGCAGGAAGCCCCCCAAAACGCTACATTGAGCAAGATGTCAGAAGAAATAGCAAAAAAAACGCTTTTCCTTAAGGTTTTTGTCCAAAACACTTCTATCCGGTATTAGACCTTCCCAGGAATGCCCCAGCCAAGACCCGCCAACCCACCCGCAAAAAAGCACGCTACAACACCCCCAAACAGCAAAAAAGCTAAATCTCATACTTACAATATCTCTCGGCCTTCCGTCCAAACGCGCTGTGCAGCTAGGTCACCAATCATCATAACTCCTGTTTCCCACCACGGATTTCCTGAAAAGCAAATGCAATCAAGATGAGACTGTCGCAGCAGTGCTCCCAGACCCCAAAACTCACCCACAAACACCCGGAACCCCGCCAAAGAGCACCTCAAAGGCAAGCAAGTCAGCAAAAACGGCAAGAAATTTCCACCTCATATTTGGTCCAAAACACTTTTATCCATTATTAGAGCTTGACAGCAATGGGTCCAAAGCCGTCAACTCACCCGCAAAGAAGTAGAACACCCCCACAAGTGCTGAGTCTTTCTTCATTGGGCGTAATCCAGCACTCTGCTTTGAGGGAAATCGCAGTCTGGAGGAGGAGGATAGAGGAGCATGTTCTTCTGAACTTGTGAACCTGAGGAATGTAGACTGCGGCACCTTCGAATCAATAAGCAAACAAGTGAAGACAGTTCTGCTGATGGGCTTGTTTTTGTGGTTAGGTGATTAAAGTTTGAATTAAATTAACTGTGCAAAACAAAGAAAGACAGACACACAGGAATAAAAGTAAATAAGGACGAAAAAGAAAGTTATTGATTCATTGTCTCATTTTCAGGGCTCGCTGTCAGGGAATAAGAATAAGAGTTCGTCATCATACTCTGCGAATTCAGGCAGGATGAGGTCAGCGTCACCGAACAGAGAACAAATTCCCTCATCTACGTTGCTGTCCTCCTCGTCTTCATGCGGCGTGCTTTCTCGTACTTTGTAATCTGGTGGTATGAGGTGCTGATTCATCTTGATCATTGTTAGCCTCTCCACATATTTGGGCGAGAGGCGGCTCCGTTTGGGAGTTGCAATGCCACCAGCAGCACTGAAAACACGTTCAGAAGACACACTTGCGAGTGGGCAAGACAAGTAGTTTATAGCCAGGTTGGAGAGCTGTGGCCACAATTGTTTTTTGCCATGCCAATACTGCAATGGCTCATCATTAAGAAAGACCTCTGTTGAGTCATTCAGATAGTCCTGCACCATCGACTCAAGGTCATCAGCGGTTCCTCCACTTTGCTTACTTTTTGCTGTGCCTGTGACTTTTTTTCGAGAACCATACCCAAGCAAACTTAGCCAATTCTCTACAGCAGCCACTGTTACTGTTGTGTGTGGTGCAGATGATCCAGTTGCCGGTGTCTTTAACGGCTGAGAGGTCTCTTGTGCCCCAGCCACAGGTGCAGAAGTGGATTCTTGTGACTGGGGATGGCCTGCTGATGCTGATGCTGATGTACAGCCTTCTCCTTCAATAACCTGCCGTTCTTTTTCAAACCTCTTGGCTGACCAGGCTAGCCAATGTTTGTACTTTTGAACATCTTCATCAGTAAAAGGAAAGAATGCTTCGCCTGCCAGCGCCTTTTTGTAGCGTGGATCCAGAATAGTAGCACAAATGTAATGCTGTTCTGACTTGATCTTTTGAAGACGTTCATCACCACGTAGGCGCTCTAATAATTTCTCAGACAAAATAAAAGGGTCTTTTTTTTTACATCTTTTTCAAACTCAGAAGACACCGCCATCAGTTGGTGCTCCAGCATGCACAACAATGGGATAGCTTTTCCCAAATTACAGTCCTACTGGCTGACTGCACGCGTGAAGAACTCAAAAGGACGAAGCATGTCTGTCAGGCTTTTAACTATGTCCCATTGCGCCGCAGCCATCCGCAGGTCCTCCTTCTGAGATGCACCCTCTGTTAAGAAATAGTGATCGAGTACCGTATACTGCTCATACAGACGCTCAAGCATGTAGAAGGTTGAGTTCCAACGTGTTGCCACCTCCTGGATGAGTGCTTTCACTGGCATTCGACGTTCAAGTAGCAGCCTCCTCAGATGCTTCCGGGCCTTAAAAGAATGGCTGAAATGGTTGCACATTTTGCGGCAGGTGGCCGTTACCGCGAACGCCGCACTGTCTCTATCACTCAAGAATTTTTGAACTACCAGGTTGATACAGTGCGCCAAACACGGCACTCTGAAATAGCCACCCAGCGACATGGCCTTAACTACATTGGCGCCATTATCCGTGGAAACAACCAATCTGGCGTTTTTTTGGGGATAGCATTTTCGAGACCTTTTTGTTAAACTCGTCCAAAATGTTTTCGGATGTGTGACTTTTCTCCAAGCCAAACATGGCTAGTGTTGCATGTTTCCGAGCAGCTTTGAAAACTTGGTCCGGGTCAACACCTGCGTTTAGCTTTGCTTTAACACCTGAAAAAGAGACCCAGTGTGCAGTGATGCACATGTAATCAGCGCCTGCGCCACTGGTCCACATGTCTGTTGTCAGATGTATTGTGTGAACAGCACTCTTCTGCAAAGCTGCCCCAATCGCCTCCAGCACATCTTCATGTAGTGCTGGAACCGCAACTCTGGCAAAATAGAACCGGCTAGGAACCTTCCATTTAGGGCAGAGCGTTGCCACTAATTCTAGAAAACCTACCGCTTCTACAAAAGAAAAAGGGAGAAGGTCCACAGCTAGCATTTTAGCCAGCTTAGTGTTATACAGACGCGTCAGTGGGTGGTTGCGTTCATATGGCACGTCTGAAGAAAACATGTTTCTAATGTTGCCCTGGACCAAGCATTTACGGGCTGATAATGACTTCGTTGACCCAATTTTGCTCGCTGGTGAACTTTTGTGCGTTGGTGTCTCACTCGCTTCAACACTCTTAGTGTGCCTCACATTGGGTGTGCTGCTGACAGGGGTACTGGGTGTAAGGGAAGTGTTTGACACGTCTTCTTCCTCCTCGTCATCATCAGATGCAACATCAACGTTTTCTTGAATTCGGGCTTCCTTGATCGCATCTAGGTGCGCAAACCATTGGACAGTGTGCTGTCTCCTAAGATGACCTCTCTGGCCTCCGGTACCATAGTTGGTACCTGACTTACCACGACTAACTGCAAGCTTACAAAGGGTACAAATGGCAAACTTTGGATTTTTTTGACAAACAGTAAAGAAGTCCCAAACTGGGGACTTGAAGTGTCTGTGGGGCCTGGAGGAGGCGGCGATACTGGTGGTGGTGGTCATGAAGCTAATGCCAGTTGAAGTGGAGGATCTGGATTGCCCAACTTTTGTACGTTGTGCACTTTCACCGCCACTAATTAAGGTCGAGGTGGATGGAGGTCCCTTCTTGCCAGAAAGAAATATGGAAGCGGGACGAGTTGGTGTACTACTTAACTCCAATGATTGTGGTGTTTCCACTGCCTCCTCATCGACAACATCATCATCATCACGCTCAGCAGCTCTTCAGGCTAGGGTCAAAATGTCTGTTTGCTGCATGCCCGCTGGGGCTGCAGTGACCTTTATGATGACTGGGTCGTCGTTGTCAGAGTCTTCATCAGCAGCAGTATCCGCCACTTCTTGTTGAGCCTCATCACACTCCATAACTCTGAGACTTTGGACGAGCTTCCTTTTACGCTTAACTACCTTTGTCAGATCATGGTGTGCCTCACTGTCAGACGGCAGTGGTGCTGGTTCCCAAGTTTGATCCATATCATCAGAAGGAGGTGTGCTTGAAGAAGATGTAGACACCACCCATGATCTCTTCCTTGCTAGGGGTGTGGAAGACAATGAATGATCATCAGCAGGAGTAGCTTCCTCAAATGATACCTCGCCTTGATTGTCGATTTCCTGATGTGCCCCTACTTCGGGAGGAACAACTATTGTGGGCACTTGTGACCCTCCATGCACCTCTGCTTGCGCATCTCCTTGCGCTGCCTCTCCTTCCACATGTACTTGGGCTTGTACTTGCACATGTGATTGTTGTTGCGGCTGTGGTTGTTCAACACTCGTCAGATGAGCTACAACAACCTGTGTTGATTGAGGGACATTGCTGCTGCTTTCTTGCGATGAGCCAACATCACTGGTCGATGGTGATTGAACAAGTAGATTGGCTGCCTCTGCAGCACTCAAGGGCTTGGACTTAAGTTGGCGTGGTGGTGGTGGTGGCACTGAGCCCAATGGAGCGGGGGTGCTGCTGCCAGCTTGGTCCCCAGCAGATCCCGCTGCTGCTGCAGGCATACTTTTTTTTTTACTCCCAAAAAAAGGGGCGGCCGGCACACCAGTCTCCTTGGTAACTTGCTTCTTCTGCTCCTTACTGGCACCTTTCTTGCTAGAGGAGCTACGGGTAACTTTTTTTGGGGCCATCTTCTTCAGAGCAGGTCAGAACAGCAGGCAGCAGTTGCACGAGTTGCAGAGTTGTCTGTGTCCAGATGTGACGTCGCGTGACGTTATGCTGCACACACACACCGCTGCAGGACTTCTTCCTGGCACTGGTGGTTCTCTTGAGTCTTGTGCACCTAAAAGCAATGGAAGACAGAGGAACATCAGTTCAGTTATACACCCCAAAAAATCGACAAAACACAGAAAAATCAGCACAATCCCATGCCATCCATGATGTTTACATTGAAGACACCCCACAGAAAGACTAGGGCCATGCAAGTATGCAACACTCACTACCCCTGGGCATAATGGATGAAAAGTAGGCAAAATAAGTGCAGGCCTCAGACACTGCCTCTCTTCAAAATGGCCCCTTACACCCCAAGCCAGTCCACATCAACAGTACACCCCAAAAAAACAGAAAAACAGCCAAAAATCACCACAATCCAATGCCATCCAGGATGTTTACATTAAAGAGAGTGAGACCACACTACATGCACACTCAGTCCATGCACCACTACCCCTGGGCAAAAGGCCCCACCAGCAGCCCCAAAAAAACGACAAAAAACAATAAAATCAGCACAATCCCAGCCCATCCATGGCCTCAATGGTGTTTAAATTCAAGAAGACACCCCATAGAAACACTAGGCCCATGCAACACTCACTACCCCTGGGCATAATGGATGAAAAGTAGGCAAAATAAGTGCAGGCCTCAGACACTGCCTCTCTTCAAAATGGCCCCTTACACCCCAAGCACATGTTGCCTGTACCAGCCAGCACTCAAGATGGCCACCACCACCACCCACATGGCCAGTCCACATCAACAGTACACCCCCAAAAAACAGAAAACCAGCCAGAAATCACCACAATCCAATGCCATCCATGATGTTTACATTAAAGAGAGTGAGACCACACCACAGGCACACTCAGTCCATGCACCACTACCCCTTGGCAAAAGGCCCCAACAGCAGCCCCCAAAAAACGACAAAAACACACCATTCAGCACAATCCCAGCCCATCCATGGCCTCAATGGTGTTTAAATTCAAGAAGACACCCCTCAGAAAGACTAGGCCCATGCAACACTCACTACCCCTGGGCATAATGGATGAAAAGTAGGCAAAATAAGTGCAGGCCTCAGACACTGCCTCTCTTCAAAATGGCCCCTTACACCCCAAGCCAGTCCACATCAACAGTACACCCCAAAAAAACAGAAAAACAGCCAAAAATCACCACAATCCAATGCCATCCAGGATGTTTACATTAAAGAGAGTGAGACCACACTACATGCACACTCAGTCCATGCACCACTACCCCTGGGCAAAAGGCCCCACCAGCAGCCCCCAAAAAACGACAAAAAACAATAACATCAGCACAATCCCAGCCCATCCATGGCCTCAATGGTGTTTAAATTCAAGAAGACACCCCTCAGAAACACTAGGCCCATGCAACACTCACTACCCCTGGGCATAATGGATGAAAAGTAGGCAAAATAAGTGCAGGCCTCAGACACTGCCTCTCTTCAAAATGGCCCCTTACACCCCAAGCCAGTCCACATCAACAGTACACCCCAAAAAAACAGAAAAACAGCCAAGAATCACCACAATCCAATGCCATCCAGGATGTTTACATTAAAGAGAGTGAGACCACACTACATGCACACTCAGTCCATGCACCACTACCCCTGGGCAAAAGGCCCCACCAGCAGCCCCAAAAAAACGACAAAAAACAATAACATCAGCACAATCCCAGCCCATCCATGGCCTCAATGGTGTTTAAATTCAAGAAGACACCCCTCAGAAACACTAGGCCCATGCAACACTCACTACCCCTGGGCATAATGGATGAAAAGTAGGCAAAATAAGTGCAGGCTTCAGACACTGCCTCTCTTCAAAATGGCCCCTTACACCCCAAGCCAGTCCACATCAACAGTACACCCCAAAAAAACAGAAAAACAGCCAAAAATCACCACAATCCAATGCCATCCATGATGTTTACATTAAAGAGAGTGAGACCACACTACAGGCACACTCAGTCCATGCACCACTACCCCTGGGCAAAAGGCCACACCAGCAGCCCAAAAAAAACGACAAAAACAACAAAAAACAGCACAATCCCAGCCCATCCATGGCCTCAATGGTGTTTAAATTCAAGAGGACACCCCACAGAAAGACTAGGCCCATGCAAGTCACCACCCCTGGGCAAAGGGCCCCACCAGCAGCCCCAAAAAAACGACAAAAAAAATTTAAAATCAGCACAATCCCAGCCCATCCATGGCCTCAATGGTGTTTAAATTCAAGAAGACACCCCTCAGAAACACTAGGCCCATGCAACACTCACTACCCCTGGGCATAATGGATGAAAAGTAGGCAAAATAAGTGCAGGCCTCAGACACTGCCTCTCTTCAAAATGGCCCCTTACACCCCAAGCACATGTTGCCTGTACCAGCCAGCACTCAAGATGGCCACCACCACCACCCACATGGCCAGTCCACATCAACAGTACACCCCCAAAAAACAGAAAACCAGCCAGAAATCACCACAATCCAATGCCATCCATGATGTTTACATTAAAGGGAGTGAGACCACACCACAGGCACACTCAGTCCATGCACCACCACCCCTGGGCAAAAGGCCACACCAGCAGCCCCAAAAAAACGACAAAAAACAATAAAATCAGCACAATCCCAGCCCATCCATGGCCTCAATGATGTTTAATTTCAAGAAGACACCCCACAGAAAGACTAGGCCCATGCAACACTCACCACCCCTGGGCAAAGGGCCACACCAGCAGGCCCAAAAAAACGACAACAATCAGCACAATCCCAGCCCATCCATGGCCTCAATGGTGTTTAAATTCAACAAAACAGTTGTATCATGCACCCCTAACCAACCCTGGTCCTACTGGATACTGTGGCTACCCACAATATAATTTATTTAATGCTCTGAAAAAGTTCCAAAATTGTACTTGCAGCAACTGTAATGCCCCAAACAAACTTACTTGTGAAAGTTGATTTCTAATCCAAAAGTGATCCAAAGACAGTCAAAAAGGCCTCAAATCCAAATATCCAGCAGCACCCACAAAAAGTAATCCTTCCAGCTCCAGATCCAAATGAAAGTGACCAGGAGATGGACAAAGCACTGGGAGGAGCCTGCTGGACAGGAACAGGAAGTTGGAGACTGTGGGGCCCTTCCTTCCTCCCCCCCCCCAAAAATGGACTCCTTGCAAAAAAAAAGGCCATGCAAATGTCAACCTGAGGAGTGAGTCTGATAAAAACCATAATTTTCTGAAGGTTTATCCTGTTTGCTGGTGATTTTCTTGTGCAGAATTGCAAAATCTCTATTTCGCGAGTGCGAGATTGTTCCTTTCCGCCGCAACTACGTGTTCGCAATTGCGAACTCTCGCGAGGTGTGCTGTGCAAGGTGGCAAGCCGCGATTACGTATTCGCGGGCGCCAAACTCCCGCGGGATCACGCAGCAATATCTAAAATGGCGCGGCACTAGAAAAATATGATCGAGAAAAACAACTCGGCAAACGCTTAATGACGGAAAGTGAACGCCGTGCACCAAGCCGCGCGCCGCAACCAAGCAAAAAATCCGCCGCGAGCGGATTCACGGATTTTCGACAAATTCGCGAGAGTTCGCGGATTGCAAATTTGCCGAAAATCCGAAAAATCCGCGAGCGGAGCGGATTTTACGCCCATGCTTACAGTCAAACAGCAGGAGTGAGAGAGATATTTTTATACTCCGTTTGGTACCTCAATTTACGAACACATTTACTGCACAAATCTGTGTACAACCTCATGGTCAGAACTTTTCATTTTATTTTACTCGACCACCTCCCCCTCTCACCCCACCAGTACAAGCCGCGGCCACAAACTACAATGTAATTTTGTCGTCTGTCAGAAAGTTTAAGAATTCATTAAGCATTACCACTTTTTGAAGACGATATCACATGTAATATACCATTTCTCTCTCTATCTGCATTATCTGTCTCTCTGCTAATATCATTTTTTCACTTCATAAACAACTTCTCTCATTATATATAAAGGCTTCAAAATCACACAAATAATTACTCTTTATATTAAACATATTTTATACTTCATATATCACATTTAAATTAAAAATAGTTTTAGAAATACAACACATTATGACAGCCAAAAATGAGTTTAGTTTCAAACTATGAGGAAAATCAATCATTGTTTGTGAGTAAACCATATTTTACGGTACATGACAAAACAAACAGTTACAGACTTACCTTTACCAATGCTTTGTACGATGTACAACAGTGACAGTCACAAAATAGATATTCGTTTGACGGAATCTCAATTATGCTGCTATCACTGCAACCAAAATTCAATGGCACAGATATACAGTCAATACAGACTCATATATGTCTCTTCAGCCAATCATATTTCCTCCCGCAAAATTTTGTATTCAAATTTACATTTCAGTTGGTTGTCCCTCACAATATTCTCAATGTCACATAAAAGTCACCCATCACCCACTGCCATCTCTGGCTGTTTCCATGGTAACACCTCATTCTGCACCAGGCTGAAGGCACAGGTCAAAAGTTCATATCTCAACGTTCTACAGCAAACTAACAACACTGTTTTCCCTCCAGAAACACAGCTATGTTACATGTCATTTTTTTCACACCCAATACTACTTTTTCTTTTACATAACATTAACATGCAACGTAGTCTTCAATCTTCACGTATTAGAATCAACCAATCATTTTTCGTTTTTCAACCACACCAAGCTTCATCCATTTTTTTATCCTGACTTTCAGCTTCTAACTGCCATTCCACTTCTAGAACCCATCGGAGTACGAGTGCATCTGCCTTGAAAATGAAGGTTTGGCTTTTAGGACACAGCTATATTCACTGGAGTGGAAAATATGCAGCAAGCAGACGAATTTCCAACCTTGATTTACCAAATGTGCAGATAACGTGGATTGGGCAAAGAGGATTAAGATGTCACCAATTAATACCATTGGTGAAAACTTTTATGCATCTCCCAGAACCAGACCTTATAATTGTGCACTGTGGTGGGAACGAGCTTGGCACATTGACTGAGGTAGGTCTGGAAATGCTTCTAAAAGACACCTTTCGACAATTGATGACACTTTTTCCTCGAACTGCCTTGGTATATTCCAATATATGCCAAAGACAGAAATGGAATTGGTCCAATCAACATTGTGCACAAATTGAGAAAGCAAGGAGACATGTTAATAAATCTGTTTCTGCTTTCCTCAGAGATTATAGCATGGGTTCTATTTACCACAACAACTTGCGTTACCACATGCAAGACATCTATAGGACAGATGGTGTTCATTTCACGGATGAGGGAAACAGAATCTTCCTCTGCAACATCAGACTCTGCATCGGTACTTACTTATAAATGCAGAAAAAACTCAATTAACACAAGGGCTCTTTTCAGAGCCACCTTATATCAAAGCACTCAAACTTCTGATTTATCTCCATTTTCACACTCTTGTAAATAGGTGTGCGCGCCCGGGTGCGTGCACCCCGCAACTTTAAAAAAAAAAATATATATATATTTTCGCTTTTAAGGTCCTTACTGCACACCCTGAGAGAACCTACGCAGCAAAACAATCTCTACCTTCTCCCCTTTCCATGTTTCAACGCTTTGAAATGACAATATATTTACTCGCAGTGACAAAATGGCGGTCAACACTTCCTGATTTCCTTCGAATCGAACGTTAACAGACGTCACGCAGCAAAAAAAAAAATCCGCTCGCGCGCAGCCGCTTGAGTGCGCGCACCCGTGCGCGCTTATAGATATATAATTGACTTTAAGTTTAATTTTCTCAGCAACTACTGAACAGATTTACACCATTCCAAAAAAAGCGTAATCTGCGAGCCGGACTCTACAGTTTTCCCAAATTTCTTATAAATCCATTCAGCCGTTCGACCTGTAGCGGTGTCTAAACGTCCTATGGAAAATAACATGGAGAAAACACGTTTTGGGACCCCCCTTTAATCTCAGCCCCCACTTCACCAATCCCCCCCAAACTTTCAGGGAAGGAGCGCAGCGGACCAAGCCATCTTCTTTGAGAAATTCGCAAAGATTCATCCACCACGGCCAAAGTTAATCCAAATAGAATGTTGAGGATTTCCTATGGAAACTAGGTCCTAACTATAACTACCTACTGGCGACCGCCAGTAGGTAATATATATATATATATATATATATATATATATATATATATATATATATATATATATATATATATATATATATATATATATATATATATATATGTATGTATGTATGTATGTATGTATGTATGTATGTATATATATGTATATATATATATATATATATATATATATATATATATATCCAACTCCTTTACACCAGTAACACGAGTCACTCCCACAGCGGGTGCTTCAAACGCGGCGGTGTCCCGCGATATAAATGATAGCTCCAAAGTCCTTCGAAAAATACCCAGCCGGGCCAAACGAAGAAGAAATAGCACTCACGGGATTCAAACAGCTTAACAGCACGGATTATTTATTAGACAAACGCGTTTCAGGAAAACAAGTTCCCTTCGTCAGTGTCAACCTCAGAACGCTCATTCGCGGCAATGTTTTATAATTGCATGCTGGGTAGTCAGAAATAAAGATAGGACCAAAGAGCTGTGCAATTACGCGCCATTTTGAAATGTGCAATATGAATACATATAACATATGAAATTCATTTAAACATTTAAGCCTTAAATCGGCAAGAGCGGATATTTTAGCCCACATCTTTATATTAACACAGTTTTAATGCCGTGAATCGGCCTTCCATGCACATAAGCTCTCTGTTGATCAACATTGATACATTCTACTCTGAACAGTTGTGCCTTGGTCCATGCGTACTTACATAGACCTATATTGGAACGTAGATCGTTCTTATTTCATATTATCTTAATTTCTTCATTTCTTAATCTTGCCGTGTATCGGCAATTGCGGCCCAATTGGCCGCCTAAACAAGCAACAACTGTCCAATTTCAGAGAAATTACAATATATTCTAGACACCCAAAAATTATACAAAAATCTAATGATATTTACAAAATTATATTACACCAAATATTCAATACTCATTTACCAGACTTATCGCAGACATTTCATGATCTCACCAGAGTCTGATATTATGCAGAATTTTTACAGAATTTTTGTAACCAAGCATTATAATGTGTCACAGCTATATACATTAAGTCAAATGTGAGGCAAGTTCTTCCCCCATATTTAATCCTCCAGGTGCTTTCGTTTCTAGGTCTATAATATACCTGGATTCAAGTTTCCTCAGGGTCTGTAATCTATTCCCACCTCGTGGATTTTCTGGGACATGGTCTAAACAGAAAAACCTGAGAAGATCCCTGTTGCTGTGATGCTTGATAGCAAAGTGTCGGGCAACCGGATAGGAAAAATCCTTATTAGCGATTGCCCGCATATGTTCCAACACCCTCAACTTGACAGGATTAATTGTGCTGCCTACATATCTCTGTTGGCATGGGCACATCAGAAAGTACACTGTATAATTTTTGGGTGTCTAGAATATATTGTAATTTCTCTGAAATTGGACAGTTGTTGCTTGTTTAGGCGGCCAATTGGGCCGCAATTGCCGATACACGGCAAGATTAAGAAATGAAGAAATTAAGATAATATGAAATAAGAACGATCTACGTTCCAATATAGGTCTATGTAAGTACGCATGGACCAAGGCACAACTGTTCAGAGTAGAATGTATCAATGTTGATCAACAGAGAGCTTATGTGCATGGAAGGCCGATTCACGGCATTAAAACTGTGTTAATATAAAGATGTGGGCTAAAATATCCGCTCTTGCCGATTTAAGGCTTAAATGTTTAAATGAATTTCATATGTTATATGTATTCATATTGCACATTTCAAAATGGCGCGTAATTGCACAGCTCTTTGGTCCTATCTTTATTTCTGACTACCCAGCATGCAATTATAAAACATTGCCGCGAATGAGCGTTCTGAGGTTGACACTGACGAAGGGAACTTGTTTTCCTGAAACGCGTTTGTCTAATAAATAATCCGTGCTGTTAAGCTGTTTGAATCCCGTGAGTGCTATTTCTTCTTCGTTTGGCCCGGCTGGGTATTTTTCGAAGGACTTTGGAGCTATCATATATATATATATATATATATATATATATATATATATTGCGCTCGTCAAATCCCGGCAGATCCCCAGGAATGAAAACAGCACTCGGGAGGTTCCTACTCGCAGAGTTAGTTTATTTAACTACAAGCTACACCACAGACGCGTTTCGGTGATTTGCCTTCATCAGTGTGTGTATCCACACGCACAACCAGGTATCTATATATATATATATAGCGGCAACTTAGTGCGATTTACATGAGCACTGGTTACCTTACCCCAAAACTATCTGCTTGTTGAGTCACCGGCTCAAAGCGCAAATCTCTAGTCCATCGGGAACCTCTTGTCCCTCTGAAAAGAGCAACCACTGGCATGAACCACTATTAGAACTAATGCAACAGCATAATATAGAAGGTGCGTGTAATTGAGGTTCAACGGCAATTGCTGGAAATTGCCAGACCTGTAGCCGCCCTTCCTGAATGAAGTGCTACTGTTTGAGAGAGAGAACGCATGTGTGTATGGCCACCCATGCTCACTAAAAGCTTGCACTAGCTCTGACTGCCGCACCGTTGCTGAAAGCGGTTCTTGTAGTGTTGCTGATAAACCATCCTGAGTGAAAGCAGTTCTGGTAGTGTTGCTGATAAACCATCTTGAGTGCACAGATTGTTTACTTGGGAAGAGTTAGAAGAGCATCAGTTACAACACCCAAGACATTTATAGGTGGAGTTACTGGCTTGCAAACTAGCAGCTCTAGCTGCCCCTGATATACTATCAGTGCCAGTGGTGCTTGGTATTGGGGTGTTGCCTTCGTTTTGGCCTCTGCCCTGCGTTTCCTTAGCATTAAGCAAGTCGCCTTTGATTACCTGCTGCATGCCCTGCAGTATTTGCACCGCTGATGCGTAAATAAACACCAAGCCCCACACATTGTAGAACTACTGGGATATGGCACTGATTCAGATATTGACTTGTCCATGGTTACACACATTGATATACCATTAGTGCTGGGGGCACCAGGTAATGGGATGTATTTGCACCTGCCCCGCGTTTCCTACACATTAAACCATTCACCTTTGATTACCTGCTGCATGCCCTGCAGCTTTTGCTTCTCAGATGTGTAAAGAAACCACCAAGCCACTCACCCTCTAGAACTGCCGGGGTATGGCACTGTCTTTGATA
Source organism: Lissotriton helveticus (assembly GCF_964261635.1). Lineage (NCBI taxonomy): Eukaryota > Metazoa > Chordata > Amphibia > Caudata > Salamandridae > Lissotriton > Lissotriton helveticus. Next base: position 856,912,019 of record NC_136065.1, read on the forward strand.
TTGACTTGCCCAGGGTTACATGCATACCCGTGCCGCCAGACTAAACCGTGCACCACCCCACTGGTAATGGCAAGTACTTCGCTAGTTGCCACCGCCCATCAAAACTTGTACCAGCATGCGCAGCTCAAATCCGCTACACTTTATTGGGGTACTGTATATCGCGCTGGCCTCCGGAACTGCCCCTTGCACCGCTGCGGCCCAAAGCTCAATTTACCCTATATTACAGCATTAAAAATGATAATGTTTCCTTGAACGAATCTAAATAGCAACCGTTTGCTAATTTCCACTACGGGTTCACTTACATTACAGCATAAAATTAGGCCCCCCAAACCTCATGTGCCACACTGCACACCGCCAACCGGATTCCTCGCTCCAAGTCGACGATGCGCCTCTGCAGCTTGCCGGAGGTCTGAGGGGACAAAGAGGCTGACTTTTCCAGGGCCAGCCTTAAATATCTCTCCCTGCGCGCCCTGATGACATCTCATCCCTCCTCACGATACACCCCCTTCTCACCCCACCCTTAGGGGGCTCAGTCACATAGCACGACCAAGGGTGCCCCTCCCATAGGCGCTGGGGCTCCGGATCAATACAAGGGTGGTCACGTTGAGGATATGTCAGTTGTATTGCATCGTATCATTATAAAGGGCTTACCATTCCGCTTGAGAGGCCTAAAGTGCTTTTGGACTGTTCAGGAAATATTTACGCCATGCATATATTTTAAATATTGCTTTTTAGCCTTGGGTCATTAATGTGCGCCGACTTTCATCAAGAGCCTGATCGCTCTTTGGGTGCATGGTTTTAAGGATGTTGGTTGGTGTAATATTAGGGGTGAAGCTACCATTGCAGCAGCGGAGCAGGGGCACCTGAGCCCAAAGCCCTAAGGAGCCCATTGAACTCTGACAATTGCTTTATTTTAGTGTGCCAGGAACAGTCAAAGCCAACAAGGCAAGCTCCATCATCACACCCCAACTCCGGAAATTCATCAACAGCTCCTTCGAGACCGCCACCTTCCCAGAGAGCTGAAAACACACCGATATCAATGCCCTACTCAAGAAACCCCAGGCAGACCCAAAGGTCCTCAAGAACTTCCGACCCATCTCCTTGCTCCCGTTCTCGGAGAAAGTCATTGAGAAGATCGTCAACAGACAACTGACCCATTTCCTGGAGGAGAACAACATTCTGGACTCCTCCCAATCTGGCTTCCGCAGCAATCACAGCACCGAAACCGCCCTCATCGCCGCCACTGACGACATCAGGACCTTACTGGACAAAGGCAAAACCGCGGCCCTGATCCTCCTGGACCTCTCGTCCACCTTCGACAACGTTTGCCACCCCGTCCTGCAAACACGCCTTCACGATGCAGGGATCTGAGGCAAAACCCTGGACTGGATAACCTCCTTCCTCACCGGCAAAACCCAGCGAGTCCGCCTCCCCCTTTCCATTCCGAGGCCACTGCGATCACCTGCGGCGTACCCCAAGGATCATCCCTCAGCCCGACCATTTTCAACATCTACATGGCACCGCTCGCCAACATCTTCCGAACACACCATCTCAACATCGTCTCATACGCCGATGACACCCAGCTGATCCTCTCTCACCAAGGACCAGGCCACCGCCAAATCCAACCTCCACGAGGGAATGAAGGCCATCGCAGATTGGATGAAGAGCAACCGGCTGAAACTAAACTCAGACAAGATGGAGGTCCTCATCCATGGCTCCACTCCCACCACATGGGATGACTCCTGGTGGCCGGCCAGGCTGGGAGCTGCCCCGACACCCACCAACCACGCCCGCAACCTGGGGTTCATCCGGGACTCAACGCTCTCTATGACCCAGTAAGTCAACAATGTTTCCTCCTCCTGCTTCAACGCCCTCTGCATGCTCCGCAAGATCTACAGATGGGTCCCCACCGAAACCAGAAAAACGGTCACCCAAGCACTTGTCAGCAGCAGGCTGGACTACGGCAATGCCCTCTACGCAGGAACGATAGCTACACTCCAGAAGAGATTACAACACAAACAAAACGCCTCCGCACACCTCATCCTTGGACTCCCTCACCACAGCCACATCACCACCCACCTGAGAGACCTGCATTGGCTCCCGGTCAACAAGAGGATCACCTTCAAGCTCCTCGCCCACGCTCACAAAGCACTCCACAACACCGGACCAGTATACCTCCACGAACGACTGTCCTTCTACACCCCGAACTGCCAGCTTCGCTCCGGCTGACCTCGACCTCGTCACTGTTTCACGCATCCACCGAACGACCACCGGCAGCAAGTCATTCTCCCACCTTGCCGCCAAGACATGGAACACCCTCCCCGCCCACCTGCAGCTGACCCAGGACCTGCTGACCTTCAGGAGACTTCTCAAGACCTGGCTGTTCGACCTGTAGCTGCTCCTCCCCCTCAGCGCCTTGAGACACTCACGGGTGAGTAGCGTGCTCTACAAATGGCTGATTGATTGATTGATCTCTCAATCTCTGCTTCTGAGGTGCCAACTGACTGGAAACATGCTAAAATCACCAGCCTATTTCTTTTTTGCCATTCTCTGCGAAGGTAGTGGAGAAGCATGTAAACAACCAATTGTTGAAGTTCCTAGAGAACCATCAGCTGCCTGATTAGTCTGAGAACGGTTTCAGGACGGCTCATAGTGGAGACAGCTTTGCTTAAGGTGACTGGAGAGCTTCGGCAGTTGGTGGCTGAGGGATGTTTGGCACCTAAAGCAAGTTCCATTTTGCCGTGTATCAGCACCCAATTCATAAGACCTAATCAGAAGAGAATAATGGTGAAAGCCGCTTCATGCAGTAGTTCTTAATTCATACGTGGCCTAGAAACCTTGAAAGCTCATATCCCTGTACAGTCTAGATCCCTAAATGCACTGTCAACTCCTGCCCACTATTCAACCCATTCGGGTTTTTGTCTGGAGGTCAATAATATCGCATGACTCTAACCTTCAGCAAGAGGGTGCTTACCTATGACGTGAACGGATTGAAATTTGTTAAAAGAATTAACAAATTCATGACATGTCAAAGAACACATGCTGTCTATTGCCTGAAGTGCCTGTGTGGACTTAGGTACATAGAGAGCACTATACACTGTGTAAAAATGAGGGTATTGGAACATATGCGTGCCAAGAAATATTTTAATTACCCAAAGGCACGGAATTTTGCCATTAAACATAAGAGCGATAGAGATCTGTTACAGTTTTTCAGCATTGATTGTGTCCCAGTGAACATCAGCGGGGGAGGCAGAGGGGTCGATTCCGATCCCGAAAAAGCGCTCCGAATCGTCGTTCGGAGCATTTTTTTCCGTACGAATCATACCCGTAACCGTCCCCGTACGAACGACGTAGTACGATCCACACCCGATGCAGCTATCCGTACGATTCGTACCAGGGACCGTACGAATGAAATTCCCTACGAATCGCCCTCGGAAGCCGCTGTACACGACGTTTATACGGTTCGCGGCAGCTTTTTACAACCCGGCAAGTACGATCCGTGTTGTGTACGCTCCGTACGACCCTTTTTCTACGGGAGCTGGAAACTGTTGTACAGTCAGAGTTCACCCCGAAACACGTACGGAACGGCTCCCCCGGGTACGACACGTACGCCCCATGATCGCAGGGGTACGGCGCGTACCCCTGCGATCATGGGTGGTACGTGCCGTACACCCAGCGTACATGGAGTACGTGCCGTACCCCATGTATGCTGGGTGTACGGCACGTACCCTCCATGATCGCAGGGGTACAGCGCATACACCCCATGATCGCAGGGGTACGGCGCGTACCCCTGCGATCATGGGGTGTACGCGCCGTACGGTGTGTAGGTGATTGTGCGCTTTTCTGTACGAATCGCCCTTACCTGACGTGGACCGTACGAATCGCGTCCGGGTAGCCCGATCGGGATCGTAATCGTCCGGTCATACGGCTCCGGATGCAAGTCGTACGGACGGAGATTTTTAACGGATCGGAATCGACCCCTATGTGTTAAAATTAAGAAGGTTAGAGTCACACTATATTATTGACCTCCAGACAAACACCCTGAATGGTTGAATAGTGGGGAGGAGTTGACAGTGCATCTAGGGATCTAAACTGTACAGGGATATGAGCTTTCAAGGTTTCTAGGCCACATATGAATTAAGAACTACTGCATGAGTCGGCTTTCACCATTATTTTCTTCTGATTAGGTCTTATGCATTGGGTGCCGATACACGGCAAAATGGAACTTAGAGGAAATACTGGCAACCCGACATAGAAGGTTGCCAATTGCCGATCCACAGCGAGATTAAAGCAAATGGTTGTTGAAACACAAGGATAACTGATCATGTCACTATCGCCATAATGGGAAGTGTTTTTATTGTATTGTACAACATAAGTACAAGACATTTGTGTATGCTAACGTGTATTGATTAGAATGAAAACCATTCCCTAATGGCGCCCGCAATGCGTGCTGCCGTTCCTCGTCTGTTTACATACTGGAATGGATGACGGCAGCAACCCGGTGTAGGAGGTTGCTAACCGCTGATCCACGGCGAGATCTAATGAAATAGTTAAAAAACACAGTGATCACTTATTTGGTCATTTCTAGTATAATTGTATGTGTTTTTATCGTATTTTACACAATATTTGTATAGGATTATGTACAATGACCAGGGATGAATATTATAACAAAATGGCGCCCACGATATGTGAGCTGCCACCCCTCGTTTGTTTTCATGCCCGAATTTATGACGCTTAAAAGATGGTGTCTCTCAGTGCAACTTGTGAAACACTGATGAAGGATTATATCTGAAACATGTTTGTTACATTGAAATAAAATTACCGCTGTGATCAAAGAGCCCCGTGAGTGCTGGTATCCTTTCAAGATTGGAGAGGGTGTTTGGAGCGTTCACATTTCTGCGGAACACTGCTGCAGCTAGGCACCCGCCCTTCGAGTGACTCGCCTTATCGGTGCATTGGAGCAGTATATATATATATATATATATATATATATATACATACATATATATATATATATAAATATATATATTCACTGAAAAAACCATAGGTTATAGACCATATATAGTTAGGAATTAGCATTTAAAAAACCTTATTTTACTCACACAAAACCATTGAAATTCCATATATAGTTAGTTGTACTAACTATATATCGCGCACCCGCAATCCACTGCTGATGATGTCACATATTACATCATTCATGACATGGTCAGTGACATCACTGATGACATCTCAAATGACATCACTGATGACATCACTGATGACAACATCCAGTGACTGTATGTTTCTGTAAAGTTAAAATATGTCTTATATATTGAAGAATGAGTGGATGTATAAGTGTCTGGATGATGTATTTAGTAGGTGCATGACTGACTGTATAAGTGAGTGATTAAATGTGTCTCACTGAGTGCATGGGTTAGTGACTAAACTGTTTTAAATTGTGCACCATTGTGTCTGTTGTTATGTAATCTGATGCATGTGTTGATCATTAGCTATATGACTAACTATATGGGTTATTGATTAGTTGGCCAAGTATTTGTATGGGAGACTTAGCGCAAATATCTCCAAAAGTTGGTAATAGGAGATAGCGATGTTAGCGACTGTTTCCAGTCGCTAACATCTTGGCATGCCCACTTTGCATGTCATTACTGATAAATATCACTGACATGCAAAGTGGGGCCCAAGATGGTCGCTATCTCCTACTAGCGGTCGCTAACTGGTGTTAGCGACAGCTAGGTAATACGGAGATAATTTTATCTCCGCTTTCTTGGCTTTTAAAGCCAAAAAAGCGGAGATAAACCCCCTTGATAATATGCCCCGTTATCTCTCCCACACTACCGGTCCCCCTGGGCTTAAACGCCGAGATGGTAGGGACTGCATCCCGTGAAGATAGGCCGAGACGTCACTCAGCAGAAAAAAAAGTAAAAAAAAAGTCTATAAACATACAATAAGTTAAAAGTCAATCATTCTTCATTCCTTGTAGTACGCTCCCCAGTCCGCTTCCCGTTACGCTAACCGGGCGCACCCCACCAAAAAAAAGATTTTTTTTTTTTTTGCCCCGCGGAGCCCTTTTAAAGCCTTCACATCAAACCTATGGGGTCAGGGAGGATCTACTATGCACCCTTATGGTCATTTGCCCCTTCGCTTTGGCCTCCTCTTGTCTCTCGATCCTACCGAGAGACAAGATGGCGGCCGCTACGGACTGTTTGGAATGTTTACAGACGCCAGAGAACCAATCAGCTTCGCAAAGCTCCGTAACGCGAAAACGCGCGAAGCGGAGCGCTGTTACAGATATATATCTTTTTTTGAACGTTAATTTCTCAAAATCCACTGGAGCACATATATTGAGACCTAGCAAAGGCACATCGGGCTACCAGTCCCTACAATTTTGCCAAGTTTCGTGCAAATCCATTCAGCCGTTCGATTATTATTTTTTTTTTTTTTTGCCCCGCGGGGCCCTTTTAAAACCTCCACATCAAACCTAGGGGGTCAGGGAGGATCTACTATGCCCCCTTATGGTCATTTGCCCCTTCGCTTTGGCCTCCTCTTGTCTCTCGATCCTACCGAGAGACAAGATGGCGGCCGCTACGGACTGTTTGGAATGTTTACAGACGCCGGAGAACCAATCAGCTTCGCTTCACAAAGCTCCGTAACGCGAAAAGTACGCGAACTGGAGCGCTACCCGGTCCGCTGTTACAGATATATATCTTTTTTTGAACGTTAATTTCTCAAAATCCACTGGAGCACATATATTGAGACCTAGCAAAGGCACATCGGGCTACCAGTCCCTACAATTTTGCCAAGTTTCGTGCAAATCCATTCAGCCGTTCGGGCTAAAAGTGAGGCCAACCGCCCTATGGAAAACTCAATGTTAAAAACACATTTTGGGACCCCCCTTTTTTCTCGGCCCCCCCTTGACGAACCCCCCCCCCAAATTTTCAGCCAATTCCGTCCACAAACGCCAAAGTTATTAGACATAGAATTTTCAAAAATCCCATAGAGAAAAAATCCTAACTATATATACCTACTGGCGACCGCCAGTAGGTAATAATATATATATATATATATATATATATATATATATATATATATATATATATATATATATATATATATATATATATATATATATATATATATATATATATATATATATATATATATATATATATATTACCTTCTGGCAGTCACCAGTAGGTAGTTATAGTTAGGACCAAGTTTACATTGGAAGAGCATTTGTTGACTTGGCTACAACTTTGGCATTGTATGACCAATCTTCATGAAATTTTCCAAACAAAAGTGTCAAAGCAGGTTTAGGTTGTAATGTGAAGTTAGGGGGTGATCCATGCAAGGGGCAACTGAGAAATAGGGGCCCAAAAAAAAGGCGCGTTTGTGATGTTAATTCCCCTAGGAATGATTTGTCAAACCTTCAGACCGAACCGCTGGACGGAATTACACCAAATTTGGCAGAAAGGTAGATGTTGTTACACAGATTGTGCTCTTTGTTATTTGGTGAAATCCGTCCAATTGTTGTTAAGAAATTTAAGCCAGATATTATCGATATATCGCTGGCCGCGAGAAATGGGTGTGTTATTGACAAAAATTATGTGTCCAAAATAGATTTTTTTAACTGTACGTGACATTTGCGAGGACGCCGTGATCGCCAGCATGGCCCCCTGTTTACCATTGAGTGGACATGCGAATAGCACAACATCATCGCGAATATTGGTGAAAATATATTTAAAAATATATATATTTGTACACACTCGCCAGTCACTTTCACACACTCATGCATGCACTCACAAACTCACTCAGACACTTATACACCCATTCAAATACCCACTCACACACTTATACATTCAGTCCCTTACCCACTCAGATACCCATACACCCACTCACATAACCATTCAGGTAATCATGCACCCACTTACAGACTCACTCAGAGAGTGATGCACCCATGTACAGACCCACACAAAGACTCATGCACCTACTTAGAGACCCACTCATAGACTCATGCGTACTGTCTCAACCCCCTTAGAGACTCTTACACCCACTCACAGACCTACCTGGGCAGTCATGTACCCACTCACAGACCCACTCAGATACTCATGGACCCACTTACAGACTCAGAGAGTTGCGCACCCATACAAATCCACACAGAGGCTCATGCACTCACTTACAGACCCACTTACACACTCGTATATACTCACAGACCCACTGAGACACTCATACACCCAATAATAATAATAATAATAATTATTATTATTATTATTATTATTAATAATAATAATAATAATAATAATAATAATAATAATAATAATAATCTTTTTTTCTGCATAAAAATAATATAGCCAGAAAAGGGACAATTTAAAAGCAACATACAACAAATGTGTGTGTTTGCCACAAAACAACCCATTGCACAAAATTAGAAAACACAAGTACATTATGTCTTTTTATCACAACTGATTTCTTAGGTTCGCTGAGCTACCAGAAAACAGTTATTATGTTCAAGTAAGATCAATCCTACCCTACTCAAGATGTATTAATCATGACAGAACAACACAGATAATCCTAAGGAGCACCATCAATTCATTACATTTATAGCAGCATGACAATGTGCAAAACCCGCAAATACTCTTGTGGCCTTAAGTCACGTCTAGTATTTCTCAACCTTAAGGATGATCTTAATAAATTTAAAATACAAAAAGTGTATGAGGATCAGATGTGAGCTGTAAAAACGATAGTGCAACATGAGCCTGTCTAAATCTAAGATCTTTTAAAAGCCCTTTAAGAAACACTCGTCTGAGTTGTGAATAATATTTACAAAGGAAGACAAAATGAAGAGTGTCCTGTGGAGACCTATTGTCGCAGTAACTTGGACCTCTGTCTTCCAAATATAAGGCAAAACCCGCAGGTGAAGCCAGTAAATGGTGAAATAAGTTCAATGTAAAACGGATGATTAAAAATATGTCTTGGTCACTTGTTAAAAGTGATAAATAGGGTTCCATACCCTGTACCAATTTTACTAAAAAGTGCACTCTGACCGTGGGTTTCCTAAGCTCCTTTTCCTCTTGACATGTTGTGACGTGTTTAAGAAACAATGTTTTAATGGTGACCCTGTCTTGGGATTTTACCTTATCATAACAAGTAAACAAATATTCAATTCCTAATGCGGTGAAGGTATCCTTAACATATTTTAGCCATGGGATTTTTTGCACATGATCAAGAGAGAGGCAGTCATGGATTACTAGTCTGTTAAAACATGCCTCCTCATTGGACCAGATCTTCACCCAACAGAGAAGGGATTTGACAGCCACCAGGTCCGTAATATACTTAGACCCCAATTCCTCATGTACTGAGTACGAAGGAGTACTCTGAGGGACTTTCAGAATCCGCCTAAAAAATATATTTTCTGCGGTTTGTAATTTATTGGGCGCCATGTATCCCCATATCTCGCTGCCATTTAAGGCCTTAGAGATACAGAATGAGTTATAGAGCTTTACAATTCTACCTGGTGACCAAGTACCCAACCTGTGTGCATTTGTGATAGCTCCCATACACCTAGTCATTTCCAAAAGCTTCTCCTTTAATAAATATTTAAAACTGAGCTTCTCATCAAATAAAATGCCCATGGAAGAAAAGGCTGAAACTTTCACTAAACTATGTGAGCCTACTTTATAGATGTTAGGCCTCCTACTTTATTAACCTGTTATGTGGGAATCTAGGACCCTAGTGTAATTTTTCCCGATTCATGCCCATATATGGGTATAATTCACCAAGTCCTTATATAGGCATAGAGAATCATTGCCTTATTTAGTTATAGCCTGCGCAGCCCTAATATGGCATGGCTACTTCCACTAAACTCCGAGAATCCACATTGATTTCGTGGTAAAACCAGCCTTCAGCAGTCAGGAACCTCCCCCTGCTTGAATACTAATTTATCCAAGAAATCCGGGAGTTTTCAAGGAATTGAGGCACTAGTGACGATATTATGTCCAATCTTACGTCAGACTCGGCACCTTCAGGGGTATAAATATGCCTACATTTGCTCAACCAACCATACGGTGGTTCAGGAGCAGATCGACTAACTACTTGCCCGACGCCCTGCTGCTGCAAGTGCTGAAGGAAGCCGACCCTCCAACTGACGCACTGAGAGACTCTGTCATTTCTCCTGCCGAGAAATCCAGTTCCGGTGTTTCAAGGCTACCCTTGCGGGTTGCTGAGAGATCGAGTCCCGAGAGAGAGATACCAGCCCTCTATCATCCTAAAACCAAGGTACGGAGCTGATTAGATCCCTAGAGAATTCTTGAACAAATTCTTGGCAGAGAAATACTAAAACTTAAACTACTCCTCACTTACTTCTTCCATTGTACTAGGCTTAGGTTAGGTACACCGGGATAGGTGTATGTTAGAAGCACCAGTTGAGCACTTCTACCCACTCTTTTATCATTGTATGTATTTTCTGCATTTTATGTATTCTATGTTTATGGTTTAGAAACCATATCATGCTTTTACAGTACTATTTTATAATACTATTCGTATTATATGCATTGTACTTCTTAACTAGCATTTCAATTGTAGCAGTGCATTTCTTATGCTTAAGAAATAAGACTGTTCAATAAATACTTTTATTGAAAACGCCCGTCTCTCTATTTCTAATCAACTCTGGTGAAACGAAGCATGCCCATCTGACTGAGTGAAATAGCCGTCTATTGTTTCCGCGACTCTAGAGATACGTTTCATTCTGGGAAAACAAAGTTGTCATGTCATATGGTTGACAGAGACTAATCCCTTCTTGTTTATTCGAGAAAGTTTCTAGTGACCTCTGAGCTAGCTGGCACTCACAATTAAGTCTAATATTTTTGGCAGAGACCTAGTCGACTTAATTCCTACGTCTAAGCTGCAGGATATATTATTCCAATCCGCAGAGCCTATTGGGAATATAGGAACTACACTACAAACCAATTTCCATAATTAGGACTTCGTTAACTTAGGTGACAGATCCATCTTATTCATAAAAGACACAAACCCATCAAATTAAAGCTGCAAACCCTTCGGGGTATGTGGAAGGAGTAGTGCATCATCCACATATAACAAGACGGGAACCGGTCTGATGCCTAACCTGGGAGTGTCAGCTTCTAGGGCCTTCAGGGCAGAATCAAAACTATTAATATATAATGTAAATAAAAAAGGTGCTAATATACATCCCTGTCTGACCCCACTTGAGCATTTAAAGTGATTGGTTGTATTCCCATCCTGTGTGTATCTAATTACAGCAGTAGTGTTAAAATGTAGGGTCATTAAAATGTTGGTTATCACTGTGTCAACCCCAAGGTCCCCAAGCAGATTCCATAGTTTACAACAGTTCTCTCTGTCAAAGGCCGTGGCGAGATCCATGAAGCCCAGAAACAGTGCCCAAGGTTTGGCTATTGTATATTTCACAATTACAAGATAGAGATTGAGGCACTGATCTGTGGTGGATTTGCCGGCACGGAACCCATATTGTACCTCCGATAATATTTGATTGGATTCCGCCCATACGGTCAGCCTGTTAAGTAAGACCTAGCCCAAGACTTTACTGTAACATCAATGAGGGGTATGGGACGATAGCAATGAGGGCTTCCCCTAACTCCTTTCTTAAAAATCGGTACAATGATGGCAGTGAACCATGATGCAGGCATTGTTGTTGCCACTGCCGCATTTAAAACCCTCACAAGGAGTGGAGCCCATACCTCTGTGTAATAGCGGAGAAGGTCGGGAGGAATCCCATCTGGTCCAGCGCCTTGTTCTTAGACAGTCCCACAATTTCCAATCCTAGCTCATCCAAGGTGAAAGTAATGGGTTCAGATCTATGTAAGGGTTGCTCACTGTGGCCATGGGTATAAACTGCCTCAACATGAGCCTGCCATTGTTCAGGCAGAATATTATGGCTTAGCCCTGGCTTGTCTGGAGATTTTTGAGATCTCTAAGGGCCGAGAACACTCCCCATCAAACCATCTTGGGACGTCCTCGCAGGAGGAAGTTGCTGAGACTGTTAATAACCCATCAACTACTTGTGTGATAGCAATAAATGCCTGAATAGTTTCTTCCCCCTGAGCTTGTGGATCTAGACTGATCAAGATTTTCTGCTTGCGATAGTATCAACCTGTGACAACCTTAAACGCTTTCTTCAATCAGTAGCGGAGATCATTCCACTGGTTATTCTTTGGGGTATGGGCTTATTCCAGGGGGCTACAAGTGACATGATCACAGAATGGCTGTGATGTATGTTGAAAAGAGATATAAACCTCCTCAGTGTAACGGACACAAAAAGAAAATCAATAAATGTTGATCAACATCTGCCTTTATAGGTCGAAGCACAGCTGAAACACAGGAGATGTTGAGCAAGTCCTAAGTATGTGTTAGGCCATGGGTATTTAGGAGGGCATGCAAATCTCACCCTTCTGGGGTATGTTCCATGGGTATTCCCTCAATGATTGTACAAGTAGACCAAACTTGATGAGTCACCGCTATGTTAGAACGTAAATGGCAGTTAAAATCTCCTGCTCGTATTAATTGAGTCTGCAACAGGCCTTCCCCCTGAATACGCTCAAGACTTCCTCTTAACTCAGCAAGGCTTGCCGTCCCTTGTGGCTGTTGTCTTGCATTATAAAAATTAATTAAAATAAATCGATATGATTTGCTCATTAATGTGAGCCCTTGAGCAACTTTAGAGTCCAGCGTCAGGGGTTTTATAATACAGTGGATCCTAAGATCAATAAACATGATTAAGCCCCCCCTTGCTCTCCCAAATCTGGAAATTTCTGCTGGGTATTAAAGCGTTTTATAGCCCTCTAGGAAACAAATATTATTAGCTGCCTCCCACGTTTCCTGAATGCATATTATATGGAAGTGTCAGATAAATTGAAGCTACTGCACGTCTGAGAATTTTCTAGCTAAGCCTGCCACGCTCCAGGAAACAATGTTTATATCATCCCCCTAACCCCAATCAAATTGGACGAAGGGGCAATGGTGACCTTCCCTGGACTACCAATCTCGGTGATGCTTTGACCCCTAGGTCCAGCACGGGGGCATGTTATTGCCCCAGGATTCATCTCATCAGTCTCAGGGCACTCCACAGGGAGGTCAATTTCTTTGCACATACCCCCACCCTCTTGTTGACAGTCTAAATCGTTACGGTCCCTCGAATGGATGAATGGATTAAATGAGCTCAGAGGTCCTCCACAAAAGGGGGTTTCCCTTCCTGCTCCACAGGATAGTAGGGTGATATAGGGCAAAGAAATGGCCTGTAGAAAAATAATAGTGGGAGGGGTTTTATCCCTGAGTCCCCCGGAAATGATTGGGAGGTGTAATACAGAATCTTGTGAACTTGATCTGGGTGTCTAAGCGTGATGATAACACTATCCCCAGCTAATGTTTTCCTGGACCTTCTGATCCAAGCAACCCGCCTAGCCATCAAGATTTGCCTGTGATCTGCTGTGTTAAATCTAGTGTATTTGAATGTATGACGTTACATCACGGTCTTTACACCGCGATACATTTACAACGCAGTCATTACAATGCAAGTCATTACAATGACTTGCGCTGTAGGGCGCTGGTCTTAGGAACAGTATGATTTACTATTCCAACTCCAGGCAACGTAACAGTAGGGAAGGTGTTGGAGTAGTAAATCACACTATTCTTTAGTGTATAGCGCCATCCAGCGCAAGTCGTTGTAACGACTTGCGTTGTAATGGCATGTTTTAAACGGATCGCGTATCGCGGTGTAAAGACCACGTTGTAACGGATGTCTCACAGCATATTTACATAACCAATGAGTTACTTTATTAATCAATTGATCGGTGGATTCATCTTTCGTGGTTTTCAGTTCTGGTATGCCTACCAAAACCACAGTGTAGAGGCAACTGGCTAGGGGGAGGTCTATTACTGGTGAGTGGGGCTATTTGAAGCAAATCCACTATGTGATTTAGCTAACCGTTGCGTGGTAGGTAACCCCGATGGTTCGGTCCAATATTAAAGGTTGAGAAAGGTCGGGGTTGGGTTATCAAAGGATCAGGAACATGTGCCACAGTCCATGGTGCATTAGGAAGGACTGGGGGAATGACTGGGGGGTCTGACTGTGGATTGGGACCCCTACATGGAGATTTGTTGGTTGAATAACCTGTTGCTGCAGAGCAGCCACCTCAGAAACCTGAATGAGGGGAGCCAGAACATTATCTATTTCATCAAGTGTGACTCAAGTTTCACCTAAAACTTTAGTAATTTAATTGTAAAAGTTAGTCAATAGAACAGTCAGTAGTTTCATGGGAGCCCATAATTCTTCAAAGTCCTTAGCAGGATCGACCCCTTTCTTGGCAGGTTCTGTTTCCTGTTCACTCTCCGCAGTTTTTTAGGAGGGGTGGGAGGGGCACTCAATTCTGCGCTCTGAATAGAGACAATCGGGACCCTATTACGCGTATTTTGCCCAAGAGTAATGTTGCTCTGACTAGGGCTAGGGGTCCCTAACCCCCCTGTACTTGGCCCGTTGCTGCAACTAATGATTTTTCAATGTTTGAACCCAGGATCTCACCCAGCATGGGGGGCGCAACACCTGCCTTTTCCAGAGAAAGTCACCTCTCCGCCTTATCTATCTCTTTTGCGATTATCCTCACCGTTTTTACCAAGAAAGCATCAATAGTTCTGTGGTTTGAACCCTGCGGGGAGCTCCTAGGTGTGGCTTTCCTCTTCCCCCTATTCAACTTATCTGGTAAACACACCTCCAAACCAAGTTGGAAAGTGATAAGAATGTCTCAAAAAAGCTGGGCAGGTACTCACATGTGTGTTGGCAATAACTGGCGACCGGTCGCAAATCAGGTCCTCGTCCTCTGTGCAGATATTACAGAAAATCGTCTCCAACTTATAACATCTGACTAACGTAGGGCCAACAGAGCGGACCCAGCCTGGCCATGATCGACCGCGGATGGGCACAGATGGGGCTGCCCTTGGCCCTCGCTCATCCTGCGCAGTGTGCCTCACGTCAGTACTTATGTGCCTTCTGGCGGCAACAATGATGCAGTGAGAAGTGTTGGAGCCTGGGGGCAGTGTGAAGCAGTGTCGGGTTCTGCGCTGAGGGGTCTTGCATCAGGACTTATGTGCCTCCTGGTGCCAACAATGATGTGACGAGCAGCGGTGGAGTCTGGGGGATGTGGCTCAGGTGAAGCAGTGTTGGGTCTCATGCTGCGGAGCCTCGCGTCTGGATTTATGCTCATCCTGGCATCAACAATGATGCGGCAAGCAGCGGTGGAGCCTGGGGGCCGTGGTATCCTGCCCTGGCACAGGGGAAGCAGTGTCGGTCCCCAATTACAGATCTACTCAGACAGTCATACACCCACTCACACATCCATACAATCACTCACACTCAGTCACAGCCCCTCTCAGGGACTTATGCACTCAGTCATACTCTAAGAGACACACACACCTACTCACTGATTTACTCAGAAATATACACACCCACTCATTCACCCAGTCAAGGCTCATGCATCCTCTCCCAAACCCACCCAGACACTCACCCTTCCAGCCACAGACCAACTCAGACACTGATGTATGCACCCATTCACTCACCTACTCAGAGACATATTCTCTCACTCACAGACCCTTTGAGACTGTCATACACCCACTCACAGATCTACTCAGACACTCATACATTCACTCCTGGACCCACCCATACACTCACACACCCATACAGTCACTCACATAGCCACTCATAGACCCAGTCAGAGACTTATGCAACCAGTTAGTTAAACACTCAGAGACTCATGTACCCATGCACAGTCATGCTCACACACCCACGAACCCACTGAAAGAACCACTCCCACACTCACTCTTCAGTCATAGACCCACTGAGAGACTCAAGCACTCACTCACATATACACTCAGACACTCATGCACCCACTCACTCCCTCACCCATTCAGAAACCCACTTAGACACTCATGTATCCACTCACAGATCCAGTCAGACAGTCATATACATACTTACAAATGCACAAAGGCACTCATGCACCAACTCACAGCTTGAGTGAGAGTCTTACACAACCAGTCACATACCCATTGTGACACTGATGCCCCCACTCATAGTTGTATTGAGGCACTCACGCATTTCAATGCAGAAGTATTGATAGACTGATGCATCGTTTCACAGATCCCGTCAAATACTTATATAGTGAATGAGAGATTTTAGTGATACAGTGATGCATGCAGTCATAGCTTACTCTGATAAAGTTATGCACTGTGTTCTAGAGATATTAAGGGAGTTGTACATGGTATTATACAGTCGTTTGGATAGTGATGTGTTTAGTGTGTTGGTTATAATTCATTTTGCAGAAATAAGTTTTGAATGTGGTGGTGGCAATTGAATATCTGCATTTGTTTTGTCATTCGGCACTTATTCATGGTGATCGCAGGTACCAACTTCATCATGATGCCCGGTGTCACCCCAAAAATGGAAAATCAATTTAAATAGTTGTTTAAATACAAACTTCCTACAAAAATATGATTTTAAACAATATAGTAATAAACCCCTAGTGTCCAAAATACTGTAAAATGTGTACATATATGTGTTTTGCACCCCCTAAAAAAGGCACGATCATTGCGGTTACCAGAGTCATCGCGACTCTCAGCGTAGTCATAAAAACAGGCAGTAGGGTTCAAACAATTTTAAAAATTACTACAAATATATGTGAAAAAATATGTTCATGTGGTTAGTAATGTGTGTATTGTAATAGTAAGAATGAATTTTTTAAGTTAACATTTTTGAACGTGGTCGTGGTCATTGAATGTGTGCTTTTGTTTTGCGATTTCGCAACGTGATCACGATCAATTCAATAACTTTTTTTTTCAATAAGAAAATTAACAAGATTTTGGCCTCTTGGGTGACTCTGATTTAAATAATGCTTTTACATGTATTTTTCAGTATGTGAAATACATTTGCTGATCACAGATTCTCCACAGTAAATGTGACAATGTTGTGCCCACTCAAAACAATTCTTAAAAATAAAAACAGTTATTCATGTTTTTTTCTGATAAAAACATACCAAATCAAAAAATGAGTGGTATATAATCTAAATATAATATAAAATATCCAATCATAGAAAGAAAATACGAAAATCTTAGAGGTTCACTTAAAGAAAATCAATGTTACAATTAAGAAATAGAATTTTAGAAACACAGAAATTCACAGAAGAATCAAAGGTAACAGGTATGTTATAGTTAGGAATTAGCATTTAAAAACGCTAAGAAATTCACAGAAAAAAACAAAGGTTGCAGGGATATTATAGTTATACTCAGATGTCACTCCTACAAAAACCAGTGAAATTCAGCCGTTTTAGTTAGCTAAGATAACTATAACTCGTGCCCACGCAATGCACATGAGTGATGTAATATGTGAGGTCAAAAGCAGTGCACTGAGAGGGCGTAAGTTGTAGTTAACTCAGCTAACTATAGGTGCTGAATTTCGGTTTTGTACGAGTGAAATGCCAGTCTAATTATAACATCTCTGTAACCTTTGTTTGTTTCAGTGAATATATATATTGTTGAGGCTATCCTGCCTCACACCGGGCTTTCTGCATTGTCGTTAAGCCCACGCCCAAATTGACTCTCGGACTAAAGGTTGGTGCAGTTTGGGGACTCAAGGAGGGGACTTTGGCTCAGCGGAACACAACAGGATAGTGGTCATGTCCATCTCCGTGACTCGCCTGCCTCAGCATCGCCTAGCACCAGAACAGTGCATTCTGGTACCTGCAGTCCATTACCACATAATGGGCAACAGTTAGGGCGGTGTTTCCACTTGGAGGGGGTGTGATATGGTGTTAACCAATCAGCGAAGTGCGGGACATACTTCCACGGTGACTGGCCATACCTCCTGCTACACTTACCGGGCACTGAAGAAGGCGCAAACTGCCGAAATGCATCTGCCTGCCATGTGTAACTTTCTGAATTAAAGTGGCCTCCTTGTTGTTCCCCTGCCGTGGCTTCCACTCTTTTCTAGTAAAGGAGGTGTTTGTGGATATATATTTTGAGGGAGAGATCCGTCTCCTACCTACTCCATACAAACATGTTATTAGACATGATTTATATCTGTCTGAAGAACAATTATTTCATCTTCAATAAACAAATGTACAAGCAGACCCGGGGGACTTCTATGGGCAGTTGCTTCGCCCCCAGTTTCGCAGGGTTGTACCTGGGCTGGTGAGAAGAGCAAGTGGTGAATAACATCTCCCACTTTACTGACCATGTCGTTCTCTGGGTCCGCTTTATTGACAACATTTTCTGCGTCTGGAGAGGCACATTCGAGGAAGCTAAAGAATTTGAGGCCATTCTGAATGATAATTCATTGAATTTAAAGTTTACAAGTCACATTGATAAGAACAAATTAGAATTCCTGGATGTCAATCTCGAGGTGATTGATGGTGTACTCACAAGCACGCTCTTTCGTAAAACCACTGCAGGCAACAGCCTGCTGCACGCTAGTAGTTGCCACCCATCTAATTGGATACGTAGTATCCCATTAGGCGAATTGATTAGAGCGAAACGGAATTGTAGCTCTCAGGCTGGGTATGAAGCAGAAAAAAGTATAATGTGCAAAAGGTTTAGTGAAAGAGGGTACAGTGACAAGGGAATTAAGCAGGCTGAGGTTAAAGTAGTACAAATGAACAGGAGGGATCTCCTTGTTCCTAAAAAACGGGTTAACACTGAGCAAATCAGGTTTATCACCAATTATAACAGCCAATCATGGGAAATGAGAAGGAGCCTCAGGAAATATTGGGAAATCCTCAAATTAGACACATACCTCAAGGATGTAGTGGGAGATAACCTGTCCATTACTTTCAGAAAGGCCAAATCACTGAAAGATACCCTCAGCAATGCTTTAATTCAGGAATGCACTAAAACCAATTTGATTAAGGGTTTTTTTCTCTGCAGAAAATGCAAGGCCTGCAAAAACAGTAATAGATGTAAAAGTTTGAAAATCTCTAAGGACCAGGCTGAACACAAAATAACTAAGCAGTTAGGATGTAACACAGAGTATGCGGTGTACGCACTACAATGCCCATGTAACAAATTTTACATTGGGATGACAACAAAGAAAGCCAAATTAAGAGTCCTTGAACACTTGAGAGCGATCAAGAATGTCAATCCGCAATACCCAGTAGCGCGGCGCTTTGCTGCAGAACACAATCAAAATCCTGACTTGCTTAAATTCTGTGTAATTGACTGTATTGACAAGAGAGAAAGGGGGGGCAACAGATTGTTGGAATTAAGGAAATTGGAATCCAGGTACATCATACGATATAACACAACATACCCCACAGGTCATAATCTAGGGGAGGAGTTAGCAGTTCACTTATAAGTATGATAAACATGTCTAAAATTCGAAGCTGTCTTTTTAAGTAATTTCCATTCTTAGATTTTTATGAAAGAATTGTTTTTAATCATACGTGATCAACTGGGTTAGTATAGTAAAATGTTTGCATGCTGTCCTTTTTATTTACAGATTACACTTGAAGAGATGTTGGGCAGTTGGATCTAAGTAGCCCACTAGGGCGACACTGGAGAAACATGAATACTGACATTGTTAATTCCATGATTTGGGACTAAAGCCCACTAGGGCTGCATGAAAGACTATACGAATGTTGAAACGAATATTGCCACTAATCACGGTGGCGCAAGATACCGAATCGGACTTGCCAGGTTTTGTGGAGTCCCATTATGATTTATTTTGGACATTAACTTGTTTGAAATTGATTCAGGCTGGTGTCTTTATTATTGCTTGTAAACACTCTCGATGTATATTTTACAACTTTATTGAAATTGGCAATGCATTGCAACATAGTATTTCTTTCATGTTGTTGATCACGTGCACGTTGTTAATTCACAATTATGTACCTTTAAAAAGAATGGCCGCCATTATGAAATTACCCGTGAGTAAGAAGTCCGTGTACTTTGAAACGCGTTGGGTTTTGTCTTTCGTGTACCAATAAAATCCTGCACTGAGCATCATTTGGGCCTCCGCTCTGTACAACTACCACTCAATAGCACCAGGAGCTTTGTATTTTAAGGGGGCGGCCTAGATATAGGTTTATAAAAAAAACAACACTACACAACTATAAAAAACAAATAATTATAACGGTAACAGTAAAATAAATAAAAAATATATATATACACCCAACAAAATATATTAGTAATTTTGAATATTAACATGTAAAAAAGTTTTATTAAACACTTCAGGACCCATTACGATGTTGGTGGGACCGACAACAACATGCCATTGGTGTCGGTCCCACCAACATCTCTAACCATGGCCAGACAGCTGCATTAGGATGCGGTCAGTCAGATCACATTGGCCCAGGGACCGACCAACAGCTTCCGACAGGCTTAAGGAGCCCGACGGGCGATCGGTCCGATCACATTCCCCACAATGGACGAAGTGCCATCATTGGGATTTTGATACACCTTTCCGCCAGCTATTTCACGTTTGTTTTTATGGCATGAAAAGGCTGGAGGAAAGGCTTTTTTGGGGAGCCTAGCAGGGTCCCCGGCCCCCATGGCCCTCTGTTATGGGTCTTGTGGGGCATCCCTGCACCCTCTGGCAGGTGCCATGTGGTGCCTGCCACGGGGTGCAGGGATGTTTGAAAACATGCCTCTTTGCATTGGGGCTTGTGCTGCTGCCCTTTTTACGCGCCGCAGCACAAACCTCAATATAAAGAGGCATGTTTCCAACCGCCTTAACGGCGGTAAGATTCTAAATTTAGAAAACTAACGCCATACAATATTAAATACTATTACAAAAAATATTCATTATGAATACTGTTTGCCAAATAGTACATAAAGGATGACCCTTGCAAGGGCTTATTTGACAAATCCCACCTCCATTCTAATAAACAGCCGGGTAATTGTTGGACTTCGGATGGATTACATTAACTATTTCCACTTCAGTCTAAGCAACAGTGTGGAAATTGTTGAACTCTGCACCAGTTAAATTTACTGTTCACACACCAGTCAAAGCAATAGTAGGTAACGTGTTGGAACCCGAAGGGGGTAGCTTTACTATTCCCACTCCATTCTAAGTAACATTAGGGTAAGTGTTGGACTCTATAGGGGTTAGGTTTACTATGCCCACTCCAGTCTAATCAACAGTAGGGACAGTTTTGGGCTCCGGAGAGGTTAGCTTTGCAGTTCCCACTCCAGTCTAAGCAACAAAAGGGAAAGGTTTAGACTAATAAGGAATAATATGTACTATTCCCATTGCAATCTAAGCAACAGCACTGTACGTGTTGGACTTCAGAGGGGTTAGATTTACTACTCCCACTCCTGTCTACGCAACGCAAAAGAAAGTGTTAGGCTCGGGAGAGGTTATAGTTACTATTCCTACTCCAGTGTAAATAGCAACAGGGTAAGTGGTAGACTTCAGAGAGGCTAGATGTACTACTCCCACTCAAGTATATACAACAGTAAGGTAAGTTTGGACTCCACAGTGCTTGGATTTATTATTCCCTCTGCAGTCCTAGCAACTGGAGAAAAAATTGTGGACTTTAGAGGAACTGCAAGTACAATTCCCCTTCCTATTTATTTTATGCTAAACATGTAAGTACCTTATATCAGAAAAAACTAATATAAATAAAATCACATATTATATAGAATTAAACAAAATTAAAAAATACGTAATAAACTTAAAATAAAAAATGAAGTTATTTAAATAAAGTGTACTTCCATGCTTACAAAAAACAAAACAGTAATCAATGAAAAAGTGAGTTAAATAACAAATACAACTAAATTGATTAGAAAATGTTTTTCAAATTCTAGAAGAAATGCACTTCAAAAATGCAATAAATTAAATATTAATTTTACAATCATTATTACTAAAAATACTTAACAGACAATTAGTAGATAACAAAAAACTGTACAAAATATATATCCACCATTTGAAAAATAAATACATAATTATCAAATAATCAAATAAATATTATTACCAGTTGATTGAACAGGTTTTAACTTCAAAAACAGCCTGCTACTAAAATATAAATTACTTAACATTTAAATATATTGTAAAGTTTTCGAAATAACATTTTAATTAAACAACAATAAAAAAACAATGTGCAGAATTATTACATTATTATTAATAAATTATATCACGAACTAACAATTAAACATTAGTTGTCATTATTGTAAAATTATTTAGAACTTAATTAACTTCCCTCTTTATTCCTCTACAAAACCATCATCCTGCTACTAAAAACAACATAATTACCAAAAACTATGAATATATATTAGAAAACAATTAAACCTAAATAGACAACTAAGCAGACAGCCTTACCTGCAGTCACGCCGAGAGCTGCTCCTGGGTGGGGAACGCTGTGTGTCTCGCCGCCGCTGTTCCATCCTCGCGGCTGGAGACTACAGCTCCCAGTGAGCTTTGCGGGCACTTCCTGCCTCCCGCCCTCTTCGCGCCCGGAGGCGCTACAAAGAACGGACGCTCCCTCGGTGGAGCGGGGGGACAACTAAGCAGACAGCCTTACCTGCAGTCACGCCGAGAGCTGCTCCTGGTGGGGAACGCTGTGTGTCTCGCCGCCGCTGTTCCATCCTCGCGGCTGGAGACTACAGCTCCCAGTGAGCTTTGCGGGCACTTCCTGCCTCCCGCCCTCTTCGCGCCCGGAGGCGCTACAAAGAACGGACGCTCCCTCGGTGGAGCGGGGGGACAACTAAGCAGACAGCCTTACCTGCAGTCACGCCGAGAGCTGCTCCTGGGTGGGGAACGCTGTGTGTCTCGCCGCCGCTGTTCCATCCTCGCGGCTGGAGACTACAGCTCCCAGTGAGCTTTGCGGGCACTTCCTGCCTCCCGCCCTCTTCGCGCCCGGAGGCGCTACAAAGAACGGACGCTCCCTCCGCGTCGCGGGACGCGGGCGGGCGTCGCCGAGCTGAGCCCGGGCAGAGGGCGGGCCGTCTAAGGCCGTCCAAGGACGACCAGGGACGGGACGGGCCACGTCCTTTTCATCATGGGTAAGCGAAAACTAGTAACATCTGCAGTGGGGGAAGTGAAAGCTAAAGTCCCCAAGTACACCACCAGCATTATCACTTACCTGACCACCAAAGTGGATGAACTCTCTACCCAGATTGCGGTCACTGAGCGTGAGCTGGGTCTTGAAAGCTCTCTAGTGGGCTCAGGCACACCTAATACTTCCACCATCAACGGCATACCGTTGGAACCAAGGGTCATTATTGAGTCATGCAGACCAAATATGCCCCAGTCTCTTACTGTACTTCCTATTCCGGAACTGACAGAAACAGTGATACCTCCCATATCTGTGGTTTCTGGCGATAAAGAGAGTACATCAAGCAGCCAGATTGGGGGTCAACGTGCTATTTACATTACAGAGGAGGGAATTTCGTCTCTACTAGAAAAACTTTTTTCTGACAGACTGGAATCTGCCCTAATCCAGATTGCCTCTTACATAACTGAGACTTTGAAGGATTGTGTTAAGGACCTTTTGGTAAAATGTGAGCGTATTAATGATTTCTTAAATAAACAGGTCCCTACACCCTCCATACAAACGGTGTTATGTCCACCAGTTCCACAGGTTTCTGTACCCAAGGTTGGCGGTCCCTTGATCGACATGGCCACTGATAACCTTGTGCCCAATAAAGGAAAAGTTGAAAAGGGTAGATCCACGCCTACTTTGGAAGCTGTGCCTAGCTCCACTCCACTGGAAAGGGCTCGAGGCGCACAGGAGGGGCGGTCGGTTAGGGTACCCCCTGTAAATCTACCACCAGATGCAACACCTTTCGTAGCAATTTTGGTAAATGTGCCCAAACTTGCTGAAGGGGAGGTAGAATCGCATGAAACCCTTCTTAATCATACCAAAAAATGGTGCAATGCGAACTGTTCGGGTGAAAGTAACATTGCAGACAATATACTGACAGGCAGAAGGGTTAATTGGGTGGGTAAAACAAAGAAATGTGTGACAGGTGACTGTGTAATAGTCAATTTTAAATCTCGCAATACAACTAGCCGCCTCTTTTGGGATGCTTCTCCTCTGGACCCAGTAGGTAAGGGCGTTCGTGCTATGCCCCTGGGTTTTTTCTATCCTCCAGTACACATGTTAGTTGGTGGCGAAAAAACTAGGCAGCAAAATAATAACCCATGGGAAGTAGATAGAGAAATTACGCCTTTACAACCCAATCCATGGATTGTTAAGGAATCCAGGGGTGGTGGAGCAGTAAACACCTCAAGGAACATGCCCAGAGACGATATAATCCTGTCAAATAGATTTATGGGTCTTGCCAATCGGGCAGATATTGACTGACTAGAGCATGATCAAATAAGAAAGAAAGCCCATGGTCGCGATAATGCAATTACTATTTCATCTTGTAATGTATTACCTAAAGCTTGTGAAGGCCTAACAGATCCTGGCCGGGGAAATGTCAGGATACTGTCTTTGAATATTGCGGGTTTACGCTCAAAGCAGGATGACCCGATTTGGTTAAAAAAGTTAAAAGAGTATGATATAGTGGCCTTACAGGAAAACGTGGACAAGGGACAATGTTTTTGGTTGGATGGCTATACATCATTCTTTGTTAAAGCCCAGAGTTCCCCGGTGGGAAGGGATAGAGGGGGCTTGATGTTTCTAGTGTCCGTTAATGTAGCTGGCAGTTTTAAGGAGATTTCCAGCTCCTCATACTATTTTCAGCTGCTGGAAATCCTTCTTCTAGATAAAAATAAGATAGTATTGATAAACTGTTACAATTCAATGCAGGGGGGGCCCCCCCAAATTTTGTTTTAGAAGGTTTATCTTCTTTTTTAACTGATTATGTGTCAAAACAAACCACTTTTGTGCAACTCATATTAATGGGAGATTTTAATGTTCATTTGTGTGGGTTACATTGCCAGATAGAGGTTGTTGATGGTCCTGATCACACGACGTTGCCACATTTTGAGCACAGCTCAAAGGGTTCAGCTATGGAAGATTTGTTATCATCTAATGATTTATATGAACCAGGCTTTTTTGATTCAAATGACCGTGTGGTCACATACAACGCAAGGGGAAGTGAGTCGATCATTGATTATATTTTTATGTCACCAGGTCTTCTCCATTATGTACTCTTTTATAACGCCATAGTAAGCGGTTTCAGTGATCATAACCCGGTGTCACTAATCATGGATGGGTCCCTTGGTCTACTTAAGGGTGCCTTGTTGGCCACTTCTGTGAGGATGTCAAGAGCAAAGATCAAGGGAGGCGACTAAAATGGTGTAGAGTGTGCCCTGAGGACTTTTCATGTCTGATTGAACAAGAACTGGCAGGGGAACTTGACACATGCAGGGATTCAGACATGGGGGGGAAAGAGGTAGTCGCCGCCTTTGAGGCTATCTGTTCTAGAGTGGAAGACGAGCTCACAGTTAGCCCAAGGAGGGGACCGGCCCCAGTTCATGGTTGGTTTGACCATGCATGCTCTAAAGCTCACTGTGCACTGTTGAGAGCGCTTAAACATACTCCTAGAGATAAGTCACTGGTAGCTAAACTGAGGAAGAACTACGCTGAGGTGGTGAAGACAAGGACAAAAATTATAAAAGAAGAAGCCTGGGACTCTTTAATGGACTCTACTACCCTTAAACAAAGCTCCAAATTCTGGTCAATAATTAATAACCCTTTATTTGCCCAGTCTCGAAATACAGATCTTGAAGTAAATATCCCTGAAGTTGACTGGCTTAATCATTTTTCTGTAATTTACGGGAGTAATGAAGTCTTTGAGACATTTCATATGCCTTGCCACCCCAATTTGCTACCCAAACTAGTATTCAGTGTAACTGAAGTTGAGGTAGCGATAAATGGTTCTGCTGGGAACAAAGCCCCTGGTCCGGATGGGGTTCCTTTGGATCTTTATAAATTAAAACCTGAGATGTGGGCCACGATATTAGCGAATGTTTTTAACTGTGTACATGTAGGGGGTTTTCCCAAAACCTGGTCATGCTCAATCATAGTCCCTATTTTTAAAAAAGGGCAAAGAGGTGACCCCAAATGTTACCGTCCTATATCCTTGTTGGATTCTTCTATGAAGATCCTGGGCAAAGTTCTGCTCGCTAGAATCAATAAGTGGTCATTGGAAAATGATATACTGTCTAATGCCCAGTATTGTTTTCGTTCAGGAAGAGGTACAGAGGATCAAGGTTTAAATTTACATTTGATAATTTCAAAATACACAAAGGCAGCAAAGGGGTCAATTTTTGTGGCCTTCATGGACCTGTCTACAGCATTTGACCTAGTTAACAGAGCTCGGCTGTGGTCCATGCTGTTAAAACTGGGCCTTGACCCACCTCTCGTCTACTTTCTGGCTGAACTCCATAAAGACTTAAAGGCATCTATTAGAATGAACCAAGAAGGAAATTGTACAGCTTGGTTTAAATCAAGCAGGGGTGTGCGCCAAGGCTGCATCCTTACTCCCATGCTGTTCACTTTATATATCAATTCTTTGGAGCAATCTCTTTTAACTGCTTCTATGGACACACCGCGTGCAGGAGATACCCGTATCCCTGTTCTCCTGTATGCGGATGACGCTGCATTAATAGCCCGGACACCTTTAGGTCTTCAAAGACTATTAAATACTTTCAGTGATTTTATGTCCTCACTTGACCTAGTGGTAAATAATTCTAAATCGCATGTTATGGCATTTGGAGCTGTCAAAAACAACACCAAATCCTTTTTTTGTAACGGCGAAGCGATCACTAGCGTCAAAGTTTTTACATACCTTGGAATAATTTTTGATACTAAGGGGAGCTGGCTTCCACAAATAATAGCTAAAACTAAAGCGGTGAGGAGCTCGGCAAATGCAATTTTAAGCTTCTCAAGGAGACTTGGTGGGAAACCGAGCGGTGCATTATTAGCCTTGTATAAGGCAAAAACATTAGCAATAGCTAGGTACGGAGCAGGTCTGTGGGGTTACGCGAAAAGTGAAACTATCCAAAGGGAGGAAAACAAGTTTCTACGATCTGTGTTAGGGCTCCCCCAGTCGACAGCCACTTTCTCAATTCATCAGGAGCTTGGATTAGGGTACATCTCTGACATCCTCTCCATGGCACCGATTCTTTTATGGATCAGGGTTTGGATTACCAACAACTTAGGTCTGAACCATAAAATACTGATGGATTGTTTAAAACTTGACAAATTCAAAGATATTGATTGGCTATCATATATTCACAAGTGTTCAATAGAACTTGGACGCCCTGAGATTTTTTCCTCCCCTTTGGGTCTAAAAAAAGCAGACCTAGAATGGGTCAAGCTTAACTTTTCTAAACTGAAGAGCTTGGTTCGTGAGGAAAATCAACTAATTAAACCCACGGTTAGAGCCCATTTCTTGACGATTACTTGTTTAGCTATTCAACCGTACCTGGCTGTAGTAAACATTCCTTTTCACAGGTGGCTTCTGGTTAAATTTCGATTCAACCAGATTTATATGGTTCTTTGTGATACCCATGGTTGGTACAAGCCTGAGGAGGCACCTGTGTGTAAATGTGATAATTTTTCTTTACAAGACAATATGCACCTAATGTTGTTCTGTCCATTTTATAATACCCCAAGACAGAAGTATTTGGTCCCTTTACTGAAAGGTAAAGCTTTCTTACAGGCAAAACCAGCTCTCTTGTATTTACAAATGTTAGAATCACCCTTGGTTATGTTTAGTGTGGCTAATTATCTTGTTGCTGCTGTCAGGATCAGGAGGAGGAGAATGTAAATGTAACATTTGGGGTCTGTGTTGGAGGACAAACTGTTTTTATATATGACAATTTTATCCTGTAACTATTGAAATATTTGTTTTAAATTTTGTATAAATAATGAGATTGTATTGTATGAAATTTTTATGAATCTGTAATGCCCTTTTCTTGATTGTAGCATGCTTTTATGATTTTTAACTAAATCGAATAAAGTGGTTTTTGACTTGACTTGACTTGACTAAATAGACATGCTAACTATTTCACAAAAAACTATTTACGTAATTATTAATCATTCAAATATTTAATTGGCAACACAAAATACATTAAAATACAATTAAATGAATTAAACTCAATTAGTTCCTGCCCTAATCCCCCCAAAACTCAAAAACCCACTGCTATAGTACACATTAGAATGTTTATTTAAAAAAATAAAATACAATTTTGAAATTCCAGCTTTAAAAATCAATAACTGTTATACTAACAATGCAAACACCCACAATTAATATTTGAATTAATATGTATTAAATGATTGAAAAAGCAATATTTGTACAACTATATTTAATTAAATGCTATTAAATAAAACAATATTATTTAAAAAGATATTATTTACCCCCCAAAAAAATTTGACACCGACATTACGTTTCATAACATTTTTATATTAATCATATTCTACACAGAATATTTAGGTTTCAGGATATTAAAAACTCTATATTTTGTGCAATCACCATTTAAATAATTTAATGGTCAGTTTGTCCTATTAAGCGTCATAAATGCCATTTTTGAATCATATGTCATAGATATGGTCTAACCAATTTTGAAAGAAAGTCACTTTGGAATAATTGTTAAGGGCCGATAAAGATGCAGCCGTAAAAGGCTCCGACATTTGGTCTAGAACTTTACGGACACATCGTAATGGGCTTGTCGGTTTACTTTACGACTGCTTCATTACGATGAAGGCGGTCGTAAAGTAAACTTGCCGGTCATTCCGGCTGGCTTCCGATGGGCTTGGAGAGCCCATCGGCCAGTCGGAATCCAGTCTGTTATCTCAAGGGTCGGCTTTTCTGGCCTTGAGATTACAATGTCAGGTTTCTTCAGCTTTTCCGTGCCGGCCTTTCTGACATGGAAAGGCTGTCGGAACTCGACTTTGCAATCTCCCAGCAGGGCCCCCATGTTGATCCTTGCACCCCGTGGCAGGCACCCTGACATGGGTTGCAGGGATGAACTGCACTTCCCATTTTACTATAGGAGCATGCATTCTGGTCAGTGTACGACCAGAATGCATGCTGCCACAGTAAAATATAGGAATGCGACCGAGCAGTGTTCAGTATGTAGGAATGCGACAGAACAGTTTTCAGTCGCATCCTACTGGGGCAGTCGGGATCGACGACCGGGTGTCGTGCAGAAGTGTTTCCATCTGACATCGTAATGATCCCCGTAATAGCTCTGATTCTCACCCAGGTTCTGCTGACTCCTTGGTTTTGATTTTTCTTTTTTGCATTGATTGTGTTTAGAGATTGCAGACATAACATATAGTAACCGACACTCTGCATTTTTGGATTGTTCATGCATAGGATATTAATACCAGTATCCATAAATAAACTGCAAATGTTCTCCTGAAGGTATCATTAGGCAAACATAAAATACAATTGTATAACAAGCATAGAAGAACTTGCACTATATGACTAATTGTAATAGGAATAAGACCTTTCAGTGAGGTAATGACAAGTAGACTCACAAAAGACAAGGGAAATGTTTGAGGAAACTAATCCAGAGGATCTTGCAAACGTAGGTGCAAAAACAGATGGCAAGGGGTAAAAAATTGTTACATCTAACTGCAATGATTCCATCAGAATACAATTACATGCCTTGGTTATTTAAACAACTGAATATTATTGAGATTTTAATTTGTGAACTAATAAACTTTCGGGACTGTTGGAAATGGCCCTTTCTGCAGGGTGATCCCCAAACGTGGAGCCTTCCTCCTCCCCTTTGTATGACCTTGTATTTGTTGGCTTTAGAACTCTGAGCACTATACCACTGCTGATCACTGCTACAGTGCATGTGCTCTGTACCTAAAATGTGATGACAATTGGTTTATCCGTGATTGCCTTATAAGTTCCTAGTAAAGTGAACTGCCTGTGCCCAGGGCCTTTACATCAAATGCTACTAGTGAGCTTGTAGCACTGGTTGTGCCACCCACCTATGTAGCCCTTTAACCATGTCTCAGGCCTGCCAATGCAGAGCCTGTGTGTGCAGTTTTAAACTGCCATTTCGACCAGCCACATTCACCAACTTGCTAGGCCCAAACCTTCCCTTTTATTACATGTGGGTCACCCCCAGAGGGAACATTGGACGTCCCAGGGGCAGGGTGCAGTGTACTTAAAAAGTAGGACATTTACTTTTAAGTTTTACATGTCCTGTTAGTTAAATACTCTTACATTCATATTTCACTACTGCAAGGCCTACCTCTCCCATAGGGTAACATTGAAGCTGCCTTGTAACATTTTACAAGTGTAACTTTTAATTGGGGAAAAAATGTCAAAAGTAAGTTTGGTGTCTCTGGATTCACAATTTAAAAATACATCTTTTTGTGATGTTGGTGTTTAAATTGCAGGTCTGAAAATGCCACTTTTAGAAAGATGTTGCTTTCTTCCTAAACTCTATAGTGCCTTCTCAGTGTCTCTAGAATACACATCAGGACTAGGTGACAGCTGGCTTCCTCCATTATCTCTAGACAGGAACACGCAACGGAAGTATATGTGTGTTTGAGTGGTCATATGCATGTTGATGGATCTGCCTGAGAAGGATGTGAGGAGTGACACCATGTACTCAGTTCACCTTTGGGACCTGAGGAGACTGTCAGGAAGAGGATCTGCTTTACAGGAGTGACTGCCACTTTGCTAATATCTCTGGTGTGTTGGCCTGCTGCCTGCTGATTGCTGTGGTGTAGGAGGGACTGCTACTTTGCAACTTGCCCTGCTGTGTTGGCCTGCTGCCTTTTGCCTTACAATAGGAAGGACTAGATCTACTCTACATCCTCTACAAAGACAACTTAAGCAACTTGAAGGGCTTTTTGGCTTGCCCCCTGTTCAAGAAGTCTCAGGGTCATCAAAGACTTTGCTCCTACAAACACTCCTACTGAACCCGGGTCTCTCAGAGCCCTACCCTGCTGAGATCACCCAAAACCAAGCAGAGGACGTCAAACCAGGGTTCCTAAAACAGTTTACTTGTACGCTGACCTGGGTCTCTGGGGAGGTCGCCAAGCCTGCCGGCTCATCATAGTGCCGCAGCGCCCCTCAACACAGCTCAGTGCAGCTTGGCATACATTGTTGGCAACCCCGAGGTGAATCGGCATCGCCAGTGCAGACTGCTTTGTCTGCCCGTCTCCTCCAGCCCGCCAAGTCTATCGTGACTGCTGCTGCAGTGCTGCTCAAGACTGACTCAGCGCGGTTCGCCGCAACACCACATTCTGCCCGAAGGAGGAGATCCTGACATCCCGAGTTCTGTTCACAAGGCCGTCAGCCTCACATCTTCCCCCAAGAAAGGTACTGTGTCATTGAAACCCGCGAGGTCTCAGTAGACGACTTGCAGTTTATCGTGAGCAGCTGGATTTGCATGAATTCAACTGGCCTCATGGGAGCTGCAGTTGACTTACTGTTTCCCTGGCTGTTGAAGCAACTTATTCGTTGTCACGCGCTGAGAAAATCTATTTGCCTATCCTCTGCTTGCATCGCCATCATTTCCCCAGCATTACCGTAAATGACTAACTAGAAGCACACATGTTTTCAATACTGTATTTGTATTAAACAATTTGAGCAGTCATAACTTGTTATGTCGGTTTGGTCTTGTTCGAAAGAGTAAAAGAGAAACTATTTTCTACGACAGCTGGGAGTCTTTTTGTGGTGTTTTCACTGTGTGTGTGTGTGCACAAATACTTTACACATTGTCTCTAGTTTAGCCTGACTGCTCTGTGCCAAGCTACCAGAGAGTGAGCAAAGGTAAACTTTTAGTGTGTACTACACTTCCCCGGACTAGGATTGTGGTCCCTGCTTGGGCCTGGTGCATGCTTCTGCCAACCAGAAAACCAATTTATAACATTGACTAGCATTCTTATTTCCATTTCCATTCCACAAGATACTGTAGAAGGAGTGTCTTTCAAGAAGCGATTCCTGATTGTGTTAAAGATTGGAACCTGATCTTTCATTTGATGACGCAGTTTTTTTATTTGATGCCCTGGTCATCATGCCTTTGACCCAGCTACAATAATGTATCAACCCCCATTAAACCTAG
This sequence comes from Lissotriton helveticus, assembly GCF_964261635.1. Taxonomy (NCBI): domain Eukaryota; kingdom Metazoa; phylum Chordata; class Amphibia; order Caudata; family Salamandridae; genus Lissotriton; species Lissotriton helveticus. The sequence continues at coordinate 856,944,039 of NC_136065.1, forward strand.
GATACAGGGCGGTAAACACCCTTGGTTCAATGGGGCCTGTAGGGAAGCGAAGCACGCACTGCTTAGGGCACTGAAACAAGGCACATTGGTAGCAGTGTCTGAAGCCAGGTGCGCTTACAAGCTAATGATTTTTAATGCAAAATCAGAGTGGGAAGAAGAACGATGGCATGCCATCAGATCTGCACTCGTGGCAAAAGATACCAGGACCTTCTGGAATCTCGTCCACACCGGGAAACCAGAAGGTAAGACCTCGATCGATCCAAATATCCCTGAGGAATCTTGGTCTCTGCATTTTAAAGAGCTCTACTCCACTGTTCCTACATTAAGAAGTGTAGCCCACCCAATCCTCCTGGCCCCGGATCCTATGTGGTCTACACCGCTATTTTCCTTGGCTGAGGTACAAACTGCTGTGCACAGCCTACAATCTAATAAAGCCCCTGGGCTAGATAGGATTCCGGGTGACCTCTTCAAAGAGGAACCGACAGTCTGGGCCCCATATCTTTAACTATTATATAACGCAATTTTGCAGGGCCTACCTCTCCCAGGTACTTGGTTGGGGGCGGAGATAATACCCATTTACAAGAAGGGCTCTCCTCTCGATCCTTCAAATTACAGACCGATCAGCCTTATAGATGTTAGCCAGAAAATCTATGCCAGGCTACTTTTACAACGGTTACAGGACTGGATCAATGATAATAATATTCTGACCCCGCTTCAGGCGGGTTTTAGGGCCGAAACGTCCACAACTGACCAATTATTTCAGCTCCAGGTTCTCCACTAGAAGCAGGTAGTTCTGGATGGGGGAAGTTTATATTTAACGTTCGTGGACTTAAAGTCAGCATTTGACATGGTGGACCGGAACCAGCTTTGGTCCATTTTATTATCTATGGGAGTTCCACCATACCTATGCTACCAATTTAAACTCCTCCACGATGGCACCTTTGCCAGAGTACGTTATGGAAAATACGGCCAACTAACGGGGCCCTCCCCGGTTGAGAAGGGGGTTAGGCAGGGTTGCGTCCTTGCCCCAACCCTCTTTTCCCTCTTTCTCAACGGGCTTATAGAAGATCTTATAACTATTAAAGACATTGACTCCCCAAAATTGGCCTCTCAGAGATTTCCCACATTAATGTTTGCGGACGACACCCTGCTGCTCTCTAAATCGCCAATGGGCATGCAGAGGGTGTTGAACCAGTTCATTAACTTTTGTAATAAAAGAAACCTGGTGGTCAACATCGACAAGACCAAGTACATGGTATTTAACGCTAATACTACCAACTGTCCCCATCCTATGATGGAAGGTAGTCCCCTAGAAAGGGTCCCAATTTTTGACTATTTAGGTCTAACCCTTAATGATAGAATGGGATGGGGTCCACAAATGGCCAAGGCCAATTTAAGACTAACTTAGGCTGCTGGGGGGATTTTAAAAGTACAAAAACACTGTGCATTTAAAATAGTTAGTGCCCCACTAGAAATTTTCAAAGTTCAAGCTAGGTCATCATCCCTGTACGGGGCTGAACTTTGGAGGCACGTCTCATCCTCCGAGTTAACCATTACAGAAAACAACTTTATTAGGCAAATTCTATCTTTGCCTAGAAACACCCCTCTCGTCCCACTTAGGTTGGATTTGAACATTAGTCCTATTGCTGACGCCATTGTCTCACACCCACTCCTCTATTGGAGGAGGCTGTGGAGCACTCCCGAGCTGGAATGTTACAAGGAGGAATTAAAGGTGGTGCTGGCCTCCTTAGGAGTGGGCAGGTTTCCATGGTTATCTTTTGTTAGGAAGTCTTTTACTTTGATCGGACATGAAAGTTTATGGTCAAACCCTGAGGCCTCCTGCTTAGCTATCTCTAAGAAAACATTGTCCAACATCATAAAAGACTTTAATCTCAGGAAGACATTTTGTTCAGCTATACCAACGAGTTTGACTGAAGCCTTCCTGGATCATAAGTCATTTTATAGCTTTGAACAGAAGATTGATGTAATCCAACCCACCCTAGCGAAGAAGCTGTACCTACAGTTTAGATATGGAACACTGCCTCTTTATTCATTGATCGACAGGTGGTCGGGGGGTCCTGCATGCCCATGCCCAGGCTGTAGAACAGAGGATGAAACTATTCTCCACGTCACCCTCTTCTGTCCGGCCTACGGCACCATATGGAGAAAGTGGATAATCCAGTTGTGTAACAATTTGGGTATTAAGAATTATCTCGCTTTCTTCAGGATCTTGAAATCTGATACAAATCCAGTGATGGTGTCCGCTGTAGTTAAGTTTCTGTTTTCAATGGGGCTTACTTGAAGGAAATTGCTCAGTTAAAATTGGCACATTTTACATTTTGTTTCATTGTAGAGACTCAGGGAATTAAGTGGATCAGCAAGGGACATCTTACCATTTTTAAATATTTGTAGATTATTTAAAGTTTTAAAGTTTTAATATATTGTCTCTTCCCCTCTGTTGTTTTAAGACGATGTATTTTAGACAACATAATACTAATGAATTGTTTGAAAACTGTATACGTATTTGTATGTGCTTTTATGGTTAAAACTAACCGAAATAACGTTTTTGAACAAACGAACGTATTAGTCAATTAAAATCATAAACAAGATCATTCAGTACATATAGTTTAAAAATACACACAAAAGGGAGTTAAAAAGAGATTTGTCATACAGTAATTACGCCCACAGGGCAGCTTGTCATGAGCCCTTCACTTTCTTCAGCTTTCCATTCTAGGTATTTTATGTAGATGTGCCAAATACAGAAATAAATTGGATAAAAGTGACTGGTCTTTTTCCTAGTGTAGAAAGTGCAAGATTGCCATAACGGCGGCTGAATTCCCCCTAAGTAGATTAATATAGGTAATTAAAGTGCTTATGTGCAAGACTGAGGTGGGCGTATATATGATGCCAGATAGGCTATGGTTCCCCCTGTAAAAGTGCAAGTGTGCAAGACATTGCATCATTAAAATACCAGGATAAACAAAGTAGTTGCCTGAGCTTAATGGGATAGGTAACAGCTGATCATGGCAAACCCTAGCAACCCGTCCTTGAAGATTATCTGCTCATGTAAATGTTGCCTTAGAGGCTACTTATTTATCACATTTTAAAGTTAGAATTGGGAACCCACTCCAGATTATTCATCCCCCAACCTATAAGTAGATCATCTTTTTGAAAATATTCAACATCAGGGTTAGTCTAATGTTCAGCATTGTGTTGCATAGGTCCATGGACTCCACCAGTACAGGCCTACACAGCCTAATTCTCCGTTAAAGGAACTCCTGTCTTAATATAGATCTTCGTTGAACCATCAATACAGGACAGATGCATACAATGTGGAGCAATGTTTCATTCCCCTGGTGGCAAAGACAGCAGGACCGATCTTCACTTAAACCAGCCATCCTCCATTTTGGCATGAGGTCTAGTGTGGGTATTTCTCCAAATCTTAAGGCAAGAAGTTACTGTTTGAACTTCCGGTGGAAGGGTGCTGCCTACAGGGATGATTCTCTTGGAATGGAATTTGATTTCCACACCTGACACACATGATGATGTCTAGACAGGCTTTCCTTATCTGCCATCCAGCTTTGCAGTTTAGTTGATTTAATTACTAATTTCTTAAAGGTTTGCCCAGGGGTATTAGAGGTCCATAGGTCACCCAAATCAAGCATCCTAATGCTATTTTCAAGATATTTCTTGTGAGCGTCATTACCCCGTTGTAAATTGATTTCGGTCCAGATTAAATTAGCCAGAGTGTTTTCAGCTGCTGCTCTTAGGTTATGACAAAACATTACGAGTGCCGCCAGCCGAGCAGGTGTCTGTTTTGTAAATATGAATTCTAACTGGAGCTGTGCAGGAGAGGCCAACCCAAGGAGCCTAAAGGTTTGTTTATAGGTTCTTATCATCAATTTGTCTAGCAGAAGAGCCTCATCACCTAGCATTATCTCCGATCCATTTGTTTTTATATCTTTATTGCATTTTATCTTTTTTTCTTGTTCCATACAAACCAAACATTAGTGCAGGTCACTGTGAGAAGGAACCCCTTTTACGACACTATAAGCAGGAACTACCGCACCCAGAATGCCCTACTGGACAAAAGCGACCCCTTCCACTGCCGAGGAGTCGGGAAACACCAACCTCTTCTGTTTCTTCACAGAGGAGTACGGAGCCAGAAGGAGGAGCCGAACCCGGAAGAAGATGCGGAATGCCAATAAAGACTGACGCGACCCAGGAAGAGGCGTCTTGGACCAGCGGGAAGGCAGAGCTGCACACGGAAGAAGACTCGAGCGTGGAGGATGCCTAGGTTCGGAACCGGGAACAGCGAGCCGAGAGCCAGGACAACGTTCCAGATGCTGAAGAAGCGGGGGAGACCGAAGAACCCTGGTCGGAGGAGTGGTGGTATCCCCGGAGGAGGCTGGAGAGCGTGCCGTGACTCTGGAGAGTTACGGCAGGGCCTGTGAGTGACACTGCGCCTTGGGAACTGTTGAGGGAGGTAGGAGGTATTGGCTTTATGTGGGTGAAGGGATGACAAGTCGGGATTTCAGTCTTACGCAGCCTTACAGTAAGTGCATGTATCACAACTACCTTACTGAGCCTCTCAGCCGTCCTACTATTGTTTTTTCGTTTGCACTGATTGCACTATTATTGACCTATTGACCTGTTACCACCTCAACCTCTACATCACGGATTACTCCTTTTACCCTCCCCTTCCTCTTACCGCACGCCTAGTTCTTACCCCTCACTACCCTTTTCGAATCTATTGAGCACTACCGGGTGCAGGAGTCGGTTACATATTGTTGACCCAGAACACTGACAGGCCCCATTCTTTCTCTCCTTCTGGTGAACCTCCGGGTAAAGTTACGCCACGGACGAATCAACACCCCAACCACCTTGTCACCCAACCAAAGAGGGTAGACCAACGCTGGCCTCGTCATCTATTTCCTCAAGAAGCGAGAAGACCCCAGAAGAAGAGACTTTAAACCCTGTAGTAACTCATAAATCTGTGTCAACTACTAATAAAAACACTCCTATTCCCCAATATATCCAGCCTCCGCGTCTGTATATCCGCCCTGCCCTCCCACAAGTGGTGTCAGAAGTGGGATCCAGTGGAGACATGGAGGCTGCCCTTACAAAGATGGTGGAGCACCAGGAACATTTGAGCAAAGTGATGGAAAGATTCCTACTCGTAGTGGAGGAAGACCGGGAAAAGATGCAGAAGGCCTTAACAGGACAAAGCCAAACACATGGAGCCGCTATGGATAAATTGGCCGAGGTTTTGGGTAACCCGAAAGGACCTACTTCCTTAGCCTCTACGGTGATGCAGAAATATGTCAGTGGAGAAGATACGGATTTTTTCTTTAACAATTTTGAGCGCATAGCCACGGCCGCATCATGGCCTGCGGATAAATGGGGACAATATTTGGGTCCTCTCCTGTCAGGCGACTTACAAGCCGCCTATCAGGCAGCGACAGTACCAGGGATAGTGCCCTATGCAGATATCAAACGCTGTATTATGGAGCGTTTGGGAGTGGATGACGAATCATATCGGATAAAATTGCGTCAAATTAAAGAAGGACCACAGGAAACACCACGTGCTCTGTATTACAGGGTAAAGGACATGACAGACCGATGGTTAAAACCAGCTACCACGGATAAGGATGGTATTATGGCTAAAATCTATTTAGAACAATATCTGGCTTCCCTCCACCCAACCATACAAAAATGGGTCCGCCAACAAGCTCACCTTACCTTGGAGACCGCTGTAGAAATAGCCAGTGCTTACAACCGTGCTCAAGAAGTACAAAAAGGGCGAGAAGATCCCCCGTGGAAGGCTGGTGGACCGGGATCCCATAGGCTACCTCGACCCCCAACCCCAAAAAAAACAGAGACAGTGACCATTATTCCGGGGGTGGCAACCCCACCTCCTGTATTCCGTCCGCCCAATCCAGGACCACAATGTTTCCAATGCGGCAGATCGCCAGATTCTGCCCACAGAAAGAGGAACCGATGGAAATAGGCGTAGCAAGGAATTATTATTGTTCCTCTTCTAGCCAGCCACTACCTCCTTACCACTGCGCAGTAAAAGTCAATGGACAACAACCCCTGGCCTTAGCAGACACTGGATGTCGCCAAAGTGTTATACGACCCCAAGACCTAGACCCCTGGATTGGAGCCAGCGACGGCACTGTGTCCATACGTTGTGTGCATGGAGACACCAAACAGTATCCAACCACCCATGTCCAAATACAGCATGAGAATGATCCGGGTACCTCTTTAAAGGTGGGGCTCATTCCGAACCTCCCTAAACAAGTGATTTTAGGGAGTGATTATCCACATCTTCCACAAATGATCCGGCATAACACAAATAATGGAGAAGAATGGTGGGCTGAAGCTCCCTTTTCGGGAGTAGACAGACCTGAGTGGCCTGTCTCTAAACCAAGGAAGAGCAGTAAACAGAAAAGAGCGGAGAAAGGAAACGGTGCTATGGTATTGCCGGCCATACCTGCAGAAAATCCCTGGGAAAGTGATCAAAGTGTTCATGTTACCCAACGAGAAGATCCCATTCTTCAAGAAGCCTGGAAGAATGCTTTAGACCACGAAGATCCCCTCCATGTAGGTCCTTACTTCTTTATTAAAAAAGGGTTGCTATATAGGAAAGGAAGTCCTTCCCAAACGCCCCAACTCCTGATTCCCGTGCCCTTCAGAGAAAAGGTTTTGTTTCTAGCCCACAGCCATTTATTGGGGGGACACTTCGGAGCTGACAAAATGGAAAAACAGATCACTGAGCGGTTTTATTGGCCCGGCATATACCAACAAGTCAAGAAGCACTGCAGGGAATGTCCCATTTGTCAGAGACACAGTAGATATATGCCTCCTCGTGCTCCCTTACATCCTCTTCCTGTTATAGAGGAACCCTTTAGTAGAGTAGGCATGGACATAATCGGTCCTTTACTCCCTTCCAGAAGTGGGTGTCGGTATGTATTGGTCCTTGTTGAGTATGCCACCAGATTCCCGGAGGCCATAGCCTTACCCCGGCCAGACGCCATCAATATCGCTAAGGCTATGGTAAGTGTATTTTCACGAGTAGGATTTCCAAAGGAAGTCTTGACTGACCAAGGGACTCCCTTTGTTTCAAAGGTCATGAAACAAGTGTGTAACCAGTTAGCAATCCATCAGCTCAGAACATCCGCCTACCATCCACAGACAGATGGCCTGGTAGAAAGATATAACGCCACCCTTAAGACCACTTTGAAAAAACTATTAGATCTAGAGACTAGGAAATGGGAAGATACGTTGCCCCTGGCCTTGATTGCTATCCGGTGTAAGACCCAAAAGCGCACCGGCTATTCCCCATTTGAGCTGTTATATGGCCATAAGCCTAGGACATTGCTGAAAATGGCTCAGGAGAAATGGGAAAGCGAACCAGACAATGCCAAGCCCATAGTCGATTATGTGTCCAGCCTCAAAACCCATCTAGGACAGATCAGGACCATTGTCCGTTATAATCTGGAGGAGGCCCAAGTAGCTCAAAAAGCCCAGTATGATAAAAAAGCAAAGGAAAAGAAGCTTGATGTAGGAGATCCCGTTTTATTAATGATGGCATCATCGGATCACAAATTGCTGGGTCAGTGGCAGGGTCCTTACATAGTCACCGAACAGGTAACCCCGGTCACCTATCGTATTGAGTTAGATCCAACCCGGGGCACTTCCCAAATCTATCACATTAATCTATTAAAAAAAATGGGAAGGTCCTGTACCGGCTTTGACAGCGAATGTAGGGACAGAGTTACCCTTGCTTGATCAATGTATAGACCCTGTTCTTCCAACTCATCTGAAAGACGAGCTAACTCATGTTCTTATGCCCCTCAGAGAGGTGTTTTCCTTTACCCCTGGCAGAACCACCTTGGTAGAGCACGCCATCAAGACCCCTGTAGGAAAAAAGTGCGCCTTCGGCCTTATCGTATACCACAGGCTCGTCGCCAGACTATACGAGAGGAGATACAGAAAATGATCGCAATGGATGTAATAAAGCCCTCGGTTAGTGAGTGGAACTCGCCCATTGTCCTAGTGCCGAAGCCGGATGGCTCGGTTCGATTCTGTATTGATTTCCGAGAGGGCAACAAAATCTCTGAATTCGACACCTATCCCCTACCTAGGGTGGACAAGATGGTAGAAAAGATAGGGAGAGCTAAATATATCAGCACCCTTGACCTGTGTAAAGGGTACTGGCAAATCCGTTGCGGGCTCAAGACAGAGAGAAAACTGCTTTCTCCATACCCGACAGGTTATATCAATTTAAGGTTTTACCTTTTGGATTACCCGGGGCTCCAGCTACATTTCAAAGAGCCATGAACTGTATCTTGCGACCCCATGAAGAATATTCTGGAGCATATATAGATGACATAATCATCTACAGGGACAATTGGAACCAACATATGGACCAGTTGTCCAAAGTGATCAAAACACTAGGACATCACGGTCTCATAATCAATCCAGCCAAAAGCCACTTGGCAGCTGTAACGACTGGGTTTTTGGGATCGGTGGCACATTTATAATGGCTGCCTCAGCCGTCACGTAATTACAACCTTCTCAGGCCACTATTCACAAGATACTTAGAAGACTCACCTGAGAAGGCGATTATTAGCTATTTACAAGCCTATACAATTAGAAATACGACTAACATCTAGGGGATCCCTTATCTTATATTTACATAGTGTATTTACTTACCTGATTTAAAGTCGCCAGACTGTTTATTTACCTGATTTAAAGTCACCAGACTGTTTATTTACCTGATTTAAAGTCGCCAGACTTTTTATTTACCTGATTTAAAGTCGCCAGACTGTTTATTTACCTGATTTTACGTCGCCAGACGGTTTATTTACCTGATTTAAAGTCGCCAGACTGTTTATTTACCTGATTTTACGTCGCCAGACGATTCCCTAACTCTCGGGGCAAACTCTATTCTACGCTTCCTGCCGGTATCCCTTATGTCCTCCGACGGGGTATCCCATTAGGGCCGGCAGCACACCTAAGGTGTGCTGCCGATATTAACTAATCTCAATTTAGAAGAGTTATGACATTAGAACATTTGTGAGTTCCTTCCAGCCAAAGGCTACATTGCCTCCCATTGCTCAGTTACCTGCTAGAAGGGTCCAATCACCTGCTAACCTGCCAGTATCTGGTTGAAGAGAAAAGTTAGCCCTGTCATAGAAACAACACTCAAATATAAGTATTGGGCATTATCCCTTTTATTTGATACATACACATAGTCATGGAAATGTAAACACTATTATAGGTAGTTATCATCTACAACCTAAAAAGAGAGGAAAAGTGTATTATTAGATGTATATTTTCTACACTAACTCAGAACGCCTCACCTTATACGTGTGTCTTTCCATCTCAGCAGCGGAGCTGATCCCTCTCTCCCTCTCGGGTCTTCACTCGCTCGGGACTTTGCTCTCCCACTATGGCTCACGGATACACGTCTGCACCGATACACCTCGTCTACGCTGCCTCGGTTCTTGAAACTTGAACCCTCTTCTGGATTGCGTCTCGGTTTCTACCACTCCTGCATGTTGATCTCTTCCTTCTCTTGATTACAAGCTAGTTATTAATCACCAGCTCTTAGGACAACTTCACCTGTCTGCTCCGCACATAGCTCTCTCCCTTTGCTACTTGCTCTTTGATAATATATCTCTCCCTTTCTCTATGGAAACTTCCAGTCGTAGGCCGACTCCCACCGAATTCCTGTACCAGCCTCCGGGGTCTCACGCCGTCCACAGTGGCCACCTGCGTATTGCGTCTACCGCCAGTGAACAAAATACATTCCTTCGATAAGGGCCGGTCTTGACCGGTTTCTAGCTAGCGAATAACAGCTCTTCTCTAAATATGCCCTTTGCTCTCCAAGCACCTCGCACAGACGAGGCAGCTATCTAAAATGGATGAGACAGCCATCGAAGATGGCTGCTCTATGGTTTTGGGCCTACAGGCATAACTAACGACTAAAAGGCACCAAACCCTGTTCATAGCGCTCAATTAAGCCCTATTACTGAATAAAAAGGTTGCTTAGACTGAGATGATAGTATATTATGGTCGTTTTTAGTCTAGGAAAGGCTAGAAATTATCCGGGCGGAACATTCCACTCCCGACTATATGTACTAGCATTGAAGGAATAATAGAACAGATAAAAGAAACTATTCAGGCTGCATGTACATCGTTTGAAGAGTAATATGATACAATACTAAAAGATCTATTCATAACATTGGGTCGAAACATCTGGAAAAGGGATGGTATACATTGGATACAGCAACAGATAGCAATTAAGATACAAATCACTGAAACAATTCCACCTAAAATTTGGCATGAAGAGTGGAAATCTGGTAGCCAACTGAAGAGTCGGTCAAACCAATCATCATCTAAATGTTCTCTTACTTCTTCGGTCAATTCATGTAATTTATTAAGGTGTGATCTAATGGATTGGGAATGATCTGACAAATTAAAACAACACATGCCCTCAAAGTCTGAGCAGCCATGATCATCTTTTAACAACAAATAATCAATAACGGCTCTATTCTGTAGGATGGCACGACGTTCTCCCTGGTTATCTAACAACAAATCAGTTAAAATTGTAGAGGTACTATTAATGGATTTCACCATCCAGCACGCTATCTTGCTGATGGTTTTTGCATTATGCACAGATAAAGCAGGAACACCTACAATAGAAATTGCTAAACTAAGGTATTCAGCTTTAGAATATAGGTGAATTGAGGAATCACAGTCACTGGACAGCATGACTTCTCGTGTCACTCGGGACGAAATTGTTCCATCAGGGGAAAATAGTAACAGACTCAATCTTGTTAGGGCACAGGGGCCACCTGTTATATTAGCGGGAATATTGGACCAAGATCTGTTTCCACAGGAAAAGAGCCATCCATTCGGTAATGATACATGATAATAATGACTTGCAGCTATTATTATACGCTGACATTTCATGGTATTCTCAAAAGAGACACAAGACTGCTCCATCCTAGTGCGGCACGAGTATTAAATGATGTCACATGTTCCAATTTCAATTGGGCACATTTGCCTATAAATCTAGGGTCACATGTTAGATTGTAACATGTCTCCCCGTCAGTAATATTAAATGTCAAAATTTGAAAAGTACGTGGAGGTTCTGGGTCAGTTAGGACCGTACACGAAGCACAATAAGTGTACGGTGTAAAATCAAGATAGATGAAATCTGGATGAGTTTTAGTAACGTTAAAGAATGAAAAAGGGACGTAGTGGAGATAGGGATTGCCACAAGACATGTGGCAAGGAGGTCATTGACCGACCTCATGGAAGTCAAACAAAAATGGGACGAGTTGGTAATAGATTGGGCCAAGCTGACCCAAAAGTTCGTAGTAGCATCCCACGCAGCACGGGGTCGACGTTCTCTGTCCATGTAGTTAGTCCGGTCCCGGACCCTTTCTTGACTCTCGTCGCAGCAGACCCACGGGAGTCCAACGACGACACATCCGGCAGCAGCAATCCATGTAATGATCTGTAATCCAAAGAACACGTATCATTTATTCTCGTAAATAACATTTGTCAGCCGGGACTACATCCCAGCCTTCTTGCCCTGGCCTCATCACTAGTATTGTATTATCAGATCCTTGCAATAATTTCGGCCTGTTCAGGGGGATTATTTGGTGATTGCACCCATACTCTTGCTCCAGGGTTGTCAGTGGAACCAAAGCCACCTGCACCACGCATTGTTAACAGAGTCGGAGCTGCACCTTTTTGAATCGCACCACTGAATACAGGCATAGTGACCAATTGGGCGATTCTATCTTTTTCATTAATTGTAACTTCAGAATCGCCACTGTTCAACAGGATAACTTTAATTTCTCCTTGGTAATCACTGTCAATTATTCCACCAAGCACCTGGATGCCTTTTAAAGCTAAACCAGACCTTGGGGCAATCAAACCAAAATATTCTGAAGGTATTTGGACACCTATTCCTGTTTCAATTATGGTGATTTGATTAATCCGTAAAATGGTTCCTTTTAAAGAATGCAGGTCTAAGCCTGCTGATCCAGGGGTAGCTCGACATGGAGCTAATGCTCCAGGGGTAATTTCCCAGTATGACACTGTACCTGTGATAGTATTAGGTTTAGCCTCAACTATTGGAGGGAATAAACGCATTAGAGGAGAATTCGCATTAAAATAAGGACGATTATTCAAAATCAATAATGCATCAGATAAATGGTCTCTCCAATTCTTTAAGGTACCATCTGACAATTTACATAATTGGTCTTTCAATAATCCATTCATCCGCTCAATCAGGCCGGATGCTTGTGGGTAATAGGGTATATGAAACACCCACTCAATATTGTTTTCTGCACAGTAATTTTGCACTAGTCTTTCTTTGAAATGTGACGCGTTGTCAGATTGCACCTGAAGTGGGGTACCATAGTACAATGTAATCAAATCTAAAGTTTTCATGGTGTTAACTTGTGTTGCATTTTTACAAGGAAAAGCGATTAAATAACCACTGAAAGTATCAACAGCAGTGCAGACGTATAAGCAGCTCTTACTCATGGGTAAGGGACCAATGTAGTCTATCTGCCATATCTGCGCAGGAGATTTTCCTCGATGCAGTTGGTCTTTCACTATTCGGGGCACCTCTCTATGTCGGGAATGTTGGCATACGGGACAATGGAGTATGGCCGTTTTAATTAAATCAAAGGGGATATAAATGCCTCTTTCAGCAGCCCACCTGCTAGCAATTTTCTCGCCATAGTGTCCTGCTTTTTGGTGAGCCGATTTCGCCAAGCCTGCCAGATCAGAATCTCGTTGGTCCACCACTGCCTTAAGGATTTTAGAGTGCTCATCTGCAATATTATTAAATTATTTATCTAAAGAATCAATAGGTGTATGGGCATCAACATGAAAAACTGTTACATCGCTTTGGGGAAGGAACTCCCAAATCTCCTGCCACAACTCTTTACCCCAAATCTCCTTATTGTGAATTTTCCAATTATGGGATTTCCATGTGGGTAACCACATCACTAGTCCATTCGCAGTGGACCATGAATCGGTAAAGATATAGCATTTTCCAGGTAATTCCTGTTTTAAAACTTGATACACGGCATATAATTCTGCAAATTGGCTACTTTGCCCTTCACCAGTAGTACTCAGTAACTTTTGTGTCATAGGATTGTATGAGACAGCTTTCCAGTGTCTCTTCTCTCCTATGTACCTGGCTGAACCATCCGTAAACCAAACGTATTTTCTATCCTCCGCGGACAGATCATCGAATGGCTTACCCCATTTAACAGGTGATTCCTGTACTGCAGGTACGGAATACTCATTCTCTCTCTCTATCAGTGGCGCCTGCGCCACTTTCTCATGCAACATTGCCACTCCTTTCGGTCCCACTCGAGCCCGATCTTGTATGTACCATTTCCACTTGACAATACTCATCTCCTGAGCATGTCCAATTCTATGGGTTTTTGGGGAACTTAAAACCCATTGCATAATGGGAATCTCTGGTCTCAGGACCACATCATGTCCCAATGTCAATTGCTCAGTGTCTACTAAAGCCCAGTAACATGCAAGCAACTGTTTCTCAAAAGGTGTATAACGCTCACCAGCGTCTGGTAGTTTTTTGGTCCAGAAACCTAGAGGTACTTTAGTATTGCCTTGCTTCTGCCATAAACTCCAATTTGCATACATATCTTGTACAGACACATTCAAATCAACATCACCATCGCGCACTGGCCACAAGTCTAAGGCATGCTGAATCGCTTCTTTGGCTAGATCAAATGCATTTTGCTGTGTTTTGTTCCATTCAAACGCATTCTTTTTACGGGTAACTTTGTACAAAGGGGCCAAAATCTGACTCAAATGTGGAATATGTTGGCGCCAAAAGCCAAATAAACCAATGAATTTTTGGGCTCCTTTTCTATTTTTAGGGACGGCAAATTCTGCAATTTTCTGTTTTACTTGAGGAATTACTTCTCTGTTTCCCTCATGCCAGTGAATGCCTAAAAATTTAACATGTTGCGCTGGACCCTGCAATTTATCAGGATTAATCTCCCTGCCTTTGCTCTGTAAGTGTGCAACGATTTGCTCAAATTGTGTTCGCACCTGATCTTGGGTTTCACCTTGGATTAGTATGTCATCAATATAATGACACACCTGAATTTTGGGATCAACAATCACCTCATCTAAATGCTCTGCTATTATTCGATGACATATCGTCGGACTATGTAAATAGCCCTGGGGAAGGCGTCTAAACGTCATTTGACGGCCATTCCATGAAAAACTGAATTGTTCCTGACATTCGGGTGCAATTAGGATTGAAAAGAAAGCATTGGCAATGTCAATGGTTGCATACCATGTTCCTGGATGTTTCTGAATTTTCTCAATTAATGTAATAACATCAGGAACTGCAACCGTCAAAGGAGGTGTATGTTTATTCAACTCTCGATAATCAACTGTCATGCGCCAAGAATTATCACTTTTACGAACAGGCCAGACAGGATTGTTCCAAGCCGAAGTGACAAGAATTATTACTCCTGCGTCCATTAGATCTTGAATGGTAGCGCCGATCTCATCGTGCCCACCGGGAATGCGGTACTGTTTCATTGAAACCACTTTCGTGGCTTGAGGAATTTTAATCGGAGGGATCATTAAACGCCCCACTCTCACAATTTTGGTTGATATGTAAGAAGTATGTCCAAACTTATAACATCCATCATCCAAATGCAATGTCATACCTTTTAAAATATCAATGCCAATTATATATTCATCAAGAGGTACCACCAATACATGATACTCTTTTCGGGGATTTCTTCCAATTTTTAGCTCAAGTTTAGTTTGTATAGCGGGGTCTCTTTACCACCTAGTCCAGTAATCGTGTAACCCTGTCCTTTAAACTTTTTAGGATTTCCAGAAATTAGAGTGGCCTCCGCTCCAGTATCCACCAATGCTCGGGCCCTCTGTATATTTCGATGTCTCCAATAAATTTCAATATCTACATAAGGCCTATGGTCTCTACGAGACCAATTTCGCACTGGAGCTTGACCTACTTCCTAGTCTCGTTTACCGTGTTCTCGCGCCCAAGACAAATCAGGGTAAAGACTCTCATATCGTTTAGGTAGTGTTGCATCCCGTTCATATCCTTTATCCTCAAGAAAAGGATTTTTGTCACTCATAAAATATTGTGATCCTCTCTCATTAGATCGAGTGTTTTTATCTCTCATCCGTACTTCTGGAGATTGCTCTCTCTCTCTCTCTCTCTCTCTCGTACAGAATCTCTTTCTCTCCGGGTGTGAGACAATTCATCTCGTGTTCTATCCCACTCTCTTTCTCTCTCTCTCTCTCTCTCTCTCACACGAGATGTACCAGTATCATTGCCACTGTCATCAGAACGGTCATGGCCCAGGTCCTGTTTACGAACCCTCCGAGCACCTTCCTTTCTATCCAAGCCGCGCTCACGAAACATGGCCCATAACACATTGTTGGGTAGGTCTTGTATGTCTTTCTCACGGGCACCATCCTTAAGCAGTGCCATGTACATATCACGTCTAGTGAATTTAAAATCAGCAGTGCGGTGTTCCGGTCGAGACTGTCTTTCAGGTTTAATCCATTCACCCAACTCTCCAAGTTCACGCACAGCCTCAATCACGTCAGACAAAGGATTACCAGTCTGATTAATTAACAAAGTCATCATCACTTGTTTGTAAGCAGGAGGAGACGTACGAATTATTCTGTTCCTCACGGAGGGATTAAGCACCTCATCCATCAAGCGATGAGCCGTACCCAAAAAGATAGCGGTCTTCATGCATTCCTCTTTCAATCGCTGAGAAGCATCTCTCAAAGTATACCAAGGCTTGTCATGCAGAGGCCAATCAGATTCAGTAGGGTATTTACGATTACAGCCGTCAACTGCCAACTGTAAAAGATTAGTCTGACCATTGTCATTATAATGGCGAAAAGTCTCCTGAATAGTAGAATCAGAACTCAACGTACAAAACTTCATCGCATCACCGTGATCTAACAAGATACCCGAAGCACCTGTGTCAAAAAGACAGACCATCCAAGTCAATAAGGATTCACTCGACTTCTTTCGGAAGCGATCCAAATTGTCATTTAATTCTTGTTGCGTGTAATCTTCCAAGCTATCAAGTGGAATACCATGGGGAGCATTAGGATTGCCCTGTTACTTACGGCGATGAATCGGATGAGCGGACACATCAGTAGGACCCCTAGAAGGGTCCCGACACGTATCAGTAGAAGGCATACGCGCCTCAGTCTCATCATTAGAAGACAAAGAATCAGACGAATTGCAAATATCACCATCCCACTCATCGGGATTCCAATCAAGTCCTGCCTTCGCAACAACCATACGCACTTTTTTGGTATTAACCCTTCCACGCCGGTGTCGATATTTGTACTTCGCAATACGGACAGCAGCCCTTTCGGCAACAGCCTGATAAGTGTCAAGTTTGTCAGCAAGCAGTTTATTTTGACATCGCAAAAGAGTAACATCATTCTGAACTTGAACAAATTGGTCCTCCAAGGTCTTATTGTCAGTTTGTAATCGAGCACAAAGCTCATGAACTATTCGATATGCATGCAACAAAATCCAACCTCTCCGACCTACAAGAGGAAGCTCAGAATTCAGCACCATCGGGACTTTCTGCAAGCAGGCAACCACCTGAGCCGGCTCGGCACGCTCTAAGCACGAAGTCCAGTTCTCACTCAAACCCGTGGAATTAGCCCACTCACGCGCAAGCGCTTCGTAAGCAGTAGCCTCCCAACCAGGAATATCCAAAGGCAATCGAAAAGTCGGTTTCACTTTCTTCGAAAACATTTTTACAGTCAAATCAAATCAAAATCAAACAAAAACTGTACAATCAATCAAATATCTACAAAATGAAACACGGAAATCACAAAGGCATTCCCGCACCAATAGATCGAAAACGGTTCGTGACGCCAAATGTAACGACTGGGTTTTTGGGATCGGTGGCACATTTATAATGGCTGCCTCAGCCGTCACGTAATTACAACCTTCTCAGGCCACTATTCACAAGATACTTAGAAGACTCACCTGAGAAGGCGATTATTAGCTATTTACAAGCCTATACAATTAGAAATACGACTAACATCTAGGGGATCCCTTATCTTATATTTACATAGTGTATTTACTTACCTGATTTAAAGTCGCCAGACTGTTTATTTACCTGATTTAAAGTCGCCAGACTGTTTATTTACCTGATTTTACGTCGCCAGACGGTTTATTTACCTGATTTAAAGTCGCCAGACTGTTTATTTACCTGATTTTACGTCGCCAGACGATTCCCTAACTCTCGGGGCAAACTCTATTCTACGCTTCCTGCCGGTATCCCTTATGTCCTCCGACGGGGTATCCTATTAGGGCCGGCAGCACACCTAAGGTGTGCTGCCGATATTAACTAATCTCAATTTAGAAGAGTTATGACATTAGAACATTTGTGAGTTCCTTCCAGCCAAAGGCTACATTGCCTCCCATTGCTCAGTTACCTGCTAGAAGGGTCCAATCACCTGCTAACCTGCCAGTATCTGGTTGAAGAGAAAAGTTAGCCCTGTCATAGAAACAACACTCAAATATAAGTATTGGGCATTATCCCTTTTATTTGATACATACACATAGTCATAGAAATGTAAACACTATTATAGGTAGTTATCATCTACAACCTAAAAAGAGAGGAAAAGTGTATTATTAGATGTATATTTTCTACACTAACTCAGAACGCCTCACCTTATACGTGCGTCTTTCCATCTCAGCAGCGGAGCTGATCCCTCTCTCCCTCTCGGGTCTTCACTCGCTCGGGACTTTGCTCTCCCACTATGGCTCACGGATACACGTCTGCACCGATACACCTCGTCTACGCTGCCTCGGTTCTTGAAACTTGAACCCTCTTCTGGATTGCGTCTCGGTTTCTACCATTCCTGCATGTTGATCTCTTCCTTCTCTTGATTACAAGCTAATTATTAATCACCAGCTCTTAGGACAACTTCACCTGTCTGCTCCGCACGTAGCTCTCTCCCTTTGCTACTTGCTCTTTGATAATATATCTCTCCCTTTCTCTATGGAAACTTCCAGTCGTAGGCCGACTCCCACCGAATTCCTGTACCAGCCTCCGGGGTCTCACGCCGTCCACAGTGGCCACCTGCGTATTGCGTCTACCGCCAGTGAACAAAATACATTCCTTCGATAAGAGCCGGTCTTGACCGGTTTCTAGCTACCGAATAACAGCTCTTCTCTAAATATGCCCTTTGCTCTCCAAGCACCTCGCACAGACGAGGCAGCTATCTAAAATGGATGAGACAGCCATCCAAGATGGCTGCTCTATGGTTTTGGGCCTACAGGCATAACTAACGACTAAAAGGCACCAAACCCTGTTCATAGCGCTCAATTAAGCCCTATTACTGAATAAAAAGGTTGCTTAGACTGAGATGATGGTATATTATGGTCATTTTTAGTCTAGGAAAGGCTAGAAATTATCCGGGCGGTACAGCAGCCCAGACCGTGAAATACCTGGGGTATTTGTTAGGAGAAGGAATGATACGTCCTCAAAATTCTAAGTTGACAGCCTTCTCCAAAATTCCTTTCCCAAAAATGAAGAAAGATCTCAGAACATTCTTAGGACTGCTCGGCTATTATAGAAGGTTTATTCCTAACTTCTCCCAACTAGCAGCACCCCTCACGAATCTCTTACAAAAAGCAGCCAATGCTGAGACACAGCTAAACTATCCCACCCCAGATTGGTTAAAAGCCTTTGAGGTTCTGAAAGGGTTCCTGACATTGGAGACCGTGTTAGCCAGTCCCAACTACTCACTTCCCTTTGTCTTGCAGACAGATGTGTCTGATCAAGGAATAGGTGCAGTACTATCACAAGTGACACCCCAGGGACAAGAACAACCCATCTTATATATCAGCCGAAAGCTATTTCCAAGAGAGCAGAATTACGCTGTGAAAGAGAAGGAAGACTTAGCCATTAAATGGGCCATTGAAACCCTGAGATACTACCTGGAAGGAAGGGAATTCACCCTCTTCACGGACCATGCACCCTTAGAATGGTTGGCCCGTAACAAAGGAAACAACGAAAGAGTATTGAGGTGGTTTTTAGCATTGCAGCCATACAGGTTCCATACAAGTCATCGAAAAGGAGCTGAACAAGGGAATGTGGACTTCCTGTCAAGGTATCCCCAAGAAAACGGCCCTAGTAATAAGACAGCAAGGGAAAGGGGATGTGAGAAGGAGCCCCTATTACAACGCTATAAGCAGGAACTACCGCACCCAGAATGCCCTACCGGACAAAAGCGACCCCTTCCATAGCCGAGGAGTCGGGAAACACCAACCTCTTCTGTTTCTTCGCAGAGGAGTACGGAGCCAGAAGGAGGAGCCGAACCCGGAAAAAGATGCGGAACGCCAATAAAGACTGACGCGACCCGGGAAGAGGCGTCTTGGACCAGCGGGAAGGCGGAGCTGCACACGGAAGAAGACGCGAGCGCGGAGGACGCCGAGGTTTGGAACCGGGAACAGCGAGCCGAGAGCCAGGACAACGTTCCAGATGCCAAAGAAGCGGGGGAGACCGAAGAACCCTGGTCGGAGGAGTGGTGGAACCCCCTGGAGGAGGCTTGAGAGCATGCCATGACTCTGGAGAGTTACGGCGGGGCCGGTGAGTGACACTGCGCCTGGGGAACTGTTGAGCGAGGTGGAAGGTTTTGGCTTTACGTGGGTGAAGGGAGGGAGTACAAGTTGTGATTTCAGTCTTACGCAGCCTTACAGTACGTGCATGTATCACAACTACCTTACCGAGCTTCTCAGCTGTCCTACTATTGTTCTTTCGTTTGCACTGATTGCACTATTATTGGCCTATTGACCTGTTACCACCTCAACCCCTACATCACGGATTACTCCTTTTACCCTCCCCTTCCTCTTACTGCACGCCTAGTTCTTACCACTCACTACCCTTTTCGAATCTATTGAGCACTACCGGGTGCAGGAGTCGGTTACATATTGTTGACCCAGAACACTGACAGGCCCCATTCTTTCTCTCCTTCTGCTGAGCCTCCGGGTGAAGTTACGCCACGGACGAATCAACACCCCAACCACCTTGTCACCCAACCGAAGAGGGTAGACCAACGCTGGCCTCATCATCTATTTCCTCAGGAAGCGAGAAGACCCCAGAAGAAGAGACTTTAAACCCTGTAGTAACTCATAAATCTGTGTCAACTACTAATAAAGACACTCCTATTCGCCAATATATCCAGCCTCCGCGTCTGTATATCCGCCCTGCCCTCCCACAGTCACATTTTAAAGCAGGATCAGTGTTACAATGCCATCGCTTACACAATTCAAAACATATATAACGTATAAGTATGTCTTGGCGTTCAGCGGCATCTTGGTAAGTGACATGCAATTGCAAATTAACATAGGCTTCAACAGCCCTCGTATACCATCACCTCTAAGTGAAGAGCGGGACACATCTATCATGCGCATCTCATCCCAGCAATGGTGTGCAATGCGCAGGTATATCATTAGGAACAGATGCATATAGCCCATACGCGGTTCAACTTGTAAAGTCACACAACACAAAATTGCTCCGGCGGGAAAAAGTGAGCATCATAATCGCCTGTGAGATATCCATATTTTAAACATTTTAACCACAACTAACTAAAACAAAATAAAATCCAAAGAAAAAGGGAGATATCCAATATTGAGAGGAATGTGTATCTGACATAGTAGGTGCTATTCGAATTCAGTCATGTCTAGGCTGATGGGTCCGTAGTGAATGTGAGCTGCTTTTCGTGCATTGTGTATAATTGTAGGGATTTTAGGGCATCTCATATCTGAAATCATGTCTATATAGTGCTATGATGCAATGTGGGGTCAGTGCCTCTCCCGACTTCGATGGCCAAACTGTTTTGCAAAGGCAGCATGTTGGTTGCACCCAGACGACACTTTAGGCATTATCCCTTGTTTGTTCTGTGGGTGACACATGTGGCGTGTCACTAGTGTGCGTAAGGGCTTTGAGGATGTCATCCCAGGCCTGTGCGATGGGGTACTTACTTAACCCTGCTGTTTCTTCCCTGTGCAAAATAGTGGCCCAGGTCACGAAATCGAGAGCTTACTTTGTTAGCTTTTGTTCGTTTATAGAACCCTAGAATGCAGACCTCCCATGTGCTGGGGACCTCAATGCCAGTGCTGTTTGTAAGTGTCTCTGTTACCACGCGCCAGTAGGATAAAAGTGAGGGGCAAGCCCATAGCATGTGTAGGAGGTCAGCGCCTAGCAGACGGCATCTCGGACAATCGGAGGTGTTGATGTTAAAATATTTATTTATCTTATCTGGTGAGAGGTACGCTCTGTGCAATATATAGGTTTGTATTAGTTTAAATCGTGAATTGCGTCGGTATATGTGTGGCACTGGCTAGGACCCATTCCCATTCTTTATCTGTCCAGGGTCGTCCTCGGTCTTCAGTCCAGCGTGCACGAAGTTGCTGCGTTGGTTTCAATACATGAGTAAGTAGGGCCTGCACTAGCCAGTGGATAATGTGTGACCCCTTCCCCATCACATGTAGATACTGCAATATCTGATGTGTTGGGGCTCATTTGTCAAGTCTCCCCATGCCGATGTCAACGTCCGTATGATGGCTGCATGTAAGAGGAACTGGCCTACCGGTAAACTGCTGTCCATCGCCAGGGTCGCAAAAGACATAAGGGCGCCGTCCGCATATAAGTCTCCTAGCATCTCCACCCCCGCTGCAGTCCAGGGTGTCATTGCTACAGCTGTCACAGAATCCCTGCCTCTGGGCGTCCCTATAAGCGGCAGTATTGGGGCATAAGGGACAGTATCTTTTGTGAGCTGGAGACTCCTCCGGTAGCATTTATGGGCCAAGTCTATATGTATCTGTGTCGGACGGGGAAGTTTTACCAGAGGGTGAAACAGACTGTAGACTTGAGTCTGTGTCCATGACGATGACTCAGTCGCCGTGTCCGCCATGAACTTGCCACAAGTAATATAGTTCCAAATGTGGAACTGCTAAACCTCCGCTCTCCGGCGGTGCATACAGCTTCTGTAGTGCTATCCTGGGTCACCCTGCACTCCAGATGAGACCTCTGATTAATCCCTCTAGTTCCCGAAACAGACACACCGGAACATATACTGGTAGGTTTGCAAAATAATACAACAGTCTCGGCAGTACTACCATCTTCACTAAGGTAATACGGCTCATCACATTGAGCGGTAGAGTCTTCCAGAAATGTATCTGTGCCTTTACGGAGGAAATGGCACGCACTAGGTTACCCTCCAGGATGTCTGTTGGGGTTCTATAGATATAAACGCCTAAGTATCTGAATGTGGTCGGATACCATGTAAGCACAGTCCCATTAATAACTATATCAGTTGCGGCCACGTCTTCGCGGAAAGAATAGACACCCGATTTAGCCCAATTTACCTTAAGGCCTGACACTTTCTCGAAGCCACGAAACAGCACGGATATGACCAGCGGTACACATGAAGGTCTCTCATATACAGCAGTAGGTCATCTGCATATAGGGACACTGTGTGGAGACCATCATACAGGGGGATACCCCAGTCCGCGCCGCTCTCATGGAGTAGAGCTGCTAGCGGTTCCATGGCAAGGGAGAAGAGCAATGGAGACAAAGGGCATCCCTGCCTGGCTCCACGTCTGACTCTAATCGTGTCAGAGATGAGCCTGCCTGTGCTGGTCCGTACTGTGGGGTGTTAGTACCCTAATTGCACCAGTTGTAAGTACCCGTCTCCCAGCTCTTACTTGCGTAGGACCTCATTTTGCGTGGGTGTGGGGGTTGAGTCATCCAGAGCTGCTTTATAGACCCGCAACAACTCCGGTGTCAACATGTCCGAGTAGGCCTTGTAAAATTCAGCCGGCAGTCCATCCGGACCCAACAATTTATCATTCGAAAGGGAGAAGATACTATCCCGTATCTCCTCCGGCAGCAGAGGAGGGCCCAGCTCCCCTTGTTGATGCTCCGTCAGTTGCGGCAGCATCAGGGCAGAAAGAAACTCCTGCAGAACCGTGTCTGTTGCTACCAGGCAGGACCTGTACAGCGCGGAATAGTGTTCTACAAAGGCATCGTGTATAGCCCTCTGGGTATGCACCACGTAACCCTGTGCATTTTGTATGGACGTCACCGGAGTGGTGGCCGCATTCTGCCGTATAAGCCATGTCAGCAACCTCCCAGGTTTGTCTCCCATATGGTTGGTGCGCGCCGAGTGTGCCACATAGTTCAAGTTGCGAAGCCGGTCTAACAACCTGGAAAGTTCCTCTCTGTCTTGCAGAAGGGACCCAACAGTATTACCAACTAGTTCCTCGCCCTCTCTGCGAAGCAGGCCATTTTCAAGGCGTGTAAGTTCAGCCTCTAGCTGTCTCCGCATACCCGCTTGCGCACTCAGGCAGTAGCCCCTGACCACGACTTTAAACGCGTCCCATTCTACTTGAGGCGTTGTAGCGGTGTCAGTGTTTTCATCAAAATACTGTGAAATATTAGTGGCCAACAGTCCTCGGAAGGGTGCATCCAGTAGCATATCCGGTTGCAGTCGCCAGGTTGGGATTGGCGGTCGGGGGTTCTCCCACAACAGCTCTAATATATGTGGTTTGTGATCTGAGTGTGTCCTGCCTAGATAATAGACTGCGGGTATATGTGGGAGTAGCTCCTCAGAAAGCATATAGCGGTCCAGCCGCACATGTAAGTCATGAGCACCAGAGTAGTAGGAATATACCTTGTCATGGGGGTTGTAGTGCCGCCAGGCATCTCTGAGGCGCCATTGTGTTGCCCAGTCAGTTAACGCCTTCGCAGCATTGTGTGTGCTTGTGCCTGGGAGGGGTAGGAAGGAGCGATCTAGCGATACATCAAGGATGCTGTTATAATCCCCCCCTAATAGCATAGGTATATTATGCCATGTCGCCAGAACATGCAATATATTGTCAAAATAAGAAGCCTGCTGTGTGTTGGGAGCGTATAATGATGCAATGATGATATGCCGGCCATCTAATGTGCCCTTTACTACCACATATCTGCCCTCAGTGTCTATCAATGATTGTGTGATTTTAAGTGGGACCCCTGGTCTTACCCATATTAGAGCGCCACGCGCAAAAGCCGAATATCCTGTGGCATACAATTGGCAGCGCCATCATCGGTGCAAACGTTGGATTTCCGATTTGGCCAGGTGAGTCTCCTGCTGAAGAGCTATTTGTATGTGGTGTTGTTTAAGGTACGAGTATATCTGATACCTGTGTGACGGTGAATGCATGCCCCTTACATTCCACGTGACTATTTTAAGAGCAGACATAGCCTTTACAATGTATTGAGTAGCCATGCACCCGCGGCAGCTCAACAAACCCGTGTGGTGCAGATGACCCTGAGATGCACAACTTCCCTAGCACACTAACTAATGGCATGTTGTGTTGTGTGAAACAGTATACAACAGAGGATATCTCACAATATAACCAAAACAAGAATATAAACATAAACATTTCCAAAAGGGCGATAGTGTAACCAGCAATCGTCCAAACTCTTAATAGAGATAACGGTCAAGAAACAATCCGGGGGGGGGTTGCGCTGCATGCTGCGCAGAGATAATTTACAGCATATAGACCCAGTGTCTTAGAGGCTCCCCGTCGTCAGGCAGATTACAACATTTAGTAGGCAGTCTGTGCGCTCCGGTTCAGGACACCCCGCCAGACGAGGCATGTGTGCTAGTGGCTATGCAGCAGGGACAGAATATATGAATAGGGCCCACCCCCCTCCCCATATCATTACTCCACCCACTGCCTCATAGGAACATTTAGAATCACAGTAGCGTTCATTGCATATGGCCATAACGTCAATGACTGCATACCCCCCACATATCAATTACAATACCTCAACTCGCAGTCCAATCAAGGAGAGGGCGTTACAATGTTTATATTATCATGTCAGCCATCTGTGGAGTGACATCTGGCTGGTCGGTTGAGTCCTGTGAGTTTTGCATGCCATAAATTCACTTGTCATCACTGGAGAGGTCACGTTGGCTGGAGTTGGATGCATCCTCAGCCACCAGAGAGCCTCTGATCTCCGCCACCACCTGCAGGCCGTCTCGTTGTCCACTGAGAATCAGATCTGAGTTCGGACCAACAGTTGGAGTAGGCGGCGTCCATGCCCCCCGATGATCTACAGTCCCTCCAGTGACGGCGGAAGGGGCCTCTCATCTTCAGTAGGGTTGTCGTCGCAGCAGCGTCACGAGGTTCCGCAGCAGCAAAGGTATCCAGCCAGTTCTCCGCCTCCTCCGGCGTGGCAAAGAAACTAGTTTTATCACTTGCAGCCACCCGCAAGCGCGCCGGGAAAAGTAGTGAGTATTTCAGGTTATTTTGCCGTAGGAGTTTTTTCACTGCCATGAAGGAGAATCTCTGCCTCTGCACGTGGATGGTATAGTCCGGGAAAAACATTGTTTTATGATTATCTATGTGGATATCCTGCAGTTTCCTGGTTTCCTGTAAGATTGAGTCCCGGTCTCGATAATTGAGGAGACAGAGGAGCATGGGCCTCGGGATCGATCCTGTGGGAGGGGGCCTCGCTGGAACTCTATGTGCACGTTCAATGACAAAGTGAGGTGAGAGAGTCCCCTCCGGCAACAGATCTCTAAGCCAATTTTCCATGTGTAAGGCAGGCTCTCTCCCTTCCCAGCGTTCCGGCATGCCCACTATGCGCACATTGTTTCTCTGCGCGTGCCCTTCAGCATCCTCAGCCCTGTCTTCTAGAAACTCCACCCGGTTGAGCAAATCCTGTACATGCTTGTCCGTCTGGGTCACCTGCGGTTTGATATCAGCAAGCCTGGTTTCCAGAACAGTGGTGCGGTAAGTTAGTTTTCGGTGGTCTGCGTGCAGGTGTGTAAGGTCAATGGCCACCTTATCAATTTTAGATTCCAGTGAGGAGCGGGTCTGATTAACAGTCTCTTCCAGACGTTCCATCGCAGCAAGCACCGCATCCAATTTGTTTGCGGTTTGTTCTGCATGTCCCTGTTTCGACATTTTATCCGATTTAGGTTTGGGCAGCAGTGGTGGGGCCTGAGTTCCTCCTGTCCCGGTCCGCGCGCGGGTGCCACCCAACATGAGTCACAGAGGTCACACACCTGCGCTGCTCGGTATACGACAGGACCTCAATGCAATGTCCCTAGGTTGCGCGCCTCTCAGTGTGGCCCATGTCAGAGTTGGTGGGCCGAAGCTAGCCTACACTTCACCGCCCTAACCTTCAGTAATAGGGCACCTTCACCACGTATAGACATCTTCTCCACAGCACAACCGCTATCCGCACCTCACAGCCATGTGGTACTCATCAGGCAGTGGTTCATGTCCATTCCTTAGTGGAGGGCCAGGCACGGCCTGCCCCAGCGACGCGACCCCCATGGATGTCAGCAGGACCTGCCTCCAGTGATCATTCACACAATCCTCACGGGGATGTTCAAGTGCGGCATGCCAAAACAGAACCTCACCTGCGCCAATGGTCTAGTGCTTGCCAGGGCGCCAATATGCACCTCTTCTCCATTAGAAGCTGCGGGGCGCCGTGCAACAAGATGGCGGATGAGCACCTAAGAGGTGCTGGCCCAAGGGGATCGTAAGTGCCAGTGCTGTCAGCTGTTGAGCAGGCAGGCTCGATCTTCTACAGTGTGGTGCCACTCAGCTCACTCGAGGGATGACATCAGCGCACTTCACAGTATCCATCCATAGGCACACCTCAACATGTCCGCACCGCAACTGGCAGTATCACAAGTAGCATCAGAGGGGCCAGCGGCTCATCAGGATGGGACCTATGTCCTGCTGCAGGCTGCTACACAGTTGGGGATCAACTCAGTGAATCCTGTTGTAAGGGCAGCGGTGACATCTGCATTTTGGGTAGCGAAATCGCCCAGTGGCTGTCAACGTGAACCAGTGTCACAAAGATTAAACTTAAGTGGGGGCCAAAGATGTTGATTTAATCACTACATTCACAGCAGCATTACCTGTATCATTTCAACTAGTGCTGCTCCCGTTGCCTTCCCTCTCACAGGAGTGCTATGTGCAATATTTATAGCCTCACAGGAGCCCTGGCTGCATTGCTTCCATACACATACTAAGAGTTATTTCAAGGAGAACCAGCAACACGTTCCAAGGGTGTCTCTTCTTCAACACTGCGCTCCACGCGCCGCGCCACAACGAGCAACCCCACTCATGTGTTATTTTGAATTTGATGCCTACGCATTACAGATGGTACTTTCGTGGCAGTGCAGGAATCGTTTCATCATCTTAAAAAAACAGCATCCCTGAGCAGTTCAGTGAAGTGAGGGCCAGCAGTGGGATAGAATGGTATATTCAGTCAGTGTGTGTGCAGGTATTGTCCCAGCCATGCCCCGTCACTCAGCGGTGGACTGTCGTCGCGGCGGCAACAGGGCAGGCAGCAGTGGTTTCCCTCTATTTGCAGGGGACTCCCTCACCCCAATCCCGCCGCAGCAGCAACATCAGTGTAGTCAGTCTATGCGGTCCCCGCATCTGCCGTCTGCCCACATGCACTCCGAGTCCCAGCCAGTCCGGGGGGGTGCCATGCAGCGAGGTCTCACCCAGCCGTCCGCCGATTATCAAGCACTCAGCAGCAGGTCTTACATGAACAGGTGTCCTTCGCGTGCAGGAGCCTGTCTACCGCAATCGCGTTGTTAAGTCAACTGCACCATGGGCAGTCCAGGCAGCGGCCCCGCCCGCGATCCACCACCTCTCACCGCAGCAGTCGATCTGGGGACACATGTGCTGGAGGCAGGCAGGCGACGTCACCGGAGTCCCAACCGTGCCTCGTCACTCACCAGCCAGCGTCCAGGTAGGCAGCAACAGAGGGTGCGGCCATAGCCCGTCTCCGCCAGGCTAGTGTTCCAGCGCCGTATTTTGCGGCCCTGTGGGCGGAGCTAAACCCCGGGCTCACCTAGGTCGTGCTGGCCGTAGGGACCGCAGGCAGGGTGGCCCATCTAGACGATGTCCGCAGACCAGGGCTCGGCCAGCAGAAAACCAGCAGCGGAGGTCCGGGGGGGCGACCCTGGCAAAGTCTCGCCCAGCAGGAACCCCCTTGGTCGACTACATACGGATGTTAAAGCCTGTGCAGGGGAGCCTCCGGTGGAGCACTACTGAGACACGTCTGCCTCCATTGGTGTCATAGCCACGCCCCTAGCATTATCTCCGATCCATATGGAGGGTTGGTAACAATTTGGCTTTCATAACTGATCTCATGGGTTTCAGATCATGGCCTCGAATGGATCTGGCTAATGACGAAAAGCCAGAATTAATGGCCTGTGCATTCACTCTTATCACCTTCTTCTCATAGACGCAAAGTCTATTTTCCCTCCTAGGTATACGTAGAGTGTAACCTCATCAATTCTGTTGCCCTTAATGAGCCATTTTTGTTTTTCTAGGAAGAACGATTACATACCATCACACTTGTTTTCAAAGCTGCTTTAAAGTCAACAAAGCACATATAAAGAGGTGTCCTAGTTGCTTTTGCTCTGTTCCTAATTAGGCTCAGGGTCATAAGATTGAATAAAGTGCCTTGGCCCCTTAAAAAAAGCCAGTTTGATTTAAGGGGTCTCCCTTTGTCGTGCGACCAGGAATCCAAATCATGCAATAACAACGTTGAGCAATATTTTTACTCAACATCAATCAGTGCTATTAATCTATAGTTGCTGGGTGAGCATGCCGAACCTTTTTTAAAAATGGGATGAATTATTGAGCTCCTCCAGCTGTCAAGTATAACATTGTTTTACAGAATAAAGTTCAACATTGACACTAGAAAGCCCGCCCATTGTGGGGTGAGGTGTTTGAATAATGCCTGTGGTAGCCCATTTGGGCTGGGGCGCAGTGTGCCTGGGACTTTTTGATTACCTTCTCTACCTCAGTCGCTGTGATTACCCGCTGTGCCACAGTGGTTTTATTAGGACAGTAGGGACTGTAAGCGTCAAACCGCTCTTGAAGTGTGACTTTAAATAATGTACCCATTCCATCTTGCTAATATTTGCATTATTTGCAGCTTCAGGGCCTTTCTAATTCTTATTGATTTTCTGCCAGAATCTTTTCGAGTCATGTGTTTTAGAGGCGTGTAGTAACTGGGCCCATAGCATTTCTTGTTTCTATTGTTTAAACATCCAGATCTCTTTTTTTAGCCACCGTCTCTCATTGCGGAGTTGTTGTAGTAGATCCGGATCTCCTGGGTGTTGACGTAATTGCCGGAAAATTTGGTGGTTTCCATTTTTATGTTCCGAATGTGGGCGGGCATAATTGATGGTTTACAATGGTCAAGTTGAGATCCCCTTTTGTGGCTGTTCTCACTATGGTTTTTTAGTCATGTTAAATGGTGAGAGTCTCCCATATCGCTATTAGATTGGGATCTATTTGAATTAGGACCTGTAAAATAGAAACTGCACCCTCTGCTATTGAGTTGATGGAGCCGGAAGTCCACTTCAGGCATTTCAGCTTCTCTTAGTGTGTTTCTCCCGACAACGTACGAAGTTCCTCAAGTTTGCACAGGGATGCATTCACCATGATGACCTGAGGATTGTGATCGCTCTCCACACAATGGCATATACTACAGCCGCAGACCGGGTTATAAAGGGGCATTGAAACGAGGGTGCAATCTATGATTGAAACCACATTACCACAGACCCTTCACCAGGCCGGTGGAATGTCAGATGCTTTTCGACCATTTAGTGCCAGCAGACCCAATAGTTCACAGGCCTTTGTGAAGTCTTCTCCTGATTTGTCCCTCCGTGTTTTCAATGACATTGCTTGCTCAGGGAGGGGGCCAACTGCATCTGTGTGTTCCTCTGAGGTACAATGAAAAAGGTTGGGGTTGAAGTCTCCAGAAACTAGCTAATGTGACTTATGGCTATCTTTCAACTGAGATAAGTGACCTGCCATTTTTCTGGATGATGTGGCTTTTTGCTTTGGATTGATGTATAGGTTGAAGACGATAATTGGATCTTTAGAATTATTAGCCCAACCTTCCAGTTTTAATACCAGCATGTTTGGGTTGTCCACGAACACTCCCAGCATTTCACTTGTTATATTGGTGTTTATATAAATTGCCAAGCCCCCTTTTGCTCTTCCATAGGCGTTCTTTCTTTCTGCTGGTTTTGTGTATTCTTTGTAGCCAATGAGAGGGATACTAGCCTGTGCCCAGGTTTCCTGGAGCATTAGGATGTCAAAGGATCTCAGGAGTCCTGTGAATTCTGGATCCGAGCATTTAGTCTGTACACCATTGATGTTCCAAGAACAGACTAACAGGCCACCCGGAAGCTTTTCTGGTGGCCTTCCCTCGCCTCAATTTTGAATGCTCCTAGTTTGAGACAGGGCTTGTGGTAACCAGCCCCAGGTGGTTTGTTGGTCATTAGTTGTTACCAGTCTTCTCGGCTGGCTGGGGATTGTTTCATTGGTTAGTTTGATGTCATCTTAGTGAGATCTTAGTCAGATTTGTGATGGGCCGTAGGGGGAGACCTTCCGCTGGCTCATCTTAGTACAGACCAGTTGGAAGCCAGTTGCTCATTTATTGGTGGTCCTGCTAGGAGCACATGGGGGTATCTATCCCTGTGATAGGTAATTACTGCAATGCCCCAGTCTTTTAAATGCTTTTTCTTTTCCAAGATCAAGAAGCACCAAGGATGAGAAGGTGACCAAAGTGGGATTCGTGAGCTGTCGTCTTCAAGCCGGCAGGAACTTTATTGAAAAAATTTCATCAGACTTAACCTGGGCCAGGCCCGGAAAGGCTTTGATCAACTGAAGGATGGTTGAATGGTTTAAGATGTGCTGCGAGCCCCTCGATATAAATTCTGGAATACACAACAGCATCTGACCAGTGTTGTTTGAACCACCGAGATGTTCATTAAGACCGACCTGACCTCTTGAAGTCAATAGATTGCGATCAATTACCACCTGCAATTGAGGTTCCAGGAGAGCCTGCTCCACTGTGGGCTGTGTCTGAGTTTCTTCCTCCATGCACTCTTTCTCTTACGGTTTCTCGGTGCAAAGTGTTTGATCATCTCGGCCAAAATATTGGACTCCAGGTATTCCCTCCGATTGGGAGCTACGTGATGGCAAAGGTCCCCTGGGTGTGGTATAAGATACCCTTAGAATTGCAGGGGATACTACCTTGTTGTGGACAATGTCGTGTATTGGAGCCGCGGTGATACCATGTGCCTTTGGATCCATTTGAGACATCCCTAGACAATCTGTGAGCCAGAGTGTCACTGTGGGGATTGAGGCTTACTTCCATAGTCTTTAGAGGCCTAGTTTTCCTATTGCTTGCCCTGTAGGAAGCTACCTCCTCATGTGTGAGTTAATTCCTGGGATATCAAACTATTCATGCTGTTTTACAAATTGCGCTGAAGCATTAAAGTGTTCATCATAGTTATTGTTCATACATGTCAAAACCTGCTTCCAGTACTTTTGCCTGTCGCAGCAGGACTGCAGGGCCTAAACAATTTCACAATTGGGGATGGCGCACCTCCAACACAAAGGCCCAGATTACAAGACTGGTGGTCGAGCACCACCAGACTCACGGGGCATGGCAGTGGCGATCCAGCTACCACTGCACTGGTGGTCCCACCGCACTGTTAGGACTTTGGCGGTCAGATCTCTATTGCACTGCTGTAGCCGCCAGGGAACCACTGTTCCCTGCTGGTCCCATGGTGGTCTGAGGGCCGCAATATGCTTGGTGGTGCCCTGAGGCACCGCCAAGCATACTACGACTTTCCTCACTGCCAGCGTTCTCAGGGAGGTTCATCTCTACTGGGCCCTCTCCTGCCCTGTGCATGAGGGTGTATTCAGGGGGGCACATGGAAGAAATGTATGACATGGTGCATTTCTTCCTGTGCAGGAATGTGCATTCGGGGTCATGTGAAGGGACTGTTTCAGGTTCACAGTAAGCCTTTTAAATAGCACCACCATGGGATTGCCACTTCACCCGCCTGCCAGACTACAGAAAATGTGTAATCTGGTGGGCTGCCCGCCCTCACACCATTAAAATCCATAATAAAGCCCTTAGGGCCCCCATGCATGCACTCCCATGCACAGGGGTCCTTTCTTTCCTCACCGCCAGTAGTTACATGGAGGAAGCTCCTCCAAGAGACCACTGGTGGGGCAGAAAGTCATAATATGTGTGGTGGTGCCTAAGGCCACCACCAATCCGTTTGAGGCCCTCAGACCACTGCGGGACAGCCATGGAACGCAGTACCCTGGCAGCTGTGGTCGTGTAATGGCAGTCTGACCAGCAAAGTCCTAATAGGGAGGTCAGACCACCGGTGCAACAGTGGTTGGACTGCCATAGCTGCACCCCCGTGAGTCTGGCAGTTCTCATACTGCCAGACTCGTAATCAGGGCCAAGGAGTCCAGACTGAGGTTGCGTTTTTGATGTCTGATGGAGACCAGGCTTTTGGAACATTGTACTAGAGACCGCTCTTAAGCCACTGTCATGGGACAACAGCAGCTCTGTTGTCTTTATTTTCTGCCCATAAACCTTCCAGCCATGCTTCCAGGAGCACAAGTTATCTGTGTTTATTAAACAGTTTGATTAGTGCCTAACTATATTGACCAGACACAATTCCATTGTATTTTGCCCAGGCTTTGAGATAGGAGAGAATAGGGGAAGGTTTTAAGAGTCATTCCGATGTGCCTACTACTCTCTTGAGGCGGTAGGACAGTTGGCTACATCTCCAATTTTTTCAATTTTGTTGTCTGTGTTATCTCTTTAACAACTCAAAGGAATTCATTTTGCTATCTGCGATCACATCTTACAGGCGTTGTCTGCATGTTATGACTATTTTCCCCAATAAATCCAACTGCACTAGAACTGCGCCAAACACAAAAAAAGACATGTTGTGACAAAATGGAGCATTCCAATGGAGCAATTGGTGTATAGCCATGTGCGTGTTTTATAAGTGGTTGGATGTGAGTGACGAGTGGAGCACTGGGAAGCTAGTTTCTTGTGGAATTGTGTTAACATCGTAAATCCAATGGTATTTTGATCTTACTGCTGTGCCCCTATTAAGGTTCTCCTCCAGTTTTGGGCCTTCTGAATAAGGTTCATCTTCATCAAAGAGGTTGAACAAAAACAATAGTTCATGTATTTTATGGTATACATTATGTTTGGGTAGTTAAAGACCTAGCAAAGAAATAGTACCAAACAGTTGTTTCTCTGGTCTCATGGTGTCCCAGGCAAATAATATAATCATAGTTTAATTTTCTTAAGTAGATATGTTGCAACTTTTAGAGATAACAATCCAAAAACATTATAATCTGGGGGTCTACCATTTTTATAATTTGTACTTTGCCCCAGAATGAAAGGTTTAAGTTGGAGCAACGGGAAACGTTAGCAGTCTTCGAATCCAGGAGAAGTTAGAAGTTGTCTTTGACTACGTTCTGGCAGCATTTATACCAAGATACCCAGATATTGAAGTTTGTAGAGATCCACCCCAACAGTAATGGTAATAATGTGGATGCCCCAGGGGCACCCCTGTATTTGGGAAGGATATCACTCTTGCCCCAGTTGATCTTGCACCCAAGGAAGAAAGAAAATATTATCTTCAAAAGAATGGACATGGAGTCATTAGGATTGTACAAATTCAGTAAGATGTCATCTCCCTATAACTTTATTTTCTGTGGTCCCGCCAAATCATCAATACTGTTGCTCTCCTGTGAACAACATATACTAGATCCTTGTAGTTTCAGAGCTAAGATAAAAAGTAATATCAATAGCAGGCAATCTGGGCTAGTTCTCTTCTTCACTTAAAATAGTTAAAAAAAAGCAACCAAAATTGTCCTTTGTTGACAGGGAGTCATTGACCTTGGTGATAAAGTCTGTGCCCAAATCGGCTCTTACTTGTGTCCTGAAAACCCCCATTGTATCAATTGAATGCTCTAGGGAAGGCATCCGCATTGTCCACATGCCTGAGTAGTTGATGAATGGTGCTCTGGTTGCTCCTGGAGAAGGATCCTAGTATGTAGCTTACCTCGGTTTGGCGGCAAACTTCGATATTACTGTATGGGGTCAGTTCACCAGAACAAGTTACAGTATATTAGTGTAAGCGTTGATCAGAGCCATCAGCCTGTAGCAGATTCTATATAGAGGGTCCTTTCCAGGTTAGAATAGGAGGGAGATGGTTGGCCTACTAAATTCTGCAAAATGAGAGGCATTGCTTTCAGCATCCTTTCAGCATCCTTATACACCTTACAAAGTACAGAGCAAAGTCTGTTTTTATCAAGTTTATAAATTCAAGCAAGAGGCCTTCCACATCTGGGGCCGTGCACACAGATATGTTGCCAGTAACATTTAATATTTTCTCAGTTATGATCTTGTATTCCAGACTTACATAGTATTTATCTTGTAAGCTGGATAGGCATATTTGCCATAGAAATTATGGCCCAGAACCACTACTTTTCCACAAAACACAGCAAAGCAACAGAATTTCTTGTTCTTCATTGCACAATGGGGAAAATACAATGAAGAGCCATATCTGTTAAGATTGTCCAGCTGCTGCAATCATCCCCTGTTATAGTGCTCTAATAATACTGCTACCTTGCACGATGCACAGTCTTGCACATTGATGTAGAGGTGAGTGCCCACTGACTACAATAGTTGAGTAAAAACTCATATGCCTAGACAAACTCAGAAAGAACTCACATATTAAAAGTATACTGTCCGGTGCAGTATACATGCAATAGAGGTTTTCTGCAATAATGAACACATTTCTCCTTGTTTATGCATGCTTCAAGTAGGTGTTAATTTCTGATGCAACACCCAGCCTGGGTATCTTAGTAGAGCTAGCTTTGTGTCAAAACTGTGAGTAGTTGCCCTGATCCTCCCCGAAGTGTTTTTTTACTGAGAGAGGGGAACCTTTCGAACACAAGAGGCCTTTTGCACTAGCAGTAAATTCCATGCACTATTTTCCATCACTTTGTGTCGCGTTGCGCCAGAGCAAAGTCATAGTATATCTGTGCCAATTATTGTGCTTTGTAGTATAGGTGAAAGTTGGATAAGTGAATGTAACTGACAGGTAATTTGGTGTTGGATATCCAACATTTAATATGGCTCAGTACCTCTTTTCAGTAAATCAGTCTAACCAGGGATGGCCACAACACTTGCTAATCATCTCCCCCGTGCTGCACTACCTCCAACCACCCCCACTTCCAGTAGGGTACATCTTTCCCAATCTAATTGGTGTCCTGTACCACTCACACATTATATTGTACTGAGTGTCATACCGTGAGTAATCTGTGGGTATATGCAACAAGCGTTCTGGAAAAAGGGTCGTGCACCGCCTATTCTGAAGAATTTTCTACCGTGCTTACATGGGAATCACTCCCCTCCTGGAGTGTAAACGTTTAGACAACAAGTTGCACACCTATTATGTCATAAGTGTGTCTCCCATGGCACCAGTGTTAATGTGCTGTATTCCTACAGCTTTGTTATAACAAAGAAAACTTCATGCGACTGTTCAAATGTTCAAAAAAACTGTATTTAAATCACTTCTCTTCTTAGTAAAATGTTGCAACAATCCTTAAGTTCCAATGCATTTCGGTGTTTACACACACCTTCATCAGGGAACGTCTACAAATGAACAAAACAACATATACATTGTATCAATTCTTTGTAATATTCGTATTTTTACGCGCTGTTAACCGTCTAAACTAATCTTACTGTGGAGGCGTGTTAAGTACCCCTTAAATAAAGTGGTCAGCAAGCGTTCTGCTTATATGTTAAGGTGATCCTAATCGACTCGGCTTGTTTGTATAAATGCTCTAAACTGGATTCCCTCGACCCGCTCCGCTAAAACGTGTAACGTTAAATGCCCAACTTAACCGGCTTTCAATAAATGGGGTTCCCTTCTCTATTAACACGTAGAGGTTGCTCCTAACGTATCTATATCCGCCATTGCTCACCTTTGTTGCTGAAAAGTGTATTCCGCTCGCCGTGCGAGGTCCTGCTATTACGCTCTCGCTGCTGTGAGTGTAGACTAACGCCACGTACCTGACGCATGCGCTCTAGGTTAAACTGGCGTCTTTTTTTAAAACGCTTTTTTTTGTGAATGCAACCAAATTAACTTTAACATTCAATGACTACAAAACTAGGAACGTTCTAAACGTCGAGGTTAATCAGGACTCCAAGGCTCTTCCCTCGCGCAATTACTAATGTTACTGTTGACTGTATATTGATAATAATTACATGTTGGCATAAAGTGAGATGAATCATAAATAACATGTAAATTCTGTTCTGTCATTCAGGCCATTCGGCTTAAGGCTACAAAGATGATAAATCCAATGATTTTCTCTTTTCAACAGATTTTTTTTGTTCATGGCACCTTCTTTTCTGGGTATCACTTCCAAAACACAAGCTCTCAATTGGTTGATGTTGTGGCGTTTCTCAGCAAAATGTGTCGCTACAGTGGATTTTGATGAGTGGGTTCTAATGTTGCTTTTATGTTCTGTTAGTCTCACTTTCAGTTTTCTTTCCGTGTGTCCCACATAGACGCTGCCGCAGGGGCATTTCAATAAATATACCACATTGGTGGTATCACATGTAGCGTTGACCTTAAGAGGTATTTTGTGTCCTTTCATGGGGTGACTAATGTTCGTACCCTTAATGATGTTATGGCAATTAGCACAATTTAAACATGGGACAGTTCCTTTGTATGTCTGGTGGTGGGTAGCCTGCTTGGATTTCTTCAAAAGTTCACCAATGTTTTTTCCTCTCGAAAGTGCAAATAAGGGCTCTTGATCAAATATACCATTAAAGTCTGATTCCATTTTTACTATTTGCCAATTCTTGTGTATAATTCTTTTGAATTGAGTACTCACATTGGAAAATTTACTTACACATGTTATACGTTGTGTTTTAGTGGATGCTTTGTAAGTCAATAGTTCTTGTCTGGTTTTCGTTAATGCTCTTGTCATAGATTTCTGTATCATATCCTCTGGATAGCCTCTTATGGAAAACCTGTTCGCCATGGTCTGCAGTTGTTTTTGGCATGCATCATCCTCGGAGACCACTCTCCTGACCCTGAGAAATTGGGTGTACGGAAGGTGATTTTTCAATGATGGAGGGTGGTGACTCGTATACTGTAACAGATTGTTTCTATCTGTAGGTTTACGGTACAGGTTTGTTGTGATGGTGGCTTTGTTTAACGTGATTTCTACATCAAGGTATTGAATGATGGTATCATTGATGTTCCATGTGAATTTGATTCTGTCGTTTCTTTCATCCAGGATTTTCAATTGTTGTTCCAATGATTCCTGTGTTCCTTTCCAAATGATGAACATGTCATCAATAAATCTCATATATGCTAACAGATGTGTTGCCCACGCTTGGTTGTTATATATATGTTCCTCTTCAAATGATCCCATGAACAAATTTGCGTATGCCGGTGCGGCGCAATTTCCCATAGCCGTTCCATTGAGTTGGATGAACCAGCGTTTGTTATAGGTGAAGTAACTGTTCATGAGAGTGAATTGCATCAATTCCATCAAGAAAATTTGCAGGTTTTCTGGATAAGTGCTATGCAGTAAAGCTTTTTCAATGGCTTCTAGGCCTTCTCTATGGGAAATTGCTGTGTATAGCGTTTTAACGTCTATGGTGGCCAAAATACAGCCTTCTTCCATTTTTACTCCTTGTAGCTTAACCAAAAAATCTGTAGTGTCTTTGATGTAAGATAAGTTTTTGATTACCAGTGGTTGTAAATGTTTATCTATGAATTTCCCCACCGGTTCGTGGATACTCATTTTGGTGGATACGATTGGGCGACATGGAGGGTTTTGTAGATCTTTGTGTACCTTTGGTACTAGGTACATGGTCGGGCTCATGGGATTCTCTTGCATTAAATATCTTTTGGTTTTTTCATTGATTGTCCCTTTTTCTGTGGCTTGATTTAGAATCATTTGTAGGGTTTTGCGAATTTCCTCTGTTGGGTCTTGATCTATTTCCATATATGTGTTGATATCTCCTAGATGTGTGTTTATTGCTTTGTCATAGAACTCTTTGTTCATTATTACCAGTGCACCACCCTTGTCTGCTTTTTGACATATGATTTGTTCATTGTTCGCTATGCTTTCAATTGCTCCAAATTCCTTTTTAGTCATATTTGGGTTTTTAACCCTTTTGTTGGTATTGATTTTATTGATTTCCTGTTTACATAGGTTTTCAAAGAGATCGATCATCTTATGTGATGTAGGTGGCATATAAGTACTGGGAGTCTTTAATCCTTTCAATTCATCATCCCTTAAAGGGGATTTTTCGATTATAACATTCTCAAAGAAATGTCTCAATCTCATTTTGCGTGTTAATTTGAAGAGGCTCACCTCTAGCTCTAATTGGTTGGTATGAGTGCTCGGTACAAATGATAATCCTCGTTGTAGAGTGTTTATCTGAAACTCATTAAACTTCTGATCCGAGATGTTTAACACTAAATTCTCGATGGTTTCTAATGTTGTTTCTTCCTGTCTTTCCTGGTCGTGCAATATGAAGAGATTACGCATTCAACAGACAAAAGAGCAGACACCTTCGCCTTTACGGCTGAAGCCAGTGAGAAAATATACTCACTAATACAATCAGAAATATTGGAACCAAAAGTTACAAGAAATAAGGAACAACAAATCAAACAACTTATGTACTTAATGCGAAGAGAAATTAATCAGCGACTCCATGCGAGCACCATGATTAAATATCATAAGGCACAGCGAATCCCTAGAGGCCTCCGAATCGCCCTGAAACCGTCGTTATGCAAAAATTCAAAACCATTCACCGAACGATGGTATGCTATATTAAACAAATGCAGTTTGGACTTAATATTACTTATTATTGAAGAGCTTGCAAAAATTTTGGATGAACTCAAAACAGAAATTGAAACAGTCACAGAAGAGTTGAAAAAGGGAGTAACAGGAGAAGAGTTACAAAAAATCCTTGAAGACATCAATGCTCAATTGGCACATCACACACAGGAAGTTAATGAACGCAAACTTAGAAAATACCAAAGGGATACCCTCGACTATAAACTGCAAGAAGTTTACACATGGGCAGAAGTTTACGCCAGACGGCGGCAAACCAAACAATACACGTCTCATACAGACACCTCATCAACTGAAAGTGACAGAACAGACAGAGGAAAACCCACTAAAGACTCAACAAAAAACTTTCCCACAGAGAAACCAACAACATCGGAGCCTTTTTTAGAATCAGGTCACATAGAAATAGAAGACCCAGGAGGGGACGCAACAAAAACAAAAGAAACAAACCAGCCACAAACGAGAAACGCCACGACCAGGAAAGACAGGAAGAAACAACATTAGAAACCATCGAGAATTTAGTGTTAAACATCTCGGATCAGAAGTTTAATGAGTTTCAGATAAACACTCTACAACGAGGATTATCATTTGTACCGAGCACTCATACCAACCAATTAGAGCTAGAGGTGAGCCTCTTCAAATTAACACGCAAAATGAGATTGAGACATTTCTTTGAGAATGTTATAATCGAAAAATCCCCTTTAAGGGATGATGAATTGAAAGGATTAAAGACTCCCAGTACTTATATGCCACCTACATCACATAAGACGATCGATCTCTTTGAAAACCTATGTAAACAGGAAATCAATAAAATCAATACCAACAAAAGGGTTAAAAACCCAAATATGACTAAAAAGGAATTTGGAGCAATTGAAAGCATAGCGAACAATGAACAAATCATATGTCAAAAAGCAGACAAGGGTGGTGCACTGGTAATAATGAACAAAGAGTTCTATGAAAAAGCAATAAACACACATCTAGGAGATATCAACACATATATGGAAATAGATCAAGACCCAACAGAGGAAATTCGCAAAACCCTACAAATGATTCTAAATCAAGCCACAGAAAAAGGGACAATCAATGAAAAAACCAAAAGATATTTAATGCAAGAGAATCCCATGAGCCCGACCATGTACCTAGTACCAAAGGTACACAAAGATCTACAAAACCCTCCATGTCGCCCAATCGTATCCACCAAAATGAGTATCCACGAACCGGTGGGGAAATTCATAGATAAACATTTACAACCACTGGTAATCAAAAACTTATCTTACATCAAAGACACTACAGATTTTTTGGTTAAGCTACAAGGAGTAAAAATGGAAGAAGGCTGTATTTTAGCCACCATAGACGTTAAAACGCTATACACAGCAATTTCCCATAGAGAAGGCCTAGAAGCCATTGAAAAAGCTTTACTGCATAGCACTTATCCAGAAAACCTGCAAATTTTCTTGATGGAATTGATGCAATTCACTCTCATGAACAGTTACTTCACCTATAACAAACGCTGGTTCATCCAACTCAATGGAACGGCTATGGGAAATTGCGCCGCACCGGCGTACGCAAATTTGTTCATGGGATCATTTGAAGAGGAACATATATATAACAACCAAGCGTGGGCAACACATCTGTTAGCATATATGAGATTTATTGATGACATGTTCATCATTTGGAAAGGAACACAGGAATCATTGGAACAACAATCGAAAATCCTGGATGAAAGAAACGACAGAATCAAATTCACATGGAACATCAATGGTACCATCATTCAATACCTTGATGTAGAAATCACGTTAAACAAAGCCACCATCACAACAAACCTGTACCGTAAACCTACAGATAGAAACAATCTGTTACAGTATACGAGTCACCACCCTCCATCATTGAAAAATCACCTTCCGTACACACAATTTCTCAGGGTCAGGAGAGTGGTCTCCGAGGATGATGCATGCCAAAAACAACTGCAGACCATGGCGAACAGGTTTTCCATAAGAGGCTATCCAGAGGATATGATAAAGAAATCTATGAGAAGAGCATTAACGAAAACCAGACAAGAACTATTGACTTACAAAGCATCCACTAAAACACAACGTATAACATGTGTAAGTAAATTTTCCAACGTGAGTACTCAATTCAAAAGAATTATACACAAGAATTGGCAAATAGTAAAAATGGAATCAGACTTTAATGGTATATTTGATCAAGAGCCCTTATTTGCACATTCGAGAGGAAAAAACATTGGTGAACTTTTGAAGAAATCCAAGCAGGCTACCCACCACCAGACATACAAAGGAACTGTCCCATGTTTAAATTGTGCTAATTGCCATAACATCATTAAGGGTACGAACATTAGTCACCCCATGAAAGGACACAAAATACCTCTTAAGGTCAACGCTACATGTGATACCACCAATGTGGTATATTTATTGAAATGCCCCTGCGGCAGCGTCTATGTGGGACACACGGAAAGAAAACTGAAAGTGAGACTAACAGAACATAAAAGCAACATTAGAACCCACTCATCAAAATCCACTGTAGCGACACATTTTGCTGAGAAACGTCACAACATCAACCAATTGAGAGCTTGTGTTTTGGAAGTGATACCCAGAAAAGAAGGTGCCATGAACAAAAAAAATCTGTTGAAAAGAGAAAATCATTGGATTTATCATCTTTGTAGCCTTAAGCCGAATGGCCTGAATGACAGAACAGAATTTACATGTTATTTATGATTCATCTCACTTTATGCCAACATGTAATTATTATCAATATACAGTCAACAGTAACATTAGTAATTGCGCGAGGGAAGAGCCTTGGAGTCCTGATTAACCTCGACGTTTAGAACGTTCCTAGTTTTGTAGTCATTGAATGTTAAAGTTAATTTGGTTGCATTCACAAAAAAAAGCGTTTTAAAAAAAGACGCCAGTTTAACCTAGAGCGCATGCGTCAGGTACGCGGCGTTAGTCTACACTCACAGCAGTGAGAGCGTAATAGCAGGACCTCGCACGGCGAGCGGGATACACTTTTCAGCAACAAAGGTGAGCAATGGCGGATATAGATACGTTAGGAGCAACCTCTACGTGTTAATAGAGAAGGGAACCCCATTTATTGAAAGCCGGTTAAGTTGGGCATTTAACGTTACACGTTTTAGCGGAGCGGGTCGAGGGAATCCAGTTTAGAGCATTTATACAAACAAGCCGAGTCGATTAGGATCACCTTAACATATAAGCAGAACGCTCGCTGACCACTTTATTTAAGGGGTACTTAACACGCCTCCACAGTAAGATTAGTTTAGACGGTTAACAGCGCGTAAAAATACGAATATTACAAAGAATTGATACAATGTATATGTTGTTTTGTTCATTTGTAGACGTTCCCTGATGAAGGTGTGTGTAAACACCGAAATGCATTGGAACTTAAGGATTGTTGCAACATTTTACTAAGAAGAGAAGTGATTTAAATACAGTTTTTTTGAACATTTGAACAGTCGCATGAAGTTTTCTTTGTTATAACAAAGCTGTAGGAATACAGCACATTAACACTGGTGCCATGGGAGACACACTTATGACATAATAGGTGTGCAACTTGTTGTTTAATCTGTGGGTATCCCACCAG
This sequence comes from Lissotriton helveticus, assembly GCF_964261635.1. Lineage (NCBI taxonomy): Eukaryota > Metazoa > Chordata > Amphibia > Caudata > Salamandridae > Lissotriton > Lissotriton helveticus. Next base: position 856,986,544 of record NC_136065.1, read on the forward strand.
AGTCCCTGACACTACTCCTGTGCTATACCTAGTGGCAGTTGCTAGCAAACAGTAGTACTGGGGCGGAGGGGGTGTTAGAAAACAGCCAAAAAAAAGAAAAGAGGACTTACCTGCCGACCGCCACTTCTCCTCTGTTCCTGTCTCCCGGTAGCACACAGGTTCCCAGACTCCCCAAAGCCAATCATGACGCTGCTGTCAACAGCATGACAGGGATGTATGACGGTATGACGCGTAACGTCACAACGGGTGCTTTTAAAACGCGTCTTTTACAACGCAAGTCGTAACCACGACTTGCGTTGGGGGCGCGGATAGTAAATAATATAATTTACTATTCCAACACCAGTCCCCGTGGACACTAGGGAAGGTGTTGGAATAGTAAATTTACTATTCTTTTTTCTCTAGTGCCCTCCAGCGCAAGTCGTGGTTACGACTTGCGTTGTAAAGGACGCGTTGTAAAAGTACTGCGGAGTAAAATCTGCGTCGAAAAGGATGTCCCCCGCATGACAGTAACATCACGATTGGTCTGAGTGGCTTGGTTTGCCGCTCAGACAGTGCCAGGGACCCTGGGACTGTTCTCCACCCAGCTGTGCAATATTTTAAAAAATAATTCTCATGCATTCATTAATGGACATTTAATCAATCAATCAATCAATCAAGACATTTATAGAGCGCACTACTCACCCGTAGGGTCTCAAGGCGCTAGGAGGGGGGGTGCCGTTACTGCTCGAACAGCCAGGTCTTGAGCTTCTTCCTGAAGGAGAGGTGGTCTTGGGTCAGGCGCAGGTCGGTCGGGAGGGAGTTCCAGGTCTTGGCGGCCAGGTAGGAGAAGGACCTTCCTCCTGTTGTCGCTCTTCGGATGCGGGGGACGGCGGCGAGGGCGTGGCTGGTTGATCTGAGGTGGCGCTTGGGAGCGTAGAAGTCGATTCGGTTGTTGAGGTAGCTCGGTCCTTGGTTGTGTAGGGCTTTGTGTGCGTGGGTGAGGAGACGGAAGGTGATTCTTTTGTTGACGGGGAGCCAGTGCAGGTCTCTCAGATGTCCGGAGATGTGGCTGTTTCGTGGGATGTCGAGGATGAGTCTGGCTGAGGCGTTCTGGATCCGCTGGAGTCTCTTCTGGAGCTTGGCGGTGGTTCCGGCGTAGAGGGCGTTGCCGTAGTCCAGTCGGCTGGTGACGAGGGCCTGGGTGACAGTCTTCCTGGTCTCGGTGGGGATCCACCAGAAGATCTTCCGTAGCATGCGTAGGATGTTGAAGCATGACGAGGAGACGGCGTTGACTTGTCTGGTCATGGAGAGGGAGGAGTCCAGGATGAAGCCCAGGTTGCGTGCGTGGTCCGTCGGTTTGGGTGCGGTGCCCAGGGCGGGGGGCCACCAGGAGTCGTCCCAGGCGGAGGGCGAGGAGCCCAGGATGAGGACCTCCGTCTTGTCTGAGTTCAGTTTCAGGCGGCTGGTCGTCATCCACTCGGCTACATCTCTCATCCCTTCGTGCAGGTTGGCTCTGGCGGCGGCGGGGTCGTTGGTCAGGGAGAGGATCAGCTGGGTGTCGTCGGCGTAGGAGATTATGTTGAGGTTGTGTTGGCGTGCGATGGCCGCGAGGGGGCTCATGTAGACGTTGAAGAGGGTGGGACTCAACGAGGATCCCTGAGGGACGCCGCAGATGACTTCAGTGGCCTCTGACTTGTACGGTGGTAGGCGGACTCTCTGTGTTCTTCCGTCGAGGAAGGAGGTGATCCATTCCAGTGCCTTCTCCTGGATTCTGATGTTGCAGAGGCGCTGCACAAGGGTGCGGTGGCAGACAGTGTCGAATGCCGCGGAGAGGTCCAGGAGGATGAGGGCCGCTGTTTCTCCGTTGTCCATCAGGGTTCGGATGTCATCGGTGGCAGCGATGAGGGCGGTCTCGGTGCTGTGGTTGGCTCGGAAGCCAGACTGTGAGGGGTCGAGGGATCCATTCGTCTCGAGGAAGGTGGCCAGCTGTTTGTTGACGGTCTTTTCGATGACTTTGGCCGGGAACGGGAGGAGCGAGATGGGACGGTAATTCTTGAGTTCGGTGGGGTCTGCTGTAGGTTTCTTGAGTAGAGCGCTGAGTTCTGCGTGCTTCCAGCTCTCCGGGAAGGTGGCGGTGTCGAAGGAGGTGTTGATAATGTCCCGCAGGTGGGGTGCGATGACAGCGTCGGCCTTGTTGAAGACGAGGTGAGGGCAGGGGTCGGTCGGAGATCCGGAGTGGACGGAGTTCATTGTGCGGATGGTGTCTTTGGTGCTGATCGGAGTCCAGGCGCGGAGGGTGGTGGTGGGTGGCGTTGCTGCGGTTGTGGCGTGCGTTGGTTGGATGCTGAAGCTGTTGTGTATGTCCGCGATCTTGTTGTGGAAGTAGGACGCGAGGGAGTTGCAGAGGTCTTGCGACGGGGTGATGTTGTTGTTTCCGGCGTTGGGGTTTAGGCACACTCTCAGTGGAGATGTTGGTAATAAGGCATTAAGTCGACCCAAATGGCATGAATAGTTTTCCTAAAGCACTCAGGTTTTACATCTCAGCTTCCCTTTAAGCAGGAGCACATTCCCAGTGCTGGAGTTGTAGGGGTAATGGAGGTTTCTGACTTATCAATGGAAAAGCCCCTTCTGCAAGAATCAAATGCTTTGAATTTACTCTGGTGAAAGAGATCTTTCAGAACACAATAAATCTCCTACTTTTCCTTTCATTAAGACCCTCCACCCAGATTTTTAGGAGTACGGGAAAGTTATGATTGTAGGATTTCTTGCCAGTTCATTCCAAGTTCCCGGGAGTGGATGCAAAATGTCTGAAATTTAGCCATCAGCCGGCCTATGTTACTTTTGCAGAAGGAAAACCATTGGACCCAGCACAGCAGCATCTATATCAAAATCAATGATTTCTAGACGCTCTCAGATACCAATCAAATGCTATACATAGATGGGCAGCTCTGAAACAACTTTCTAGAATGTGGAGCTCAGACCCCTCGCTCCTTCTTAGATCGCATCAAGCTCCTCAAGGTTCTGAGTTTCTTGGCCCCTATTACAGAGGAATCCCAAATCTGCTGTACTTTGCCACGTATTGCTTAACTAAGGCCACTGGCAGTGCTTAAAATGGATGCAATCATTTATATAGGTCATTCATTTTGAATGTTAGAACCCTTCCCAGGCAGGAGACAGACTGCAGTTTCCACCTCTTGAGCTTGTTCTCGATGTCTGAATATAAGGATAGGTAATTTACCTTGTACAGTCCCTCAACCTTCAACGTTTTGAATACCCCTAAATATATTATCTTATTCGTCACTCATCTGACAGGAGATCAGATGTCCGACACCATTTTCATATTTATCAATATTTAAATTAAATCCCGAGATAGCCCCATAACTTTCCTGAATCTTTAGCATTTCGAAATTGACTTTTATAGACTCCAAAATCTCAGCATAATGTTACCTGCAAACAGATGCATCTCTTGAAGTAGTCCTTAAAAGAGTTTTCCGTTCTAAAGAAAAGAGAGCAATGGGTAACACTGTCTCATAACCCTGGATAAGATAAATTCTAGTAATCTATCCCCATTTACCAATATTCAGGCCATAAAGGCAGCATATTTATACATTAAGGGTAAAACACTCATCCTATCCACGACACATCTGAAGAAGGACCAATCCACTTGAACAAACACCTTTTCTGCATCTATCAATAGAATGGCCATATGGGTCCCATTTGCTGTTCACTGTGACGATAGACCCACTAGCAGCTTAGTTGAGGCTAAAACTACAAAAAACGGGTATAACCATTGGCAGATGGCATCTACGGGGTCAAGCGTGTGCGCAAATAATAATATAAAAAAATAAAACACTTTCCAACATGCGTCCTCTGCTCCGGATTTCTTCTTTCACCTCAGGAAGTTGAATGGATGCTGCAACTCCATTAACCAATCCTGACACTTCTCACATGCTGTTAACCAGCATGAGAACAACCCACTGATTGGAGGGAGCAGCCTGTCGCGGCGCTCCATGGCGCAGTGGAGTCCTGCACTTACTCTAAACCCAGCTGTCTTAAGACAGCTGGGTTGAGAGATTTAAAGTGTGAATGTGTGGCTGGCCGTCTTAAGATGGCTGGACAAAGTGACAAGCACACTTTAAACAGTGCGCAGACAGCCCACCCTCCTCCCTGCTGCTGGTGCCACTCAGCAGGCCCTGCCCCGTCCTGATGCTCTGTTCAGGACGATGAAAAATAAAATGGTAATAAGTTCCCATTTTATTTTTTATTTCTGGGGTTTTCGGTGGAATTTAAGTGGGGTATTGCTACTCTCCTCCAATGGCGGAGCAGCGCCTTGATACAACAATAGCCCAGACGGAACAATAGTTTGATTATATGGCAATGATATGCTTCTTTATGTAACTAATAGTGAAACCTCGGTAAAGATAATGATAGAAAAAAAAGAGGGGTTATGACACACACCTGCACTAGAATGTAACTAGGAGGAACCACTGTTGTATTCATTAACTGATACAATAGATAGGTGAGACGGGGCCCTGGAACAACTTCTGATTAAATGGCACAGGAACCCTTTCAGATATCTGCAAATACAAATAATGATGAATCAAACACTATGGGCCTGATTATGACTTTGGCATTGCTCCTAATATGACGGACGGTGTGACCACAGCTTTGGTGGTGTGTCGGCGGGCGGACCCAACGCAGCACCGCTAAATGTCGTAGTCACACTGTCCGTCAGATTAGGAGTTTCCTCGTTTCTGGAGGGCTGGTTTTTGGAGTTTCCACAGCTATGCCTCAGAAATTGGGCAACACAATGGGAACACTAACAACAGTTCTTGCACGGCATGGACTGAAAAGAGTATGCTGTGCAGGAACTGGGGTGCATAAACACAGGGGGGCACAATTTGTGCCCCCTGCATGCATCCCGATAAGGAAGAGGCACAGGGGGCCCTGTAGGGCCCCCTTTGTTTTCTCTCCGGCATGGTGTTCATAAAGTAGGAATTCCATGACACTGCCGGCAGAAAGGAAACTCGTAATATGCTTGGACAGACTTCTGCGGTCCCACTAAGCTTATTGCATCCTGCTGACTGCAGCAACACCTCCAGTGAATGGCGAATCCCTGGTGGCTGCAGCGGGTTGTGGCAGTGTGACCATCTGAATAGTAGTAGAGTAGTCAGGAAACAGCAACCGCTGTGCCCGCACAAGTCTGGTTGTCTGTGGACTGCCCGACTCGTAATCAGGCCCTAAGTTATACCTGGGATATATAAAACATAATAGAATCAATAGGACAAATGATAATACTAACACTGTCACTGGTAGGGAGAACAGTCATTGAAGATCATTATCCTGCAACAATATTTGCATAGTTCCAAAGCTGCATGGTGACCCACCCAAAGTTAGTATTTGACTGGCTAAACAAAATGATAATTCAATTGCGATGGGGAAATAAAAGGCACAGTATCAGTCTGGAAGCAATGAGGAAACTTAAGGAGAAGTGGCACTTCCAGCCCCATGATATGAAAAGATATTATCTTGCTTCACAGTTATAACGTGTGGTTGCATGATTCAGAGACAGTGAACTGCTAAGTTGATCCTATAGAGAGGCATGCAGAGCAGATTGTCACGTCTGAACCTACCATATAGAGTAGCTAAACAGGACCAAAGGTACCTATACCTTTTTTGAAACTTTCATTGAACATCACAGAATTGTGTTACTGTCAAACTGCATTCCACAAGGTTTAGGAAATTTATTTTAAGTGATGAACTGTGAGATATTCAGTTGTGTTTAAAATACCAGGGGGTTTCAAAATATAATTGATGACATCATGAAAAGGTAACATTTTTATAATGCATGTTTTTAGTTTTTATTTTTCAGTTTTTGCTTAATTAATGTTTGTATTGAATAAATTGTCAAAATCAAAGTGAAACAAAACCTTGAAATTTGAAACATTTTAATAGTCCTGTCTCGATATTGCTAACACTAATACAAGTGTGAGTCAAAGTTGAGGGTCGGTTGTACTAGAATGCCTCTTCATGCACAAATGAAGATTCTTTTGAACACGTTATTGACTTGGCAGGTAAAGAGCATGTAGATCATTAGTATAAGGCTGCCACCAAGACAGATTCCAAATTTTTTGAGGAGTGGTGGTAATTTGGAAGACTTCATTCCACTCTCTGTGGTTTACATATATGTAGGCTTTCCTGTTTTCAGTTTCTATTTTTGGTAAATTCTGGTGGGGTTTTTTCAGTTTTTTCAATATTTTAAAAAACAGTTGTGATCAGTGGTTACACATTTTCGCGCCACTAAAAACAACGGAAAAAGTGTTTTTCCGCTGTTTATGGAACATTTTGCTTTTATTATTGCTTGCTTTCTGCACTGAAAGAACATGGTATATAGACAGTGTACTTATAGTGTATATGAGGTCCAAATAGATTTTTGCAAATTAATCTTATTGTAGTACACCATACAATACTTCTTCAGAGAGTGTTTGGGTCATGTGGGCTCGCTCTTTCCTTCCCATGTAAACGTCTGCGAAAAGGCCCTCTCAGCATTCTTAGCCCATTGGGCTGAGAACCATCAGCTAAGGGACACAGTTGAGATGACTCTTTCTTTGATGCCACATAAAGCACAAAATGATAAATATTTGTGTTTTAGTTCCAGTGCATTAGAAACCAATGCACCAGAATGGACTAAAAAGTCAATAGCATCCCTCATTAACTCTTAACATTGTAAAGATGCTTTCAGCATACCATCTAACAAGTGGAAAGGATCTACTACAGGGAATAACTTCAGCTCGGGTATCAATTTTGACACAACTTTTTTATATACGTAGCTGAATCACTGCAAATACAAACAATATCCCTCCAATCTTTGTTGAACTTGGAAAGAACCTTTTTTGCAGAGCATTACAAGTGACACTGCGTTCCATGTTTTCCAAAAGTCTGGTGTCATGTTTTCACCACTATCCCAGATGATTGGTGATATATATATTTGTCACTATATCTTGCATTGAATGTTTACAGCCTGAGGTGTTGACAATTCACCTACTATCAATACTGACCCACTAGAAACTATGGTCTGATGTATTAAGGGTTTTTACCCATTCTCTGTGGGTAAATGTGATGACACATATTAGGAAAGATTTTTATGAAACCAGCCATTTTACCTATCGCTGAAAGAATCAAATGCAGCCAAAATATCAAATATGAGTTTGATATTTCCTGATTCTCTAAATTTTATAAAATAATTAAACTAGACCTAAAACATGAAACTAAACCCTGCATCTTTAGACCAAAGGCCACAAAACTGAAAAAGTAAAAGGAAGAAGAAACAATATTTGAGTGGCATCCCTAAAGAACAAAACTCAAGCAGAATAGTGTTAGCCAGTCTTTCTTACTGCTACTTGTAAAACATAGTTATATTGTATTGACGCCTTCAGGAAGAAAAAAATGACCCTTTCACTCTCTTTTTCCTTTCTTTGAATGGCATTTAGTTTGTGGTTGTCCAGGTGTTTTTTCAGTGTTTATATGTTTTCACCGGTGAGGGCTATTTTTCTTTCAGTGGGGTTTTATCAGTTATTATAGGTTTAAACCTTAAACCCCACAGCCTACATATATGCCATACACCATCAGCGGTGGCCAGCATTGATCGAAGGTAGGGGGGCAGGTGGGGAAGGGATGAGGACATGGTGAAAGCAGGGATTATTATAAAAAAAATGTAATGTACCTTCTTGACGCTTCCTCGCTGTGTCTCTCCTCCGTAGTCCTCCCTCGCTGGCCTGAACAAGAAGCACAGCCAGGATCCCAGCAGCTAATCACAACTCTGCCTTAGCAACCTTCTGCGTTGTGATTGGTCTGACCGCCGTGTTTCGGCGCTCAGATGCTGACTGAGAGCCTGGACATGTCCTCCATGCAGGCTGTAATGCAGCCTGCATGGAGCACATGTGAAGTGCACAAGACTGTTTGGCCAGCACGAAAAGGCAGTCCAAGCAGTCATTCTGCACTTAGGAGGGTACTACCACTCCTCCCCTGCCCCCACCCCTTCACACAAAGCTGCCCGAAGTAGGATAAAATAAAATTAGAATAATGCATTATTATCATTTTATTTTCCCTTTATTTCACTGCTAAAAAGCGGTGGGGCCACTGTACCCCATGTGTCATGTATCCAGTTTCTGTGGACATGTACTCCAATCTCCTTGTGTTATGTTCTCTACTCTGTGGTTTATATTCCCGCACTCAGTGGATTATGTTTTCAATTCACTGTGAATGCTGTATTATACTGTGTGGGTTAAGTCTCCACTTCATTCGTGTTCCTCTATTGGATGGATTTAGACTCAGGATCTCACTCATCACATGGCATGCTGCACCCTGTGGCAGAGCGAGAAATGGAACAGCATGTACCCTGTGTAGGGTAGTCGATCACAAGAAACAAACGAGCTAAAATAATTGAGACCAGAGTACACAGGCTAGTGTTAGGAGTGTTCCTTTTATAGGACACATATATTGTAATAATTATAGCTCTTTGAAAAGGAGGAAAACAAGGAATAATGAAGTTCATTCACACAACAAGTTTCTAATAACGTTCAGTGATTACAGCTCCATCCAGAGGGTAATTTCTTCTGTTTCTCACTGCAGCTCATGCAGACAATTCAGTCATTACATTGCTTCCTACCCGACCTAATCACAGCCGTGTGACTTGCTGTCATGTATCAGTGTACCAATGGATCTTTATGCAATAGACGAGATGGCAGCCATGTGTCTCTCACTACAGTTTATGAAGAAAAAAGCAAGAGTTGAATCTGTCCAGGAGACTCACCATCAGCCCCAATCTAGAGATAGCACATACAGTCAAAGGACAGAGCCATAGCTCTCTGTTTCTTGCAGCACGTAGAACAATGTGGCGACTACAACTGTTTAATTCAGTGTTTCAGGAAATGTGGGTCTCCACATGGGACCTGATTTTTGGCGGGTTGTGAAAGTCCAAGCAATAAATAAAGATGCCATTAAACTCTGTATTTAACTTGTCGGTCAAATGTCAGGCTATGTCTTCTGAGAAATTGCTGCTCATTTTTTTAACATGTGGATTGGTGTGCACAAAATTGTTTCACTTTACAGTCAGAGAAAGAAAAGTAAAGAGAATTATGTGACAATCTTGCTGGGGTACAGAAAGTGTGAACAGGAAGGCTGTATCATGTATGTTTTTGTAACACAAAATGTAACACACATTAAATAACTGTACACATTTAGCAGTTGGGAAAGCAAAAATGAAGCATACTTTTTGTAGTTTTGAAGTGTGATGGAAACAACTATTTAAGGACCCGATTACAAGTTGGGTGGTCCATGGGACTGCCAAACCCCTGGTGGCAGTCCGTGGACTGCCAGACTGGCAATCCACCCACTGCATTACAAGTAGGGGTGTTGGGCCACCACATGACCGCTGCTACCGCCGGGATCCTTGAACCCGGTGCAGTGGCGCAGTGGTCTGAGGCAGCAATTAGCTGGCAGTACCGCTGCGGCACAGTCTAGCATATTACGAGTAGCCTCATTGTGACCCTTTCCATGGCGGTGAGCCCCTCTATGGTAAGGGTGATGGTAAGACAATTCTGGGTGTCCACACAGGGCCTTCTGATGCCTCAGTGCATGGGGGTGCCTGCAGGGGGCACATATTACACCCCACTGTATTTTGCACTCCCTGCTCCTGCTCAGAAAGAAATGCATAACATTACGCATTTCTGTCCTTGCAGAAACAGGCTGCAGCGTTCCTGATTCAGTGCATTTCTAAGGCTCTCCTATGAGGCTTAGAAAGGCAACGATTTGGGAATGCGGCCCCAAGACCGCCTGCCTTGATTATGCTTCTAATTCAGGCTATGGGTTTATCAGTCAATAAAATACAAAATATTTTTATTGCTGAATTAATAAAAATCCTTACAATAAGAAAGGTATCAGTCTTGCTGGCCCTCTGCAAGACTGCCAATTTTCGTAATCATGACCTTAATATGATCAAAACAAATCAAGGCACTTGGTGATACACAAATGATGAATATTGACTGAAACCACATTTCCACAGATTTTCATTGGTGTTTAGTATGATTTTATTATTTAAACTGTATGTCTGTGCAAATGTAACAGCCATTTTAATAGAAAATGTGCTGTCTGTAACTGAGAGTGCAATGATACATGAAGTTTCAGTTACATTAAAAAGATCAGCCGCCTCAGGGCCATTAAAGCTAGGTGGGTTGCAAAGGTTTGCTGTTCTAAAAAGTGGGTTGTGGTTCTAAAAAATTTGGGAAGCCCTGGTCTGATTGATAACTCTGCTGTTTATTTGGCTCTCAGACCATGATGTACGGTCCAATGATTGCAGTTCAATTTGAAATCCTGCAGCTCTAACTAGCAATTTCTACGGCCAGGGACCTGCCAAAGCTGGGCGGGGCCCCGGAGCCCCCCGCACCGTGAAGTCTGCAGGTGTTTTTGTTATGCCACTGCTGCAAAATTCTCCACCAATAGATCCTTCAATAGCACAGTGACCATGAAACATGGAATTTTGCTGCCATATTTCTTCCAATTTGAAGACAGTCATACTACAATTAATTAACTCAAATAATCACTGTGGCCATCAAGAAAACATCTATGCCATTGCAGCGTCTCCAAATGACCTGCACATATGCACAACTCAGTCTAGTAAGGGCAAGGAAACAGGTTTTCTAAAATATAAAATGTCTGTAAGGTGTCTAAATCAGAGCCACATGTGGTGCAGACCTTGTCATCCTAATGCACAATATATAGAACACATGTGACACACAATACTCAAGAATTGCAGTGTAGTGGATGCATGCTAACACACTACAATGGCAGGACATTAAATCTAGCAAAGGCTTAACGCTCTGTACATGAATACAAAGGTGTGTTAATGCAGCGGCACCACCAGCATATTACTGAGGCCCTCACCGCCGCACCACCACCAGGAGCAGTGGTTCCCTGGCGGCTGCGTCCGTGCAATAGCGGTTCAACTGCCCAACACGTAATGGAGAGTTTGGACTACCAGTGCGGTGGTGGCTGGACCATCACCACCCGCCCCAGCAAGTCTGACGGTCCTCAGACCACCAGACTTGTAATTAGGCCCTTGGTCACTCATAACTACGGCCAAGTAATTCACTACATAAAAATCAAAAAATGCAAGGGATACAAGTCCCAATGCAAAGTCTTGCACCCAAAAAATATATTAAAGGACAAAAATTATGATATAATTTTAAGACAATGATAAAATCCCTATAAAACACACTGCGGAAATGTTGAAAAAATATTAATTGATTTAAATAAACAAAATAATAACTTCAAACATTGAATCCACCAGTACTAATCCTATAGTAAAACTATTTAAAAAATGATCAGAAGAAAAACAATCACAAATGCAAAAGATCAGATCATTTGAAACTTTACACTCATACGAATCACATTGTAAAAATATAGCAGATGCAATTACAAATATAAATTGTTGATGAACTATGAAAAATAAACCATGACTTATCTAACATCCAACACTACTTTACTCATGCTCAAAGACTCGCCCTTAAGCATTGTATGTCCCAAACACACATATGAGCGCATAAACATGCAAGCACACACACACACACCCACACACACACATAAAATGCCACACAACATAAATGTAGGTATAAGGGTTTGCAGCACAAGAGCACAAAGGGAATATGTCAGAAGCTAAGGTAGGTCATCTGTTTATGTGCTTCCAGTAATAAAGTTTATCAGTCATGTATTATTTTCCTAGTGACATGCCAGTTTCCCTATTTTTGTCCATAGGTAGATCTACATAACGTATGCAGAGCCCTCTATGTAAAAGCACATTTGGCGTACTTTCACTGCTAGCTGTAAATCTCTGCTCAGAGTTGCTGAATGACATCTAAGCATAGACTTACACTCAGATCTAGGCATAAGTGTATATTTTTGGAGGGCACAACCAATTGATTCACTTTTGTGGATTAGAAACTTGGGGACCATATTTATGAAGATTGTGCTGCAGGGCAGCACAGCAAGTCACCAAGATGCACTGTCCTGTGTCATAGGTAAAGGGCAGGAATGTGCTGTATTTAAGGCAAACAGCACATGTCTGTCTTTTCCCTTGTACTGGCACATAATAGACCGCCTACCGCAGACGCAGGAACCCTTGCGCCATGGTGCAAGGGTGCCTTTGTTACAAGCAGGATTGTTTTTTTGCAGGAAGGGGTACCTTTGCACAAAAACATTCCTTAGACAGAATTTCCTCTTTCTTTGTGTGTTGCAAAATACAGCACACATAGAAAGTGGAAGTAGTGAGGAGCAATAATGATATTTCTCCTTGTTACTGCTCTCCAAGGTAGATGTATCTTTACTTTCCCAGGTTTACCAATTTTGGTTAGTCTGGGAATGCGTCAAAAACCAAGGGAACTGCATGGTAACACCCACAGCACTCCCATGGAACGCCTCCCTTTTGCAGAGTAATGTAACGCGACAGCTTGTGCTGTGTTGCATTACTTCATATTGTTGAAGCCACTCAAAGCCACGCAAGTGTGGCTTAAAAAATATGCATTAGAGGTTTGTGTCATGTATGTACCACATTGCTTTGTGCTGACGGAGGGGATGATTAATTAGGGGCAGGAGGGGCCAGGGGACTCAGAGCAGCCGCTCAGAAGCCGCGCTGGGGAGACCGTGAGAGAGAACTAAGGGAAATGGCACACCTTAATTTGTAACCGGTGCTCTTGGAACGCTTGCTCTAAAAACAGGAAAAAACATATATATGAGCCACTGGAGACGGAAGCCTGAGAGTTGTACAATTTATTTGAAGACACAGCTTCTAGAAATAATCAATGATAGCATAAAAACCACGCAGTACTTGGCCCTGTACCCAGCATTCTCTCGAAAGTCACATGGACCAGTTTGAGTTTTTACAAAGTACAGTTTGCAGCTGCTATGAGAGAGGCTTTGCTTTAAGTACACTTTAGAGCTGAGGCAGATTACATAGAAAAAGGTTAAGCACATATTGGTACACACACCACTGTATATAAAGTCATATCCTGCAAATACATGTTAAACACTTCTAATGCAGTGAAGATAAAAACAAGGTCAGAGAAAACATAGCAAATATAACATTTCAGATGGCGAAATTTAACTGGAATGCAATAAGGAAAAAGTATTATAAAGCAAAGTATACAATGGAGGAGCATAGCCTAAGTACATGGAACAAGGGCTATCTCGAGTAACCCCTGGGAAAAACTCCTGTCCGACACTCAAGTGCAGACGCGGAGTAGTTCAACGATACTCTGGCGGACCAGCCTTTTATATTGTTCAGGGGTGAGGGGCCTATGGTCACGCTATATCACGTCACCTCGAACCACATATCCTTCTGTCGCCTCTCACACCCCTGTCTGGTGACTTTCCCATCATTGGTGTAAATGTGACTACCTTCTCGTAATTGTGTGGCACATACGTTAGCCTAGACTGAGTTCCTGCCATTCTGACTGGAAGTTTGTCATTAATCAGAAATGTGTTATTGTTGCTTCGAAAGGGTTCTATTCATGTGTCAATCAGGCAGTTTGCGATAATATTTCGCCACAATTATCCTTAGTTTATCGGATATCTTGCTTGACGTAGTTGCGGTGCGAGCTTCCCTTATTCTATTCATGGCTTAGGTGGGGGACGTGGGGTATGTTGCAAGATTTATTGAGGAACTTGACTTCTACAGCTTGTGGGAAATATACAATGAGGTGGGGCCTGGTAGGGGTGCGGGTCCTTGCAGACAAGAGCAGCTGGGTGAAGCTTGGGTCAGACCTGCTTTCTGCTTCTGCTTAAGCTAAGAGAAAATGGCAGTGCTCAGGGCAACGTAACTGAGGCCTGTAACTTCTAGACAGCAGGGCCTACACAGGGGTCATGTCGTGCAGGTGATAGGTGTGTCCTTGGATAGCTATGCAGGTAAAAATTCACCCTCCAACATTCCCCCCTCTGGTTCAAATTATTGAACCAATCAACATCATTGAACATCATACGAACTGCATACTTAGCCGGAAACGGGGGAAGTGGCCAGGGCGAGTTATAAAGAAGTAGCTCCTAAATCCTCACCTGGTCCTCCTAGTCTCTTACACATTGTCTCATAGGGACGTACCAAGTCTCTCCCTGAGAGAAGTGGTGAGCCACCATGTACTGGGGACTGGTACTGACTTTCAGAAGGAACCTGCTCTAAGTGAGGGTCGGGGACAGTACGCTCTATGTTCAACACTGCTATCTCTACATCTTCCCCTTGTCCCCTGTGCATACCTGTGTTCACATCTGTGTAGTTCATCTCAACTCTTTTAGACCTTATTTTTCTAACATAATGCAACATAATCTGTGTTCCGAAATACACAACTACAAGCACGCATAATATAGGCATTATAAATTTTAGTACTGCAGATACCCATAAAGGCGTCCAGTCCAAGTTGGACCAATTACTTAAAACATCTGCTTTTGCACTTCCATCCTCAGGCATCTGTTGTCCCAAATTGTCCAAGTCCCCAATGGCCTTTGTAAGTGTTCTGTCATCCGCATCATCGGCCAATATCAAGGCACAGCAGAACGACCTTCCCCATCCTGGCGCATCCACCACTAGTCATCGCAATTAACTGGTCTAAAACATAGCGTTGTTCCAGGACCACGAGTCTCAAAGGTCGTAGTTCTTCTTTCACGGCGTTGAACCCATCACGGGTGTTGTTAACAAGCTGCATCAGTTCATATCTCGTTACTTGGAGCCATCAGGCATTGGCTTTGGCCTGGAACATGGGGATAACTCCCCCAAGGTAAAGTTCAGCATCATTGATATCTTCTGGAATCTCATGGAATGTGTCATCTGAGGAGTACTTTTTGACTTCTCTTTTTCGGTGGTGGAGCAGGGTGACATCACCTGCCATAGGGTGTGTATGGATGTGGGAAATGTTCGTTGCTGGGACGACGAGATGCCATCCAAGCATCGTCACGATAGAACAAAGTCCTTGCCATTGGGGAGGCAACTGCAGATACATATTTTCTCCGCAGATCCGTAGATGCCAATGAGGATGGATGTGCCGTACTTCAGGTTCGAATTAAATCTAGTGCTCTTGCAATTGGCATTCCTGCTCACAGGTACCGTCCCATTACCTAGGAAGCAAAGGAGAGGAGACTTTTAGCTTGTATGCTCTTTTCTGTGTGTATGGTGTACCATTACTGGATGTGTATCCTCTAGTTTCCCTACCCCATATCTCAGCACACTCCCTCTCTATCTCCTCATTTAAATTATATTTGTGCTCTTGTCCTACAGTTGTGCTACCTAAGGAGGCTGCCTTACATATCAAGTCATGTGGACCATTCCATTTGATATTGAAATAAATGCTGGCCTTCAGGTGTAGAATAGGTCTCCACTGACAAGGGCATGTGTCATGGGTGTTGTTACATTGGTGATGTTCAGGTGAGTGGCATTCGGATGTGGGTGTTGGGAAGGTGAAGTACTCTAGTTTCTTATAGTGATGTTCCCAAATCTGCATTATGTCGGCAGGTACTTTCATATCACGGTAAACCTCCATTCTCCTTTCAATTTCCAATGTATTAGTCATCACCCTGAATGTTACATACTAGTCATCCCACTCTGTGGTATTTACGAATGCATCATCCACTTTGGCTGAGTGGAGCTGTATCTGACCATGTATGCGGCAAAGAAACAGGTGTAGGAGACATTTGGCTGTGGGTGGTGGGACTTATTTAGGAAAGAGCAATCTATCTGCGCCTACAGCGTGTGGAACTGTCTTTTGGAGATTACTGATCCAGTCTGGAATTTGCAAAGCCTATTCTTGCTTACGTTGGATACACGATGTATATCTAACTGGCACTATCTCGCCACTCAGTCTATGTCTAAGACTTCTTTTATTTTGACGGGATCGTCTTGGTGTACCTGGCACAGTGGGGGTCAAGATGATATCGAGTGCCAAGTCCCTTCCTGTAGGGTCAGCATGGGGTACAGAAGGTGTCAAGACAGGCACAAAGGTGTCATAGCTACTACTGGTGCTTTTCCCAGTTTGCTTGTTACCAGGAAGTGTCTTAGGCATGGGTAGCTCTGTGGTCGTGACAAATTTAATATTACTAGTAGCTCCTCTCTCTCTCTCTGATCGCACTGCTAACCAGTGAATTGCTGTTACTGCAGCTACAAACATAAAAAAGAAAATAATAGCTGTACATATCTTTTTAATTGAAATCTTGACATGGAGGGTTGTTCTGTTGCTGCGTCTCAGTCCGTAGGCCATCATACGATCTCCACTTCCTTGATCTTGGATCGTTAACTGGCACATGATGTCTTCTTTGCTGTCAATGCTCAGATCTTGGACGGTGACGGGTGGAACCTCAAAAAGTTCATTTGCAAGTGTTCATTGAATTGAAATTTTTCCACTTCCGAACTGCTTCATAAAAAGATGTGTGTCCCAAAGCAGATAGGCGGAAGTTTATCAGGGATAGGACTCTTGTCTTTGTCTTCGATATCTGAATGAAAAAGAACTTTGGAGCACGCATTAGTGCACATAAATGAACAATTCATCGCTTACAATATCAGAAGAGGGCCCAGTGACTTCTTTTTAAGTCTTGCGGAGAGAATAACCACATCTATTGATCTGTCAATGACAAGCCGGTGAGACTTGAACAGGCCGTTAAGGCTCTTACCCTAACATTGTCACAGTGCCTGAAAAATGAAAAATTAAAATAAAAAAATGACTGTCACTGTCACTGCGGGTCACTGCAACAGCATCCAGTAATCCCCAGTGACATATGACCTCATGAAGTAGGAAGGTAGCTGCGGCCTTCGCTTCACAATGGACACACGGTCCAACTCAAATCCACCGTGAAAAAGGGCACACCACTAACATGATGTGTCTTTATCTTAGGCATCTGTCTCTCTAAAAAGGACTCTAAAAGGACACAAAGAGTTGTACCTGTTCATGTGCATTGGGAATGAACCACTCTGTCTGCAAAGTAGTGGACATGATATCACAAGGGACATGTGTAGGAAGGTGTAACTGAGTGAGTGCTATTTGTAAAAAGCCTTCCTATCCTTGTGTGCCTGAAAATTTAAACAAATAAAATCTTATTCCTGTGTACTCCCCTCTTCTTCCACAGCTCTTTTCCTTCAGGTGGGGCACTTCCCTGTATCTCCCTAAGGTGCAGCTGTGCAATGAAATCATAGTGCTGAGCATTGCTTATTCCCTGCATTCGTACTTTTAACATTGAAATCTACTGTATTTCTGCATTAATTTGCTTTTCCCTAGCACTGGGCATGTGTGAAGTAATAGCTGTACACGGCAGTGCATATCTGGAAACGTATTCCTTATCTCTTCTTATTGTTTGCTGCCAACTACAGGAAGCCTGTTTCCTGTTTTGGCTCTACGCCCAGAATATGCAGTCTGGCCAGAAACGCTACTTATGAACATGGCCCGAAAATAAAAAGAAACTCTATTAATTTGTCTGTATTTTATAATATCTGAAAACATGTGTTGTCTCTATTTGCAATATGCAAAATATACGTGTTGTATTATAAAATAAAGATGGCTTATTTGTAATGCACATGTTCACTCACAATGGTGTATTGGTAATAAACAGCAGATCTTTATTGTATTCCAACTCAAGGTATTCTTTGAATCCACCTTAGAAGGATGAAATGCTCTAGCAGCACATGATCTCGTAACTCGTGATATTTATTTATCTGAAAAGAAGTGTGGTGCAACTAGTGTGCATTCCATTCCATCATTTTATCTCTGGCTTGTGCCTGTGTCAGCTGCTGCTGAATTTTGGGACGTGTGAGTGAATCATTCTATTTAGTTGCTCAGTCTTGCATTATTAGGTGAAATTTACAGTGTGTGTGTGAATTATATGTGACCATTCACATAACATAACTATCTATTTCTATATAGAAAATGCAAACATAAAATTGACAGTCTGCGTGCATTTGGGAACCGTAAAGGGCATTGTGCCATTTTCATTGAAACATATTCTCATATTTAATTTGGCCATCAGACCATGTGGACTGTGGCGTATAAAGTAGACGCTGTTGAATACTTTTACCTCCCATTTCTATTTGTACTGACTCTGTGAAAGGGACCCTTAATATCGCCCCAGAGAAATCTAGTGTGTTTGCGCTCTCGTTGGAGATGGGCAGTGCCCACTCCTTGATACAGGAGAATGTGGCACCTGTGTCAATCAAAAAACTATACATGTTATTAATCCTGACATTCACAATGGGGTCCTCTCTAATGTCAATAAGGGAAACACTAGAGTTGGCTGTGGGCTCATCCTAACTTGAATTGCCTCCAGCCTTGTGCTGCTGGATGGTGCCCTGTGAAACCGAATTGATGGGGGGCAGTACTGTAGCTCCCTGTGATACAGGAGCTTGAGTCTGGGACACCAGTTTGTACACAGGCATGTGTTGCTGAGGTACCTGTTGTATCTGATGTGTTGTTACCTGTCTTTTACCTCCTGGCACATTTAAGGCACTTTGTGAAACATTAGTGACAGTAGTCACTTGACTCACTGGTGAAGCTAGCCTAACTGCATCATCAAGAGTCTTTCTTTTCTTTACTTTCTGCTGTTCTAATTCCGCAGCTGTGTTCTCAATAGCTGATTGCCTTGTTTGTGACATTAGATATCCAATGTCTGAGACATCTGGAAACTTCTGGCGCAGTTCGTTCCATAGCGCTGATCTTATTTTATTGAAAGGATCACCTTCTAATTCTGAATTAGTGGTGCAAAGCCTTGTGTCGATGCGTGAAAACATATCCTCTGCATCCTTTCCAATCAGGGATGTGAGCAAACGTCTCATATCCCAAATAGCCAATGACACACCTGAAGTGTCATTCTCAAAGGCTTGTATCCACTTTTCCGCACCCTCTGTGAGGGGTGGGAGTTCTCTCTTCACTTTTTCTTTGTCCGTTAGGGACCAAGTTACTGAGGAAGGGGGGTCATTGACCTCTTTGGACGGCAGGGGCAGCTGGTGTGTTACCCCTGTCGGTCTTGTGTTCTCATACCTGCGTGCGTATTTCTTCCAGACCCTTAGGCCTTGGCGCATGTAGGTGTAGTTCCAATCATCATCTCCTGCTTCCTGCAAGATACATTCTTCAGCAGTGGCCATTTGCTCTGGCTCAAAAGATCCTTCTCGGGGCCAGACATTCTCTTGAAATGCATTAGCCTTTGTCCAGTCTGCCAAGTTATCTGAGAATGGAATGACATAAAGGTCACTCCCTTCTCCAAGTATTACTATCTCATTTGGCGTCAGGCCATTGGTCAATGGCTGTCTTGGCCTGTAAAGGGCAATGTTGTTCAGTTCTCTAGATCTTGCTGTACGCAGGCGTGTTGTACCTGATACATCATATTCCTGTGGGATGTTCTCAGGTCGCCGTTCGTTACCTAACATAGTAACACATTCTATCTCTCTTCTTCTCTGCCTTCTCCTCTTTTCTGCCTGTTCGAACAATTTTGGCAGATCCAAATAGTCTTGCTCTAGCTGTGGTGTCATTGGTCTATGTGGTGTAACTACTAGAGGTGATGCCTGAGGTATAGGCGTATGTTGTCGTGTCACCTGAGTGTTATAATTAATGACTGCAGACGGAGCTTGGGGTACACTTAAGTTGGCTGCGAGAGAGACTGCCATGTTGATCTGTGGTGAGGCTGCACTTTGTGCTTCCTGATGCAAGTCTATCCATGGCCCTTGCTGTGGCATGATAGTTGGGACTCCACCACTGTGTGGCTCTACCTCCTTCATACTGCTAGCTACTTCATTTGGTGCTGGTCTTTTCTTTACACCCATATGCTCAGTCATTCTATCCCCTATACTGGCTAGGTATAATGCAAGTTGCTGGAGTGCTGCTGTATTTTCTATGGGGCTTCTTGAGTACTGTTTGTGTGACATGTCCTCTTCTTCACTTTCTGCCCTAGTCCTGCTAATGTCTCCCTCAGTTACTACCTCAGAGGGATACTGTTCGCTGTCTCTCTTTACATCATTGAACTGTAGCAGGTGCTTTTCCTCTCTATTAGGACCTGTGTTAAGGGGCTGCCACTCATTATACTGACTCTGTGTATTGCAATGCTGGTGGCTCGGGAATCGGAATGGGCCATAATGTCTAGTTCTTGTTCTTGGAGTATCGTCATTCTCAGTGAGGGATGTAGGTGCTGGGCGGTCAGGTCTGGGGAGTGACATGTGGGAGGCCTCATGGCTCTCTTTGTTTTCTTCCTGCTGGGGGCTGCAGAGTTGGATACGTCTCATTTTTATTATCAATAGTGTGTCAATTTGGCCTGGCATTCCTGATGCTGCATCCTGCCGTACTGGGCTTAGGGATAGCTGACCCGATGTACTCTCTGGTGTACTATCTCGTGAATTGTCTGGGATGTCTGGGGCTAAGGCATCGTCATGGGCTACGGCTGCCTGGACATCTGATAAGAGTTCTATGTCAGTCTTTATACCTCGTCCTAAATTAATGTCATCTGCGTCATAGGCTGGTGGATGTGCTGTGGGTGTTGACATTATTCTCCTGTGTTGAGTGTAAGCAGGGGTAAGAGTGTAACGCCACCGGGTGCTATTGTCAGCCTTACCTGCTGCAAGGATGTTACGTCAATTCCTAGGGCTGAGATTAGTGTCAAAATGACTGTACATGTCAGGGGTGAGACAGACTCAGGGGATGTTGCTGTACCTTCAGAAAGGGCAACAATACAGCCGTTCACTATGTGTACTGTGATCTGTAGTCTTGGGTTTTGTCTGGGCTGTCTGCTCATCTCCTAGAGTCGAGTTATCTTTGAGGTGGGCTATCTGTAGCAGTGAATGTGGCGAAACTAATCTCCTTTTAAAATGCAGTTTTGTAAATATGCCCACATTTCTGGATAATGCGTCGTGGAAGGGTGTCTTTGTAACAGTCCTGTGAGTCTTGGTGATGGCTGCTGCTGCAGCTGGTCATGTAACTCGTGGGCGTGATGCTCACAGCCTAGTAGAGTGAGGGTATCCTGTGGATCTCCCTGCCCCTCCGGGCAGCTGGTGCTTGGAGAAGGCGGTGTGAGTGAACAGTGGTGAGCAGTATCAGGGCTTTTTGCTACTTACTACACTACCTACTGACTGAAGTGTAAGTTGTGTGTCATCAGTGAGGAATGTATACGTTGGCACTGGGAGGCACACTTTCACTAGATGCAATGTAGATGCCCTTATCTCAGTACCCTGTGTGAGTGGGATTCCCAATAAGTCCCATGCTCTAGATATTAGGGAAATTTTGCTTCTGTTATATTTTCTATGAGTTTGTTCGCTCACGTTCTGCACTGATACAATTTTATTGTCTAATATGTGTAGAACTACCTCAACTATTTGTTGTCCACTATAGCTCATGTATGTACCGGACATCTGGCTGACCTCCTGTCAGTTGTTTTCGGGAGTGGGGCAGTTTACCACAAGCACGATGCTTCTGTGATGACTGATTACCTCCTATACTCATGTAACCTATTCATTAGCGTGGAATGCAGTTAAAAAGGAAACATTCTTATTTAGTCTAAACGATCTGTAGTAAAATAAAATAACGCAGAGCACTTCCCTGAGACTTCCCTCGCAAAGCCTGCAGTGCTTTGTGGAGGGAAGGGGAAATCCTGTATTGCCAGGTGTGCACACAGGGGAGCAGCAGCAAGAAGAAAAGGAAACAATATGTCAGTGTGACAGCCGTGGCGCTTGAAATGCTGTAGCTTATAGACTTTCTTCAGTTAGTCAGTGGCAGATCAACGTACATGGGATACACCAAAATACATTTACAATCTCCCTAGTTATTGGATCTCGCTAAAACATAACCCAGTTTTCAAACGATGGCCACAAAATATATTAGCAGCATATATATATATCAATAGTATACTTTTGCTATGGTCAGCCTCTGTGCCAGCCAGTGACTCCTAACAAAAGAGACCATGAGAACAGTAAGGATCACACAAGTGTTCTTGTTCTATGAACCTAAATACATTCACCATTAAACACTAGGTGCTAACATGCAGGTCTGTGTTTGAACAGATATCTAATAAAAGCATAAGTAAAATGTAGACACTTTAACAACTATTTTACAAAAATCACGCTCTATGGCCACTAGAGTGTGCTAGAATATTCCTTATACATATGGGGTGCACCAACAATAATTAACAAACCACGTTTAGCTTGGCGAAAATATAATGCCTACAATATGAG
Organism: Lissotriton helveticus; assembly: GCF_964261635.1. Lineage (NCBI taxonomy): Eukaryota > Metazoa > Chordata > Amphibia > Caudata > Salamandridae > Lissotriton > Lissotriton helveticus. The sequence goes on from NC_136065.1 coordinate 857,008,748, forward strand.
TAAATAACTTCCTAGTCCCGCACAGAACTCTTCCCTGGACATACAGCAGGGGATATCACCGCTAGATTAAGGAAAGATCAAAGGTCACGGTAGCTAATCGGACCTGCTGAAATTCCTTCTTTCTCATGGACTACTGACATGAGAGATTTCCTCGTCTCTGTCACTCCTAACAGAGGATCACTTGCACGAATATATCGAAAAGATGCCAGACGCAACTCTTCCTTCCCTGTAACTTCAGAGGTTCCCTTTAAGCAGAAAGATGTATAATTCACCTTCTCTTCCTTGACACCCTATTGTAGGTGTATCAAAGGCCCTCCCCCAGAGAGGAGGCTCCACCATAAGCTGAGAGACCTGCCACGTGCGGCTCTCCTTCCCTGTATTCTATATGCAACAGGGGCTCCCTTTAACCGCTAAATAAATGCTGAATAAAAAGCTAAAAATAAGGATGACAAACACAATCCTACTTTGTATTTACACGAGGCTTTAGCAATAACATGCGACTATTCACAAAGCAAAGAGGAAATTCATGAATCTCAATAATCACCTAACTGTCAGGTTCAGTCTCCACATGGCACACAATCCCTTCCTCTGCGCAGAATCATATAACAAGGTTAACAGACAGGAAGCCTGGACCATTGGCAGAAGCACTGCTGCACTACAACACTGAACACCATTCGGCCGTACCCAAGAGAGAGACACCTCAGCGGCGGGCAGACACAATAATATGTATGCTTACCCCTCGGCGCTGAGGTCTCCTCACAACGGCCCAGCAGGACGGTTGCGCAGAATCGTCTAGCAGTTTAGTACTTCCTCCTTAGGAACCAGCTGCATCCTGTCAGTTTAACTCCTTATTATCGCGTCGGGGTCACCAAATGACGGAGGGGATGATTAATTAGGGGCAGGAGGGGCCAGGGGACTCAGAGCAGCCGCTCAGAAGCCGCGCTGGGGAGACCGTGAGAGAGAACTAAGGGAAATGGCACACCTTAATTTATAACCGGTGCTCCTGGAACGCTTGCTCTAAAAACAGGAAAAAACATATATATGAGCCACTGGAGACGGAAGCCTGAGAGTTGTACAATTTATTTGAAGACACAGCTTCTAGAAATAATCAATGATAGCATAAAAACCACGCAGTACTTGGCCCTGTACCCAGCATTCTCTCGAAAGTCACATGGACCAGTTTGAGTTTTTACAAAGTACAGTTTGCAGCTGCTATGAGAGAGGCTTTGCTTTAAGTACACTTTAGAGCTGAGGCAGATTACATAGAAAAAGGTTAAGCACATATTGGTACACACACCACTGTATATAAAGTCATATCCTGCAAATACATGTTAAACACTTCTAATGCAGTGAAGATAAAAACAAGGTCAGAGAAAACATAGCAAATATAACATTTCAGATGGCGAAATTTAACTGAAATGCAATAAGGAAAAAGTATTATAAAGCAAAGTATACAATGGAGGAGCATAGCTTAAGTACATGGAACAAGGGCTATCTCGAGTAACCCCTGGGAAAAACTCCTGTCCGACACTCAAGTGCAGACGCGGAGTAGTTCAACGATACTCTGGCGGACCAGCCTTTTATATTGTTCAGGGGTGAGGGGCCTATGGTCACGCTATATCACGTCACCTCGAACCACATATCCTTCTGTCGCCTCTCACGCCCCTGTCTGGTGACTTTCCCATCATTGGTGTAAATGTGACTACCTTCTCGTAATTGTGTGGCACATACGTTAGCCTAGACTGAGTTCCTGCCATTCTGACTGGAAGTTTGTCATTAATCAGAAATGTGTTATTGTTGCTTCGAAAGGGTTCTATTCATGTGTCAATCAGGCAGTTTGCGATAATATTTCGCCACAATTATCCTTAGTTTATCGGATATCTTGCTTGACGTAGTTGCGGTGCGAGCTTCCCTTATTCTATTCATGGCTTAGGTGGGGGACGTGGGGTATGTTGCAAGATTTATTGAGGAACTTGACTTCTACAGCTTGTGGGAAATATACAATGAGGTGGGGCCTGGTAGGGGTGCGGGTCCTTGCAGACAAGAGCAGCTGGGTGAAGCTTGGGTCAGACCTGCTTTCTGCTTCTGCTTAAGCTAAGAGAAAATGGCAGTGCTCAGGGCAACGTAACTGAGGCCTGTAACTTCTAGACAGCAGGGCCTACACAGGGGTCATGTCGTGCAGGTGATAGGTGTGTCCTTGGATAGCTATGCAGGTAAAAATTCACCCTCCAACAGTGCAAGCTCGACACAAGCCTCTCATAAATATGCCCCTTGGTGTCTGCCTTGGCCAGGTTCATAATCCATTTTGCACGACTTTGCTAATATAGTAGAAAATAATAATGAGCTATGTATTCAACAAAAACAGATCAGTAGCGGTAGAAATAAGAATGTTTTCAGATTACTTGTCTTTATTTCAAATTCCTGAAAGCATTTAATATGCCAAAATGCAGGTGGCCCCGGAAATAGGGATCAAGGATGTGGGTGGAGTGGATGTAACTCTAGTTGTTCTGAATTGTACAGTGTGTGGGGGGGTGTATCAGAGTTGGGAGTTCTGCTGATAGTCAACAGGAAATTATTGATTCCCATTATTAAAAAAAATGTGAACCAGTGTTTAGTAGAAGGAGACTTTTTGAGCCTTATAACCTTTGTCAGTATAAATATTAAAGGGTGCTCACTCATGTATTCCTCCATGTAGTTCATAATGATGCAGATGGTGGAATTGTAAGATTTAACAGTAGTATACCATTTTCCAAGAAAAAACACAGTACTTGGAAAATCAAAGTTTTGTTTGATATATGTTGAATGGGACCTAAATGCCAGGGGCCTGATTTTGAGTTTGACAGATGGTACTCTATCCGACAGGGTGACAAAGGACATTACACTTGCCATACTGACGGGCTACTGTCTGTCAAATATAGAGCGGACTGCTGGCCCAGCAGACATCTCTGTATATTAAAAGGAACAGCCATAACGACAGTTCGTCCCAGCGTATAAAACATTTGGTGGACGGCTGAGCTGGGATTAGATGGCTGTTCACCAAACTTTTAGAAATCAAGTTCTGTTTCATAAATCCAAAAGAAAATGTTTCTAATAAAAAAGGAACGAAAGAGTTTATGGTAAATATTCCGTCCACTCTAGAATCCATCTAGAAAACAGCACATTTCTTTGAACATGCGACAGCAAAGATATTTTTTGGGCGAAACAGAAAAAAAGGAACACTTTTCACAGTCATGGTAAGAAAATATAAAAGATGGGAAAAATAGACGTAGAGGCATTACAGCCTAAATCGAGCTTCAAAAGCGAGGCGGAAGAACAACATTGGACTAGATAGCAAATTAATATTACACACGTTCCTTAGCTCCTTCCAGCTTCTTTTGCAAGTCTTTTAATGTCTGAGGAGAGGCGAAAACTAATGGAACTCCTATTCCTCCTTCTAGTGCATGGCGTGAAGAAGCAGGCATGGCTGAGGATGTACTCTTCCTGTGGTGGAGTACGAACATGGATGGGCAGCTTTGGCTGAAGCAGACAATTGTCCCGCTTTAGGTTGCTGTTGCCGGCTGTTGATGGTGGCAAGAGTGATGTTCGTGGTGGCAGTAGTGGGCAGGAAACTGGCCTTGCTCAACACTTGGCCTGTGCCTGGTTGAGCCTGTTCTAGTAGCTGCATGTGCCCCTCACCCTGCTGACTTGCATTGGAAAAAAAACAAAAAATCAATGATAGCACTCATTTGACAGTACTAGTCGGAAGCTGGATTCTGGCACCTGGCCTGGCTGTGTCCGGGATCAATGTGTTCTGGGACAAGGTGTTTCATGAGTTGTGTATAATTATTAGTGCAGACCTGGAACCCGACCCAAAGGTGGCCCTTCTGGGGTGGGACCTCACAGTAAGCAAAACAGTACGCCTGTCATTGGCCATCGGTCTCCTATTAGTCAAACGTCGGGTGGAGCTATGCTGGATGGGAGTTCCACTTCCGCTATTAAAGGACTGGCAAACCGACATGCTTTTTTGCAATACACAAGCCGACACGTACAATGAGTTACCCCCTCCCAGAAGCTGCCCTAGGAACTACTGGAGGGCGTACCAAACTCGTCTTGCAAATATAGCCTGCAACACAGTCTCTAACTCACAGACCACCCCCGCTGAGACATCAGCACAAGTGGTGGGCACACAGCAGTCTGGGAAGGCCATGGGCACACACACGCCCAGATCGCAGATTCTGATAAGGGGCTTGATAATATGCCCTTGTGAATTCCCATAGAAACCCCGGTTCTGGTGTGCAGGACATCAAACCTCAGCTTCTATGGGAATTCACAAGGGCATATTATCAAGCCCCTTATCGCCGCTTTAGCTGCAGTTTCCTGCCGCTAAAGCGGTGATAATGTTATCGCCGTTCTTGATAATATGGCCCCTCGTGTTTTCTATGCCAACTTCTGCATGGATGTAAATACACCGCATATTTACCACCCAATATGTTTCAATAGGTTTGACCTGAAAGGGAAAACTACAAGGATGCAGTGTTTACTGTGCGGTACTCGAAATTCCGAATCCTTGCACAAAAAGAGAGTTGAGCATGGATCAGTATCTAACAGCCCACTTGTAATCCGGGCTTAAAGGTATTAGATGCTCAACTTCTAGCCTTTCCTTTCAATCAAGCTCTTCAGACATCTTTCCAGAAAGTGCTATGACATGCCAAAGTATCTTACCACCATCAGAACCTGTCACCAGCATGTCACACACACAGATCTTAGATGTACAATTTTACCTGCAAAAGCAGTCTTATTGAAATATTAACCTGTGACTTGCACTTTATTTGCTTATCTCCAGCATGTGCTCAACTCCGTGATCTATTACCGGCTTATGTTAAGCTCTTTTTATTCACCGCAGAGACTTCAACGCTTGGATAGGTTTGAAGGGTTTCCATTTCCCTCACACTATACAGTGGTTTATAGACTCACTTAGGATTATGCAGAGGAAATAGAGAGCCTTTAAAGTGAATTACACTTGCTAGTTAATGACAGGTGTTATTTTTATTAAGCTCATTGCTGCTCTTTCTATTAACCCCTGAAAGATGAAAGACTTTGTCTGCTCTCTGGAAATTGACGCTGTGAACCTGCAAGATGATCAAATCTCCCAATGAGACGCTTCAGCTAGGCCCAGTCAAAATTTCAATAAAGCCACCTTAATTTACAAAATGTTGTCAATTTCGCATTACGAATGTTAAATGAAATTTGAGAAAATTCACCATTACGCTATGCCATGTAAATACACGAGAATTTGGGAATCACGCAAACGACCAGGACACAGCCAGCGGTCACTCGCAGTACTTGTGTTTTGGGTGCTATTTTTCTGGTGCAAAATGAGCCCTTCTTCCAAAATGGGCGCCAATCCACATTTTCAAATAAATGTACTCTAAATGTCAGATTTACACGTTGCATAATGACACATAAATTTACCAAAATTTAGGTTAGTTACCAGAAAGTAAAATAAACACATTTTGCACACCCACAGTTTGAACGCCATGCACTATCTTATCAGAACAAAATTGACTTCCTTCTACTTTTGTCTAGTATGTCTAGTATGTGTTCAGCCAGGTAGATTTCTTAAGAGGCTTCAGGTGCCCCAATGCGTTCCAAGTCAACAAGGATTGCAATTGTTTTATTTTTATTTATATATTTTTCAGTTCTTCTAGAGTGCATGGCTACCCAGAGCGGGTTTCCCAAAGCTGACAGGAATCATGAGCGGATGATGTGTTACTTATCTAAACAGATGAGACTTCAGGTGCTTTCTAAAGCTAAGAAAATTCCTGATAGTTCTTAGTTCAATTGGAAGGGAGTTCCAAAGCTTGGGCGCCAAATGTGTGAATGATCGCCCTCCACTTCTAGCCTTGTTTAATCTGGGAATGGGGAGAAGGAAATGGTTATTGAATGTGAGGGCTGTGCTTTATTATATGATATGAGGTCTCTAGGCACATTTAACTTTATGAACGATACATAGAGTTTTGAATTCAATACTTTTCGTAATAGGTAACCAGTGAAGACTGGTCAGAGCAGAATGTGCCAATTGTAATTTTGGAATGTTCAGTAGAATTCAGGCTACAACATTTTGAATGACCTGCAGTTTTCTGGTGGAATATAGAGGGCTACCAAGATAGAGTGAGTTGCCATTATCTAGACACACCAGGAGGATCCCCTGCCCCTAAATCACTGTTCTGCGGGTTTCCACCGGCAGCCATTTGATTGTCTTCCTGAGAGCTCCTAGGAGACCAAAACATTGTCCGGCCAGTTTCTTAGTCTGTGAGGCTATGGTAAGCTCTTTGTCCAGGAAACTCCCAAACTCTAAATTTCCTTTTTCGGGGAAGGATGATTACCCACACATGGAGTCCAGGAGAGCTGGTTCTATAAGGAGGGGTTGTTGCCAATCACCAAGACCCCCGTCTTGTCGCCGTTCAATTTGAGGCAAAAGATAGACATCCATTTATTCACCTGCTCCATGCAGGTAGATAGATTGGCCGCAGTTTGGCGGATATTAGATGCAAGGGAGATGACAATCTGGGTGTCATCAGCATATGAAACCATTGTAAAACTGGCTCAGCAAATAATGTCTGCTAGGGGCACAAATACATATTAAAGGAAAGAAGCTCTTTTTTTCGTTGAAGCAAATCATTTATTTTACAGTAAGTATAAATAGAAAAAAAACAGGACAATCTGAGTATGTGAAGCGATAATCAAGACATCTAAAGTACACATTATAAATAAAGAAGTTTCGGAGTGGAGGATCAACAGCGGAACTAATAAGACTTTTACAAATATGATATCTCTGCTAGAAGGAATGAGCTGACATCCCATCAAGAAAAATGTTCCTCATCTGATTCATCACTGAGCAATTTTCTGTATATTTTCTGCTAGTCCACATTATCATCAGCTCGTACAATTTCCATGAAAAGCTCTCCCGCCAATTGCCACTCAGTGAAGTCCTTGTACCAGTGCTTCATTTGTGAAAGAATAAGTGCTATGACCCAAGGTTGCTGAATAACAAGGCTGTGTAGGCTTAGATCTATCTCAATCCACCATCAGACACACACTGCCTCTACATCCCTCTACTGCAGGGTGATACCTTCTCACTTTGTTATAGTTCTGCTGTCTTTCTCTTCCTCTTTCTTTCCCATGTGTGTGTTTTTCACTCTCTTGCAAGCGGTCCAAGTCTGATTCGGAAAAATAAGTCTTGCTCCCCAAAAATGAACGCCCCCTACTGCAACCACACTCAAATTAAGCACTACTTTCACCAATGTCTAAGAGATAGGTCTACCCCTTGCACCCAGTGAGTGGAAAATAAGTTTCCTTGCATGAAGCAGAAATTAAACCTGTATCTCATTTTACCTCTTTTGAATGCCTTATGCAGTCTCAGTACTCAGGGCAGATGTATTAAGACTGCACACAATGCAGTGCAGAAAGGCAGGTTGTTGCACTGCATTGCAGGAGTGGGAGAGAGCTGAAAAGTGCCATAGTTACCACAATATGGCGTTCTTCAGCTCTCTCCCTGCACTGGTGCACTTGAGGCTGTCTAGTGCCAACATAGACACCCTCGAAACATGGTGCAAAGTCTCCTGCATTACGAACAGGATTAATTTTACGCAGAAAGGGTACCTTCCGGCACAAAATCAATCCTTACAGGCTGATCCCTCTGCAGAATGCAGCACATGTGGAAAGAGGCTGCAATGAGGAGAAATAAAGATATTTCTCTTTGTTACGCCTCTGTGGGGCAGGCGCATCATTTTGGCGCAAACCCGGGGTTACCAGTCTTTGTAAATCTGGGTTTGCATCAAAATGCATGGGTATATGCATGGAAACGCCCATGCTCATGTGTTCCCCAGGTAATGCTTACCCAAAGCAAAGTGAAGCAAGGCGGGACTGTGCTCTGCGTTTCATTACTTTGTATTAGTAAACCACGCAAAGCACAGCAAAGTGGCTTTGTGTGCCTTAGTGTCAGGGACTGTCCGGGACTATGTGGGGAACACAGTCAGGGACCTGGGCAAGGACTGGGAACTGAGCAGAAAACTTACACAGGAAGAGGAGTACAGCGCTGCCCAGGATCATACAGGAGTCAGAGGAGAAAAAGGGATCCAAAGGGGAAGCCTGTACAAGTGAACAAGATGGGTAAGACTCATAAAGGAAGGGCAATCACAAGGCAATTTAGCATTCAGACTAACTACACCCAGGACGGACGTGCAAGACATATTTTTTCTGTTTGAAATCTTTATTTCGACCAATAAGATCATAAAAGATATACATACATTGCAATCACAAAAATTTATACAATGGCTCAAAAGTGTAGTTTTAAAATTGATCTTTGCAATCGAAATCGAATTGTCTAAAATCAGTTACCATCTAAAATTTAAAAAAGAAACTTAATTAAGAATCCGCATCCAATTTAAGAAAGCGTGAACGTGCCAGCCACATTGCCATTAAATACTTCGCCATTGCAAACACTATCTGTGGGGAAAGATCAGTCTTCAGGATTCTATATGCAGATAAAAAGTTTCTAAAACCCATGTTTTTAAGAAGGGGAATAAGCCAATATTTCCTGATTTTTTGATAAGGCTCACAGAAAAATACCACATGTAATTCATTTTCTTGGGGGTGCGCACATGCCGGGCAACACTCAGTGGTCGGGGGGGAAGACCATGAACTTGTAAATGACCTTAAAGGCAGGGTGCCATACCTCCACTGCAAAAAGAGTTTCCTGGCGAGGGCTGGAGACATACCATCCAAAACAAATTCAAACAAGTAATGGTCTTTGTTTTGGATAAATGAATTTGTCAAAGAGCCCACTCGCGTCTCATTCACGGCGGCAATCAGCTTTAGATTGTAATAAGCCTTTGATAGTTCTTTCCGTGAGATCTTGATGCTTGCTTTTGCCGGATCAGTCCAAAGTTCAGGTAAGCCAAGGCTCTCAAGCGACCTTTTTATATAGGTTAGCCATGGAATAGAGCTAGTGTTTGGCGTATTTAAGAACTCCTGCAGCTCAGTCCTGTATTTAATTAAATCTATGCTGCTCCAGAGTCGTCGCCAGAACGTTAATGGCTTGAGTCCCAGTTCATCTGCAATCGGCCTGATGTCTAGATCAAGTCTCAAAGGAAGCAGTGGAGTACTTGTGGGTAGAGCTACCAACTGCCTGATAAATTTGTTTTCTGTGGACATTAGTTTTTGTGCAGTTGTATGGCACCACAGTTGTGCCTCGTATGTGACTGCCCCCCGAGCCTGTGCTTTGTAAATTTGGATGATTGGGCCAAGGGGTCGATATGTAAAGTACTTAACCATCCTTGAGATGCCGCCCGCTAACTGCACAAGTTTCATATTGGCTTTGGTCTTGTGTGTTTCCCAGGTAATTTTCTCGTTTAGGGTTACCCCCAGGTACTCAAACGTCGAGACCCTCTCTAGGCGGACTGAACCAAGCATGGGGTTGGGACGTGTTGAGGGAGTGGGGTTTAAGATCATATATTTTGTTTTTAGTGCATTGATCTCGAGTCCCCTTTCCGTACAAAATTCAAGGAAACCATCCAATACCCTTTGGATTCCCATGGGGGATTTTGATAGCAGCAGGGTATCGTCCGCAAACATAATAGCGGGGACCCTGCTGCCATCTAGTTTAGGAGCATAGTTCGGGCATTTATATAGCGCACTACTCACCCAGAGGGTCTCAAGGCGCTAGAGGGAGGGGTTCACTATTTGTCGAATAGCCAGGTTTTCAGTTCTTTTCTGAAGGAGATGTGGTTCTGCGTAAGGCGGAGGTGGGTGGGGAGTGAGTTCCAGGTCTTGGCAGCCAGGAAGGAGAATGATCTGCCACCCATGGTGGTTTTATGGATGCGCGGGACTGCAGCGAGGGCTTGATTGGATGATCTTAGTTGGCGGGTGGGAGTGTAGAAGGACAGTCGGGTGTTGAGGCATTCGGGTCCCAGATTATAAAGGGCCTTGTGTGCGTGGGTAAGAAGGCGGAAAGTAATTCTCTTGTTGACGGGAAGCCAGTGGAGGTTTTTTAGGTGTCCGGTGATGTGCTCTTGGCGCTGGATGTCTAATATGAGTCTCGCTGACGCGTTTTGGATACGCTGGAGCTTTTTCTGCAATTTTGTTGTAATTCCGGCGTAAAGTGTGTTGCCATAGTCTAGTCGACTCGTGACCAGTGCATGGGTGACAGTCTTTCTTGTCTCGAGGGGGATCCAGCGGAAGATCTTTTTGAGAATGCGAAGGACGTTGAAGCAGGAGGACGATACGGCGTTGACTTGTCTGGACATTGAGAGAGAGGAGTCTAGAATGAAGCCAAGGTTACGTGCATGGTCTGTGGGTGTGGGTGCTGATCCCAAAGCGGAAGGCCACCAAGAGTCGTCCCAAGCTGAGGGGGAGGATCCTAGGATGAGCACCTCCGTTTTGTCTGAGTTGAGTTTTAGGCGGCTCTGTTTCATCCATTCGGCTACTTCTTTCATACCTTCGTGAAGATTGGTTTTGGCGGTGTTGGGGTCTTTGGTGAGGGAAAGGATTAGCTGGGTGTCGTCGGCGTAGGAGATGATGCTGAGGTTGTGTTGACGTGCGATGGAGGCGAGAGGACTCATGTAGACGTTGAAGAGGGTGGGACTGAGTGAGGAACCTTGAGGTACGCTGCAGATGACTTCGGTGGGCTCTGAGTAGAATGGGGGGAGTCGGACTCTCTGGGTTCTCCCAGCTAGGAAAGAGATGATCCAGTCCAATGCTTTTCCTTGTATGCCGATGTTGTTGAGGCGTTGTATGAGGGTGCTGTGACAGACAGTGTCGAAGGCGGCGGAGAGGTCGAGTAGAATGAGGGCCACTGTTTCTCCGTTGTCTAGGAGTGCTCGGATGTCGTCGGTCACCACAATGAGGGCGGTTTCGGTGCTGTGTTTGGCTCGAAAGCCGTTCTGTGAGGGATCCAGGGAGTTGTTGGATTCAAGGAAGGCGGCGAGTTGGCTGTTGACGGCTTTCTCGATGACTTTGGCCGGGAAAGGGAGGAGGGATGTGGGTCGGTAGTTTTTCAGTTCTGAGGGGTCTGCTGTGGGTTTTTTCAGAAGGGCGCTGAGTTCGGCGTGTTTCCAGATTTCTGGAAAGGTGGCAGAGTTGAAAGAGCAGTTGATGACATCGCGGAGTTGGGGAGCGATGATGGAGTCAGCTTTGTTGAAGATGTAGTGGGGACAGGGGTCGGAAGGCGAGCCAGAGTGGATTGAGTTCATGAGGCGAATGGTGTCTTCAATGGTGATTGGGTTCCAGGAGCTGAGGTAGTTAGTTGGAGGGGTGGGATCTGAAGGGGGTGGGGCGAGTTGGTCACTGGGAGTATTCTTGAAGCTGTTGTGGATGTCGGCAATTTTGTTGTAGAAGAAGGAGGATAGCGCATCGCAGAGGTCTTGGGAGTTAGTGATGTCGTTGGATGCTGCGGAAGGGTTGGTAAATTCTTTGACGATATTGAAGAGTTCCTTGCTGTTATGAGAATTGCTGTCGAGACTGTCCTTGAATGCTGATTTCTTGGCGGATCGAATCAGTTGGTGGTGTTTGCGGGTGGCTGTCTTGAGGGAGGCCATATTGTCTGGGGTTGGTTCTTTTCTCCAATTCTTCTCCAGGGTGCGGCATGTCTTCTTGGATTTTTTAAGGTCATCATTGAACCAGGGAGCCTTTTTGCTGGATGATTTCAACTGGTGTTTTTTCAGGGGTGCTAGTTCGTCCGCACTGTGGGTAATCCATTGCCTGAGGTTGGTGGCCGCTTGGTCTGGGTCCATTGCTAGGGTGGGAGGGTTTTGGTTGAGTGATGTGAGGAGTTGGTCGGTGGTAATTTTATTCCATTTTCTCCGGGGAATGGGTTGTGGACGGTTGTGGGATAGGGTGGTTTTGTAGTTGAAGTGAACACAGCTGTGATCCGTCCAGTGGAGAGCTGTAGTGCGATCGAAGGAGATGTGCTTGCTGGAGGTGAAGATAGGGTCGAGCGTGTGTCCGGCTGTGTGAGTGGGGGTGTCAACAAGTTGTTTGAGTCCGAGTTTGGACAGGTTGTCCAGAAGGGTGGTGGTGTTGTTGTCGAGTATGTTTTCAAGGTGGTAGTTGAGGTCTCCTAGAAGAATGTAGTTCTCGGAGGCGAGGGCGTGCGGGCTGACGAAGTCTGTGATGTCGTCGCTGAATTGAGATCGGGTGCCTGGAGGCCTGTAAATGAGGGTGCCTCTAAGGGTGGTCCTGGGGTCGGTGTGGATCTGAAAGTGGAGATGTTCGGCGGTTGCAAGATTGTCGTCGGAGCTGGTTGTGATTTTGATGGTGTTTCTGTGGACGATGGCGATGCCTCCTCCAGTTTGATTGGTGCGGTCTTTTCGAATGATCTTATGAGTGTCCGGTATGGCTATGGCGATGTCGGGGGCAGAAGATGCGTTCATCCATGTTTCAGTAAGGAAGGCGATGTCAGGTGACGCAGTGTCGATTAGGTCCCAGAGTTCTGTTGCATGTCTGTGGACCGAGCGGGTGTTCAGTAGGATGCATTTCAGGCTGTTGAGTTCGGAGCTGTGTGTGGAGGAAGTGAGTTTGGTGAGGGTCCTGAAGCAGTTGAACTTGCAGGAGAGGCAGGCGAATGGGCCGTGGGTACGTCCTGGGGAAGTTTCGCAGCATAGTAGGGTGCGTCCGGGGTTGAGGGCGAGGAGAGTAGCGGCATCATATGTGACTCTAGAGGGTTGGGAGCGGCGGGGACCAGGGGGTCTGGCACTGGGCGCGGTCCAGGCGCGGACGGGCGCAGACGGGCTTACCTTTGGCGCACCTTCGGCGCGTATAGGGCGCGACCGCTGCGTGTGAACGCTGCGCGGAAAGGCATCTGTCATAAATGGAAAGTAGAGGGGGAGGGGCGAGGGAGGAGCAGCTGGGGGCGGGAGCGGGGCGGAGTTCAGGGCAGGGAGGCACAAAACAACAACAGGATACAAAATGGCAGTCAGCCAACCAGCGCTATCGGGTTGGGGCACAATATCAACAACAGAACGCAGACTGTATTCACAATCAGGCACCGAAAATTCCACCCAGGCAGCACACTAAATTATATTGTTGCAGCGCGCTTTCTCAGACTAGCGACGCGGTAGTATGCTAATGAGCGCTTGTTAGCTCGGCAGGGCAGCGCAACAATGCGGTAATAGATTCGAGCGTTCTGACTCGAACTGGCACAATGCGGTAAACAAATAGATTTAATGCAGGCACAAGTCTTGTCAAGATGTGGGCGCTACGATACCAGATACTCTCTCAGGGCAGGGAGCAGCGTGGAGGAGCGACCAATCCTGGACAGGTGGGCGATTACCCCGTTCACAAAGAGGCAGAACCGGGTCGGTGCGAGCACGCAGCCCTGTCTTACCCCTCTGTCAACGGGGAATCTGTCTGTAAGATCCCCGTTCCTGCCACATCTGACACGTGCAAAGTTATTGTGATGTAGTTTAATTAAGATGGATAGGATTTCCACTGGGACACCCATATCTGCCAAAACACTCCATAGTTTTGGTCTTGGGACCAAATCGAAGGCGGCTCGCAAGTCCACAAACACAGTGTACAAGCTGCCGCCCTCGATTAAGGCAGTCCTCCAGTAAATAAGATTTAGACTGAATATTTGGTCTGTTGTGGATATCCCCCTTCTAAAACTTGCCTGATATGGGCTCAGAATAGCACATTCCTCCAACCAGCTCTGGAGGCGGTCTAGTATAAGCCTCCCAAAAAGCTTCTGGGACACGTCTATGAGGCTGATGGGCCTGTAATTGGCTGGGAGCAGAGGCGAGCCCCTCTTAAATATAGGAACAACCTCTGCTCCCAGCCAAGTACTAGGCACATTCATGCCCCCCAGAACTGCATTAAATAGTAGCAGTAGGTAGGGGGCCCATACATCCGGTTCCTGTTTAAACAGATCACCTGGAAGACCATCCAAGCCTGGCGCTTTGCCCAGTGGTAGGCCCGCAATCGCGTCTCTGACCTCCTTTTCTGTAAAAAGTTCCCCCTCTGAATAGTTTGTGAGAGATGGGGGCGGGTAACATTTTACCCCATTTTCCTCTGTGTAAAGGGACTGGAAGTGTTCCTGCCAAACACTTGGTGCAATATTTGACTCTATTGCCGGTACTAGATCTGCAGACCCTGTATTAACAATGCGCCAGAACTTCCGGGAGTCCCTAATGGCCAGTAAACTAACTAGAGAGTTCCTCCCATTTATTCTGGTCCCATTCCATCTTGGCACTATTGACCATTTTCTTGTATGCCTGCCTTCTGGTCTGTATTTCTAGTCTACTTTTACCCTCTCTAATAGAAGAAAGAAGATCCCCCTTTGCCTTGCGACATGTGGCATTGTACCATGTGGAACGGTGGTGACCAGCACCTCTAGTATGGATCTTGGAGAAGAGATCTGTCGCCAAGGTCGTAACAAGTTCCTCATGTAACAGCCACAGTGTTTTGTGGGTTTTCCTTGAGGTTGGTTCCCCACTGAGGAGTCCAACTTTTTCTAGTGTTGAATTATTCTCGTATAGAGGCTAGATAGTTTTTGCCTGTTGATAGCCAATTTTTCCCACCTCACTCTCTTACTATTGTTCTCAAGAAGTAGGTTTGGGTTTGGATTTACCACTACCAGAGCGTGGTCCCTGCCCTCCTTGGCGGGAGCAGCATAGTCCAATTCCAGGGCGTTGGGGTCACTATCTAGTCTGACCAACACCCTAAAATCAATAATGTGCTGCCACGAGGACAGTTGGATCAGGACGTAGTCTATTCTAGACTCCCTACCCATTCTAATAAAGGTAAATTTACTGGGGTTGTCGGATTTAGTGCGACCATTGCACGCCCTAAGTCCATATTTAAGGGTTAGGGCGGTAATCTGTAGAGCAAGTGGGGTCCATGCTCTAGGTGGGGGGGCTACCGTTGGGGGGACTAACCATCTAGCATCCTCTTCTAGTGAACAGCCATCCAGGAGGCCAGCCAGAGGCTCGACGTGTGAGTTGAAATCCCCTCCTACCACGATTGCGATCCCCGTGGGTAGTTCATTGAGGAAAGCTGAAAGTTCCTCAATGGTGGTAGATTCTCGTGCTATGTTTACTCGTCTAGAGTAAACGTTTAACAGGACGAGTCTACGGGAATTTGTCCAATCGAGCTGCACAGCTAAAATATCTTCTGTAGTCAGCGGCAGTCGGGAGGCCTGACATCCCAGATGGGTTGCCACCCATATTGCAAGGCCACCAGAAGGGCGTCCCTTACCCCCCCATTTCGCCAAGGTATAAAATGCAGCAAAGCCCAGGGGAGAGTACTCTTCCCTCGCCCAGGTTTCTTGGAAGAGACAGATGTCTTTGGAGTCAATAAATGAAATCCAATTCGGTTGATCCCACTTGTTTCCCAGGCCAGCCACATTCCATGAAAGAATTTTCAGGAAGGGCGGCCTGCGGTTTACAAATGGAGGGGATGCAGATGTTACTGGAGGGGGAGCATGATCATTTAAATTTGGCTTGGGCAATGTTGGTGTACTCATAACTCCCCGTATTACTCCTACTTCCCTATGACTATTAGGGTGGTTAGTGGGGGTCTCAGTTGGTTCATTTATATGGTTCATCTCTCCATTCTGGCTGGTCTCTATCATTACCTTTTCCCCAGGGCTACAGGGTGTGATGGTTCCAGTAACACCCTCTCTATGGCACTGATGGTACTCCTTGCCATGAGACCTCACCTGTCAATCCACCATTTCTAGTTCACTATATCTATTAAAAGTGGGGAAGTAGATTAGATGGTGGACTCTAGGGCGATATTCTCTTCTGTTTCTTCCCCCCCAGCCGCCTCCCCTCCCATGATACGATTCCCACCCCTCTTCCTCCAGAATTGATGTGAGGATAGGTTGTTGTTGGATTCTGGGGTGGTTAAAGTTTGTTCTCCCACTACGATCCCACCCTACCCCCCTCACAGGGATGGTGCCCCATCTCTCCCACTCCCCTTCATAATTCAGTGGTGGATAGAAGAAAGAAAGGGTTAGGGACTTGATGTTACTCCCCTGGTCATCCAGGTGCCATCCACAGATATAGGCGACAGTCTTGGGATCTCTAAAATTTATCAGAACACAATCCCCATCGATGATTTTCTTTGAGCTGCCTACCCATGGGACCCTTCTAACCATCAGGACATCGCTAATAATACCCTGGGGTAAAGGTCTATATGCAGATAACCAGCTTACCACCTTGTTCTTCAGGGAAGCTGTTGATTCTCTAGAGGTGGTTATCAACTCCGGAACCCCTGCTAGAATTACTGTGTAGGGGCTAGCCTCCGGAGGTAAATGCACAGCTCTGGACTTTTTGGTAGTCCTAGATGGCTCGAGTGTTGGTGATCTTGGTTTTTGTGAGTCATTAGGAACTTGCGCATTGTCCTTGATGTTATTGGGGTTAGGCTGTGGTGGGAGGTGCGTTGGTTGTTGGTTCGTGGGAGTATTAGGATTGTGTATCTTGGCCTTGGGTAGACTTTTCGTGGTTGGAGGAGGAATAGATTTTGGCTTTTGTGCCACAGGAACTACCCTGTTATCTTTCCCAGGGTTTGTCGAAAGTTCCATTTTGTTCTTTATCTCTATGCCCCCTCTGCCACCCCCGCTATCAGGTTTTAGACTGTCAGCCAATTGCACAGTCGATTTTTCTATAGATACCGGCCTGGCTTCTATCTTAATTAGCCGTGCTTCTAGAGGACTTAGTAGGGTTCTAATGAGAGCGCCTATGTCTGCTAGTGTAATATCCTCACTAGAGGTGTCAAGGGTGTGCTCTATTGCCTCTACGAGCAGTACATCAGGAGATGTTATCTCTGTTATATCAGTGGGCTTGGTTTTGGTACTGGTTAGGCCAGGTCTATAAGGTTCGGGGGTGGGATTTAGTTTGGGAGTTTTAGTCTTCCTTTTCCCTTTGTTTTGGATGTCTGTTTTCCTTTTGGGAATAGTCCCTTCCCTTGCCCCCTGCAAAAAGTTATCGGCTGTACCTTTGTCAATGGTTACCTCTGGAACAAGGGCTACGGCAGTTAATGGTGCGGGGTGAGATTGAATCAGTGGCAGATTTAACATGCTCATATCCACATATTCGCTGAGGTCCTTTGCAATACTAAATGAAGTCGTATTTGATATATCTGGGATCACAGGAGAATCGAGAACACCAACTATTTCGTTATTGGATTCGACATTGTCAATAGTTGGTATGTGACTGTCTCTGTTGGCAGGGGACCTTGCATGTGCCAGGGGTCCCATGGAAGATCTCCTTGCCCAATCTAGCTCTTGGGAGATGCGCCTCTCTAGGACCGTAATTTCGTCAATCAATTGTGAGCCGGCCTTAGCAAAATAGTTTTCCAACATACCTTTAGCAGCTCCCGCTGCCGCCAAAGTACTTTTGCTCCGGGTTTCCCTTGTGGTCATCCTGGAGCGGGATTTGGTACAATCTTTGAAGGAAAGGTAACCAGGTGCTCGATTGGGCCAGGGCAAGAGGGATGGCCCGGTCCCGGTCTCTGCCGTCCTCGAACGGCCTCAAACGGCCCGCCCTTTGCCCAGGCTTCGTCCCGCGCGCGTCCCGCGTCGCGGAATGAGCTGAGTAGTTTTGTACCTCCAAGGCGAGTGGGCGTAGCCGCTGCGGGAAGAGGCTGCAGGTGTGTCCTGTCCCTGCCTCGCAGTCCCGCAGCGGTGCAAGCAGGGAGAGCGGCACGCCCGTGAAGCGGGAGCCGCGCCTGGTGAAATCCGAAGGTGAACTTCAAATGGAAAGCAGTAATCCGCCCGGTAATTCAGCTGTAAGTGGCACCCGCGAAGCAGGTACCGCGAAAGTTATAGGCAGGCAGGAGGGCGTAGCCGCTGCGGGAAGAGGCTACAGGTGTGTCCTGTCCCTGCCTCGCAGTCCCGCAGCGGTGGAAGCAAGGAGAGCGGCACGCCCGTGAAGCGGGAGCCGCGCCTGGTGAAATCCGAAGGTGAACTTCAAATGGAAAGCAGTAATCCGCTCGGTTATTCAGCTGTAAGTGGCACCCGCGAAGCAGGTGCAGCGAATGTTATAGGCAGGCAGGAGGGTGTAGCCGCTGCGGGAAGAGGCTGCAGGTGTGTCTTGCCCCTGCCTCGGAGTCCCGCAGCGGTGCAAGCAGGGAGAGCGGCACGCCCGTGAAGCGGGAGCCGCGCCTGGTGAAATCCGAAGGTGAACTTCAAATGGAAAGCAGTAATCCGCCCGGTTATTCAGCTGTAAGTGAATATATATAGTATATATAATACAACTTTAACAATAAAGGGGGGTGTGGGGTAAAGCACTCAGGAGCTCCACATGGTAAGACTGAAGCTCAGTAAGTTTCTTACCCGCAATTGCTGTTACAGATACTGACCGCAAATACCCACATGTAGGATATGCATGCAAAGGCAGGGTCTGTGGAGCTTATACCTATAGTGATGTTATAAATGTAACTCAAAGACAAAACTCACAGTAAACAAGAAACACCTCCTAGGTAGTCAGCTGAGCCCACGGATCCTGGCAATCAAACAGGAATGTGCAAGGCAGTAACAGCAATGGGGTAGAACTAAACACAAGCACAATAGACAAGGAGCTAGCAAGGAGGAGAGCTTAACAGGAAAGCAGGTAACAAACATACAAGGTAACAGAAGTAAGACAGCTGAATAGAAAGGCAGCAAACTAGAACTGGAACCAAGGAAATGGGAAGCAAGGCAGAGACTGGAAACGGATATACAGAAGGGGCAGCTACAAGGGTATACTAGAATGGGGCAGGATAAGGAATCAAGAAAACAAAGTAGCATAGAAGGCAGAATTGGGGCAGGAACAAGAAGTGGGGTAAGGCTCAGGAGTCAAGGCAGCACTGAAGGCAGTGCTGGTTCAGGAACAGGGAATTACTAAAGCTTCAAGGAGTCAAGGTAGCACTGCAGGCAGTGCTAGTTCAGGAACAGGGAAATTACTAGAGCTCAGGAGTCAAGGTAGCATTGCAGGCAGTACTGGTTCAAGGAAACAGGACATAGCTACAGCTCAGGAAACAAGGAGTCAAGAGAGCACTGCAAGCAGTGCAAATCTTGAACAAGAAATAGCTAAGCCCAGGAACAAAGAATAACTATAGCTCAGGAACTCAGGAAACAAGGTAGCACTGCAGGCAGTGCTAATTCAGGAACAGGGAAAAAAGCAGCAGATCAGGAACAAGGCATAATTAAAGCTCAGGAAACAAGAATAGCAAAAGCTCAGGGAACTCTGGAAACAAGGATTGGTCTCACCAGTAAACAGCTACAATGACCAACCTTTGCCTGAAGGGAGCTGGGGCTTAAAAGAGCTCACAGTAATCACATG
Organism: Lissotriton helveticus; assembly: GCF_964261635.1. NCBI lineage: Eukaryota > Metazoa > Chordata > Amphibia > Caudata > Salamandridae > Lissotriton > Lissotriton helveticus. Next base: position 857,028,049 of record NC_136065.1, read on the forward strand.
CAGCTGGTGTAAGCAGGCTAGCAGCAGCCAGCCACAGGTGAGCTGAATTCCTCCACCCATCCTTGGTCTGCAGGGGTGGAGACAAAGCAGTGAGCAAGGAATTCTGGGTAATGGAGTTTCAGGCATGAGTAGGCCGGCTTTAAGTATAAGCAGGCTGGCTTTCAAAAAACCCGGCATGGATTGGGAATGGATGTCAATTCCCAAATAGTGTCCAAATGGCTGGAAGTCAAGATATGCATGCAGGGTAGTGTCAGGAAGCATATTAGAAGACTGGAGAGTCCCACAGTTCAGCCCCCTGGTGGTGGACACGAGAACATAGGGAGCGAATCGTGACACTTAGTAAATGTCAAAATGTATTTTGTGTCGGGCTGCGTCACAAAAGTGAAGCAACCCCAATGCAAAATCATAGTACATTTGGTCCTCAATACTTAACACCTTCAATGCTACAGCAATTCTCCCCCGGTGCTGGTGTCTCTTGAATCCCATTGTTCATGACAAGATCAGCTCGTCATAAGCACACGACCAGTGTACTGCATGACGAGCTGAGCTTGTCATGAGCAGCGAAGGGGTTAAGCTTTCTGTTGATAACATCTTCCCACTTAACCTTAATCTACAGCTCTGACTGTGTCCGATATCTACAGAATACCTTACAAAGTGTTGACCTCGCCCTACCTCAACTTCATAGTGTGTGGAGATTGACTAGAGTTGAAGGTTCCAGCTGTCTGACAGGAAATCCCGCAAAGGAAGTCAAGCAGGCCGTTTGATGTCATGCTCATGAAACTTGAGCATATTTCATCAAAATGGAGTGGTATACAACTGTTTTATATATATAGTGCCTATGTTAGGAGCCTATAAAATTGGTTGAACTCCCAATGCATGTTTCGTTTTAATTATTCCTGAAACAAGTTTTCCTACATATGTTTTTCACCCAGTGGTTTCTAAGGGTCTCATTTATGAGGCCCTACCAGCACATTTGCACCTTGGAACCTCACTTTTTTGACATTCCGGTGGCGCGATGTGCCATGGCATATTTATATGGCCACATAAAGCCACTTTACATGGCTTTTCATGGCCTCATAAATATGTGCCCCTTCCATGCAGAAAACTGCTGAAAGGGCCGTTTCATGGGTGTTGTTGTGGGTGCTCCCAAGCAACACCTATGGAACCTGATACATTCCCAGATTTATGAAAAATCATAAACCTCGGAATATATCAGACCCTAACCCCACGCTAGGAGTGGTGTTCGGGAGGTACAACAAGGGGAAATTCTTTTATTTCTCCTCATGCTTTCCTTTTTCCATGTGTGCTGCTTTCTGCAGCACACATAGAAAAAGGAAATCGACTCTAGTGAACACTTCCTGCACAGAATCAATCAGCCCGGCAACGCAGGCACCCTTGCTCCATGGTGAAAGGATGACAGTGTTGGCGCATGGCAGCCCATTGTGCGCCGGTGCTGGGGAAAAGTACAGGAATGCCCTGTATCACTTAGATATGGCGCATTTCTGCCCTTTTGTTTTGATGTAGGGCAGCGCAGCAAGATTCCTTGCAGCAAGATTCCTTGCTGTGCTGCCCTACGTTAAAACCTCTTAAATGAGGCCCTACATTTCTCAGAAACAAGCCACTCAACTAGACAAAATTAGACTCTCCTCCCTCTCGTCCTGTACTTCCCCTGGCCCCTTCACCCTCCTTCTCCCTCCACTCGGAACACTGTTTCCCCCTTCCTCCATCTCCCCAGAGTCATTCTCATTCATTCTCATGCTCTATTCTCTTTCATCCTGCATATTTGTTTTTCTCTTTCTACAACATTTTCTCAGGCTCCCATTCTCTGAGCCCTATTTACAAAGGAATGTTCGACATGAACATATGTTTAGGGCTCAAAATACCTTCGTTTTACGCCTATGAAGAATTCACAAAGGGATTCCAGGCAGATGTAAATAACTTTTGTACAGCATATTTCTCTGCTACAAGTGTGAAGAAATCTACAGTTATAAATCGCACTGACAGGGAGGGACGTGGCATTCAAAGGCTTAATTTGAGGGCATTCTGAAAACTTGGATCTCACCGTTTCCCATCCTGGAAGTGATTGTAAAGTTACTTCCAGCCAAAGAGATTGAGTTAAAATCTCAATGTGAAAAAAAAAATTCTAATGGAGAAAATTAGGGGCATATTATCAAGCACGGGCGATAAAATTATCGCCGATTTAGCGGCAGAAAACTGCCGCTAAAGTGGCGATAATGGGATTATCGCCGTTTTAGCGGTCGTTTTCTGCCGCTAAAGCAGCGATAATTTTATCGCCCGTGCTTGATAATATGCCCCTTAGTGCTTAATTTGAGCTAGCGGTTTCCTGTGCTCGACATCGGCACATAATTGTCAGAACCAGCACTTAACTGTCGACAACAGAAACACATTTTTGACACTGGCACTTATGACAGGTGCCACACAGTGGCACTGTGCGTATAATTTAGAGAGAAGCAGAACAGCAATTATTTATTAATTCAGTATGCATTAAAAACAACTAATTCCTGCCGCCCAAGCTATTTTTATAACTTTGGGGGCCTGGATTAGGTTAAATTGTCACATTTGTAGCAGTGTGCTGGTTAGTTGCTCTGTAGGTACTGTCACTGTAATTGGCAATGACAGCAGTGGCAATGGGTGGTGCAAGCTGCAGAGGCAGTGGCACTTATTATTTTACAAATTAAGCACTGGAAAAGTGTGTGTTTGCATTGGGGACTCCATTTAACAAGTGTAGAACTCTACACTCCCTAGAATTCCACACAGGGGTATTAGCACCACACAGGAGATGTCACTTGACATTCCCTGAAGTACATGTGGAAATCTGCGCATTGTAAAGCTTCACATGGGTACTTATGGGAACAATTATGAATGGAATATATCCTTAGGAGTGAGCTCATACCGAGATGTAAATTTCCACAGGTGCTGTGATGCTGTTTTGTTTGTGAACAGGGAAATCTTTCTCCCTCTTTCTCTCACTCAAGGGGCAGGAAAAAAAGATCCCTCTGCTTCTCTTGCTCTTCTTCTTTCTCTTCCATTTCATTTCAATTTGCTCTGCTCTGTCAGCATGACCAGACTACAACTATTGCCAGTGATTACACACTAATACAATTAACTAAAGGCAGATTCTAGATAGATCTATTTGCAGAGTGAAATAAATAGCAGCGGGGTTGAAAGTGGCGGCGCTGATTAGTGCTTTCCTCCAGGATATTGTCAGAATCTCATAATGCTCCAGCTGTATGGTAATTTCTACCCAGAATGCTCTCCTTGGTCTTCTATAGAGACGGAATGGCTTGCAAAAAATAAAGAGAATTGCTTTGAATGCTTGTGGCTCTAAAAGGCCTGAAGGTTCTGCGCCTACTTGGTCATACATCACGCACAATTCCTGCAGTGGTTAATTTGTAAAAAAAAATATAGGGGATCATGTCAGGAGGCAGCTAGCAGCAGCCCATTATTCCTGTTAGCGCCGCCTAAAACAGAAGCAACTACTAACCATGAAAGTGGGTAGAGGATGTGGTGTAATGGTCAGAGCTGCTGACTTTGTAGCTGGGGAACCAGGTTCAGTCTCGAAGTCACCTCAACCGCCTGTGATTCTGGAAAAAATCACTTAATCTCCCTGTAAATGAACGTGGCCTTAACTGGTGCTCATGAAAAGTGCCGGTGTTGATGATTAAGTGCCGGGGTTCAGCACTGGAAACCACCATCTTAAATTAAGCACTGATTTCAGGCCTTAGAAAGTAAAAAATGTGACGAGTGGAATACTTAAATTAATCTCACTCTGGACGCATTCTAGTCCATTTTGTTATTGGCTTCCATGTGCCACTACAGACCTGGACTGATGCTATGCAAATCAATTTAAGCCACACCCACATGGGATGTCTATACTCAACTGCCAGGCCAGGCTCCATCTGCAGGGGCGCACAAGCAGACCCTACCCTAGGTTTGGTCTTGCTGAGCCTCATCTGTCATGGCACTTTGCACCTGATTTAGAGATCAGTGGATGGGTTACTCTGTCACAAACGCACCTGATATTCTGTTGTGCTTAATACAAGTGCATTATGTCCTATGGGACATGTAACATCTGCCACATTTGTGATGAGTACCCTGTCCTTCAAACTCTAAACTGGCCATTTGACTCGTATAACACAGCAGTACTTGCTTTTCAGAGAAACCAGCCGTTTGGGACATTTCTCGTTTTCTCAACCAAATTGAGGCCACATTTATGATGGTTTTGTATCGGGATTGTGTAACTTTTTTAACGCAAACCTGACGCAAAACACTTTTTTAGGGATTAACAAACCAACCCAAATTGGTCTTTCCATTGGTTTGTAAGAAAAAGTAATGCATACCAGCCCAAAGGGCTCCTTTGCATTACTTGGCATCAAGGGGGTGTTACATGGGCGTTCTTATGCATTCACCCATTCTTTTTGATGCAAAACCCTATGCACTAACATTAGTAGACAGTGTTTTGTGCCAGAAAATAACACTGCTGGAAAGCAGACATTAAAAGGAGAAATGTTTTCATTTCTCCTTTTTTTCCGAACTTTGCATGTGTACAGCACACACACAAAGTAGTAAAAGTTTAAAAGCTTGTCTAGTCACTGAAATGTTGTACTGGAAGGCTATCCTTCCAGTACAAAGCCTATGCTAGACTCACGCACACACCCTTGTACATTGGCACAAAGGTGTGTGCCTGGCACTCGGCAGCAAAACCCTGTGCCGATGCTAGGTAGAGGGGAGGAGAGTGTTATATATCTGTAGACATGGCGCTCTCCTGCTCCCTCCCTGTCACGCAACGTAGCACAGCATTTTCAGGTGCTGCGCTGTGTTGTTTATACCTGTTGTAAAACTAGGCCTGAATGTCAATGGTGGATCGGGCACATGACTGGAGTTAGCCCACCCCTACTGGCCTTTCAAACCACTTGGATGGAATCTCTGCACGTGCCTCTGCCTGACGTGCGACCGACACCGCCTCAGATTTAAATGTGCAAGCGGAAAGTTAGTCATTTCTTTAAAGCCAGGTGGGCTGCTTCTCTCTGTTTCTCTCTGGTGCCCTTTTGCCAACTTGCGGTCTCGTCTCTCCTCAGTGCTCCCGTCTCTCTCGTCGCTCGGCCTCCAGTTCCCGTCCACAGGCGCAGCACCGGACCTCAGAGGCACGCGCGCGAGGGGTGACAAGATGCCCTTTAATGATACCGCGCAGAAGAAGGAAGATGTCAGAGCCGAAATGAAGTCATATCCATGGGCCAAAAACCCAGATGAACAGCTGTCACGCGCGCCGCAGCAATCTGACCCGAGCCTTCATCCGAGGGGGATGCTGGGGTTATTAATAGAAGGCTTCAAAGTAAAGAGCTGGCATCAGGCCCCGTGCGCATCTGATGCCCGCAGTCGGACAGACGAGCACGTCTCGTCGCGACGGATCCCTCCATTGCAGCCTTGGGTCCAGGGGGCGGACCGCTCACGTGCGGCCCCACGACCTGGCAATCGGCATCAAAGCTGAAAGAGAATGAAATCAGTTTTTTAAAGCACTTACTTCGCAACACTTGTATAACCATACAGCATTAAATATTTGTTTTAATCCATCCATCCAATTCATTCAAATCCACCCCAAACCACCCACCCATCCATCCATCCACCTACCCATCCATCCATCCATCCATCCATCCATCCACCCACCCACCCATTCATCAATCCATTCATCCATCCATCCCTCTATCCATCCACCCACCCATCAATCCACAAACCCACCCACCAACCCATCCACCCATCCATCCATCTATCCATCCACCCACCCATCAATCCATCCATCCATCCACACACCCACCCACCAACCCATCCATCCACCCATCCATCCATCTATCCACACACCCACCCATCCATCCATCTATCCATCCATTCACGCAAATCATGGTTATTGTGACACTATCTCACTGTACATATTTATACTAGGCCCATGCAAAACTTGTCTTGAACCGGTGTAATTAGCATAACTTTGTGTTGCTGTTGTTACATGACATTTCCAAATTTACTTTGTTTCACAACATCACATAATTACCCGATGTTCATAGTAAGAATGTATTGCAAATTAATGTGCATTTCAAGGTAAAAATGCACTACGAGTTAACAGGAACAACACAAAGACAGCTGAGGACAGTTCTTCACATTGCTTTCTTTTTTGCACATTTTTTAATGTGAAAACTTCCCCACGTCTAATTTGGACACAAGGACACATTTCACGCTAAAATACAGTTCATAATGCTAATTTAGCATTTCACGTGATTACATGCAATTTCAAGTTATTTTTCTGCAAGTTTTGCTTAATTACACAAAAGCAATTACTAAAGTTTCCACACCCCTGATTGACATTCTGGTTTTCTGTTTATGGTTAATCACTATTATTTTTAATTACTGCGTATGAAAAAAATATAATGACATACACAACACATGCAGATCCACTGAGTGAAATGTGCTATGTATTGCTATTGTTGGAGGGAGAGAATCATGGCCCACTCAAAGCTTTGCATCTTGTGAATCATGACCACACCCAAACTAGAATGTAACTCATATTCTGCTTGCCTGCCTTTATGATTTACACCCAGGAATAGGATGGAAGTATTTACATTTTTACAGTGAGACAAAATATCATTAAAGAGGTACTGTGACTAATAGCAGAGTAGTTTTCCTGTGTGGGGTGTTGGTAACTTGCAGTCTATAAGGCTGGCGAGAGTGGATTGAATGTACGTAATTTTACAGAGCCTGCACTAGCATCTCTGTGGTGTTGTTCAGCCATGTTTTGCATTGAAAATATATTTACTGGGGGCGTGGCTTGGATAGCAAGGGGAGAAGCAGCCTAAGTCCGGAGCTCTGCCTGACCCCGGGACGAAAAAACCAAATAACAGCCAGAATCGAGGCCGTTACAAACTAATTTACGGAGCAACAGACGTCGGAACAATACAGGCCCGCCACAGCGCGCTGAGGAGGAAACGAGCGCAGGCGAACACCGAGTACTTCCCTTTGCGGTAACCGACATCAGAACGGGCAGGAGAGCACCCAAAATGGCGCGGACGCACAGATAAGAATGAGAGCCGTTCACAGCGAAAGAACTTCAAAGACACCCAATACACCCAAGGTTAGTGCGCGCTTTCCAATCCGAACGGCAGAAGAGCCAGATAATCCGTCAAATCACTAATAAGCGCCAAAACAAAGAGAGATCAAAACCGTTAACTCAGGCGCGTTTGCCTGAAGCAGAAACCGAAACTCCCCATGGGCGCGGCCATTTTGGCATAAAACAAAACTAACAACAAACAAGACCTCTGGGAGGGGAACATCACAAGCACTGCAAAAGACGAGCACGAGCAGAAAACAGCAACAGAGAGCTAACGGAGGCAAAATTGACCTATCATAGGGGAATTGCTAAAAGGCGCATAAGCGCGACACCAGATCAACACCCACCGCAGCCCCAGGGCTTCACAGGCACTGAAGGCGCCCAAGGTCAGTGCGCGCTTTCCGCTTAGCACAAGAGCCAGATAATCGATCAAAAGACCACCAACAGGGGGTAAAACAAAGAGCATAAAGCCGTGTGCTCAGGCGTGTGTACCTCAAACCGAAACTGAAACTCCCCACGGGCGTGGCCATTTTGGAACAAAACTAAACTCACAACAAGGCGTGCGGGAGGGGAACATCACATGCACTGCAAGAGAGAAGCACGAGCAGCAACTGAGAGCTAGCGGAGGCAAATGTGAGTCAACATAGGGGACTTGCTTGAAAGCGCAAAAGCACGACACCGGAGCAACACCAACCGCAGCCTCAGGGTCGAAAACGAACCACAAATAAGGCGCAGCCATCTCGGTAGCGGAGCGATAGCACTGTAAGTGCCGAAATCGAGCAGAAGACAGCAACTGAGGGCTAACGGAGGCAAAAGTGACCTAACAAAAAGGGACTTGCTAGAAGGCGCAAAAGTGCAACACCAGAGCAACACCAGCCGCAGCCTCAGGGCCAAAAATGGTAGCGATGCGATAGCACAGCAAAAGTCGAGCACGAGCAGCAGACGGCAACTGAGAGCTAATGGAGGCAAAAGGGTTCTAACAAAAGGGACTGGCTAGAAGGCGAAAAAAGCAACAACAAAGCAACACCGAACGCAGCCAAAGGCGCAAAAAGAGAAGCACAAATAAAGCGAAGCCACCGCAACAAGCGGAACCCAACAACATGGCAGGCGGTGACAGTAAGGCGACACAACAACTAAAGAAAAATAGACAAGAAGGCCTTAACGAATCACCAATCAACCACAGAAAACGGACATAAGCAGCACACTAGACAGTATCCTCAGGAAGCTGGCAGATGTCCACGAACTTGCCAAATCAACCAAAAAAACGACTGACAAAATAGAACTGGAGCTAGCAGCAATCAGAGCAGATATCCATGCAACAAACAACAAAGTGGAAGTAATAGAGCAAAGAGTCAGTGACATCGAGGATCGCTCACAACTAACGGGCAAAGCCATAGGCAATACCGCCAAAGCAACCACAGAGCTCCGAAGGACAGGCAGCAGAATTCGAAGACCGTAGTAGAAAGGGCAACATAAGAATTCTGGGGATACCAGAAGGAGAGGAGGACAAAGCGGGATCGTGCGTTTCACTCATACAAAACCTCATCCCAAAACTAACAAACTTGAAGATCGAAGGCCCCTTTGAGTTGGATAAGGCATACAGAGTTCCTGCAAGCAAACAAGCGGGAAGAACTAACCCCAGACCGATAATATGCAAACCGCTACGCTCCCATCAAACCGACGCCATCTTCGGCGTAGCAAGAAAGAATCCAACCTAATATGGAATGGCCACAGAATCATCCTGACGCAGGACTACTCTAAGCCGACAGTAGAGATCAGAAAAGGGTTCCTAGCCCAAAGGGACAAACTAAGGAGAGAAAACATCACCTTCTCATTCACAGGCCTGGCAAAATTCAGGATAAACAACAAAGGAATTGCCATGATTTTTGAAGACCCTGCAGAACTCGCAAGGTACCTACAGGGGCCACCAACGCACGAAATGGAGGACTCCATGCCGACGGCAAAAAGGAGCGCATCACCAGGAACAGCAACAAACAGCGGCTAAGCACCGACAACAAATAAAGAAGAAGAGTTACAAGCAAAAAGAACCACAGTTGAACAAATAATCTAGAGAAGCCCTTGATAAACACAACTCTACCTCGCAAGACATACCGAAACAGACTATATATCTACAAACTTAGACACTACAACAAATCTACCTCTCAGTAACCCAAAAGAAGAAACCAAAGAACCGGGCTGCAAGCAATACACAACGGCAACACAGAAGAAGTGCAGCCGGAGAGAAGGAAGAGCATTAGAGTCTCACAGTGACTATAAAAACAGCCTTAGGCACAGCACAGTGATAATAATCTACCTCAGGGACCAGCACGTATGTCCCAGACATTCTATATATATCCTTTAAAGTAGCAAATAATTTGTTCAGGACATCCCCGGGGTCAAGGCGGGAGGAGAGGGATCTTGCTGTTGCACGCCCACAGCACAAGGATGGTCTGGACAAAAGGTGGGTGGGAGGGAGGGAGAATGGGGGGGGTGTAGTAGCAGGGAGTAGGTTTTTTCGTCCTGTATGTCATGTTTGTCAAGGTTGTCAAGGTTGTGGTGTTCGTCATGTCCAGGTCTCCATTAGCGAGGCCACCAGCAAATCACACAGATCGGCCTCGGCACCGAGGCAACACTTTCCAAAGAAAGGGAGCAAGGCAAAGATGGAAGGGCCGTCAGAGGCCAAAGTGTACTTATCCCAAGAAGCAGCCAACATTGACAGTAACAGGCAGTAGTACACTATTAGCAGACCTATAAATCATCTCACTCAACGTCAAAGGTCTCAACCACCCAGTTAAGAGAAAGAAAACCTTAGACTACCTAGCCAAAACAAAGGGAGACATAATCCTACTACAAGAAACAAAACTATCCCTAGAAGAGGCAGACAAAATCATCAGAGCGAGATGGATAGGCCAGGTAGCATGTTCACCAGCAGTTGGGAAAAAAAGAGGAGTGGTAACCCTGATCAGTACCAGATCTAACATAACCATCGAAAATGTGCAGCATGACAAGGAAGGTAGACTACTGATCAAACAGCTGAAAAGAAGAGAGGAGACAATACTGGTAGCCAACATCTATGCACCCAACACAGATGACACTCCATTCTGGGAGAAGGTGACGAAAGAGCTAGAATCCAGCCCCCCAAATAACATGATGGTAGTTGCGGGTGATTTCAACATGGCACTAGACCAGACACTAGACAGACAGGCCAAATCTAAAACACGCACCCCGACTTCCCACAAGACGCTAATTAACCTTTGCAACAAATTGGACCTAGCGGACCCATGGCGTCTACAGCACCCTGACACCAGAGACTACACATTCTACTCGCACCCACACAACTCCTAAAGCAGAATAGACTACATTCTCATCTCCGGTACCCACACCCACCTAACCGAACACACAGACATAGCGGCCAGAACAATATCAGATCACGCATGTATCAGCCTACACCTGGCAGGGAGACCTAACGAACATCTAACACGCAGATGGCGACTCAATCATACAACCTTAGCCAAACAAGAAGACAGAGTCAAAATCCAGAAAGCCACCGCAGACTACATCACAGACAACGGAACACAAGACACAAAGCCCGGCATTGTGTGGGAGGCACTCAAAGCAACAGGAAGAGGGTACTAATAGAAATAAAGGCGAGAAGAGACAGAGAGGCGAGAGCTCAACTTGCGAAGCTTGAAAAAGACATAAAAAATCTAGAGACTCAACACATCAGGGGCACACCAAATCAAAGTGCACTGACACAACTCACACAAAAGAAGTACGAATTAGATAGAATACTCAGCGAGCGAGCGGGTCTTTGGATAAGGAAATACAAAGAAATCAACCTCTGTGAAGCGAACAAAGCAGGGAAATCACTAGCATCTTATCTCAAACGCAAACAAAGGCAGCACTGCATCACGGCAATCACAGATACCTCAAACAAAACACACACCAGTCACAGCGAGATAGTACACACCTTCAAAGAATTCTATGAGGAACTCTATAACAAAGACATAGGGCTAGACATTAAAGGAACAAAATCCTACTTAGAGGGGCTAAAGCTACCGAAAATAACGGCTGAAGAAGCGAAAGCTTTAGGCCAAGACTTCAAAACCCTAGAGATCACAACGGCCATAAAATCCCTAAAAGACAACAAGGCCCCTGGACCAGACGGGTGCACAGCACAGTTCTACAAATCCTTCCAAGATCAAATTGTACCGACACTAACGAAAGCTTTCAACCATTGCGGGGATCTAAGGGAGGTAATGGCCACAATGGCACAAGCCAGCATCATAGTCATTCCAAAGGAGGGTAAATACCCACAATTGCCAAGAAACTACCGTCCTATATCACTTATCAACGTAGACTGCAAAATGTATGCAAAAAAACTAGCAACTAGGCTAAGCAGAGTGCTCCCAAAACTATTAGAAAACACACAAGTAGGGTACATGAAAGGCAGGATGTCTAGCGATAACACCAGACTCCTCTGCCAAGTCATAGAACACTGCTCAAACACAAACACCCCAGCAGTCACAATCACACTAGACGCTGAAAAAGCCTTCGACAGGGTGTTCTGGAACTTCTTAGAAGAATGCCTACAGGCATACAATCTAGGGGAGACATACGCCAAAAAGGTTATGGCCCTGTACAAAAACCCAAAAGTGCAGATAGCCATCAACAGCACCACCTCAGCATCTTTTGATCTCCAGAGAGGAACAAGACAAGGCTGCCCACTATCCCCACTGCTGTTCCTACTGGCCCTAGAACCACTGATCAAAGATATCCTTACCAATAAGAATATTGCAGGCATCTCCATCAACAAAACGACGGCCAAACTAGCGGCCTACACTGATGATCTGCTGATCATCACAGAAAACCCGACACAGTCAATACCTGCGCTCATGCGCACCATAGACTCATACGCCTCCCACTCAGGGTACAAATTAAATAGAGACATATCAGAGTGCATGCCCATGAACATGCACACAACCAGAGAGGTTCTAGGAGACTCTGGGCTGACTTGGCAAACGCGATCGATAAAATACCTAGGAATCATTTTTTGGGGAAACCTAGGAAACACGCTTGAACAAAATGAGGTCTGCACATTGAAAAAGATAAAAAGCCTGCTGGAAAAATGGTCGCCTAAATTCATCACCTGGTGGGGAAGAGTAGAGACAGTCAAAATGATGGTAACTCCAATAGTCAACTACCTAGCCAGAATGCTCCCCTTAGCACTAACAGATTACTTCCACAAGAAAATAGACCAGGCTCTTAACAAATTCATCTGGAGGGACAAAAAACCCAGACTAGCTCTACAAAAACTGAGACTGAGGAAAGAACTAGGAGGCCTCAATGTTGCAGACCTAAGAACTTTCCAAACAACCTGTATTGCCAGGCAGAGTTTGCACTGGGTAACACAAAACCAGACATATACACCAACATGGCTAGACATAGAGAAAGCCATCCTCAACAATGTAGACCCACTAACTCTACTAACAACCAATAAACAAACACTAAAGAATAACCCTGTGCTCAAAACAACAAAAATGGCACCCCTCAAGGTAGACCAGAAACTAGAAGTAAGCATCAGAAATTCGAAATGGGTAGCTCTATGGGCAAACCCGAAGATAAAATACAAAAGCAAACCACTAGACATAGATACATGGAAGAATCTTGGCTTCTCACACCCGGCGCATTTAGAGGAGGAGAGCACACCGCTCACCTTCAACACCATAAAGAGCAGGTTTAATATGCCAGAAGTGGAGCTTTACAACTTCCTTGCCATTAAAACAGCGATCACAAAAGCGAACCTCAACTGCCAAACGCCCTCAATTTTCCAACTTATGGAAAATCTGAACAAGACAGGCCACCATGTATCACACCTGTATAAACTCCTACGCCCCACCTCCTCGAAACTCAATGAAAAAAACAAACAGTATTGGAAATCTCAGATAGGCAGGAACCTAACGGAGATGGAAGCTGCCAATATGTGGTCATCCCCCACGAAGAACATTATATCTCCAGCACTAGCACATACAAAATTCTGGATACTACACCAGACACACTGGACCCCTTCTAAACTAGCGAAACTAGGCCTAAGAGATAACAGCCTGTGCTGGAACTGCAACATCGCCACAGGTGACCTTGAGCATCTAATTTTCCAGTGCAACAAGGTAAAAAAGTTCCGGAACAAGGTGTTCGAATTCACAAACCAGACACTAAACTGCACCCTAAAGAAAGAGTTCTGCACTCTAACAACAGCACACATGAATACCGACATCTGTACACAACAGGACAGAAACCTCTTGGACTTTCTCCTACACGAGCGCCACGAAAATAGTACTAGCTAACTGGAAAGATACCTCCAAGGCCACATTCAAAGGGTGGCTAAACTGGATAACATTCTTGGAAGGAGCGGAGAGCGCAGTTCTAAAATACACTCAGTGGAGAAAACCAAACAGAGAGATGTGGTCCTCACTAGACATCGCCCTAGACCCTTTCAAACCACCATAGACACCACCCACTCGCGTACCTGCACCCATAACAAAGTACGGTACCTCAGGCCGATCTCCAACCAGCAGACAACAACTATATGTTTTATGTTTCCATGTTATTTGTTTTAAGAACCAGCACATAACGAAGAGTGTCAAGCCCAACGCAAAGTAGACACAGATATGCCCAACCAAAAGGGCTCTGTAACCAAATACCCTGCAGACACAAACAATTTGCTGAGAACTTTTTATTGTATGTGCCAAAATAAGCAAAAGAGACCAACAGCCAGTAATTTATGTATGTTTTTTATTTGTGTATTCAATGTAAAGAAAAAGACAATAAAAATATTTAAAAAAAAAAGAAAATGCATTTACTAGGTTGCCAATAACTTTTGGTCCTGCTTGATGATTCTGCGCAAACGTTTGCACATCCTTAGGGTAAATGGCTAATGTTTGGTGTGCCAAGTTTCATGCACATCAGTATCGGTGAAAACAATTAGGGGGGTGTCAATAAACATATCTTTCTGCCTTTTAGTTCCTTTAGGAGTTTTTGCTCTTTTTAGGAACTAAAAACACAGGATTGGGTGAAGTTCAGGGTGTTGAGGAGTTTAAGGAGTCAGGGATGGGTGGAGTTTAGATGTAGAAAGGGGTTTTTAGGGCTTGGGACGGTAGAGTTTAGGGGTGGAGAGGTTTTTTTTAGGGGTCATGGATGGGTGGTATTTAAGGTTGGTGGGTATTTTTTAGAGTTCAGGGATGGATAGTTTGGGTATGGTGAAGGGTATTAATGGGTCACAGATGGGTGGGGTTCAGTTTTGGAAAGGGAATTTTAGGGTTCAGGTATGCGTGGAATTTAGAGGTAGTTAGGGATTTTACAGTTCATGGATGGGTGGGGTATATTGGTATAAAGAGTTTTTAGGTTTCAGGGATGGGTGAAACTACTGTATTTACATTAAAAAGTAAACATACAAAAGACATTTTTTTAAACTAAAATACATTATATGACTAGGTTTTTATGAAATGGTGAATGTCATTCATTCTGAAAATTTCCACTAAACTGTTTAGGTGAAAAGGTTTCTCAATAATGGACAGGCTTATCTAAAGAGGCAATGTGTAAAGTATTCGTGCAACACACGCACACATTAACACAAGGAATACCACCACAAAAAGACTCCACACAGGTTTAGGAATATATTTTCTGAGCAAAATAAGACCAAAACAACAAAAATCCAAAGATATAGAAGTTGAGATATTGACTTTTAAAAGAATAAATGCAGTGAATCGTTTAGAAGCAAGTAGTGCTAAAAAGATTACTTAGGGTAACGCTGGACTGGAGCAAAGTCAAAGTTTGGTCTGACCATGATGGACCACCAGCTGGCTACAGGACCAATGCAGGCCCCAGCGAACCAGATACATTTCCTGGTTGCAAACAATGTGATGCATCAATCTTCTTCACGCAGTGAAGGTGATGCGTCAGTTCCGAAGATGGGTGCCGGAGTCAAGAGATATCAAGCAATGTGCCGTATTCGGACAAGCAGTCAAGGGGATGCATCGATCTCTCCAAACTTCAGTGATACGCAGTCCCATGCCTTGTTTTCTGGAGTCAAAACAATGTGCTGATTGCACTCCGCAACCAGGTCGATTGCCTGGTTCTGTTGCACACAAACAGAAAATGCTTTGAAATCCATGTTGCAAGTATCTGAGACACCGGCAAGGAGCCAAGCACAGGAGCAGGGCTAGACACTTATCTGTGAGTCTCAAGCAACGGGAGGCAAGCCAAGAAGCCATTGGACATCACTTGGAGGGAAGGCAGAATCCAGCTCTCCTGCAGCAGAGTCAGATAGCAGCAAGCAGCAGGGCAACAAACAGAAAAGCAGGCCTTCCAGATCAGCAGTCCAGCTTAGTCCTTTTTGCAGCACACCAGATCGTCTGGCTGAGCTTCCGTTACAAGTCCAGTAGTATCTGATTTTAGGGGGCCAGAGACCCAGTACTTATACCCATAAGTGTTCCTTTGATGTGGTGGGTGATCTTAAAGCAGATCTCTGAAATGTACAAGTATCCCTTTCAACACAGCCATGTCTGCCAGGCTATCTGTGGGGGATAATCTGTCCTTTGTGTGGTGACAGGACACAGTCTCTTCAACTCAAGTGTTAGCCAATCCCTTCCATTCTGTACAGGCAAGGCCATTAGCATGCAGATGTATGTAGATGGTAATCAGCCACACCTATCCTTCCTATGTTGTGGCTATCTAGAGGGGATGCACAAAGTGTATTGGAGACAGGCAGCCAGTTACACAGAGCAGTACTGCAGAGAAATGTCCACTTTCTAAAAGTGGTACAAAAGGGGGTGGTGATGGACGAAGCATCTGAACCAATCAAACACTCACACCCAGTCAACAGATCTGGGTTTGATCCATCACCGTTCTTCAGCCCACTCTGCCACCCCAGTTCAGACATGGCCATATGCAAATCAGTCTGACCCTGTGCCTCATGGGAACAGTCCAGCCCGAACTGCCAAGCCATGCCTTCCCTGGACCGGAAAAACCAAAGGTGATGATTGCATTACAGCCGTCTTCAGCCGGGCTCACTTTGCCACTGGATTCAAGCAAGCCTGGCTGGCTGAAGACGGCTGTAATGCCAGAAACCGGTCCTAGGAAGCTTGAATCCACTCCAGGGAAGGCATGGCTTGGCTGTACGGGCTGGACTGTTCCCATAATGCACAGGGTCAGACTGATTTGCATATGGCCATATGTCCCCTCCCCAAAATGATGGCAAACACCGTTGGGCAGGGCCCCGGTGTAATTTGGCTCATCAGGTGGCAGGCGTTTAGGGGCTGCCTGCCTTGGGATCGCCCGTAATATAACCCACCAATGTTGGCATATTTGTAATGCTAATAAACCTGCAGCAATTTTCTCCACAAAAAAAAAGGTGTCTTGTCTGATTATTGCTCTAGGAGAATGCTGTATGGGGGGAGGGGGAGTGTTTGCACTATGCCTGAGCGACCCAGAGCATAGACATGAGTAGGATTTCCCCCCTCCTCCTCTCCTCCCTCCACACGCTCTGGTGGGGAGAAAGGCAGCCAGTATCAACAGCTGAGAGGCAGCCTGCGCCTTGGACCCGACCCGTAGAACATCAATGAGCCCACACAAGTAAATGAAGACTGCGGCAGCCCCAGGCACTGTAAGAAAATCACACCCCCTTAGACTAGCGTGAAGAGAAGCATCAGTCCCCAAGGTGAGCAATATTTGGCGAGGGGGGGAGAAGCGCACTGCTCTTTGCTGAGCATGAAAGCAAGTGGTCCAGGCAAGACACGGCTCCGCAGGGGTCTGGGCAGAACATCCTTAAGTTACACAAGACGGATGCACGACTCACTAAAGACAGTGAGTGAAACGGACAGCGAGCCCACAACCACTGCACCTGACTAGCCCGACCAAGCAAGCCCAAGCAGCCGTATTGGGAGAAGCACGACCACGAAGCACAGACCCGGAACATTAATCATAAAAACACCATCTTGCTGACTGACAACATCACAGCGTGGCATCGAAAGGTTATGGCTGCCCCCCCTGCCCTCCCCCCCCCACACCTGCATCGGCACCCTGCCATTTGCAGTCACCAACAAGATCTGAAGACCGGGACTCCTTCCAGATACCGAACATCACGCCGCAGGCGTCAGATGACATTATTTGAACACTGAACAATTGATTAGAGAAGTGTATCCTTTTTCACTGTTAATGTCTGTTACATACCTTCCCATGATTTCCTGCCTGGGGCCCACTGGGGCTGGCACCTTGATGCACAGAGCACATGGCGCCTGCAGGGGCCTCCTCGCAGGGGCCTCCTCATGTGCTCGAAGCACACCACGCTCCCCTCCATTATTTCTCCAAGCACTTACAAAACAGAATAAACTACACTAGCCACGCAACAGGGCGGGACATAGCACACATTTTAAGTGTTACTCGGGGTGTCACTCGCACTGACTGGCTATGTACTGCACTACCCCATGTCTTAACAGGTCACGAAGGTTAGTTGCCAAGGTTAGGCCTTACAGGTTGAGAGAGCACTGCAGAGGCACTCGCCCTCATAAAGTTTCACACACCCCAGTTGTATCATCAGACTCCCCCTTTTATTTGCACTGCTCTCTGATGCATCAATTGATACTTTGCACTCTACCTATCCTGCTAACTCCCCAATAGAGGGAAATTATACAATACACACTTGGCACAAACTAACATTGTAACATGGAACGTATGGGGCATGCATGCACCTGCTTGTAGATACTCAGTGTATGCATACTTGCAACGCAGGCTTGTGCATATTGGATTCTTACAAGAAACGCTTCTCACCCAGAGTGAAGCAGACCGCCTTCATAGACGATGGTGGGGGCAAGTATATAGTACACATTACTCCTATCAGGCGCGAGGGGCAATGATCTGGATCAAGGCAGAGGTCCCCCACATAGCAGAGGAAGTAGTTGTAGACGCAGAGGGGAGATATGTCTTTGTGCGAGGTCGGCTAAATGAACAGAAGCTGTTACTAGGAACCATATATGCACCAAATGGTGACCAAGCTACCTTTCTAAGAAGGCCCACGGGGGTACTTGCCAAATGGAGTGTAATCCTCAGGTTGCTGGGTGAGGACTTCAATGCTGTACTATACGTAGAGTTAGACAGGTTGTACCCACCCCTAACACGCACAGCAGCAACCTCCAATGCGCAGACCTTGTCGGACTGGCTTGCGAGCTGGGCACTGATAGACATCTGGCGAATCCTTAACCCCACTCTGCGCATCTACCCCTTTCATTCTTCTATACACAACCTACATGTTAGGCTGGAGCAATTTGTAGGGACAACAGCTCTACTCCCTCTCATCAAGCAAATTGAATACCTCGGTCGCACACATTCAGATCACAATAACTAATTATTACAGCTCTCATGGGACACGGGACGTCCTCCGATCCTCAACGTTAGAAGAGCCAGCATTCCGAGCTTCATGAGGAACAACAATACTCGAACACTTTAATAACCAGTCCACTAATGACTGCATTCTCGAATTGGACGCCTTCAAGGTGACCCTGAGAGGGCACTGCTTAGGAGCTGCCATAGTATAGGGAAACATCTAGATACAGCACTCAGCAAAGTCGAACAACAGCTGTTACACCTAGAGGCTAAACAGGCAGAAGGAATTCTGAGCGGAAGGAGGCTAGCGAGATTACGGGCAGAACACACTAACCTACTAGAGAAGCTCAGCTGCCACAACTATGCAGCCCACTCAGCATGCATGCACGCCATGGCAGACAAAAGACCCACAATTGATGGTTGGAATGCAGAACAAATTAAAACATTCACCCCCTGTCAAGAGATCTGGGTTAAATCCATAATTCTTTTGCCAACCTTGCCACCCCAGTTTAGACCTGGCTATTTGCAAATCAGTCTTAACCCTGTGCCTCACGGGAACAGTCCAGAGCGAACTGCCAAGCCAGGTCCTTCCTGGACTGGAAACAAGCATCCTAGGACCAATTTCAGGGTTTCATCCCTCATCAGCCAGGATAGCTTGATTCCAGTGGCACAGTGAGCCCCTGGTCCATGTCTGGGCATACCTGGCATACTTAGGGCGAGAAAGCAAAAGACACACAATTGATGGACTGAATGCAGAACAAATCAAAACATTAACCCCCGGTCAAGAGATCTAGGTTAAATCAATCATTCCTTTGCTCACCATGCCACCCCAGTTTTGACCTGGCCATATGCAAATCAGTCTTGACCCTGTGCCTCATGGGAACAGTCCAGCCCGAACTGCCAAGCTGGCAGGCAAACTGCTAGCATGCATAATACCCCAAGAACAGGCACATCACCCAATAGTGGCTTTGAGAACAGACGCAGGGCGGTTGACACACACCCAACACGAAATGCCACTCACTACACTTCGCTATATCAATCCAGGTGCCCACTGGCAGATCACTGCACAGCCCAATTCTTAGCACCGCTACAACTATCAGAACCCACGCCAGAACAAAGAGAAATCCTGAACTCACCTATTATGGAAGAGGAAATCCGCAGTGCGATAATGACACTGGTGAATGGCAAAACCCCGGGCCCCGATGAATTCCCTGCGGAATTCTACAAAGCCTACACCACTGTACTTATTCCATACCTGCAAGAACTGTACGAGACAGCTATCAGCAAAGGCCGATTTCCTCCCTCGATGAACGAAGCCATTCTGGTATCACCTCCTAAAGCAGATACCAACCCAACTGACTTAGGCTCCTACAGGCCGTTGGCTCTTCTAAACATTGACTATAAAGTATCAGTAAAACTACTGGCAGAGAGGCTTGCGCAGTTCCGATGCGGCTACAGTAGGTATGAGAAACGGGTCCCTGACTTTGATGAAAGTGTGATAATAGGTCGGGCCCCCCCACCGAACTCATGGGGCGCATTCCTGAAAGACTCAGAGAAATGAGCCGATAAAGGAAACCATCCTCTATCACATATCACACCTTAGCTTGTGCGACACATAGTTGATCTTAAACATTTTATTTTAGAACACTGTTTTAAATTCACACACATAGGTCCTGATGAAAGCCAGTTTAATACTGAGACCTGGCTGAAACATGTCGACCACACTGGATACTAGACTTTTTAATCATCTCCATTGATATCCACTTCTCAGTTTTTATCCACTGCCAAGGGCCCAACATTAAAATAGTCTTTTGAATTCTGGAACCCTGCACACAGTTTTTTAATTCACATGCAACTCACTTTCACTGCACACTCACATTTATTTCAAAACCTGCTCCACTATAACCAGGCGTTCAAGCCCACCCAAGGTACATTTGGTGCCTGGGGTGGGACCCGATAACGATGCATGCCACCAACTAGGTTGGTAGATGAGGGTCTTCATAAAAAGCAAATGTTTTTCCTTTGAAACAAACACTTCTAGTAGCTAGTTCTCTTTGATTCAGTATATTACTAGGGGAAGTGAACTAGTTCTAATTTTTCCTCCCTCTCCCTCTTGATATTTATTGTGCTGGTGGTACCCACTCTTGTCCACCCAGAACAGAACGGGTCTGTGCCCTTGAGAAGCACATCTCTAAATCTTACCCGATTCTTTAATCACCTAATCACCCACATGACGGTCAAGGACGGGTTGCCTCGTAATTGATCTTGAAAAAGCGTTTGGCTCTCTGGAGTGGGGGTTCCTCTTTGCCGTGCTGGAGACTCCTTCCTGGGCATGGTCAGGCTGCTCTACAACGCCCCCATTGTGAGGGTGGAAACAGGTCCCTACATATCGAGCCCGCTGAATGTTGGATGAGGGACGAGACAGGGGTGCCACCTTTCCCTGCTGCTCTTCTCGCTGGCAATTGAGCCACTGGTGGAGGCGGTGCATAGTGGGATTGTTGAGGGGGTCTTCCTGGGATATGGCCAACATATAATTTCATTGTACACTGATGACCTCTTAATGTACATAGGTGACACACAGCACGTTCCGCAGAACCTGGCATTGATTTTAGACAACTTTGCTTCTGTATCAGGGCTGCACGTCAAAGCCTCTAAATCTAGCCTATACCCCTTTAGCAAGCAATGCGAATATCCTGGCTACATACTAAATGGGACGCAAGTCGATGGTGTCCGGACACATTCCGCTACCTCGGACTCCACATATACCGAAACCCAACAGACCTCCAAGATGGAAACCTAGGCAGGTCCTTAACCACAATCTGATCCAAGTCGGCATTCAGGCACACTCTCCCATTATCGGTGATGGGGAGAATAGCCATAACAAAAATGGTGATATTGCCCTGACTGCTATACTCTTTCACCAACGTCCCACACTACTTCCTACCATCCTTTTTCCACCCCTTGGAAAAATTAGTGAAAGATTTCATAAGGGGTAACTCTAGACATCGCGTGGCAATTCACAAGCTTTACTTGCCAGTGGACCAGGGTGGCTTGGCAGTCCCACACCTAGAACAGTACCACATAGCTGCCCAACTACAATGGATTTCCAGGTGGCTGGCGGAGTGCCACACTGGAGACACAGCAACACCACAGCCGCCTTTGCCCACTACGGAGCTAACAGCACTATTCCAACCCTGCTCCAAAACAAATCCACTAGACTCATTGTTATTGGCAGAAGCGCACCGATGCTACCGTAGAGCACTCTACATCACTCGCAAAGTTACTCCATATGTGCCAGCCTTACCTCTCGAGGGCACGCCCAGGGGTAGCAAAGTTACCACAGCGGCAGAACTGAAAGACTGGTGCAGGACATAGGAGACCTATATTGTGAAGGTGCTCTAATACCATGCACACTGGTGGCGGAGACGGATTTGCCTCCTGGTCGGTTCCTGCTCCAATTTTCCCTGCTGGCGGCACTGACATCTAAGTGGGGAGACTTAACCACAGAGCCAATAACACACCTCAAAATACAGTACTAGCACGTCATGGGGTGGGGGCACACCTTACTAAATGGTTTGTCGCCTCACTCAGATAACACACAGCCTCCAACCTGTCACACCTTCGCCAGCGCTGGGACACCGACATGGACTGTCAACTCACAGACCCAGAATGGACTCTGACACTGGTGATTCCTACAAAAATTCCGAGAAATGCATGGCTACGTCAAATCCAATTCTACATTACGCACAGGGCATACCTCACCCTGGCGAAAATGAACCAGTACTTTAATTGCGAAGACTCAGCATGCCCCAAATGAGCGTGCAGATGCGGACCTCCTGCACATGCTATGAAAATGCCCCAACCAGGTCGGATACTGGTGAAAAGTTGCGGAGGCGCTGACGCAATGTTCGAGCCACACCCTCCAAATCGAATGGCACACTTACCTCTTACACCTTTATCAAAGGAATCACAATAACAGAATAGTGTCCAGGTTTATAGAACTTGGGATGGCAGTGACAAAACAATTGATCACTAAACGCTGGAAATATCCTGACCCCCCTAATATAGGAATGTGGAGAAACTCAATGCTTACCTAGGACAAGGCGGAAAATGTAGCGCTCTGTCGAGAAGACACGTTAGGACGTCACAAAGTCCCCCTCGCTCCTGACTGGGACACAATCCTGACTGCCCTGAGTCAACCATAGAATATAGCTGACACGCCCGGGCCTGAGGGGGGGGTCACACCTCAACTCATACAGGATCCTGGGCGGGAGGGTTGTATGTCAATACAACGCGGGCTTTTACCCCGCATGCCATTACAACGCGGGGATTACAACGAAAGTCGTTACAACGACTTTCGCTGGAGGGCGCTGGATAGTGGAATAGTTTAATTTTTTATTCCAACTCCAGCCCACATTGACAGTAGGGAAGGTGTTGGATAGAAAATTAAACTATTCCCTATCCAACAGCGCCCTCCAGCGAAAGTCGTTGCAACGACTTTCGTTGTAATCCCTGCGTTGTAATGGCAGTGCGGGGTAATCCCCGCGTTGTTATGGCTGTTCTCCCGCGGGAGCAGTGATACGCACCACGCTGGTGCAACCACCCCATACTACGGCAGCTAGTGCAGCCAGAACACAAACAGCACATATCCATGTCAGAGATGCTATGATTCTGATGCTCAGGAGCTAACCCCAAGTTCTTACACCTGCCTTCCATTATGCATTATGTTGTCCCTGTTTCGTTATAGTCTGCTCCCACTGTTCATTAACATCATAACTTCAGCATAACCAGCAGCACAGACACATGATGCTGGTCTTGCCGGCACAAACCGGCTGACCCCTGTAGCTCATGTCCACAAACTGCCGGGAAACAAACACAATAACCCAAACGCACCGGAGACACAAGCAGCAAATAATACAGCGGCAGAATGAAACAGACATTGCATTACGTGTGAAATTATGTTTGATAACATGTATAGTAAAGCCTATGTAACTAACCAAAATGTATTCTGAATTCAGACAAGCTGTATACCCTGAATATGCTAGTTAAGCTGTAAAAAAAAAGAAAAACTAATAAAAACAGAGCTTAAACAAAAAAAGGGAGAAGCTCCAGAACTTTAGCACGGGTTAGCAGTGGTAATGTGCCCACAGTCTCAAGGCCAACAAAAAAGAATCAGCAAAAACAGGAGGTAAAAGGCAAAAAGTCTGGGGAAAGACCATCCTAAGGTGACAGGTCTTACACTGCCCCCCTCATCTGCCCTTAGTGGTCAGCGTGGAGGACACCAGAGGAAGAGAAAAGGATTTGAAGAACAGAGCTCCATCATCAGACAGAGGACAAAGGGACATGTTACAGAAACCTCCAGAGCAGCAGGGAACTCACGACACATCAATCAGCATTCAACAGAGAAGTGGACTCATAATGGGCCCGAGCAAGGAGGAGGAGGAAGAATGGAGTGAGCAATGATGGTTGCCTGTTTTTACAGTGCAATGTCAGGTCCTGCAATGTACAATGACAGTTTGTCGTCAATATGAGTGGGTTCAAGGACAGGATTGGATGTGGGTAAGGAGTTACAATACGTCACATGTAGCCCCTTACAACGTGTCTACACTCTCGTTCATGTCTGGAGTCGAAGTATGTTTTGCTTTCCACATATTGCACCCTATACCTTTATTAATACTCGAACCCGGTCATGTTTTGAGTTTATTTAAGTGTGCATTGCATGGCATACCTTTCGCCTTATTGCTTTGTAAATACTCAAAGCCCTTGGACTAATTCAAATTGGCAGGCATATGGTATGGGTTGCCTACTACCGAGGCAAACCCATTTAGTCTCACATGCCACTCATGCACTGTTTATGATTTATTTGTATTGACTAAATCATTTATCCTACCATGTGGGATCATACTGATTGTACGTGCTGTACTGTATGTTCTTTCCTCTCGTTTTTATTATGTGTATAACAATGTGTTTTTAAGTTGCAAGTGTTATGGTGAGTACCATCATACGTTTTTATATGTATGTTATGTCATGCGTCTAGTCTCATCGTGGAAATAATTATGGGTTTATGTTTCGGGTCTTGTTCCTTTTTATAACACTTAGTGTGGTTGTTGTTTATACATGTGTTTGTTTTGACTAATGTCATTTTATATGTCATTCTTTTTCAGCCCTGATGAAGTTCCTCTAGAGGGAATGAAACGCGTTGGCTGAGCTTTGCTTACCACTAAAATTCCATAGGAAATTACCAATAAAGAACTCTTCTGATACTACCTATAGTCTATTGGACTTCAATGTCTGCCCCCCCCCCCTCCATTTGTAGTAATCAAGTTCGGATCTGGATCACAGAGTCGTTATGCAATGGCTGGTCCTGGGGCGTTTTGCACAGGAACAAGATTTATTGGAACTAGCATGAGGTGCAGGGATAAGAGTCTTCCCTTGTAACCTTTGACATTTGGATCGGGGAGGACGTTAGCAGTTTCAATATCTGTAAAGGAGAAAAGAAAGAAGACCCAGAAAAGGTGAAATTGGGAACCTATTTCTTTGTTTCACTGTATAACAGCTGGGACTTAAACAACTATTTAATAAAATCCTTAAAATGTTCCCTGTGCCTATCTGTTCTTTGATGTACCAGGGTACCATTCCCTCTCCGCAACAAAAGTGACGTCAGAGGTGGGATTTAAAAACTCGCCTTGTGCTATAGAAGTGTTGGTTCATCACATAGCGGCTGGCAGAAGCACCTAGGATGGGCGCTGGAGTGATATATGTAGGTCTCTAAGCAGGATAGGGATATGATCAAACAATTCCTACAGTCCCTGCAGACTAACTGAGAAAATGAATCTAATCGGTATCACTCAGAGCACTACTCTTGGTAAACTCACCAACGTTTTAACTTGACACAGCAATGGGCAGTCCCACAGACATATTCTATAGTGTCACAACACTACATGTCAGTCGAAGAACCTTAGGGGCATATTACCAACGTTAAGCAATATTTATCGCTAACGATGCTTAGCAATGAATTTTTTAACGCTAAGCATCGTCAGAAATTATCGCAGATAAACCTTGCTATTATCAAGGTTTATCGCAAATGCGATAAAAAACGGCCGCAATGCATGAATATCGCTGAAAAGTCAGCGATATTCATGCATTACCGAGCTAATGCTCTTAGCCATGTTATCCACCTCCCATTGGATAACATGGCTAAGAACTGCTCAGGGCAGGTGTTAGTTTTTGGAGATATTCGCACTTGGCGCGAATATCTCCTAAAGTTGGTAATAGGCGATAGCGATGTCAGCGACTGTTTCCATTCGCTAACATCTTGGCACGCCCACTTTGCATATCATTAGTGATAAATATCACTGACATGCAAAATGGGGGCCCAAGATGGTCGCTATCTCCTACTAGCTGTCGCTAACTGGTGTTAGCGACAGCTAGGTAATAGGGAGATAATTTTATCTCCGCTTTCTTGGCTTTTAAAGCAAAAAAAAGCGGAGATAAACCCCCTTGATAATATGCCCCTTAGGTTTTTTCCCGAGAACTTTGAAATAATTGCTCAACATGCAGGGTGGCCAAAGGAAAGATGCGTATTTACCGAGCTACACGCTGCCTACCAAAAGAAAAACCCAGGTCAGACTGACTGAGAAAATTAAATTACTTTATTGGAGTGCATGTATTTGGCTGAAACGGCATTGGAAGGCTAAACATGCAGAATTCGGTGAATTAAATACCCGTAAAGCATGTTGTGACTCATTTCGAAGTAAACATTTTGGAATAGGAGGTACTTACAGCACCTTGTAAGTACCTCGACAAGAGATAGTTATATTTAACGGGTGTGGTCTCATATCTCACCCCCACCTGACCTACTTGTAATGTGTTCATGCTATGTTAAGGCAGGTTGGGTACGATGAATTTAACTTTACCCCAGTGTACTTAGTTTCAATTATTGAAAAAGGGGAACCTGCTGCCGTTCTAACAAGTCCCAGTTATATGTGACTTAAGGGCTACACTTGTGGAATTAGTTAGTGCTCTTCCATCTGTTATGTTATGGAACACACTAAAAACGCAACCATCTTCACGCGCGTCGTGAACTGGTAAAATAAGGGAGGTCTCATCCGTCTAGTTGAATACTCTTCACTTTTTCTAACTGTGGGGTCCACACACAACTCTCCGAGGAACTAATGCCGAGAAAGTGAACATCTACGTCATCTTGAAATATTATTCTGTCTCCACAAGCGATCACTAAAGGTCTCCTGCCTCCCCGGGGTGATTATTTTTGATTTTGCAGCATTAATTGTAAGATTTTCCTCTTGGCGGTAATTCGGAAAGACATCTATTGCACTTAGGGAATTATCTTTACAGGCTATCGGTTGAAAAGGTTGCGGATTTCCTAGGGCAGCCGGCCCGCCCTAGTTGTATAGGGCAGTCGGGAGACCGCCACCGTGAGTCTGGCTGTCCGTGGACCGCCAGACTCATAATAAGGGCCTTAAAGAGGAAAGGATTTGTAACGCTCTGCCAATCCCCAATACAATAGACTCCTACAGGAGAAAGAGGAAATGGCCTGTACCTTTGTGCAAACACCCTTACAACACACTACCAGAGGAAAGAGCCTGTGTGCCTGAGACAATGTATTGACCTCACCTAGCCCTAGTGGTGAAAGAGGCTGTGACACCTGGTCAAAATTCTTTACCATAGACACCTAATCCCCTTTTACGAAGGAGCAGTATAGCTTGATCCCTGCTCAAACCTCTTTCCACTTGGATCAAAATTGTAAGCTGCGGAGTACTCAATTACCAGAGAAAAAATGTTCAGTAAATGTAGACAAATGTGGAATTCGGTGGATGAAGCACAAGACATGTAATTCCTCATTTTCACAGAGAATGCTTGGAAATGAGGTATTCACTGCCCTTTATAAATACCTCATACTGGGGTATCAATTCTTATCAGGTACCAACCTCCTCCCATAACAAAGCGCGAGCAATCTGGGCACTCAAAGAGAAAGGCCTTCTGTTCCAGTGCTTATCCATTGAGCCAGTTCATCCCTAAACCCTAAAATGGAGATATTGGGTCTCTCTACCAATCAAAAGAGACCACCCATTCATTGATGAAAATGGGTCTGCTTATCTTTGCCATTGCTCTTGCCATATTACAGCAAATGTTAAATATCAATACCACAGGACGCGGTTTTTAGCAGGTTTGGTAAATACCTCATATTCTGAGTTTTCTGTTAGAGAATAAGGAATTACATGAAAAACTGGATTCGCATGTATCGACATTTATCACACAATTTTCATCTGTAAAGTTTGGCAAGTAATATAGACACTACAGGGCTTCATACATTAGGCCCTCTCCCTTACTCCCAAAGTGCAAGGGGTCTGCATTTCTCTGACAATTTTCTGATGTAGGATTTTCTTGCTATACTGAGACGACTTGTACCCACCTTTTTCTTTGCACCTTTTAAGGTGGAGTTTTATATAGCGCAAACTCGACCCGAAGGTATCAGAGCACTTTAAATGAACACTACTTGCATTACAGACGGTCACATTTATTTTGTTAGGCGCTGGGAGATAAAGGGCTAGATGTACGACCAGTTTTTGCGGTCGCAAACGGGCAATTGGTCCGTTTGCGTCCGCAAAAAAGGGTCCTGGTACAAACGCTATTTTGCGAGTCGGTGACTTGCAAAATAGCATTTGCGACTCTCGCTATTAGGAAGGAGGGTCCCTTCCTAATAGCGAGTCACAATGGAATTTACCAATGTTTTGTGACTGCATTTGCAGTCGCAAAACACTTGTAGCTTTCCACTTTCTTCAAGTAGGTGGTAAGCCACTCACAAACGGGAATTCCCTTTGTGAGTGTGTGTGAAAATATTTTTTAAGAGCAGGCAGTGGTCCCACGGACCACTGGCTGCTGTTAAAAAATGTAACAGAAACGTTAAATTTTTCTTTGTTTAAATGCTTCCGGTTTTCCTTTATGGAAAACGGGCTGCATTTTTTAAAAAAACTGCTTTATTAAAAAAGCAGTCACAAACATGGTGTTCTACTGACCCTAGCAGGCCACCATCCCTGTGAGTCCTGGCCATTCCCAATGGAGTAGCAAATAGCACCTGCCTCATGATTAATTAATGAGGCTGGCAATTTGTGACCCCATTAGGAATCGCTAACAGTGTCTAAGACACTTGTAAATTGCATTTTACGGATCGCAAATTGCGAGTCACAAAAAGTAAGGGTTGTACAGCTGGCCCTAAGTGATTTTCCCGGAATCACAGGATTTTGAATGTCACTGCCGCGACTCCTACCTAGTTCCTTGGCTTCGAGGTCGCCCGCTCTAGCTGTTGGGCCACATCCTTAAGCCAGATGTAATTAAAGCACACTGGGAAAAGGGATATGTGTGCTATAGTTAAAAAGTGATGTGCACATGTCTCATGTGTTATGAAAAATGGACACATTAGATTCTGGACACATTGGTCCACCAAGTGATGATTGTGAGGCCCAGTGGTAGGACAATGTAAATGGACTAAAAAACGTGTACCACCCTCGGCAAGATTTACTACTACTAATGTTATAATATGTACATTGATGAAATGAATAAAATATGCTATAAAAAGTACACCCCAGTAAAGTTGCTTTGTCTATGGGTGTGTGAGATTCGCGTAATTTGTTATTGTGCACTTACACTAAATGTCGTGGGAAATATGTGAAATTACGTTTAATTGCAAAGCTGCCACTTTACGCTATATACTGCCATGAAATGTTGCTTGCGTCCATTTTCGATGCAAGGGCACATTTCACGCTGGAAAATAGCCCAACAACACAAGTGACCAAACAGCCACTCATATTGAGGTAATTCCCTGTGTTCCTATGAAAGGCGGAACAAAATCCGCATTTATCCTAACTCTTTATTCCTTCACCCCACCCGTCAATAATAATCCTTCCAACTCTTAAACCTCTTTTAAACTCTATTCGCACAACTCTAAACCATCCAACACAACCATTCTCTTCCCTAGTATACCCCTAAATTCCAATACCTTCCCTTTATCCACATCCCTTTTATTCCATGTCATTGCTTCTTTTCTCTTTCCATTATCTCTCCTATTCTGCCCCTTTACAGAAGTGCCCTCGCCCCTTTCCACTGACTTCTCATCCCACACACTTTTTCTTCTCCATTTTCCTATACTTCCCACGCCCCCTTCCCTCTTCTTCCTTACCTCTTTTGTTTTCCTTTCTGCTTCAATGAAGTCTCCTCAACTCTGCTCTCCTCTCCCCACCTCTGCCCTATTCTCTCCTCTTGTCTATTCCCCATCTCTCCTCTCCTTGCCTTTCCCTTCTTTCCTCTTCTTCTCTGCCCTCCGGCCCCCTCCTCTCCTCTCCTCTCATGTTCCCTGCTCTACTTTATCCTCCTCTATTTTCCTTTTTTCCGTGCCCGGTTTCCCCTCCTTTACTCTCCTCTTCTTCTCCGCCTTCCTTTCCACTCCTCCATTATCTTCCCTGCCCTTCTTTCCCCTCCTCTCCTCAGTTCCCTGCCCTCTTTTTACCTTTTTTCTCCTCTCCTATCTTCCCTGCTCTTCTCTCCCCTCTGCATGCTCCCTGTCCTCCTTTCCCATCCCCTCCTCGTCTACCCTAGTCCTTCCCTCTTTTCACATCTTCAATTCCCCACCAATCCTTTCTTCTGCACCCTACACTACTCATTTACCTTCCCTTACTGCTCCTCCTCTTCCGTACTTCTCTATCCTCAATTTCCTATCATTCACCTTGACCTTGACCTTCAGTTCTCCTTCCTTTCCCTCCCCTTCTTCCCTGTCCCCCTTCCTACCCTCCCATCTTCCACAGCTATTCCCTTCCTTATTCTACCACCTTTCCTTTTCCCTGCTCCCAACATTCACTCAATATCGCATCCTCTTGTACCCCACTCCCCTCTATTTTTTGCCCCTTGTCCTCTCCAATCTACTTTTCCTTCTTCTTCCCTTTAATTCCCCCAAATGTTCAGATCCGACTCCCACTCCTTTCATTTATCCCCTTTCCCATTTAATACCCTACCTTACCACAACACACTCTCATCCATTCCTTCTCTTTATTTTATTCTCTTACCCCTTATATACCCCTACCCCTTCACCTTCTCTACTCTTTACTTTACTTTCTCTTCCCAACACGTGCATCCTCCTCACTTGCCCACCTGTCCTTCTTTACTTCCTTTCCTGTGCATTTACATCCCTACACTCTATTTACTTTCCATCACCACCATCGCCCACCTTCTCTCATCCATCCTCCCATGTCGCCTCCACTTCCCTATTGCCTTTCATTCCCATCCAACCCACACTACCCCTTCCTCCTCTCACCTACTCTTCCATTCCTTCACATTCGTACTTGCTTTCTTACCATTCATTTTATATCCAACCGTGTTCTTCCTCCCCCTTGCCCTCTCTTCTCATCTTCTCCATTCCTAATTCCTCCACTTGAATTCCCTCTATTCTCACCCTGTCCCTTTCCCACTCCTTTTCAACTCCTCCCTCACTTATCCTACCCTACCCAATCCATTCTTTCTCTGCCTCTCCCCACTTCCTCAGCCTATTTCTTCTCTTCTCCTTCTCCTTTCCTTCGCTCCCTTCCACTTGTTTTCTCTCGTATCCCTTATTTACCCTCCCCATCCCTTACCTTTCTTTTTCCACTTCATTCCCATCCTGCTTCCATTTTCTACCCTTCTCTTCCAATCTACCATACTTAATCCATTCTTTTCTTTCTCATTGGCTCCAGGTCCCTTCCCACTTTCTTCCCTTCCCTCCTACCACACTGTTTTCCCATTGGTCGTCTCTTTAGTCTCGTATTCTTTTACCTTCATCCTTCCCCTTTCATTCCCTTACATTTCTGACACAATCCATCCCTTCCTCTACTCTTCTCCCACTTAGCTCCTTCATCTGTCCTTCAATTCTCATTCCTTCAACCCCTACGCCTGTACCTTTAATTGTACCTTTCTTCCCTCCCCTACTCCCTTTCCCTTCCATTCCTTTACTTTCCTTTCCTCTTTAGCCCTTCGATACCAACCATCGTTCCTTCCTATACCAACTCTTCTTTTCATGCCTTATAATACTGTTCTCTTACTTAGCCTATCCTACCTTTCAAGCCTCTTCCACTTCCCCTTGACCTTCCTTACCTTTCCTTTGTAGTTCCTTCCCTTTCAAATCCACTTACCTACCTTCTCACCATCCCCTTCTTCTCCTCCTTCCCCTTCCCCTGCCCTCTCCTTTTTCTTCACCCTCACACTCTCCCTCCCCCTCTGTCTCTTACTATCCCTCTTCCTTTCCTGCTGTATTTCCTTCAGCCCACCCACCCTCTCCTACCCACCCCTTTACCTACCCCACGGAGAAGGAAGGGAATGATTAGGAGGATGGAGGGGAAGGGGTTTGGTGATGTAGTAGAGAGGAAGAAAAGAAACAGTAGCGGAAAGGGAAAGGGAAAGAGACAGCAAAGGGTACAGAGTGGGGAAAGGTGGGGAAGAAGTCTTGGCTGGGGAAGATAAGAGAAGGGAGAATAAGTAAGAGGACAATAGTGTGACATGAAAGGAGAGTGGAAAAGAAAAGGAGAGTCATAACCTAGGATTCAGCACTATTTTCTTAGTGCAGACTTCCCCCTCGCATCCAAAATGGACCCGAGGATGCATTTTGAGCTAAGAAAACAACGCTAAATGCAATAGAACACGCACCTCAGCAGCTAGCAGACGCTTGCTAAGTCTGTTGTCCTACACCCCTGTGGTTGGGTTTTTGTTTGTGTATCTGCGAAATACAGCTATAACTTTCTTGATTTGCAATGGATTCTTAGGGGGAGTGTCTATGTTACCAAGCTAAAAAATTCTGAATTTCATACGATCGGTGAAACCTATTTGGAGGTGAAGAAGGTTGATCACCATCAGTTACCAGTAAGGCGGTGGAATTTCACTTTAAGGGCCATCCTGTTGGGACACCTCGTCTCTAGACCTCTTGCTCCTGATCTGGCTAGTTTAAAACAAATGCACCATCATGCAAGAATCATTGCAGAGAGCAGAGAGTTTTATAAAATTTAGCAAAACTTCTTACTTCGATTCAATGGTAGGGGTGGGCATAAGTCCTGCAGTTTGCTGGAGTGTCATTATGCAAACTTACAGCAAAATTATGTAAGATTATGTGTAATTACACAAGGAGTGTAACCTAGCATTTAGCACTATTTTCTTAGTGTAAAATTCACCCTCACATCGAAAATGGACCAGAGGAAGCATTTTGCGTTAATAAAACAGTGCTAAATGCAATAGTGCACAAACCACAGTACCTAGCTGCCACTCACTAATTTTGTTGTTCCTATGCTTTTGTGGGTGGATTTTTGTTTCAAATGACTGATAATTACATAGACACACATAATCGCATAATTTGGGGGAATTTCTTGCCCATAGAGTAATCTGATATAACCAAAAGTATCCAATTGTTCCAGAGTAATTAAAATTCCGCCCAGGCCTATTCAATGGATCTTTGGTGTGGCCCTACGCACCTTTGTCAAGTAAAGCAATTGGTGTATTCACGGACATGGTGGGGAATGCTGGATTAGCCGCCAAATTTCTCCCACAGTGGAGTAGGGGTCAATGTCCCAAAGGGAGCTCTAACTGGGTTATTGAGATTGGTGGTCAAGAAGAGTGATCCTATGTGACTAGTCGAGGTCCAGAAGCAAACAGCATACTTGCTGAGCTATCCAATATTTGCGCCTAGAGATATGAAGTTACATTGTACGGGGGAGCATGTGGGCTTGCCTTTTATGGAGCATCTAACATTAGTGAGCTGGATGGGACGTCTAAAAATGACTATTAGTGAGGACTTCAGATGTGTACGGTACACCTCTGGAGCATGTAGGTAGTCATCAATCTGACACACCCCAAAATGGAATAGTTGATCAAGGGAACAATTAGACCTCTCCAATGAGCTTCTGGTTCTGTGGATTGCTTGATGATACTTCTAAAACAGAATTTAGGAATGTTTCGCCTTTATTCTGGTAATTGGTGAGGCTGGAGGCATGCAGTAGCGGTGTCAGTTCACGGTAGCATTTTCATTTGCAATAATGGCATTGGGCATCAATCAGGCAAACTATTCTCATTCTTTCTGTATTGGGATAGCAGGCATGGTGGCAAGTGCGGGGTTTAGTCTGGACCAACCATAGGAGTTAGGACGATGCCCTTCTAATAGTTACAAACTCTGGATATGACCTGAATTACTGTGATTAATCTTGATTAGAACATTGGAATGTTGAGAGCTCCATTGAAGACAAAGGAGCGGCTCCAATCTTAATGGCAGCTTCAACATTCCAATGTTTGTCTTTCTGTTTCTTCCTTTTTAATTTAGAGCATTTTACCTCGGTGGGTGGAATGTTCTAAAATAGTCTTTAAGGCCTTCTTTGTCAGGCTATATCTGTTGTTAAAGGCATTCACCCTCATTATAGGCATTTGTCTGTGGCTTGGACCTATAACTCTGGTTCAGGGCCTTCAACAACCAGTATAGCCCTCAGTTGTGGCTATACAGCTATAAGGTGACCCTCACAATTTCTTGTTTTCTTCCTTGTATTGTATTTGTACATTGAAACGTATCTGAGTGTTTGGCCACTCATTTGTTCATTGGGCAAACTCTAATTCACAAAGGTAACACATGCTTGAGTAAGAGTACCCTTTTGATTAAGTTTACTACTTTTCAGTAGTCACAAAGTTTGAGTGTAAGTTACTAGAAAAAAAGAACACAGTAGTAAGACCAGCACTACAGATGGCCAGGCACTGGTACTCCAACACCCTCCCACAGAAACTAATGGAGGTAGGGACTTAAAATAAAACTGCATAAGAAATAACGTAAAATTAAATTATTACCTAAAAATATAAATAAGTTATAAATGAATGTTAAAACATATAAAATAGTACACATTAATTTACAACATATTTCAATAACCTATTTTAAAATTTAAAAAATGTTTATTAATTTTAATTATTCATACTTAACTTGATTGTAATTACTTCTATACATCACTTTTAATAATTATTAGAACATTGGAATGTTGAGAGCTCCATTGAAGACAATGGAGCTGCACCAGGATTATAATGGGTGGTATAAGGCAGGAGCTCCAACATTCCAATGTTTGTCTTCATGTTGTTCCCTTTTTAATTTTGAACATTCTACCCTTAATGGATGAAATGTTCTAATAGCTTTATAGCCCTTCTGCCTTGGGCTATACTGTTTTTTTAAAGTCCCTCTCCATTGATATTGGTCCTCACCTACAGCTCAGGCCTATAATTCAGGTTCAGGGAAATTAACAACTGCTGTAGCCCTTGGCAGCAGCCTACAAGGCTATATTAATGCACATTTAAAAAATGTTTTTTAAGGTGGCAATTAATTTTTTTATTTGATTTTCAGAAAAATAATTTTAATTTATTTGATATATTTCCATTAATTAAAGTTTTAAATCAAAATAAATGTATTTTTTATGTTCTATGCTGGAAGAACCCTATTTTCGCAATTCATTAACAGGGTTGTCAACTATTTTACTACCCACCCAACTGACGCTCCCGCCCTTGCCAGCATGAAGGTACCCATACTTATGTTTGCTGATGGTACCCTTATTATTTCAAAAACACAGAAAGGGTTGCAGTGCAGATTTGAGGACTTTTGTGGAGATCATGAGTTTGTGGTCAATGTGGAGAAAAACAAATTCATGGTTCTCCACAAACATAGGGCGATCAAAGGGAGAGTCTTCTTGAATAATGTCCAACTTAAACAGACTGATGTAGTCACGTATTTGGGGATTACACTGCGCAGGAAGCTCAACTGGAAGCCCCAGATCGATCTAATGGCCGTTAAGCACATGCAAATGGCAGGGGTATCACTAAAAGAACAGTGGCTGTCACAAACAAAGCCAGTAGGCCCTGCATTAAAGATATACGACACAAAGGTTAAGGCCTCAATATTATATGGTGCTGAGCTCTGGGGCTTCGAAAACTTTTCATCTTTAGCTATAGCCCAGAACAAATTTGTAAGAGCCCTTACCAGCCTCCCGCAATCTACCCCACTCAAGCCCTTATATCTAGATCTGGTATCATGCACCATAGAAGATATAGCTTGCTACAGACCACTATCATACTGGAGAAGGCTCTGGCCTACCCCAGAGTTGTCATTTTACGCTAATGTGTTAAAAGATGTTAGAGGGGCAGACCTATCGTGCAAGATCCCTTGGTTAAATAAGATAAAGGGCACACAGTCAAACATGGGGTTGAGCTATCTATGGGAAGACCCGGCAGGTAGTTCTTTCCCGTCTAAAAATGATTTTAAGGAAGCATACTGGAACATGGTCAAAACAAGTTGTCTGAGACCTACTAAGAACACCTCTTTGTCAGGCATATTCTTGGAGCATAAACACGATACCCTGTTCGAGGATTACTGAGATTTCATATCTAAACCATGTGACAGGAAGCTAATGGCATAGTCCAATGGATAACAAATGTGCTTCTTGCCCAGATTAGGTTGAGACAATCCCTCACATTCTATTTGTCTCCCCAGCGTATAAGCTCCCCAAGGATAAATGGATAAAGCCAATCTGCTCTAACCTGGGTACCAAATCTCGGCCATAGCTCTTCAAATACTAAAGACCAACACACTAGAGCCTATAGCGATAGCCCTGGCTACATTATTTAGCTGAATGTGGGGTATTTGAGCTAAAAATTTGAAGACTCAAGAATCAATCAGCGGTATTGCATTGAAAGAGAACTATGCTAACATTGTTGCATATAATTCTTGTATCACTGAGCCATGTCCGATAGTTATATAGATCATGCTATCCTATATTCTGTAGAACGCATGATTATCATGTGGAAAAGGAAATATTTTTCTGTAGCCAAGCCAAGTTGATAGAATTGATATGCCTACTGCACTATTATACCATAGTAATGTTTATCAATTTTATTAACTTTTTATCATTTTACAATAATGTTTTTAACTTTTTTTATAATGCACTGTACATACATAGAGTCACATTGTCTTTTATCTAATGTATTAGCTGTATTTTAACTCTTGTATGTTCATCTATTTAAAATTATCAGTCATGAGGCAATACTGTAATAATCTTGTCTCTTTTATGATCGGAATGATCGAAATAAAGATTGCTTTGACTTGACTTGATGTTTAACATAAATATATTCGCAATGCTTATTTTTGTGTTAAATAAATATTTTTATTTTTCCCTATACTTTACCATGCAGAGATCTCTGCCCTGACTACAGTCTCCCTATTTAAAGCATGGGGAAAATATGAAAAATATCTCTCTCACTCCCATCCAGAAGAACATTCTCTTCACCATGCACCGCCCACTTACCAAGTTGGCTGTCTCTTTCAGTCAACACTGATATAGTGCCAGATAAGAATTTAGCACTCACCCCCATACTTTCAATAACTTTAATCGTTTTCTGTTTCATGTATGACTAGGTAACACAGTTTATGTTTGATTTTTTCTATAATGTGACTTGCGTGACAGATTTCATAAGTTTGATTAGTAGATAATGTCCAAGAATTCTAAGTACAAAACTGAAAATGGTTTTGCTATTCATGCTTGGGCCTTGATAATGTGACTCAATTTTGTCTATAACTAAAGCTGCAACAATTCATTCATCTATGTATTTCAGTCATACCTGCATTGATTGTTGCACAGCATATATATAGCTCTCCTAAGCACCCCGTAACATACATTGCAATAATGCTTTATATGTTGCGCTTAGTTTATTTTATTGTTCTTTATACAGCCCAAATTAATTCTTCATCTGGGGCAGAAGTATGTGTAACTGCAGCATGGCAACACATAGTGATGGCCTTGCACCTGAAACAACAAGGACGACCAGTATACCTATGCTAACAACATGTTAGTTTTATGACAAACCTTCATATACATTTTTAAATATGTTTAGCCATGTCTTTATAGTGGATTCAAAAATAATCTTGACACATACTTATTCTAATATGTATATCTCTATGTTTTCCCTGGTGGCATGCTTCATCTTCGGGTCTTTACCCAATACCCCTATTGTGTTTCGGTGGGCTGTTGATTAGCGGAGCTGTTTTAATAGACAGTGCAATGGGATCTTAGATCAAAATTGTCTATAGATTATCCCTATACTAATTGTATATTTCTTTAATCAGGGTATCTTTGGCAAGGTAAAAAACAATAGGGTATGTCCTTAGAGTATACAATGTACTCAGACATCTAAGGACAATTTTCATCAATGAGTTGCGTCGCCCTTGGTACAAAATTGGGGACACCAAGGCGACGCAGCTACTATGTCCAATGTATCAAGCCATGCAAGGCCACCTTGAGAGACCTTGAGTGGCTTGATACATCTAGAGTAACACAATACCGTGTAAATTGCTGGGTTGTATTACTCTGCCCTAGGGAGACGTTACATGGGTGGAGAGTGGTTGTTACCACACATTCAACCATGGATTTTGGGGCATTCCCAGATTAACCATCACTGGTAGACCTGGGAATGTATCAAAATGCTACACCGGATGAGGCATAATGAGGAGAAATATCTTTATTTCTTCTCTATTTTTTCCTCTTTCTATGTGTGCTGTATTTTGCAGCACACATAGAATGAGGAAAATGCATCAGAGGATTGTTTTTGTACAGGAAGGTGTACCTTACAAAAAACAATCCTGTTTAAAATGCAGGCTCCCTTGCACCGTGCAAGGGTGCCTGCATTGGCTCAAGGTAGCACATTGTGCGCCAGTGCAAGGAATGGACAGGAATGCGCCCTATAATGTTAAATATGGCACATTCCTGCCCTTTTTATTTGATACAGTGCAGTGCAGCAAGGTGGCTTGCTGTGTTGCTCTGAGTGAAATATTGATAAATGTACCCCTAGGGACGGTATGTTCCAGTCATTCGAAGTCGTCTAAGAAAGGTCATCTGACTGTCTTCAGGACCATATTCTAAGCTACTTAAGGACAAATTTCAAAGACCGTACCCTGCTTGTGTGGCCCCATCAATTGGGCACTTGTGATAAACTGTCCATGTTTATACCAACCATACATGGGGAATTTACTTTATCATTATATCGAAGAAGACAGGTAGAGAGACATTGGTTATTATTCATAACTCATTTGTGGAGTACTCACTCCGCACCCGTAAATTGTGATGTATGTGCTCATACACTTTCCTCCTAATCTTATGTCACAGTGGAGGGCACACACACACTGCCATGCTGATATGGTGAAAATGTTATTGATAGATGCAAACACATATGATGCGCACTTGTGTATATAATACATGCAGAAAGAACAAAACAAAAAATAAGGACATACATTTAGAAGTTGTGGAAATAATCCTGCCACACTGAGAGCAAAAGTACTTTTTGAAATAGAACAGACTATCAACTCACAAGAAGGGGCTAAAATACAATATCCCAGGGAGAAATATCCGACATAATTCCTGTAACATCACTCACTTCAATTGGGAAGTTCATTGGGTTGAACATCCTCAGTGTCAAATAGGGGTTAGCTTGGACAAGAATAGATTATGCTGACATTATATACCACATGTATTTTAGATACCTCCAACAATTTTTTAAAAAAAATAAGAACTCCCTCACCCTCCACAATAGACAAAGAAGTTAGGCATCATCTGTGGAGATTCACTCATTTCTTATGACAGTTTAAGTTAATATATACTAGCAGGCACGATCTGGATGTTAGAATAAGGATTATGAACAATTTTTAAAATGGGACTATATGGGACACTCCCCACCCTTTATGAGACCAATACCCTGGGAAGAAGCTATTGTTTGTTCTATCACATAGCGTTATGTAGTAGAAAACATAATCTTTACTGTGTGTCTTGCAGTAGTATTGGAAGCACCATTCCTACACAGACTATAATATCCATCAAGCCTCAGAAAGGTGCAAAGGTTTTGTGATACGCGATACTGGATAGCTATATGTATTTAAAAGTAAGGTCTTCTCACAATATATCAAGTACTGTTTTTTCCCTTGTAGAGTGTGATCCTCCCACCTCTCAGTGCCTATGTGGCATTAAGAAATATTAAAGAAATGTAAGTCCAGCTTTTTGTTGTTCTGTCTTCTTCTTTTAACTTTCAAAGGAAGGCCATTTTAAATTAGAACAGATATATTGAAAATCATTTCTAAACAACTAGACATTTCATTGGAAAGACATGGAACGCATCATGCATTATGCTTACTACATTAATGACAGAGAAAGTTTTAGTTTTTAGATTTCTTTATTCTTTTAAATAGTCAAACATCCTTGGAAAAAGGACAGAATTAACGCAGATAAAGTATTAAAGCACAAGGGAAACACTAACTTGGAGGGGGTTGGGCAAATTATAAATAAACACCATTTAAGCTTCGGTGGAAACTAGTCTATGTACAAAGTCCTTAGTCCAAAATATTCTAAACTGAAGAGTACACAGTCTATGTAAATAATGATGTCAAACCCCTAAACCAGAGAATTTGTCTACCTTTCTCCAGTGTGAAAAGCAGAAACATAGTGTTAATAACTTTCTTGTTATTACCATTTTATGTTTGGTTGTGGGTGGGCAGGGGAGGAGTTGTGTGCCCACTCCTGGGGGCGCAATCACAGTTTGGTCAGCCCTCTGAGGCCGCCCAAACCAGTCATGCACACTTGCCCTTTCTCCATGCAGGCTGCAATGCAGACTGCATGGAGAACATGGCCTCCCCTTTGGCCCCTGGCTGTGCGGCGTCCTCACCAATCACAAAGCTGCCATTGCATATGGGGAGGGAGCCTGTCTGCCTGCTTCCTGTTCCTGCCAGAGGCAGGAGATCAGGAGCAGGAGCTGAGAAGATGCAGCAACCGGCTGCGGGAAAGGTAAGTTTGATTTTTTTTTATTTATTATTAAATACCCCCCTCGCCCGACAACCCGCGAGTCTTGCCAACCATGACTGTTCACGGGTGGTACCAAAGTGACAGGCTTTCCTTCGAGCTGTGGATTTCAGTTCTTCCCCTGATCCTGCTTGGCCAGCCTGGTCCACTGAAAAGTTATAAACAGAAAAAACAGAACTTGATGTGAATCAGAAAATTGATTTACTAAATTCACAATATAGATTAGGTTTCATCGATTCCAAGTATGTTGAAGGTTAGGTGTAAGTTTGATTATTTTTTGGTTACCTTTAATTCTATTGAAAATTTAGTTTCACAACAAGGTACAGACATGGTTTGTCTTAGAGTAAACAACATGTTTAGTGCTAGCCTACAAAGCATTGTATATGATGTAGAACTACTGGTAAATATTTGTGGACTAACAAAGTCCAGCAGATTACTCATTAAAATGTGTGAACCTATCAAGTTAAGCAATGCATATGCATATTGTTTCAGAATTAAGGTAAAGGGAAAACATTATTGTTATTTCTTTATTGACAATAGCCAATTAGTAGTCTAGACAATGAAGACAAACAATAAATATGCATGGTATTAATATGAACATCATGAGCTTTCCAAAAAGCACAAAACATGTTAAAGAGAATACATTAGGTGAGAGAACATTCACAGTGACAGTGCATCACTCACAAAACTCATATCTACCTATGTGCTTAATACAAATATACATGTACTAACCATCTCTCTGCTGCTCAAATTCTTCCAGCTGAGCATTGAGTGCCGGTCATTCAGCTTTCAGGCCCCTACAGAATAATGATATCTTGCAGGGGTGCTTGTATGGTACTGGGAGGACAAGCCCATAATGTCCTGGGCCTTCATACATGTCCAGTGATGTAGGTCACTCCATATGTGGGCCCACAATGCAATGCTCATCGGGGTTTCATGGCCCCCATAAAGCTGAGGGTACTTGGCAGAGACCCCCGATTGATGATGGTCAATTTACTTTCTGTAAAAGGGAGGGTGGCTGTTCAAGTCCTTTATCCTTGTTGGAGACAAGATTTGACAAAGGATCAGCCGGATGGAGGAGGCGGCTTCTCTGTGATGAAGATGAATCAGAATTAAAAGAAAATGGCCAACTTATTCTTCTTATACGGCATTTCTTGTTCATTTGTGGTAGCTGGAGATCTCTGCACCAAGTGCAGATTCTCAGTCCTGAGTGCAGAGATAAAGCTTGCCACATGTGGTAGAGATTCCACATGCAGGGGGAGACACCGTACATGTAGTAGAAAATCCAGAAATGTTAAACTGTGACAAAATCTAAACAGGAATGATTTGTGGACCTAATAAGTGTGATTTTAAAAGATATTTCCTGTTTGCACTAAATCATGAGTGTCATGTCTCAGGTATGATGTGATGTCGGTGTTTTTGAACAAATAAATTCGTTTTTGCCTCATCAGCATATCAGGCTAATTAATTACATTATGCAATGTGAACAAAGTTGTTTCAGGGTGTATGGTATGGACAGTGTTTTAGATGTTCAACATCAACATTCATCATTGACAACAGACTGTCCAACCACATAATTGCAGTAACTAAAGTAACAGCTGAATTAAAAAAGAGTTGAGCTGCTGATTCCTTCACCTTCATACCCTGAACTCTGTTCTGGGCTCCTCCCTGGTTTAATTGATGTGGGTGTAGGTCAGGGTGGACTTCTGTCTGTCACCCCGGTTGTATGGCAATGTTGTGCAACACAGAACAGGCTACTATAATCTTGCACACAACTTCTGGGGAGTGCACCAGCACCCACCACCTGTATGGGGAAGATATCTTAATTGCGACTTGAGGATGCATAAAATGTGTTTAATAATGGCTATTGTATATATGTGTACCTTTCTGTACCTCCCCTGCGATACTGTGGTTGGAAGTTTGTAGGGGTGTGAGGAGATGGGAACAGACAGCATACCCAGAATCTTCTAAAATAACTGAAAAAAATAGATATGTATCATAAACAGACCTCCATAAATAGAGTGCAGTTAGTATTTTCGGTAAACATCACTTACAACAAAACTTTTACAACGCACTACCATTACAACGCGGTCATTACAACGCAAACTATTACAACGCATTGCGCTGGGGGGCGCTCTAGGATAGGTAATAGGTTAATTTACTATCCAATAACCTTCCCTAGTGTCCACGGGGACTGGAGTTGGAATAGTAAATTAAACTATTCACTATCCAACATCCAAAAGCGCTATGCGTTGTAATGGTATGCGATGTAAAAACCGCGTTGTAATAGCCTGCGTTGTAACGTCATACATCCAGTATTTTCATATAAGCTGGGATATTCCGGGAGCAGCATGTATGTGAATCCAGCTCTACAACCATCTAGCAACCATCTCCATGATCAAATTGGGTAGGAAGTGGTATCTGGAAATAACAGCTTGCCTGGACATCCCAAAGATGTTTATCCTTTGCCTATAAAACCTCAATTCTCTTCTCCTCTCCTCAAGTTATCCCTTCTCAAAAGAAGGGGCAAACCCATGAACACCTCAATGA
The DNA here is from genome assembly GCF_964261635.1 of Lissotriton helveticus. Classification (NCBI taxonomy): domain Eukaryota; kingdom Metazoa; phylum Chordata; class Amphibia; order Caudata; family Salamandridae; genus Lissotriton; species Lissotriton helveticus. Next base: position 857,070,970 of record NC_136065.1, read on the forward strand.
CATAGTGAAGGCAGAAAAATAGTTTTGGTGTGTGTGTTCCTTTTTTATGTGGTCAGCCTGGCTGTGATTTGTTGTTATTATTATGAGCTTCTGCCTGCTGGAGATGGATGGTGGTCTTGAAAACAATCACTATCTTCATTAGCAGGTGTGTTGCAAGTGTTGAAAACATTGTTATTTATATCTTCAACATGATAAATACTTTTCAGGAAGTAAATATTGAAACACCATTTTTTTAAAAATTAGATATATTTTAAGGACAGGTGTATTATTTGGAGTTGTGAGGTATACATTTTAAAACACTTTTTTCATTTATTAAACCTTTTAAACATATGAAAATATTGTATTTCAAGCTAAATTAATTGCATTAAATTAATTGCATTAGATTAAGTTGCAAGTGAATATTTTAGCATTATATTTTCAAAAATATTTATTTTTCCATTTTTTTAAGTGGTTTTTTTCCCTGTGATTGTCTATGGGACAATGTTACAATACCAGTGGTTGGCTATGTGTGTTCCTTGATTAACTACTGTTTTGCATTTCTCCCTTTAGTCACTTTAGAAGTGCAGTTTGTGTATCACAATGGCATTACTATTTTGTGGGTGAGTGAGGTTCTGCCCAAACACCCTCTTCCCACCGTCCGTACACCCCTCCTTACTCCTCTAAATTCCGCTCCCCTTTAGTAGTAATTCTGCCCCTTTTTCCACCCACTCCCCTTACCTTGTCAGCATTTTTCTACTAAAACGTATACTTACATAGGTGGAGACTTCGCAGTGATGGAGGTGATCTCTGCACATAAAAAGATAGGTCAGGGAGAGGAGTAAATTGCACATAGTTTCTGAATAACATTTTATAGAACATTTTGTAGAACTACAAAGTGCAGCTTGTGAATCAGGCTCAGAGTATTGATTTTGAATGGGTTTCTCTGGTTTGATATACTATTTTCCAAAGTGTGGTTATATGTGATGCTAAGAAAAGATTGGGTTGCAGGTATGTAATTTAGAACCATGAATGTTTATGCAAGGCACCTCAAAGCAGAGCTGCAAAAGCTTTAATTTAATTTAATTTAATTTAATTGTGGGTTTATATAGCGCTAGAATCAACTCCCGGAGGAGTATCTCCACGCTTCGACCGCTGGGGAACCCGTCCTGGCTCACCCTGAGAGATGGTCCCTAATGGGTATCGCTAAGGTGCGACCAAGCATCCCCGGCGGTCTGGGGGGCCGTTGTGAAGATGAGGCAAGCTAATGCCCAGAGTTGCCGAGTGTGGTCCCTGACTGGAGTAGGCACCGAGGCGAGAATTATCGAGCCCGCTGACCCTGGTCCACGACCCTGCCGCGTCGGGAATCGAACCCTGGTCCCGGGCCGTCCTCTGCTTACGGGTCTGCCGCCTCTAACCAGTGAGCCACACCACTCAAAAAGAGGAAGATTAAGTCACATTCTCCATAAATTCATGAGGGTGCCAGAACTGTTCCATTGTGATGCTGTTCATCTGTCAGAACGGGCACAGATCTCTTCATTAATATATTGTGGGCCTACTTGAGTTCTCTCCTCACTGGTGCACAGGGCAAAGTATTTGATTGCCCAGGTTGCTTTGGTGGCAGAGAAACAAACCTTTATTCAATCATTGGAGGACAATTTTGATCAATGATCTTCACTTGATAACACTGAGGATGTCATTGGTGCATTTTACATTCCGGTTTTTTTCTCTATGGGTGGGATCAAAAGATTGTGACACTGTATAGGTGAAATTGTCTATCCCTTTACCTTCCTGCAGGGCTTAGAAACCTACATGCCTGGTGGATGGTGGGAGAGTCTGGTGCTTGCAGCCAGTTCAGCCGTCAACCAGGAGTACCCCCATTGGTAGACGTTGTTTTGCCTGTGTGTGAATTGACAGAGTGGAAGGGCAGTATTAAAATCTTGGAGCCTGATTTAGATCTTGGTGGTGGGAAATACTCCGTCATAAACGTGACGGATATCCTGTGCACTGTATTACCATCCATTATATCCTAAGCAGATTGTAATGCGGTGGACAGGATATCCGTCAAGTTTGTGACTGAGTATTCCATCCGCGGAGATCTAAATAATACCCTTAGTGTTGTGTAACAGGGACTCTCTGATCTAAAGCTATTGTCAATAGTTAAAAGAAATGTTTTTGGAAAACAGGTTTTTAAGTTTTTGTGATGCGTGCATTTGATTTTTTTAACTTTTAGGTCCTTTTCTTGTTTGAGCAGATGGGTAGGGGAATCCACTATACATCACCTTTCCTATGGAGGCGCATGCTCCAACTAGTGGGGCCTGTGATTTAAACTTGGGTGGGCAGTTTCCCTCACCCGCATTACCAGTGCTTTGGCCTACCTTTCTGTTGGCAAGGAAGTGGATGGGGTCCCCCAGGCGTTTTAGCAGGATTTTTAGGTCAATGTGAGCCTCTCCAAGAATCTTTTCCGAATCCAGGCAGGAGCCTTGATGGTGAGTGAAGGTTGGCAGCGTAAGATAAGAGCCACTCCAGGTCCTGAGATTAGGTGTAAATGTCAGGGTGGAGTGCCCTGACCTCTTCGCCCTCTCTGCTCATGATCTGACCCAGAGCTGACACCTCTGTGGTGCTACATATCTCCTTCAAGAAGTCCCATCCTCTCAACACTCTCTTACATTATTGTGAGGGACTCACTTTTTGGGGGGTGACAGAGCAGAAAGTGCCTATATTATGTAAATAATTCCACAGGCTACTTTTATGATGTGGACAGTTGTTTTTGTCATATTAAGCGGGGAAGGAACTCTATACCCAATAATTTACAGAAAAGATTTCTGAATGATCTCTAATTGACAACACTGAGGAGTTGATTGACTCATTTTTCATTCTGTGTTTTTCCCCAGGGTTGTGGGCAAAGGACTAGTACACTGTGCAAGATTGAGGGTTCTAGCACCTGCCCACACTAAAGGGCTTAGGGCCCTACATTACCTGGTGGATGATGAGGAAAGGACTGAGCCTGTTTTCTGGTTGGTTGGTCAGCTGGGATCGCCCTGTACCGGTAGACAAGGGAGTCGTGTTGCCTGTGTGTGAATGCATGGATTGGAGGTGTGGTATTAAAACCATAGTGTTGTGGTACAGGGATCCTCTGATCTTCTGGCTATTGTAAATAGTGTTGATTATACGTTTTTCTAAAATTGGTTTTAAAGATTTTTGTGATGTGTGTTTTTCATTGATGTAATAAAAATCTACCTATGTTAATCCAACCATTGAAATTACAGTAAGTCATTGTCCTGCTTGGCCGTGTCGGAGGAAAACCCCATGGCCACATCCCTGATTCCTTTCACCTGACAAACTGATAATAAAGAATAGTTAAGACACCCAATAATAGTACAATTCAGATGTGATGAATGAACTGTCAGCAGCGGCTCCTCCGCTATGGTGAAGGAGCATCACCCCCCTGCTCGCAGAGGCAGACGAAAAAATTAAATGATTATCATTTTATTTTTCATCCGGCCAAGTCTTGTGGGCAGGGCCACAACCCTGATTCAGGGGGAGGGGGAGGGGAGAATTGGGCACTCCTGTCAGTGTGCATGATGGTTTGGCCGGCCTTCTTAGGACAGTCATACCGCCATGCACACTGACTTCCTTCCAACCCAGCTGCATTGTTGGGTGGAGAGACCAGCAGGCACAGGCTCCCAGCTCCTGATGGAGCGCAAAACCAGTGTGCTCCGCACAATCCCAACGCTGCTCTCATGGTGAGAGCAGTGTCGGGATTGGCCACAAGGGAGCCTGGGAGCCTGTGCCCAGAGGAGCAGAAGATGGGCCAGGAGAATAAGAAGAGTACCGAGCTTCAGGTAAGTGTTTTTTTAGGTCTCGCCTAGCTATTGCGTAAGCGATGCTTTGCAAGATATTTATTGGGGCTTCTGAAGGTGCTCCCAAACAGGCGGATCGGGTACAGTGCATGTGCGCCGGGCGCACGCACCATTTGTTAGCCTGCGTGATCACTTTCGCGCCCTCTTTGATGTTCTCAGTGAGCCGCGCGTCCACTGAGAACATCAAAGCGGCCGCGAAAGTGATCACAAACGAGTACAGCGGTGCTCCTTGCATTCCCCACTCCCTTTTAGCCCATCCCTTTCAACAACATCACTTTACACTTTGTAGTAGACCTTTTTCTAAGTCACAACCTCTAAACTTAATATATACAGATGCTGCATCAGTCTGCCCTTGATTTCTGTGTCCTTCACAAGGGCTTTGATTTCACCCTTTATCTGCGGCTGTGTCCGGTTGCGTCCTGGCTGCTCTCAGTCAGCTGGCAGCCATTTCCAACCTGCAGGCTCATTTGTTGTGATGTGACACCCAGCTCAGTGCCACTTCCTCAGTGATGTCACTCCCAATCTCCGGGTCCCTTGTTGTGATATAACAGCTGGCAGTCACTTGTGCCTTTAATTTCATTTTCTATAACCATGATCCAACTGATGAAGTTAACTTTTCTAAACTTTGCACACCCCTTACAGCCTTTCAGGCACAGTAATGTGATATGGTTTCTTTTTAATAAACCGCACCACATTTTACATGTTTATACCTCGTCTAAGCTTGTTTTATCAAAAGGAGTACAAATTATGTCCTGTGTCTGAAAGGCTCAAAGGGCTGACATGCTGTCAGTAGATGGTACATTGTTTGCATTTTAGTATATTGTATAGTTTGCACAAAATTTGCAAAAGGCTAGTATAATTATGGCATTTTACTCCACATAAAGCAGAACATGTTGTGCCACTGACGTTGTGCCAGCCTTTCCAGCTTTTCACACGTAATATCACGGTATCTCCTCCTTTTGCTAAAGGGCCATTTGGATACTGTGATTTATTTTAAATAGATGTTTGTGAAAGTGCTTAGCTGACAGGATTGAGGTTTCTAAATGTATGCCCAACCATTGGAATTTTTATATAAGAAACGATTTTTGGAAATAAACACACACTGCTGATTGCATTTACAGTTTATTTCTAAAACATACTTCGGACTGTGCTTAGCTGGCATGATAGTGTGATAGGAATTATTTATAATTAAGAATAAAACGTACTCAGGCAATGGAATATTTACAGGAGAAACACACAGTTCTTTACTAGGATTGTTTTTGTTTATTGAATTAGGACTTGCTGGGCTACTTAACAGTGTCTCAGCCCTTACAGCTTAAAGACATTGTCTAAACCAATAACTGTAGCTAAACACTTTTTTTAGGCCCCAAATGCGAGACCTATTGGCTTTGCGTGCCGCACCTTTCCGTTGTGTGTCTGTGTAGGTGGGGAGGGCACAGTTTTTAGTCTCTACATTTCTGGCTAAAGCGGACTAAGCAGTTTCTTTCAATCCCACTTATAAGTGAGTCAGTAATTAGCACATTAAAAGCCAGAATGCTTTATATTGGATGCATGGTTATTCAGTGTAAGACACACAACCTTGGCCCCGTGCTCACGGCTCACCTCCTCTTCCCCAGTCACAGTTCAGACATGGTACATTTATCTTGCATGCAGCCGTTCAGTCGCTAGAGCTGCACACCAGCCACCCAGTGTGCACCCTCCTGCGTTCACTGTCCTGTGTGCACTGGTGTGTGTGCAACAGTATGTGTGCAACATCATGAGTGCATGGTCCTGTGTGCAACATCCTGTGTACCTTCCTGTGTGCATGGTCCTGCGTGCACTATCCTGAATGTGCCACCTCTGTGCACTGTTGTATGTGTACTGCCCAGTGTGCACGTCCCGTGTGCACTGCGCTGAATGTGCCACCTCTGTGGACTGTCCTACGTGTCCTGTCCTGTGTGCACTTTCCCCACTGATAACAAAGCCTCGCTATTGTGTTCAATCTCGGGGGTGCTACTGTTGCAGGGCGATGCACGAGTGCTTCCGTCTGTGGTACTCCCTGCCCCCACAGTTGGCAACACTCCACAGGCACTTACATTATGTCCAACATACAACCACACACACACACACACAACCACACACAACCACACACACAACCACACATACAACCACACACACACACAACCAACCACAACCACACACACAACCGCACACACAACCACACACAACCACAGACACACAACCACACACACACACAACCACTACACACACAACCACCACACTCACAACCACACACACACAACCACACACACAACCACACACACAACCACAGACACACACACACACAACCAAAACCACATACACAACCACAACCACACACACAACCACACACATACAACCACACCCAACCACACACACAACCACGCACACAACCACACACACTACCACAAACACAACCACACACACAACCACATCCACAACCACACACACAACCACACACGACCACACACACAACCACACACACAACCACACACAAAACCACACACACAACCACACACACAACCACACATACAACCACACATACAACCACACACATTACCACACAAAACCACACATACACACAACCACATTGTCAGTGCACACTTTCACCAGACACAGACACCATCAGTCGTCAGTGCACGTTTTCACCGGGCACAAACACCACCAGCCGTCAGTGCACGCTTTCACTGGGCACAAACACCACCAGCCGTCAGTGCACACTTTCACCAGGCACACACCACCAGACGTCAATGCACGCTTTCACCAGGCACACACACACACTACCAGCCGTCAGTGCATGCTTTCACCAGGCACACACACACCACCAGCCGTCAGTGCACGCTTTCACCAGACACACACACACCACCAGCCGTCAGTGCACGCTTTCACCAGGCACACACCACCAGCCGTCAGTGCACGCTTCCACCAGGCACACACACCACCAGCCATCAGTGCACAATTTCTACAGGCACACACACCACCAGCCATCAGTGCACACATCAATTGTTAACGGAACCACAATTAACTATTGTAGCAATCGCAGTATGGCGCACTTTACTTTTAAACAAATTAATCTAAAGCGCAGCATGCCACCATTGCTACAAAAATAGAGACACTTTTTTTGGCCTACAATTTATAGACTTTTGTTGCAATTGGTGTTGCAATATTTAGCAGTGCCAATAGCTCACACTTAATCAATGCGAGACCTATTGCATTGCAAATGCTTGTTTTTCTTTGTTTATTTCTTACTCCCCCCGTGCTTCTTTATCATTTTTAATGGAGACCAGCCGCTGCTGTGAACAAAAACAGTCCTCTTCCACCTTTCACAGCCAGACTCCACCTTCCCCTCCAATCACTTTTTGACTTTATCTTTGTCTGTAACCCTGCACACCGCTCCACTGTCTTTCAGCTACTTATTCATACATGCATAGATCCAGCAGTGTATTTCGCTGCAGTACCCATAAAAGTCATTGCTCCAATCCAGTGTAATTAATCTTTAAAAGGCCACTTTTTCATTATTCATTCCAGATCCAAAAGTAATTATCTGCATGGTTTCATTGTCATTCTTTATTGTGTAAACAATATTGGCTCCTCTAAATCCCTGATGAAGGGCCGTTAATGACGTAAAACATTTGCGTCTGGGAGGAGTCTCATTGGCGTTGTATAGGAATTGGATTTGTTTTTAAGAGTTTGGATAAAACAGTTAGAATGATTTTTGCAACTGGAACGAAAAATTAATAAGTGTAGAGGCTTTTAAGAATTGAGTAGTGAGGTGAAATAAGTTGCCAGAGTCTGAACAGCAGTTTATTAAAAAATTGTTTCATAGTGGGTTCCTTCCTCCACTGCGATTGCCTCCTCCACGATATATATCAATTTTGAACAAATTGGGGCGGCGCAGTGTGGGGAATGATATAGAAAATGAAGACGCCACAAACGTTGTTATGCTTTTGTATGCAAAAGAGTGTCCATTAGTTCTTTGTAACTACTAGGATACTGGGAAAACAACAGAAGCTGGCATTCTTGAAGCGCCAAATCATGGTATGTGCCCTACACATTTGGCCCACAGCATATAGCAGCGTCTTACGCACTGCCGTCTTAACGCATGGGCACACTGGGCAGTTGCCAGAGGCCCCACGAGCATAGGGGCCCAATATAGACCAGAAGAATTTAACACTAATTTTCCATTAAACATTTTGGGCCATATGTCTTCAGCCTTTTACTGGTCGCAAACGGGCTGATTCGCAAAATCAGCCCATTTGTGAATGGTAAAAAGCCTTTTGGGATGTATCATCCCAAAAGGCATTTGCAAAATAGGGAATCGCAATGTTTGCGATTAACTATTTCAGAAATGCATTTAGGGAAACGCAATTTGAGATTCCCTAAATGCAATGCAGGGAGCAGGTAAAAATTGTGACCTTGTTTTAAGTAATCACAAATTACCACGAACTTCAAGTTGGTGGTAATTTGCAAATACCTAGAAAAATGCACTTTTCTGCATTTTTCTAAGTACCATGTGGCGCACACATATGCCCTTAGGGCATGCATGTGCGCCACATTTGCACACTGTCGTGTCGCGCTATCGTTCGCTGGATAAACACCTCACTCTGCACATAGGTTGGTTATTCAAGGTTCCTTTATTTATACTGTATCTGCTGCAGGTCACATACACGTCCTTCCCCTCTGTCCGTCCTGGTCGATCTGATGTCCTTCCTGTCCCCCTAACAGGATGTGGTGTCTGGTGACCTGGTCACCTCCCTCATGACCCACAGGGTCCTAGTGTCATCCAGTCCTTATCTGTCAGGTCACGACATCTCCCCCTTTGTTGCAAACAAATGTTCATGGTATCCTTCTTTGTTGTGGCGAGGAAAGAGAGAGAGAGAGAGAGAGAGAGAGAGAGAGAGAGAGAGAGAGAGAGAGAGAGAGAGACCCTTCTCCCCAGTCTCTGTCTCCTACGTTTTATCACTTAGTCTCTTTGTCCCCTTGCATTCCCCCCTTGGTCGTTGTTCTCTGCCATCAGCTTTGCTTCTGTTTTTCAGTTGTCCTCCGTCTGCTCTCCGCTTGCCAGCCTCTCTTCGTCTTGGTCGTTGTTCTCTGCCATCAGCTTTGCTTCTGTTTTTCGGGTGTCTTCCGTCTGCTCTCCGCTTGCCAGCCTCTCTTCGTCTTGGTCGTTGTTCTCTGCCATCAGTTTTGCTTCTAGCTCCTCTCTTTCTACGGCCGCACTTTGTTGTGTTTGTTCCCTCAGTAATTCTTTACCGTTCTCTTCCTCTTTCTTTGGTCCCTGCGTCTTCTCTTTGCTTGCTCTCAGTGTGTCTTTTGTTTTTTTAATATGTCATGGTTATAAGGCCCATCGTTTGGGCGGTGCTGTTGCTCATCAGGCATGGTCCTGGGACATCGCCCTTTAGAACATGGATGTCCTCATTGTTCTTTTTGTCTTTGTATCTCAGTTCCTTTGTGAACTTTCCCAGGTTTGTTACCTGTTTCTTTGATCCCCAGGTGAAAACCTTCACCTTGGACGCTCTCAGTGTCGGCTTGACTTCCATCTTCTCGTACTCTGATACACACATGACATTGCATGTCGCACCACTGTCCAGTACAAATTCCGCTTCATGCGCTCCTACTCTTATCTTTGCCAAGTCCGTCTTTCCTGGTGTGCTTCTGTCTGTTAGGTGTGTTGTTTCTCCTTTTTCGGCTTCCCCACTTAGCTCTGTGTGCACCTCCGACATGTGGGTTAGTCTTTCCACTTTCTCTTCTTCCTCTTCTTCGCCTGACCCTCGTGATGAACTTCTCCTTTCTCTGTCGACATACCTGACGTGCCTTGTTGTCGACTCTTGTTGTCTTCCTCTGTCGTCTCTGGATTGGACACCTTGGCACATACTGGCGTAGTGATTTCTTCCATTACATCTTCTGCACGTCTGGCCAAACGCTGGGCACGGGCCTCTGTGTGGAAATTCCATTCCGCACCTGTAGCATGTTCCTTCAGGTTGTCTCCTCTCTTTTTGTTCCCTCCAGTCATTCTTCCATTGGCCTGTGCGATATCTGTTTGTCATGAGGTGTGCGCTTTCGATTTCAACGTTCTTCCCTCTTTCCATTTCCTTGGCATGTTCTGTTGCTCTCGCCTCTGCTCTCGCTAGTGACAGGATGTTCTCCAACGAGGTCGGTTCTTTAAGTATTCTTGCCCTGAATCCTGTGTCGCGACAGCCTTCTATGATCCGTAGCCTTATTGCTTGTTCGTTATCGAATTTGTCGAACTCGCAATGTGTCACCAGTTTTCTCAGCCTTGTCGCGAAGTCATCTAGCGTTTCGCCTACTTGTTGACACGCAATAGTAAAGGTATATCGTTCAAAGTCAATATTCCGTTATGGGTCGAATTTGGCCGTCAGGCATTTCTTTAGTTTCTCGTATGTCTTTATTTCTTCGGTCGGCAGTGTCACCAGAAGTTCTTCAACGTCATCCCCTGCTAAGTTCAGCAGTAACCCTAGTCTCTTTCCATCTGTAACATCTGTTGCTTCCATGTATCTTTCAAACCGTCTGATCCACTTCTCCCATCGAATTCCTGTTTGTGGCTCCGATAAGTTGAATGGCAGTGGTCTCCTGTATTGTGCGCTGGGCTTTGGGTCTGCCATTCTTGCCTTTATCTACTTTTTCCTTCTCTTGTTCTTTTGCTCCTTTGTGCTTTGTTTTATGTTTCTTTTGCTCTTTGCCTTTATCTGCTTTTTCTTCTTTCTTTTTTTTTTTTTTTTTTTTACTGTCTGTTTCCTCCCTTTTATTTTTGTTTGCCTTTTTTTTCTTCTTTTCTCTTTGTTTGCCTCTTTTTCTTCCTTTGTTTTTCTTTGTTTATCCTTTTCTGGGCTTTCTTAGTCCTTTTTTCTCTTTATTTCTGTCTTTTTCCTCTCTTTTTCTGCTTCTTTTCTTCCTTGCCTGACCTCAAAATGGCCGCCCTGTAGATTTCTATAGCCCCTCTTTGTGTTGTCCTTTTTCTAAAATGGCCGCTGCTCTTCTCGCGAGATTTCGCGATCGAAATCTCGCTCGCCTGACTTGGAAATGGCCGCTTCCCCGATCTCGCCTCTGATTGGCTCAGCCACCTGATTTCAAAATGGCCGCCGAGACTCTCTATTTTGAAATCACGCGTTCCTTCACGCTTACCGCAGTTTGCCCGGTGATTCTTCAGACGCGGTCGGGTGGGCTCCGATGTCGCTCCTTTCCTTTTCTTTTCTTGGCACATCCAGGGTGGGCACCTGGTTCTTCTTGATACTTCGATGCCGCCGTCAATCGATGTGCGACGATCTGCGCGTCAGCTCGTCTCACCCTTCGTCGCCAGTTGTCGTGTCGCGCTATTGTGCGCTGGATAAACACCTCACTCTGCACACAGGTTGGTTATTCAAGGTTCCTTTATTTATACTGTATCTGCTGCAGGTCACATACACGTCCTTCCCCTCTGTCCGTCCTGGTCGATCTGATGTCCTTCCTGTCCCCCTAACCGGATGTGGTGTCTGGTGACCTGGTCACCTCCCTCATGACCCACAGGGTCCTAGTGTCATCCAGTCCTTATCTGTCAGGTCACGACACACACTTACCTTTTTGGGGGGTGCATCGGGTGGCATTTTGGTCACCTATCACCCTTGTAATTACATTCGCAATTTGTGATTACCAATTTGGTAATCACAAATTGCGAATGTCTTCTCACTCATTCCTATAGACCTCTAGGCCCATATGAATGAATAGGAAGGCATTCCTTAATAGCTAATCACAATTTGCGAAACATACATACATTGCATTTTGCGATTCCATGATAGCGAATCGATAAAATTCGCTTTCATGGACTCACAACATTCTGACCCTTTATTCCTGTGAGTGGCTGTGTAGGCAGGTCCCAGTGCACTGCTTTGTCTGGGGGCATGTAATACTGTTAAGACAGTCCTGTTTACACATGTAATAAATTACAAAGGGAGTGTGAATTTGTCAGGGTCCTGTGGCTACGGGAGACAGGTTAGTGACAGTGGGGCCTACTGGAGGAATTTCTAGAACCACTATCTCAGAAAATGCCTATCACATGTAAAAGGACAGCGTGCAATTAGTTTCGTACAGGCCACTGTGACCCTTCTGGATAGGTTTGTGGACTCACAGGGCACAGGAGCTTTGAGACTTTGCATGGATCTCAGAAGTCATTGATTCTGCTTTTGAAAGTGGATGCCAGCTACCCACAGTCTACGGGGGGGGGGGCAGGGGGGGGGCTTCATTTTTTTTTCTGCCTCTGGTGGTTTCCAGGTGTGCCATCCCAGCATGGCACAATATTCCAGTTCCGGGGACTAGGCACATGGCTCCCACTGCAGCCTCACCGATGTTTTCCTACTGTAATAACTCATGTCAGCTCAGCTTCCCGAATCCTAGGCTGTTCTCCGCACACTTCATCAGTACAAGCGGGGCAGAGCAGTGAGAGGCGGCATCTTGTGCCCACTTATCTGTACCACAGGCAGACTTCAAACCGCGGGCGCGGTGCCACGGCATGTCAGACGGGCCGCGGCAGTGGGCCTCGTCACCTGAGCGGGATGTTGACGAGGTGATCAAAGGGAATTCTGAGCTGGCGCCCAGTCCCCATCACTATGTCTGTGCGAGCCTCCTGCGCGCCCTCCCTCCGTCAGATCAGTGATTAGCGCCCTGTCACTGGAGCGCATCCAACGCCCCGCCGGCGCAGCGCGAAGCCGGCATCTGTCATCCCAGGGATGAAGAAACAGCAGCCCAGATTAAGAGGAAGCTGGCAGCGGCCTGGACAAAGGGCCGTCGCGGCTCACGGGAGTCAACAGGGAATTACAGGTGCTTAACTCTGGTTCCAAACAAACAGGCTTCCGCTGCAGGAGAAGCGGGCCCGCGATGGAAGCCTGCGTGCCTCAAGAAGACAGTCTGCACTGCTATGGATGAGGTGGTATGTTAACAGAGATGCTTACAGCGCTCTAGAGTATGCCATGAAGTGCAGTCAGGCTCGGGTACCATCCGCCTTGTCAGGCCTTTAAGTGAAATGAAAAAAGTGGGTGTGGGGGTCTCTAAAAAGGGTGTGGCCTACACCTGAGAAGGGAGGTATCCACCCCACTTAAAGCCCCGTTCTTTGGCCCTCTCCCTGGTGTGGTGGCCGAGCCACTTAAAGCTCGAACCAGGCTCGAGCGGAAGAGCTGGTTGTGGTCCGCTCGAGAGCCTCTTGCACTCTGAAGTCCAAAACGAGGTGGGCTTAAAAGTGGCTTCTGCTTGCCACCCACGCTCTACCATTATGCAGCAAGAATTAAAAATAAAGCATAAACCTTTGGTCTTGAAAGGAAGAGAAGGAGGTAGCCATCTAGTGGGCGAATTGTATAATATGAAACCAGAAAACGTGAGAGTAATCCTCTCTTCCCTGCTTGACCAAAGTGTGTGACCGTAGGAAAATATTTTATTTTACAGACTCCTTTTTCTATCAGATAAGAGGGCAACTTCAAATAGCTGAGTTCAGGGTGTACGCTACAAAATAGCCTAATATATTAAGGTGCAACGCTTCTGCATGTTAGAGAAATATATTTTTTAATTTTAAAGAGACTATCATATTTTCATATAAAGTTGTTGCATGACTGATGGAAACTATTTTTAGGTCTGGCTCGAAGATCCTGCCAGACCATTGGCTTGGCTCTGGTTTACTACTCCCTGTTAATTTGTTGGCTCACCCACCTCATCTCTACTTTCTCTGTTTCTCCTTGTCTCTCTTCCTCTCTCAGTCTTTTTCTTTTCTAGCTCCAAGTTTTCTGTCTTCCTTGTCCGCTTCTTCCTTCTCTCATCTTTTCCTTTATCTCTTTCTTTTCCTCCCTCTCTCATTTATTCACTCTTGCTTTCTATGGCTCAATAGCTCTCTGATAACCCTCCTCTCTCGCCCTCTCTTTGTTTCTCCGTGTGGGAATTTATCAATTATCACCACCCTTGCATCAAGTCCTTTACTTTCTGCTGTCACTGCCTCTGCATACTATGCAATTGTCAGGGTTATTCGCTGTTAATTGAAACCATTAAACCATTACAGATAGCAGTAAGAAAAGCAAAATTGTATTTAAAACAAGCATTGGTAAATGCAACAGGCTTCGCCTATATGATTAATATTCATTGTTTTAATTGTTGTAAGTTTTAGCTTGGTGAGCAGTTGTGCACTATAAGTTACTGAAACTCCATAAAAGTGTTATGACCTGTTTATTGAGAAAGACAATATACAGTGCAGTAAATGGTTTTGATATAATGCTGGGAGATTAGGCAAAGGGCGGAGGACAAAGAAAAAAAACATGCAGAAGCCAAGCATGTTCGAATCGCATGCAGCTATGAAGAGATTAGGTAAAGGGTGAAGGACAAACCAAACAAGCACAGCACAAGAGCTGTGCAGGCAAAACCTTACAAGAATGTTATATGTTGGAGCCCACAGAGGATGACAGCGTTTGGGTAGACCTATGTGGCTCGGTGCGAATATGAGCGCACTTTCAGTTCCCCCGGCGATGTTTCTTTGTCCAGCGGGAGTGTCTAGACATGCGGTAAGATGAGCCATCAATTTTCAGCACTTGCCGATCCTCACTTCTGCCGCGAAGCCGCCTTTCATGTGACGGCTCGAATCTTCTCATCGAGCCGGCCGCCATTTTGCCTGATCTGCGGTTGCGCACACTACTGGAATCCTTTCATGGTTGTGTGAACTCCTGCAGAAGGCAATAAATTCCTCTCTCCTCTAAATGCCCGCATATAATGACAGCTCTTTAACACAGTCTGCTCCCATTTAATGAGTTTTCATATTAGGTATTGCCATTTGCTTCTCTCTTTATGAATTTTTCTCACTTTCCTGTTGCAATGGAAAATATCTTTTTGTAATTGTTATCTATAATTGGAGTTTTTATTCAGTTTCTTTTAATTGAACCTTGAAGTGTGTGTGTTTTTTGTACTGAAGTGTTGCTTTTTAAGGATATATTTATTTTAACAGTTACTATCCCATATTCCAACACACATATATGGGATGTCTGAAAAAGGCAAACATCTGACTTCCACTCTCTGTTCATAAGTTTATTAAGAACTCCACTATTTTTTCAAAATTCTCAAATATGGAGGACCCCTTGGCTGCTTTTCACAAAGGTAGCGCTTCACCTGGATCTCATCTAACGGGACTCCTGTCTTACCTATTACTGGGAAGGCTACCACCAAACATCTAAATAAAAAAGGACCCTCCTTCTCCTACAAAATCTTACTAATCTGTTTCAATGGAGCTCTTGTTGGAAGAGATACGTGCCTTAAGAACATTTATGGAAGAAACCAACTCTAAATTGCAGCATCTCACTGATAAGTGGTCCCAAATGGAGGTAAGGCTGAATACAGCGGAGCAGAACATTATGCCCTTTTAGTTCTGCTGTCGGCAAAATTTAATCTCTTCAAACCCATGTCTCTTCTCTCCATCAGCAGATCAGAAACTTGGAAAATAGAACCAGAAGGAATAATCCACACCTTTATGGTTTGCCCAAAGGATTGAAAGGCTCTGATTCTACTACTTTTTAAAAGTCTTTCCTTCCCAAGCTTTTAAATATGCCTTCGGACACTCATCTTAATATTCAGAGGGCTCATTGATTGGGGCATCAGTCAACATATGTTTCCCGTGCACGCAAACCAAGAGGAGTCATTTTGTACTTTCTTGAATACAATGACCTTTTCAAAGTTCTTGCAGCTGTCAAGTCATTAAAACATATTTCCTGGTCAGATAATCATCTATTTTTCTCCCAGGATTACGCTAAATCTACATCTGACAGGCACAAAGAATTCCTCAATCTAAGACCTGATCTTCGTCTGCTTGGAGCTCATTTTGGCTTATTCCACCCATGCCAGTTTAAAGTGACCTACAAAAACAAAACTACTATATATGAGGATCCGTTTAAATTCAAGAGCTTAATTAATGTTTGCAAAATTGAAAATATGGACACCTCAGGACCTTCTTCTGCTCCTTAACTGAAGTTTTCCTTATGTTACCTTATTTCCTTTCAAGAATTCGTATCTCAGAGTTTTCATTGTTACATAATTGTTGGTAATAATTTGTTCAAAAATTTTCTTGCTTCCATATAATGTTTAGGAGCCTCTTTCTTTTTTGTTTTCTATAGTCAATATTATAGTTTATATAGATTTTTAATCTTTATTTTCTTTCTTGCACGTATATTATTCATTGTTGTGGTCTTCCCTGTATTATGTAACGTGCTGTGCTCCTCTCGTACTCTCCCAATGGACTCCCGACGCACCGTCTATTTCATGTGGCCTCACCCCCCCCCCTAACTTTCTCTTGGACACTGCTCTTCTTAGGTATGTTATTCCAGTCATTTGTTCTGTCATCACTGTATTTCTTCTTATTTTATGGACTATTCTATCTTTCTTGCTATCGCTTTCTCTCAGCATTATATTTCACCCTCTTTCTTACTCACGTCTAGTTCCTTTTTATCTTTATCTCATGGCTTTTTTTGCTATATATATCTCATGATAAGGTCTACAATGACAATTATTCTTTCCCTTGTTTGGTTTGAATTGTTGCATTTTTTCCTTGTCAAAACTTGTTTATGTCCTTAAAAATCATTTCATGGAATGTTAAGGGTTTAAACTACCCCATTAAAAGACAACATGTTTTATCCCATTTGGTGCATCTGGGTGCTAATATAGCTTTGATTCAGAAGTCACACCTTACAGAGCAGGAGTCTCTAAAACTAAAAAGAGGTTGGGTAGGTGATGTTTTCTTTTCCCCAGGGGATGGTAAAGGGAATGGAGTTGTTATGCTATGTCATAAGTCGTTGTGTGCTAAGCTAGTTTCCCAGGAATCTGATGATGTTGGTAGATGGTTGTAAACTAAACTGTCAATTGGGAAGGTTCCAGTCTCTTTGTTAAATATGTATGCCCCTATGTTCAACAACTCCCATTTTTGGTCTGCCCTGAATCAGATTCTTTTTAATAACCTGAAGAAAATTTTATTCTAGACTGTGATTGTAACCAGGCAGTCGATCCCTTTATTGATTGTCACTCCAAGGTTACCTTTATACAAAGCAGTACCCACAAACTTTTTGTCCAAACTATTAAGCAATGGAAGCTCATGGACGCCTGGCGTCTTTGTAACCTTACCCTGAGAGAATACACTTACTTCTCTCCTGCCCATCAAACTCAATCTTGAATTGATTATTTTTTGTATCACATAATATTTCACAGTTTCCTATGTTCTGCAGACATTGGATCAATTTTAATTTCTGATCATGCCCCTATTTCCCTTCAATTGGATCTCCCTCTCTGTTCTCGTACCCCTGGCAGATGGCGTTTTAACAATTCACTCCTCCTAGATCCTAATTTTACCTCCTCCTTTGAGTTGCTTTTTCAACATTATTTTCACATTAATCAATCAGAGGACTTGCCCTTTCATATTATCTGGGATGCTTTTTAAGCAACAGCATGTGATTTTATTATCTCATATGTTGCTAAGAAGCGAAAAGCATCATGTACTCATATATCTGACCTTTTAGACCAGATAGAGAGACTGGAACATTCCTTTCATACTTCCAAATCAAAAGATTGTTCATCTGAACCTAGTCACACTAAACTCCAGTGTAACAAAGAATCCACAGAAAGTGCCTCTTTGTTCTTCTTAAAGTCTAGTGCAAAATGCCGGTCAGAATAAGGCAGGCAAATTATTGGTGAATTACCACAAGGTTAAGAACAACAAATTTAATATTGAGTCTATTACTGACGCAACTCAGACGCTGAAATATAAGGATTTGGAGATTTTGGATGAATTTGTTCAATATTATAAGTCCTTGTATACACCTGAAAATGTGACTTCTGACCTCTACATCTCTCAATTTCTATCCTCTGTTCATAGACCTGCAGACAAATGTATTGACCTTTCTCTGTTGGAAGATGACACCTAACAATCCGAATTACATATTGCACTGAACACACTAAAAAACAGATAAGACCCCCGGTCCTGAAGGCTTTACTGCTGAATTTTACTCACATTTTGCTAAGTTACTCCTCGCTAAATTGCTAAATCTCATATCCTCTTTCTCATTCTCTGGCTCTTCTTCTGATTCCTTTTTGGATGCTTTAATTTGTCTTATCCTTAAGGTAGGTGGGGAATCCTCATTTCTGCAAAAATTATAGGCCAATCTCACTGGTTAATGTTGACCATAAAATATTTTCTAAAGCTTTAGCTCTGAGACTTGAGTCCTACCTTCCTGATCTGCTTGGTAAGGAGCAATCAGGTTTGGTCAAATGAAGATATCTTTCGGACAACACTCGTCTTTCTTTTTATATCCTTTCCAAATTTCCCACTAAAACTGAGTCGGTTGCAGCGATTGCTTTAGACAATGAGAAAGCATTCAACTGTGTCTATTGGCCCTTTCTCTTCCACACTCTCCATTGGTTTGGTTGTGCCCCAAATAGTATTTCACTAATTTCTCTCTTGTATTCTGCTCCTAGAGCAGCTATCTGTGCTAACAGCCTTACTGCCTTTTATTTTTCCTTGGGAAGGGGCGTATGCCAAGGCTGTCCACTTTCAACTTTTCTTTTTAATTTAGCACTCAAACCTTTTCTTTCTCGATTGTGACAGAATCAGGATATTAATGGCTTTCCCTTTAATTGTTTCCAGATTAAATTTGCAGCTATTGCAGACGATGTCCTATTGTTCCTCTCCCAACCTATCTCCTCCCTGCCAGCTTTTTTTCAAGAGGTTGCCTCATACAGTAATGTCTCTGGATTTAAGTTGAATAAGGAAAAATGTTAAATACTGCCCCTGAATAAGTTTACGTTTAGAGAGGAATTCACCATGTCCAATTTTTTGTGGAATTCTCAACACATTAAATATCTTGGTTCGGGATTCACCCCCTCTGTCCCTTCTTCAATCTCTATAAAACTAGAAAAATGTGTGCATAAATTAACCACTTTAACCGCTAGAAGGCAACCGCTCCATCTTTCCTGGTGGGGTCGCTTGTATACCATTAAAATGATGCTGAGCTCCATTGTATTGTTAACTATTTCTAATATCCCAGCGTCCATTCCTCTTAAATACTTAAAGAAGATTAACTCTACCCTTATCTCGTTCCTATGGAACCTTAAAAAATCTTGCATGTCCTTACTCAATTTACATTGTCTAAAATTGGAGGGATGTGTTATATTCCCGGACTTTCCCAGCTATCATGAGGCTTTTCTATTACACCAATCATCTAGGTGGCTTTCTAACTCTACGACGCCGGGCCCAATAAGGATGGATGTGGAGAAATCTTTTCTACCACCTTCTTTTGTAAGTAATATTTATCTTTCACTCGCAAACCACAGTCTCTTTCTACACTTATTCTTAAGCACTCATGTAAATTATTGGATTCCACTCTATATAACAATCCCACAAATATTGATACTTTTCTTAGATCTACCATTTGGCACAACAAAGATCTACTCGTTAATAGTAAACCAATTTACTGAAAATCCTGGAGAAACAAAGGTTTAATTCCGCCAGAGATCTTTGAAGACCGTTACTGCCTTATTGAAGTTTCAACAGGGGAATTTATTCGCCACTGATCAAGTTCTTTGAGACAAAATGGCTACTTTCTTTCAATCAAATGTTCAAACTATTTATGAAGAACTAGAGGGTCAAGGCTCTGACCCTGCTACCTCACAGGCACAAATAAAGGGAGATGTGTCAGTTATGAATAGCCACCTGATTAGCTTTGCGCCAATTACAGTGGCCTCAGTTAATGACCTGTTACTGGCCACTGAATCAGGATCCCCATCTGATCCATGCCCGCCGGACATCATCCATGGTGTCTCGAATAAAGTTAGTGTTCTACCTGCACCCCTCCTAAACAATTTTATCAGGACTGGTGACTTCTTGGTTTCTTGGAAGAAAGAAGAAACCTTTCCTTGATCCACTCGAAGTAGCAAACTATCGCCCAATATCTTGCCTGCCCTTAGCAGACAAACTTCAGGAAAAAGCCATTAACTCGGAGCTAAATGACTACCTGAACACCAACAATCTTCTAGATCCCACCCAACACGGCTTTCGATCGGGTCACTCAACGGAGTCTGCACTAATCATGGCCACCAAGGAATCTGTTGGCAAATTGATGGGGGCGGCAGAGCTGTCCTTATCCTACTCGACCTATCAGCTGCATTCGATACAGTCAGTCATACAGTACTTGCGCAAAGGCTGGAGGAAATAGGAATTAAGTACACTGCGCTAACCCTTCTCCCCTTCTTTCTGACAGCCAGAAAACAGTGGGTGTGCTGGGATAATCTAAAATTTGTCAATTCTATCTCCCCTGTGGAGTGCCACAGGAGTCAGCACTCTCACCTACGCTGTTCAATGTCTATGTGATTTCATTGGCCAAACTGACCAAGGATCAAGGCTTTTCGCTAGTATCGTATGCTGACGATACACACATTATAATTTCCATCTCCTCAATGGCAGATACAGTGTCGGACAGATTCTACAGCTGTCTTGGGAACATCATGGAATTGATGCGCCAGAACTATCTAAAATTAAATACGGACAAGACGCAGGTTAGGGAATTTGGAAATGGTCCTCCTATTGGGATCCTGCGTAGTGGCCGGCAGTGGCTGGTGTCTGTCCGGTCCTAGTAGACAAAATGAGAAATATAGCCATTATATGTGATGCCCAGCTCAACCCTGCGACATCGGCCTGCTACTTCCTTTTAAAAATACTGCATAAAATGTACCATTTCTTCCACTTGAGCTGAGGGTCATGGTAGCCCTTATCCTTTCCTGGATAGATTACTGCAATGCCCTGTACCTAGGCGTTGACAAACTTCAACTATCAAAACTGCAATCTGTACAGAACGCTGCAGCTCGAATGCTGCAGCTCGAACTTTGCTGAACATCCCGAAATGCAATCATGTCTCTAGTGCTATTAGGAATCTCCAGTGGCTTCCAGTAAAGCAGCGTACAAAGTTCAAGGCTCTGTGTCTGGTTCACAAAGCTCTGTATGGAAGAGGGCCAAGCGACTATCATAAACTATTCCAATGGTACAGCCCCGTCAGACGCTAAGATTGGCAAAGCAAGCTTTGTCCGCGTTCCTAAAATTAACAAGACAAGATGGGGAGGCAGATGTCTCTCATATGTCGCACCCAAGCTCTGGAATGAGGTACCATTCAACATCAGTCTCCAATCCTCCAGTTCTCAGTTTAGGAGCTCAGTTAGAACCTGGCTCTCCCTTCCCAGGAGTGATTGAATATCCCTCTGGTAGCGCTGCATTTCTTTGCAATACCCAGCGCCAAGACGCCTCGGCATTCGTGCGCTTTACAAGCTCTTTACTTACTTCTTACTTACTAATCTGGGTGAACCAACTTTTTGAGCATGATACTTTCTTATCATTTTCCCAGGCCTCTCATCAATTTGATTTGCCTTTAACATTTGAGAACAAATACAGAGTACTGCTTAGTGTCCTTTGTACTGCTTATGAACAGAGTCAACTTTCTCTATCTTCAGTATTATCTACTAATAACCTCTGGCTCACTCTGTTGCACTCTTCTCCAAGACGTCTACGGTTTTTTCCTAGTTACTTCCCACTGACTCTAACAGAGGCAAAACAAAGGTGGAGTTGGCCTGGGAGTCCTATCTGGCAGTCGACTGGTCAGTTCCTCTCTGGGCAAAAATTTGGAGTAATATCAGGAAAGCATCTAGGGCACCAAATACCACGCAGTCCCTTTTTTTTATTTATAACATGCTATTATTTACTCCTATTCTTTTGCATACACTGCACCCAGCTACAGCGGACACATGCTGGACATGCTCTTTCCCACAAGCGGATTTAAAACATTAACTTTTTACTTGCCCTGCTGTGATGTGCTTTTGGACATAGGTCTGGGCTCAGGTTAATTCGATTTTTCATACTGCTGTCTCCTTCTTTATTCATACTATCTTGTTAGGTAGCATATCTGATGCTTGGAGTTCAGCCTTGTGTGACCGTCATATTTTGGATCTATTGTTGGCAGCAGCTTTTCAACAGGGCACGAAGAATTGGAGGGTTGATTGCGTTGATTAGGTTGATTAAGTTATCATTTCAAGCTTGGTGGTGCGCGATTTACCACATTCATCGACTGGACACAGGTTATGTCTCCCCCATATCCCTAGCTCTGAAACGCCAGATCCTGTGGTGTCCCGTTACACAGTTCTTAAATGACAGTGCAAAACACTCCTTTGCACGCACACCTGCCCAACAGGTAGTTCTTCAACCTCCTTGGCTTTCCTTCTATTTCCATTTAATATAATTAAACATATTGCTTGATAATTCAGATTTGTATAAACATTATAGATAATGCATTTGTTTTCTTATGTTTGTAATACCAAACCTTTTTTGTTTTTAGACCTTATATAAATTCTCCTCATTACAGATGACTTATGTTGCTTAATTATGCATAACTTATGGATTCTTCACTGTAAAATGCATTCCTTATCCCTATGCCTTATTATGTTCTAAATAAAACTCATTTTAAAAGTTTAAAAAAAAAACAATGTTATATGTTTGTCTGAATGTTGAGAGCATTTTTGTTGTTGCAACCTTTCAATCCTCGCAGGAGAGTATAGGAACATTTATCAGTTTTGATACAGGTCCCGGCTGTAGGTGTTAAAAGAGCTTTACAACACAAAATGGAAGTTTATATGGTGTCAGTAACAGGAGTAGGGTAGCTGCCAGATAACAAATCTCCCAAATTCATTTGAATCCAGTACTCACAGTATCCTCGTATAGCTCGATGGCTGAGATGACATTGGCAGGCTCTGAACCTTGTGACCCACCTGCCACAAAGATGTCAGCAGTAAGTGCTTAACCAACTGATGTTTAGTTTAAATGGTGTCAGGGCAAAGATCTAACACTTGAAACTCTGTAGTAAAACAGATGTATAACCATACAAATTCATGCTACATGACTATGGGGCATATGTAGGTAGGCCTTTGCGAATCGCAAACAGCCTTTTGGTATGTAGGTGCCACTTAGCAAAACAAGGAATCGCAAAAATTGTGATTCCTTATTTTGCTCAAGCATTTAAGGAATCGCAATTTTGCAATTCCTTAAATGCTATGTAGGGGTGCCTTTAAAATTGCGATTTTGGCTTAAGGAATCGAAAATACCACCTACTTCAAGTAGATGGTATTTTGTGATTTCCTGTCAAAATGCATTTAAAAAAAAAAATCAAAATGCCCTTAGGGCATGTCTGTGCGCCACATGTACTTACAGGCACATTCCAGGGGTGCAACAGGTGTCCTTTGGACACCATGGCACCCTTGGAATTGCTATTCTCAAATTGCGATTTTCTCATAGAAAATCGCAATTTGAGAAGGTATCCCCATTCATTCCTATGGGCCTCAAGGCCCATTGGAATGAATGGGACACTCATTCCTTAATTGCGATTCGCAATTTGCTAATCGCAATTAAGGAATTTTAGAGATTCGCAAAAATATTGCGATTTTTTACCTATATTCCATTTTGCAATTCACAAATAGCGATTCCTTAAAAATCGCTATTGGAGAATCGCAAAATGTGAATTACCTATACATGCCCCAAAATGACTTTAGACCGCAATGTAATGTGTTTACTTTGCATTGCATTAAAACAGGGGTTAGATTGATACAATTCTTGAATAAATTAGTATCTAAGGCCTTGGGCATTGACTATAATGTAGTCCCTATAATATTGAAGGACTTGCAGAACTAAGTAAAAGGTGTGAGTTGATGCCTTGATAGGCACCAAAAACTCCACATGGGTCTTCATTAAACTGTGCATGCCCTATCTCTCACTCGTCGTCTGCCATAACACTGCTAAGCACGTGGCCCATGGCAAGGCAAGAGCTCACCTTTGTCACTCACGAATGACACAAGTAATTCCCACATCAGCCTCATTTATTTATGTATTTTTTTTTTTTCATAAAGTTTTATATAGCGCGAACTTGATCCCGAAGGATATCAGAGCGCTTTACAATTTGAGGCAAAGGTAACAAATCAGAACTTTATTAGATTCCCAATGTTAGACTAATGTTCTGATTTGTTACCTTTGCCTCAAATTGTAAAGCGCTCTGATATCCTTCGGGATCAAGTTTGCGCCATATAAAGCTTTATAAATAAATAAAATAAATAAATAAATTGCTTGAACAACTCCCTTCCAATCAACCACTCCTCCAAAGTGTAGCATGCCACCTACCAATCCTGTGCCTCAGCACCTCACATTGGTGTATGAGGCGCTATACAAATACAATTTTAAAATCATACATCTTCACTCTGTACCTAGTTTAGTCCTTTCCAAGCAGTGGTCTATTTCTGCGTACAGTGTGTAAATTTCTGTTTTCATACTGCCTTGCTTCATGACACGAATCAGCTCCTTAGATGTGCTTCAGTCAGTGATTGAAATCACAAAACAATTTCTCCCTTTTCCCTGAAAGTAACTTCCAAGTAGTAAATGTATACACTAGCATTAATGTGACCATTGCAATTTACAAGAACGCATGCTGCCCTTCTCCATCACCTGGGAGGATGCAAGCATCTTGGGAATGGAAAGGTCACCTCCAGTCATGCAAGGAGTTGGTAATCATTAATAGAGGTCATACACATGCTTTTATTCCATTGGAGCTCTGTAAGTGATACAACGGAAGCACAGGGGGACAAAAGAAGGACGGGGGTAGGTCACATCCTGCCTGAATCACAGTCCACACCGGGAAGGGAGGGGTGGGCAGGGGATGCACTCAGAAAGAGAGGCCATTCCTGAGGATGTTGCGTAATGGCCAGAGCTGCTGACTTTGGAACTGGGGAACCAGGTTCAAGTCTCAGTGTCGGCTCAACATCCTGTGATTCTGGGCAAATCACTTAACCTCCCTGTGCCTACCAAAAATGAATGTGTTCTTTTTGCCTTTTAATGGAAGAGCTTTTCAGCTTATCTTTGAACTCTACGGCTTCTTTAGGTCCCTTTCAAGATCGAGAGTTTTTATTCTTATTACTGAAAGAGCGGCTCATCTTTGTATTCCACTGTTCTCGACACAACTCAGACTTATAGATCTAGGAAGTGGCCAGATGCATTCTAAGACATGTTCGTGGATCGAAAAAGTGATGCCATAAGATGCAGTCGGAGAGAAAGGCTTTGACATTTCACACAAGAAATTGCTAACTTTGGGTTCTGCCGCTGAACAAAAGTCTTTTCTTAAAAATGTAGATTGTAAGAGACAAATATTGCACAAATCAAACAGTTTAAGAAAAAAGATCTTACAATAGTTGCAATATAGATTAATATATTTAATAAAAGAGAAAGTTAGTATTGTTGACCTTGCTCAAGAGAATAATGTAGGGTAGAGGAAGCAAGAAGAAAACTCATGAAAAATAGATGATCTGTTTGCTGGTTGATTGCCATGTCAGTTGGTGGTCCTCTAACATATCACCTCTAGACCTTGGTCATTCCTGCCCCTAGCCCTACTAGATAAACCTGGGAGTTGTCTTCAGTCAAGAACTTTAAATGAAGCCCTATATCTCAACAGAAGTTGGGCATACAAGCCTTACTGTTGTCGCTAAGAAGACTCTTTGGCAATTTAACAAATCCACATAGTCTGATTAATTTGGCCATCTTGACCAGCGCTTGTGTGAAGAGCATCTACTTTGGACTTACAAGTATCAATGACATCACCTAGAAAGGGTTCAAAATGCAGCCATGTGCTTTTTGATGGCCTTGCAATGCAGAACCATGTGCTCACTGTATGCAGTGGGCTGATTTTAACAATTTATGTTTCTAAGAAGGAACTGCATATTTACAACAAAAAAAGACGCTGTGCAGTACTGGAAGCCGTCTTGCTGAGGGGAGCTGCGTCAGTAGGAAAGTGCAGGGTGGGTCGTATTTGCAACAATACAATGGATCCCTGTGCTTTCCTCTGAGCTGGCACACAGGCTGCCTAGCGCCAATGCAGCACCCTTACACTCCTGTGTTCCAGGGATGATTTTAACCACTTGGCTGCTAAGGTACATCCCCCTCTTCCCATTGACTTTCCATTGAAATCAATGGAAACTCCATGACGAGTTACCCTTGTCATTAGCACTGAAGGGGTTAATGTGCAGGAAGGGACACAATAATTGATGGCATTTTCCTCCTCCTATGTGTGCTGCATGAGGAGAAATAAAAGTATTTCTCCTCACTGTTAGTCAAGAGGGGGAATCCCTGGAGTCGACTGGTCGACCGTTAACTATTGGCCTTTCCTATTTAGGAAGAAAAGGTCACAGAGTGCGGTGGGTGTATAAATGGATATAAAAATAGGTTTCCACAAAGAAATAGAATCGTTAACAATCTATATTTATTAAAATTACAATCAATCAAGCAATAAAAAGCAAAGCAAATTCATACAATTTTTGCAATACAGTTAAAATCCAAGGGAAAGGTGCCTTGGAGGGATAACAATTAAATATTCAACAATGTTACACGAACACAATATTACGGTACACGGAAAATAGGAACACAATTTAAAGCATATTCACAATAAATAGACGGCAAACTACATATAGTCACAAAAACCCCTAATGCATATGTGGCCCACCAGATATCTATGCCACTGTATTTAACCAGATCCAATGGCCTGAACCAATTCTGTTGCTATGAAGCTTTAGTGGAAAAATGAAATACCCATCTAAAATTTTACCCGGCCCTGATTGGATTCTTTTAAACAAAAAACAGTGCGTCGACGCGTTTCGGTGCTGTACAGTTGATTTTGTGGCACCTTCCTCAGGACTTCTCTTTTCTGGGGTTTCGAGGAACGGATGGTTACACCGTATCTGTTGATATATTAGGAGAGATGTACGAAATCAATTATCGTGCATAATACCTGTTTCTCTTTCTCTTAAAGAGGTAGGTTTCTAATTTATCAGATGCACATTATGGCTTCCCCACTATGAGTTAGCTCCCATTATTATCTGACAATTCCTATCTTCTAACACTGAGATAGTTAGTCAAAGAATACACATCTGGTCACTCATGGTATGTTACCCGGTACATCTGACAGCTCAATTTTGTTTGCATTGTGCACTGCTGTTACTTTAGAACAATCCCATTTGCCATAAAGCGATTGGGCAACTCGTGCAGCGATCCCTCCGAGTCTTTTTCGGTGTGGAAAACCTTTTTGATTCCGGGAGGACTATTACACCCAGGGCCCCGGGGGAGGTAGGAAATGTGAGTTCTCACCCTTAGAGTCGTGTGGGAGACATTCCAGGATGGGGTCTGTTTAAAATTTCACTTTGCTTCTGCAAGTATTGTTCTTCGAGCCTTCTGTCAAATAACGAAATACTTCTATTAGGGATGGGATGGGATCTCCTGCACCCTACCAGCTAGGCGAGTCTATGTGTTCTCATAATTACCTCTCCCCTGAACTAGGAGCTCCTTGTCTTGGGGTTTCTTTCTTTGAGGTTGTCAGGCGTTTTCCCGATTTTCATGTATCTGTGATGTTAATGTAAATATTTTTATTACATGTTTAAATCTCATCTTAGTCTTACAGTGTCTTGAGTATACACCTAGATCTAATCAAAACCTTTATACTGAGAGTATCTTACCTCATATAGTTTTAAAACGTTCTTTGAACGGGCATGCAATGTCGCTGGTCTACTCCAGAACTGGATATGTTCTGTTGGATGAAGACAAATGTGCCACAGTCATTTGCTACTTATGTTTTAAATACTACAAGATTTTCTACTCCTGGCTATGTTGTTGACCACGGAAGATAACTTGCATCTCTCTTTTTGATACTCTTATGTTTGCTGCTGTGATATACCCTCTATCCTAATGGACACCCATAGTGCTCAAATTCCTATTTCTTGCCCCTATTCTCTACTTTTAGAAGGAACCAAGGGTACCTAGTTATTTATTCTGCTAGCTCTCCCTGTACAGCTGAGGTTTGCGTCAGGAACCCAGGGCCCCCACCCCGGACCAGTAATCAATGCAGAGAGTCATACCTCCTCTGTGCCATTTGATGGTATGGGGCTAAGGCTATCCCCTGTCTTAGCTACCTGCAGGACATTCTATCCTGTTGTTTAAATTACAATCTAAGTGGCTTCCCCTGCTTAAAGGGCATATGGGCTTGGTATACACTTACCAGAATAACGTTGTGGTCGTGCTTCTGCCTCGTTCCTTCACTCGCTCTAGTGTGTGGTGTTTGGAGCCTGTATTTATATCTGATCCTAATTATTAAAGTGTTCGCACCTGTCAAGAGAAGATTGTGCTCGCACCCGTCGCAAAAAGCGCCGACATCGCGCTTCAGTAAACAATGCTAGCGTGGGCGCCATCTTTGAACGGTGTTAGAAACCGCTGTTTGTACCATGAGGTCTCCCCGCGTGCTATTTGTATGTATAAACACGTCTCCCAAGATATACGTGCATTTTTCTTACGAATGTTTGGGTGATATATACAGCCGATGTGTGTTTAAATTGCGGAAACGGGCCGAATCAGTAATGGGTGCCGTATTGTGGTGCTGTTTCCAAACATAGAGAGAATTGCTCTCGTACTGTTTTCCGGTCTCGATATGTTGTAGATTAACCGAAATAGTGTCATCTTGAACAGTCTAGAGGGTCCAGGTCTCAAAGTGAATATTTTATTTAGACCAATGGGCCGCCCCGATGTGTCCACTCGCTGTGGGCGCCATCTTGGACTAGTGATTCATATGTGCCTTTACAGCGCTGTTGGATTCAATTTTAAGTGCTAAAGGGTTGCAATTTCCCTATAGATGATACCTTTTTCCTCAGTCACACATGAATATATGCAGAGAGAGTCACCTACTGGTGTCACTGGTTTTACCAGCTTGTTTTAGTCAGGCTGTAACTTTCAAAACTTGATTCTTTTAGGTGTAGGGCTATCTGCCTGTGATCCAGTTCGTTGGGTTAGAGTAGTTGAACGGTGGTATCATGGTAGGATAGGCTACCTAAATAAGAGCCTCCCACTCTTCCCTAGAATTTAGTCCTTTCCTGATGGTATTGAATTTAACCATATACCATTGTTCCTGTTGTTTTCGTCTCTTAGTGCTGTCTCCTGATCTTGTGAGTTCTCTAACTCTTTCCAGGATGACCCATCTGAGGTCCTTTATTGCGTGTCCATTTTCCTTCCAATGGGACACAAGAGGGGCATTTTCTTTGTTGTTATTTATCGCAGACTTATGTTCCCCTATCCTGAGCCTCACTTCTCTGCCAGTTTCACCTATATATGCCTGGTTGCACGGACACAGGATCATATATATTACATTCTTTGTTTTACAGTTATTCAAGGTGGTGATTGTATGTGTGGTTCCATTATGTACCACTGTTTTAGTCACTATGCATAACTCGCAGATGCAGCAGTTTCCACACTTATTATTCCCTGTTGCTTTCTGTCCACTCAAGGTGG
Organism: Lissotriton helveticus; assembly: GCF_964261635.1. NCBI lineage: Eukaryota > Metazoa > Chordata > Amphibia > Caudata > Salamandridae > Lissotriton > Lissotriton helveticus. The sequence continues at coordinate 857,100,217 of NC_136065.1, forward strand.
TTTGGGTCTCTGTCCTGTCCTCTCTATATGTATGCACAAGATTGGACCTCAGGTTCTTGTTCTTCCTGTATGCATACAGAGGACGCTCCAGAGGAGTAACGTCTGGGCCGTTGTTTAGGATTTTCCAGTTGTGATTGATGATATTCTTGATTTGGTTGGCTATAACTGAGTATTGGCTCACCATCACTATTTTGTCCTGTGTCTTCTTATTGTCTGTTTTTTTGATGAGACAATCCCTATTGTAGCATTGTGCCCTTTTGAGCGAGTGGTTGAGCAGTTTCTTAGGATAACCTCGGTCCTTAAATTTCTTTTTCATTTCTTGGGCATGTTTGTGGAAATCTGCTAAATCCGTACAATTTCTTCTGAGCCGAAGAAACTCTCCAAAAGGTATCGAGTCCTTCTGGCTCTTGGGATGGTAACTGGAGTAGTGTAGGATTGTATTCCTATCGGACTCCTTCTTGTACAGTTCCACTTTCAGTTGTTGGTCTTGGCTCTTGATGCAGATGTCCAGGAAGTTGACCTTGGACCTGCTGTATGCTGCTGTGAATCTGAGGTTTGGGTCCCCTAGGTTGAGCCAACTGAGAAATTCTTCTAATAGCTCTACGGTTCCCAGCCATATGAAAAATATATCATCAATGAAGCGAGCCCAATTTCGAATATTTTCGAAAAATGGACTCACTTCATTGTATATGTGCCTGTTCTCAAATAGGCTCACATATATACAGGCCAAGCTGGGCGCACATGTTGCGCCCATGCTGGTCCCCTTCTTCGGGATATAGAGGTCTTTCTTGAAGAGGAAAATGTTGTTAAGTAGAACCATCGATACACATTGGACAATGAACTCTTTATTATTAAAAGAAGGCAACAGTTTCTCCTCACTGTGCCACTTTTACGCGTCCCGTGGAGAGGTGTTAGAATTTGCAGCATTCCCAGGTTTACGAACCTTGTAAATCTGAGAATGCGTCAGAATACATGAGTGTTATGTGTGAGCACCCACAGCAATGCCAATGGAATGCCCCTTTCACACAGAGTACTACATGAAAGGGGGCCATATGTACAAGGCCATGAAAAGCCACGCTTGTAAATATGGGCCAGCAAACTGCGCCACAGGAGCCTCAACAATAGTGACACAAGCGTGGCGCAAGGAGCGTGTAAACATGCCCCTAAGTCCATCACACGCTGCTGAGAAGCTTGCATTTATACTTTACTCTACAGCTAAATGACCTGCAATCAGCAAGATTTGATCTGGAGGAAAGTAATTTTCTGTATCTGATCACTTCCCAAGGACCTCAATGCAAAACGATTTCAGGAACATTGAAATTAAAATCTATTTATGAATTCATTTAATAGATTTCCTCTTCTCTGAGTAGAAATTAAGCTTTCACTTACAGCACCAAGAGGCCCTATGAGTTTATGAGTTACAGGTTCTCCTAAAACTTTTTTTTACATATATCATAGCATTACATATTTCAAAAACAATTCAGGCAGTCTAATGCTTACTCGCTTGTCTGTTAAATAGACTGCATTTCATTTGTGAGGCTGTACATTTGAGACGCAGTACAGAAGAGTGATGAAATCAAGGAGTCTTGTGCCAACCCCACAATGTAAAAAACTGGGGTCACCAACAGATGTAAAGAAGGTTTCAGTTCTAATTAAGTGTTCTTTTCTTCTTGTTCATGCTAAAATAGAGTACAATTCCTGACGCTTGGCCACCTATGATGGGATGAAAGCCCACTGCAAAAGAAAACTACTGCAGAAGAAAAATTTCTTTAACTTCAGGAGCTCTCTCTCGATCCTGGTTGTATCCTGTTCATTGGCTTGTGCTGCCACAATTGATTGACCTAAGCTCTTATACTTTCCAATAATGGCTCAGATGGGAAAACGCTCGCATCAAAGGAAAATAGATAGGTTTTGACTCCTTTCCTAAACGGTTTCAGCTCTTCTGACTGCCTGATATTGGTAGGGAGTTTATTCCAAAGCTTTGTAGCCGCAATGCTGAAAGCTCTCCCACCTGATTTTATCTTTCTGAATTTGGGCACCTTAACCAGATTGGCCGAGGATGAGCATAGACTCCGGGTGGGGACATACAATGCAAATTTGTACTGCATGGGTTTAGGTTCAGCACCGTGCAGAGCTTTGAACACAAGACAGAGGGATTTAAACTTTATCTTTTCTGACACTGGGAGCCAGTGTAGCTCTGCCAGCATTTGCGAGGTATATGAGTTTCTTAGTCTTGATAAAGCCAGCTTGGTCACCATTGACTGGACCCTTTACAGATTCTCAATTAGGTACTTTTGAGACTCTTGCAGCAGCGCGTTACAGTAGTCTAGTCTACTCAAAATAATGCTTCTGACTACCAGTACTCTGGCCTGTGAAGGTAGCATCGGGAGGATCTTTCGGAGCAACCTGATGAGAGCAAAACAGCATCCAGCAGTTTTGATGATCTGGGTTTCCAGACTCAGTTTTTTGTCGAACATCACTCCCAAATTACGCACCGTCTTGGAAGGTCTTAGAGGAATATCGGTCGGTATTGGCCAGAAATCATTTGGTAGTGAACAAGGAACTTTGCCTGCTGTGCAGCACAGGATCTCTGTCTTGTCTGCATTGAATTGAAGAGAGTTCTCTCTCAGCCAGCCTGAGGCATCCTTTCTGCAGGTATAGAAATCTTCAAGTGAGGTAAATTGGTCCCCCTCCAAGGACAGGATAAGCTGCGTGTTATCCGCATAGTTAATAAGGCTAACATTGTGAGCTTTAATGTCAGTCAGCAATGGTCTCAAATAGATGTTAAATAATATTGGGCTGATAGCAGACTCCTGAGGAACGCCATGTGGTTTATGAGTGAACTCAGATTGAAACAGTTAAAGAGCCACTGCCAGTCGTCTATTGGAGAGGTGCGATTGGAATCATTTCCATGCTGTGCCGACTATACCTATGTCTTTGAGACTAGCCAGAAGTATCTCATTATTAACCTCGTCAAAAGCGGCGGACAGGTCAAGCAAAATCAGTATTGCTGACTGCCCCCTGTTCCTCTGCATTCAAAGACCGTCCAACACGGTTACTAGAGCTGTCTCCATTCCATGCCCTGGGCGGAAGCCAAATTGCACGTCCTCCAGTATGTCGTTAGTTTCCAGAAACTGGAGAGTGCCTTACTGACCACCCGCTCTATGATCTTTATCGGGTAGGGCAACAGGGAGATAGGTCTATAATTCTTAGGGCAGGCTGGGTCCAGCGTTGCTTTCTTCAGCAAAGGTGTCACCACCGCTTGTTTCCAGCAGGATTCAAGCAAGCCAGGGCCGTCGACGGCTGAAATGCCAGAAACCGGTCCCCGGTAGCTTGTCTCCCTTCTGGTGAAGAATTGGCTTGGTAGTTTGGTCTGCCCTGTTCCCATGATGCACTGGGCCAGGGACAGACTAATTTGCATATAGCCAGGTTCGGAGCTGGGATGGGGCAGTGAGCTAAATAATGGTGATGGATCAAGCCCTGATCTTTGGACTGGGTAAGAGTGGTCTGCTTAATTCAGACACTCTGTTCATCACCACCCCTTTTCTGTATTGTTTCCAGCAGTCCGGCACTGACCCGCTGGACAGTGATTGATTACAAATTTGTCTGGTAATCGGAAATAGCTCTAAACTCACCTCTTTCCAAATTCTATGTGGTAATGGGTCCAGCGGCGAGCCTGAGGAAACACCTAATGCTACTCTGTTAAAGTCCTCCACAGAAGGGGTCTCAAAGTGATCTAGAAAATGGGAGTTTTACCCCATACTCTCTCTTTCCTTGTCCTGAGGTGCTTTTATTGCCTCTACCTCAGCATTTTCCTTGGTGCATGGGCTACTTGCCTTAAAGCAATCAAGAATAAGAGTGATCTTTTCCTCAAAAAAGATTGCGAGGTTATTGCAAAGATACCAGGAAGGTTGTATTTTATTATTTGTGCACTCTGTATTGGCAATGTCCCCCACTATTTTAAAGATACTTCTGGCACTGTTTGAGGGCCTTAAGATCAGGGCTGCAAAGTACTCTGCTTTTATTCTGCCAATTTCTCTCTTGTAGTGAGCTATTGCCTCTTTCCAGACAGTTTTATTCTCCTCTGAGTATCCCTTTCTCCATTTTCTCTCTGTTGACTTACAACTCATCTTTAAAGTTCTGAGTTTTTCGTTGTACCAAGGTACGGAAGTCTGCCCTTTTTCTTATAATTCTTTAGAGGAGCAACCAGGTCTAGCCTAGTATTTATATGCTCACCAAAAGGTCTCATAGTTTTCCTCTACCTGCCTATTTCCAGCAAAAATTTCCTTCCTAGAAAATGCCAGGGAGAGCATTGTTTTTTGCAAATGTCCCTTCCAGTCCCTAACTTGGCGTTTCCTCTGGCCATTGATGTTGGGGTTGTTCCATTTCGGGTCATATACCCAAAATTTTATCAGGTGGTTGTCAGACCAATCCACCAGCAGGGTGTCCACCCATCCAACAGCTTCTTCTTCTGCAAAAATTAGGTCCAGTATGTGCCCTCCCTTATGTGTAGGTTCTGTGACCTGTTGTGTTAAGTTCAGGTTCTTACAGGAGTTGATAAGACTATTGTAGTTTGAATCCAGACTCATGTTACACCATAGGTTGAAATCCCCCATGATAAATAATCTGGAGTGGGTGAGTGCCATATTAGTGAAAACGTCACTAATAGCCTGCAGCTATGCATGGCTAACTGCTTCAGGAGGTCTATAGCACAGTATTCCAGTCAGCATTTGTCCTTTGTGGTCTTTTAGTGAGAAACCCAGCATTTCTATGCCTTCGGCCTTGTCAACGTCTATGGGGACAAAGTCCCATATCTCCTTAAAAATAGTCCTGACAGTTTTTCCCCCGGGCACTATTGTTCCGGAGGCTTCGCCGCTTGAGGATCGGGTGTTGGACGGACACGTTCCCGACAGTACGATTTCGCTTATTTACAAGAAGCTGATAAACAATAGGATCGACCTCTTACAGCGACTCAGGGAGGCTTGGACCGGTGATGGCTTGGAGTTGGATGACGAGGATTGGCAGTCGGCCATATCCTCTCCGAAGGAGGTTGCAATTCCGGCCCGCCTCCGGTTTGTACAGCTTAAGATTCTCCATAGGATTTATGTTACCGGTCCACGATTGGTCAGTATGGGTTATGCTTCGAATGGGCTGTGCAGGCGGGGTTGTGGCGTATTGGGCACTTTTCTCCATATACTCTGGGAGTGCCCGGTGGTTGTTCGTTTCTGGAACCGAGTGCATGCGGTGATGGAAGAGGTCACGGGTGTTGCGTTGTTGCCTGAAGCTAGACGATGTTTGCTGAATGTTTGGGAACCCAATGACTATGATTTGGCCCAGACTCAGTGGGTGACCCTCAGTAATATGATCGCAAAGAGGGATATCGCCCAGTTGTGGGGTTCTCAGAGGCCGCCCACAGTCTTGGCCTGGAAGGAAAATATGGACTGGTGCATGTTCAGAGAGAAGACGGTGTATGTTGCGCGTGGAAGGCCCCGTAAGTGGGGCAAGATTTGGGGTCGATGGAATTCCTATCGGGGAGACATCTTCATGCCTCCCTTCACGCATTTAGTGGCAGACCCTCATTCCCCTTGACCCGTCATTCCTCCTATTGTGTTGCCTGGATTGTCTCCGGACTCACTATGTTCCTCTTTCCTCCCATCCTGCAATGTCACTGTTTGTATTATGTTCTCATGCTTCCCCCCCCACAGGACGCTTCGCCATTCGATTGATTGTACTGCCTTGTTGTTTTTTCTTGTTTATGTTGTTAAAAGTTTCAATAAAAAGAAATATTAAAAAAAAAAATTGTCCCGACTCCACCTCCCCTATCTTTGGGTCGTGGCTTGTGGAATACTTTGTATCCTGGTGGACAGGCTAATCCCGGCTTCAGGTCTGATCCTGGGTGTGTCCATGTCTTGGTTAGGAATAAGACATCTAGATCATATGTTTCCAATAGTAGTTGGGTCTGTAACCAGTGTTTGGGCAGAGATCTGACATTAAGCAGACCGCACGCAAGGGTATCCCTACTATCCAAGATTGACTTTAGTCCGGCTGTCTCTGCATATCTAGGGGTACCAGCCCGACCTCCTATTTCCCCAAGTCCCGAAGCTCTGGGCATCCGGCATTTCTCCAGTGGGTTGGAAGGGTGGGGGCCAGTGTTGTACCCCTGGGGGCTGGTTTTGTTACAGGTGGCCGGTTTTGCAGCAGCGCTGCAATATCAGCCTCCTGTAACAAAAGCTGGAGTGGTGCTTCCCACTCGCATCCCTCCCCCCCTGATTGAGCTAATTGCCAGGGCTGGCTTCAGTTCCCAGTCCAGCCATGGGCAGGGCTATGCACAATAAACCCCACCCTCCATTGACCATCAAAGAGTGCATGATGCCCTTCTTGGGGGAGAGATTGGACTGTAAGGCACTATGGCAGAACTAGTTTGGACAAGCTGGGGCACTTGAATAAGGATGACTCAGAGTCAAGGATATCTTTCTTCCGCCACTGACCGTGACCTCTCCACACGTTCGGTGAAAATCTGGAATGCTCGATATGTGGAGTCTTCATCTGTATCCAATAGATAGAGAATCATCCTCAAGGTGGTCTAATGCCTTAACGGAAACTGCTACCTCTTCCTTCTGGCTCTTGAGCAGTCACGAAAACAGAGGAAATCCAGGCCTCCTTTGAATGTAATCATTCAGATGGCATGGGGTGTACATCGCAAGGTGTCAGTCTCCTTCTGCTGCATGAGCAAGTGTGCGATGAAGAGCAGGACTCTGAGTGATGATGGTTAGAGGGCAGTAAGTGGTGCTCTGCAATAATTCAATTACTCGGCAGTACACAAAGTGGCAATATAGTGTAATGCATTAGCGATCATTTCACAAAACAATGGTGAAATTGGTGACTCTACTGTACATAAAGAAGGGGGCAGAAAATAGCCCCTGGTGAGACCAGTTGCCCACATTCCTGGCACGTCTTTAGTATGTTTGATGCAGGATGTCCTGGGAGTCCTGGTTCCCTCTCTAATTGGGGGCATCCTAGCTCCCATCTAACCCAGGTTCATTCAGCGTGAGTCTCCAAGGTTTGGCCAGGAAGCAACATCTAGATTCATGGATGAGTGGTATTTAAAACTGTAATATTATATAACTAGATATACGTGTTTGCAGACTGTTCCAGTGTCGTTGCCCACCCTTGTTCCTCACAAGGTTGCTGTGATAAGTTAGAAAAGGGAAACTCTTGAAGCAAGGGTAGGTGGTTACCTTGTAATGGGCATCAAGGAGTTCTCCATTGTTGACTCAAAGTAACTAGAGTGCGGTGTTTGTGACAACATTCTTTTGATTGGCATGTACTGTGTCACATTGGAAAAGAATGTTTCCAAGAGCCCAGAAGTTCAGCAGCTATTCTGAGCGAGTGAAAGTGTGACTCTATAAATAAACCAGGGGGTGAGGGAGGCAGTGACTAGGAGTGCCGGAAGGGTCTAGGAAAATACGGCACTGCCACTAAAAACTACACTCCTTCACATTGCAGTGTGAGACCCAATCTAGAGCACTCCGAACTAGCTCGAACTGAGCTCGGACGAAAAGACTGGGGAGGTCCTGGGTTGAAGCAAGGCCTAACAACCTGCAAAGCTATATGGGCCTATATTTATGGTAGAAGGCAATATTCAAATGCTGATAAAAACTGGAAGAGAATAAAGGATAGAAAAGAACAAATAACGAGCAAAGAAACACAAACATGAGGGATTGCACAGTAAGGTATCTAAATGAAGAAAAAAGTGCCAGATCTCCCAACTTTGGAACTGGGGAACCAGGTTCGAGTCTCGATATAGAAAATAATGGTCCACAAACCAATCCTTCGGTATGTCTAAATCAATTATGTTAATCCAATCTTTCTGAGCTTGTGAATTCGTACCGCTCGTAGAGTTATCAAATGAAACAAAAAAAAACCAACTGTGCAACAGCCAAACATTTACGGAAACATATCAATTTATTACGTCATATTGGAGAATTTTAATAGAAGCAGATATGTTTGTAATGAATACAGGGGCATATTACCAAGGGGGGCAATAGGCAAATATCGCCCGGCCGCTAAGCGACGATAATTCTATCGCCCTATTAGCAAGCTGTCGCTAACTGATGTTAGCGACAGCTTTTGGGCGATAGCGAGCGGTTTGGGGCCCGCTTTGCATGTCAGCAATGTTTATCGCTAATGACATGCAAAGTGGGCGTACCCAACCTGTTAGCGACTGAAAGCAGTCGCTAACGTCGCTATCGCCTCTTAGCAAGGCAGGCGTAGCGTTGGAAATATTCGCGCTAAGCGCGAATATCTCCAAATACTATCACCTGCCCAGACCAGTTCTTAGCCATGTTATCCAATGGGAGGTGGATAACATGGCTAAGAGCATTTCATCGCTAATGCGTGAATATCGCTGTATTCTCAGCAATATTGACGCATTTCGCGGCTATCGCTGGATATTTTAGCACAATGGAGAAAAATGTTGCTAACATATCCAGCAATAGGCAGCGATAAAAAAATCGTCGCTAAGCCTATTTAGCGATAAATATCGCTACTTGTTGGTAATATGGCCCCTAGTTTCAAAAAAAGGTTGCGCCAAAAAGAAGTGTGCAAAGAAGTGGGTGCTCAAGAATAGTGGGTGGGAAGGATCCCAGGTGGAAGATAGAGGAGAGTTAGAAATACGTTTCGACATGGGCTCAACATCATGTGATTCTGGGCAGATCACTTAATCTCTCTGCACCTACAAAAATAAATGTGTCCTTGTATGACTGTAATGAAACTGCTTACTTCCGGCCCACGCAGAGATTGCATTCTTCAAGAGTGGGGTAATGGTCTAGCCAGCTTCACTATTGGGATGCGGCAATGAACACGTTTGTACACTAGCAAAACAGCAGCCACGTCTTCTGCCACGCAATCCATCTGCTGCATAATTTGCAGATTTTAACTAAATAAGAATCAAAAAGTTAGAAAAATGCAGCTTTGTGTTACCGCATAGTGGAAAGTCCTCCACCAAAATTGACTATTTACATTTTAGGAGCTTATTGTTGTAGTTGAAGGTTAAAGTGGTACTAATGAGGTGAAACATTGGCCAATGTTAACATGGGTAAAAATGACGAATATTCAGCCTGATTCATGTAGGCAATAGCGCTCGCAAAAGGGCCAGATTCTGAGAATCTGGCCCTTTGCGAGTGCGATTTTTGCATTTGGTATTCACAATCCCAAATGCAAAAATCGCTATTTAAGAATTCGCATATTTGCGAGGAATGGCATTTAAGGAATCTCTAATAGAGATTCCTCAAATGCTATTCATGACACATCAAGAAATTGCGATTTTGCACTTTTGGGGCCGCTATTTACCGAGAGGTCAGACCTGTCGGTAAATAGCAAAAACTCAGAAAAATGCTTTTAAAAGCATTTTTCTAAGTTGCATGTTGCACACACACATGTCCTTTGGACATGTGTGTGCGCAACACCTGTTCAAATGTGCATTTTAGGGGTGCTACAGGGCGTCCTTTGGACACCCCTGGCACCCTTAAAATCGCTATCTTATTTGCGAGTAGCAAATTGCTACTCGCAAATAAGGGATACTCCCCATTCATTCCTATGGGCCTCTTGGCCCATAGGAATGAATGGGGAGTTTTTGCGAGTAGCAAATTGCTACTCGCAAATAAAGAACATGTAGGAATCGCTATTTTATTAGCAATTCCTACATGAATGCCGTTTTGCGTGTCCTCAATAGCGAGTCGCTATGATTCGCTATTAGGGCCACGCAAAACGGCATGTACATGAATCAGGCTCATTGTGAAGTAATACTGTCACAAAATATCGCATCATGCTGAATAATCTGACTTTTCTTGCCACATAATTTTAGAGGTCTTGATTATAAGTTAAACGGTTGTGGTAAGAATGCAAAAACAATATGCCAATTAACTTAATTAATAACTTTCCAAGCCAATTCCAACCGAAAAGTGACAAGGTGCTATCAGACCCTGTAAACCCAAAGTAAAATTGTAAATGACAAATTCACATTCGCAGATCATCATTCAAAAGTGACCTTTTGGAAGAGGCAGGTCACATGACCCCTTGTTCCTCTTATTAGAGTCAATATTGTTGTCGAAGGAGGACGAAGTGGCTGTTGCTAATTTAATTTAGCCAAAAGAACTTCAACACACTTCATAAATGTTATGAATCTCTAGTGGGTGATCGCCTTTCTAACAACAAATAAAAAATAATGGGGTGACACAGTTTCGAATGTTCAAGTTGAAGGGAACTTGCATCCACTTCCTGGGTTCTGTTATTAAAGAGGGACAAGTGCTTAAGATGTGGCAAGAGGCTATGGGCCAGATGTATCAAGAATGTATTTTACGATTCTTGAATCCAATTTTACCAATTCGCTATGTTGGAATCGCAGAATGCAATGTCTGTAGGACTTGCTAAAAAAAAAGAGATTCCTACACATTCCCTAATAGCGAATTGCAGTTTGCGATCCGCTATTAGGTATTGTTTTCCCATTCATCCCTATTGGCCTTGAGGCCCATTGGAATGAATGGGAAAGCATTCTCAATTTGCGATTACCAAATAGATAATCGCAATTGCAAATGCAATTTCAAGGGTGCTGGGGGCCTAAGGCCTCCCTGATGCACACCCAAAAAAGGTAAGTGTGCACATGTGGCACACACACATGCCCTTATGTGCCACATGGCACTTAGGAAAATGCAATTTTGTGCATTTTTATAAGGATTTGCAAATTACCACCAACTTGAATTTGATAGTAATTTGCGATTCCTTATTGCAAAGTTGCATTTCTTAAATCTTCTTGCATTTAGGGAATCGCAAATTGCAATTCCCTAACTGCATTCACAAAATAGGTAATTTCAAAAATTGCGATTACCTATTTTGCAAATGCATTTTAGGTTGATGCATCCCAAAAGGCTTTTTACGGGTCGCAAACGGCCGATTCTGCAAATCGGCCTGTTTGCGACCGGTAAAACGCTTGGTACATCTGGCCCTTTATTGTACATCTTCATAGCTTACATTCCTGCATTCTCGTCCGCTTTGATTACTTTGGAGGATAGTCCGGCATTGGAAGAATAGCTGCATTAATCTTAATTTGCAGTAAAATGGGTAGGGGCGGCTAGATACTTTTGCGGACAAAGTTGTTCATAGCTGTTAATTACTAAGCAGGCATAACTTCTTTTTTTGCATCTTTGGCTTATCTTCAAAGAGTAAAATTTGGTGTGTGATTTTATTTAATACACTTTTAAATATGGAGAAGGGAATTTGATATTCACAAATGCAGACACAGGGGCTTAAAGATTTTAAAGCGAATTGAGATAAATGTATCAGGAGTTTTTGGTAAGGCATTCCGTGGTTCATCCCTTTCCAAATCTAAAATCTAATGGTATTTTTTTCATTTAAAACAGCATTTCAGTAATCAATTTTTCTGCGCCTGATGAAAATTCAGAAAGTCATCCTCTATTCTGATCTGTGACTGTGATGAAGTCTGTAGGACCAATAACAAGGTATATATTACATTGCAAAGTGTTGGAAAATGCCCCAAGTTTGGCCAGAAAAGCCTCCGCTCTCAATGCTAGTGTGGGAATTAGCTTTGACATTGTGGCTTTAAGTATAGTGTAGAATTTTTAAGGGGTCTCCTTTACGCATTAAACACAAAAGATAATGACAACCCTTTTGTTGTTAATGAATTTAAATGTTGTTGATGATCCTCTTTCACCAAACCAGACAGCCAAGAATGTATATCTTAAGATCTTTTTGACTATTTGACTACGCAGATATTGCGTACCAGGTTGATGTATCTTCCTACCAAAGGCAATTATTTCCATTTTGTTGGGACTGAGAGACATATCATTTGAGTGACAGAAAGAGGCAAACATGTTTAATACATTCTGAAGACCCTCACTGGTATCATTTAGTAGCATGATGACATCAGCGGGTTAGCTCGAGCTGATGTATCGTAAACCAATTTTCGGAGCGTGCGATTCTGCGGCATGAAGTTGATGGCTCAAATCTGCAGCATACAGAGTAAAGGAGCAAGCACACTCCATTATTTAAGGTTTCTGGTTATATAGATTTTTGCTCAGACTGTCTGATTTGTGCCTAACCTGACCTTAACCTAGTTGTCCGAATAGAGCAGCAGAACGGTGTGGTGTAAGTGTAGAGGAATGTTCCAGTGATCCAATTTTTTCATAAATAATTTCTGTTAACATGGTCAAATGCTGTGCTAAAGTCCACAAAAAAGGTGCATGATATAGATTTCTAATTTATGGACTTCTCAATTGCCATGGATATGGTCACCAAATTTTCTGTTGTGCCCAGCGTTGCTTGAAAAACCAGATTGAATGAATAGTATTAAGTTGGAGTTGGCCATGCCCCAGGTCTTTTTGCAACAATTTTACAAAATACTTTTACTTCACAACCAAAATTTCTACTAATCTATAGCTGCACAGATTATACATACTGGCTGTAATATTGAGCCGTGTCAAGAAAGAGGAATAGTCCTCATTGAAATTAATCTGTATGAAAATAGGCAATGAAAACCCGTGGCCCAACACTCAATGTCATGTTTCTATAAGGCAGCAGTAGGCCATTTGGGCTTGGGGTTCTATCAGGCCTTCCTTCCCTAGACTGCACACACTCTCTGCACACCACCACATCATTCTCCAAGCCCCACTAGTTGCCTCATCAGAGGAGGGGGTGGTACCACAGTGTCATGAGCTTTTTCTATTTTTGCTCGCTGCAGAACTACAAATGTGGTACCCAGCAGCCGTCTCCTGCTGCACCTATTGGAGCTTTGAGAATGATGTGATAGCGCAAAAAGGGATGCACAGGAATCGGAGCTATGTGGCTTTGGACAGGCTCACCTATTGTTCGAAACTCTCAGCAGAGCTTCAGACTGGGGCGAGCCTTCAGTGCGAGCCGACCTCTAGTTGTAGATGCTTTTTAATGGGTCAAGTTGGTGTGTGCATCTGGATCCGACTCTATGCCATCTTAGCATATTTTGGCATTCTTGAGCTAAAGGGAGGTGAGATGGCATATCTCAACAATGAGGACAAAATGCCACTATCAACAAATGAGACATAGATGCTTAAGGCACCCACCCTTCAAAGGAAAACATTCCGTGGCACCCAACACTCAGGGAATAAGTAAGAGCATCAACATTGGAGAAAAAATGCCTTGTGGGTCCTGCCTTGAAACTGAAATTGCTGTATTCACCTGCGGCGTACCAAGGGTCCTTCAGGCGTTAATGTAAGCAAGGAAAATGCTCTTTTTTTGTCCAGTTTTATATAGCTCAAACTCGACCCAAAGGTATTGCAGCACTGTACTTGAGTACAGTTATATTAAACAAGGACTCTCTGGTCCCTAGTAGGATAGTGAAGAAAGCTAAACTTGGGTGGAGTGGACCCCTCAGTCTCGGGGTCTCAGTGCCACTGCACCTACTGCACCAATTATAGCTACACTCCTGGTGCCTCATTTACAAAGCTTGATGCAGGGAAGCACTGCACGTCATGTCACTTTACTGTGTCAAAAGAAAAGGGAAGGAATGGCCGTATCTATGAGATGTGGTGCATACCTGTCCCCTTTTACTATGCTGGTGCACACATAGCTGCCTAGCACCAATGCAGGCACCCTCGAACCATGGTGCAGAAGTGTCTGTCTTGTTGGCACAATTGTTTTAGTGCAGGAAGGGGCACCTTCTTACACAAAAACAATCATTATGCCTCCCCTGGGGAGGTGCGCGGTTTTGACGCATTCGCAGATAGAAGTTGTCTTGTAATTCTGGGAATGTGTCAAATACCATGGGAGTTGAGTGGGAACGCCCATTGCAATGCCCATGGCACACCTCCCGAGGCAGTGTAAAGCATCGCAGCAACTTGCGCTGAGTTTCCTTACACCATACCTACAAGGCCATGAAAAGCTGAGCAGGGTGGCTTTTTGTAGCCTCATAGATATGGCTCTACACTCTGCGCCGCAGGAACGTAAGAAAAAGTGACGTTCTGGTGGTGCACAGCTCTCATAATTAAGCCCCCTGGTGCCCATAGTGTAAAAGGAGGTCTCCTGGTTCCAGTGCCACCGTACAGGAGTCTATGATGAGTCTAGGAATCTTCTCCTCAATACCTACATTACAACTACACGTGAGAGTTCCACCATCCTAGGGGAGATCTAAGTTACTTTAACTTTTACTAGGGGGTCCTCGTGTCTGTGTGATTCAAAGACATAAGTATTCTTTCCTGTCGTCTATAGAGAAGTCCTTGAGGATACCTTTCAAAAGGGAATTTAAATGCACCAAGTAACAAGGGAGTACAGGTAAGTAATATTGCCCTGCCAAAATGATGTATCTATAATAGTGATAACCATTATATCATGAAATTGATCATTAGTCCGCCGTGCACAATATATGTATAGGTTGATATTTCAACCACAGCAATGCAGTACAATAAAAATTCGATTTCCATGCTTCTGATGTTTGAAAATTCAGCACCACTACACTGGAGAATCGTTGAACCGATTATATACAGAGTACTTATAGAATGCTTATAAATGGCAGAAGTGTTCTATGCATTGCTAGAGAAAAAACACAGCTTACTGTGTTTTTAAAGGAAGTCGCTGTGTCCCTTGCCACCGGATGAGAGTGAGGCGTTTCAGAGCAGCCTCTTCTATCATCTATCATCATCCTAATTCCTTATCTTTAGAGTGGCAAGATAGCTCACAACTTCACATCTGCACATTATTTGAGTCTTGGCACCTTTCAGCCATGCAAGATGATAAAATATTGCCCATTGATCTCACACTTTATTCAGCCATGTTCTCAAGCGCCAAGCAATACCATTATTCAGTTTGTGGCAAATGTCATAAGGGGACAACATTGGGGGAAGACTGCTGCCCCTTCCTACTTCGAAGTGACTGCATTTAGACATAACATATTTACCCTTCCCTATTTGGCAGGCCATTTCCCTACTGCTTCCACAACCCTCCACCTTCTCTTCTTAACTCCCACACTTTCTCCATTCAGTTCTTCTCCACACCTTTCCTTTACACCTCCCTTTCTACTTCCATTCCTCATTTTACAGTTTTCCAATTGGTATTTTGAGACCAAACTTGAATGGTGTAAAACGCTACAGAAAACATCAATGTGAAATGGAATAACATAAAAAGATCTACGCAGTGGTACATTTGAGTCTTTAGTTGTACGTGAGGCTCACTGCCACACAGACTTTGAGCCACCACAAGACAGAGAGAAAGGCATAAAACTGCAAAAGAAGGCAGAAGAGAAAGAAGAGATAATAGATGAATAAGAACCTCTCAGAGTGAGATAGATGGGCTTGGAGGCTATGGTGGTGGATAAAAAACGACAATATATGGAGCCAACACTAGACAGCTTTGGCATTTGGCACCGTGCCGGTAGGCTTCTAGCCAAAAATGTGGTCTCTGGCATTTATTCTATTGCAAACTCAGCACTGGATATAAGTTCTTCTATTCTCCAGAGCAGTTTAAAGAGATTCTTCCACAATTACCAAGCTCTATGTGCCCCTGTCTTCTACATTGAGATTTTAGTGCCTCTTCATTCAAAAAAGAGACATTGTGGACTCATTTAAAGTTTGGTGGACAGGGTATTACATTGCAACAATGACAGAGTACCCTGAAGCGAACTCTCGATTCACCTATCCTTTTTTATTTGGAGGGACTGCCAGGTTTACGCAGACTGAGTAAAATTTGCTACATCAGCTCAGACTTTCCTCCAATATGCGTGAAGGAGTACAAGCTGTTGAATGTAAGCAATCCAACTGTCTGACCTATTTCAAATGGTTTTTCTTTTGATCCATTATCACAATATTTCTGGTGATGAGGCACAGGAAAAATTAAAAAAATGACGCACACCCAGTAGAAGGAGACTCCCTTTGTGATGGGACCCTTAATGTTTTCTTTTCTAAAAAATCTCCTTTTGGAAGTTTGTTTTTTTTTTAAAAAGAAAAAACATCTAAATGATTAGTTTAAGCATTCATCTCCAATGACGGACCCACACCAAACTTTTAAATGGCTTTGTATGAGCTGCTGTGATGGCGGTTCCTAAAGAATTCACTGCAGGGCCGATGGTGAACTCTAAGTTTGGGGGGCGGATTAAAGGTAAGGTGGCAGACATAAAAGTCCTCCACCACCCTGACTGCCTTTACTCTATCTGCCAAAGTCTAAATTGCAAATACAACAAGGTGTCGGATGGAATGCTTGAATTAATCTCAGCCACTGGCAATTGCTCGGACTTCATCTCAATCCAATGTTTATTTGCCCACCATGCCACCTGCAATTTAAAAACCAACTTCAATAAAAGATGTGTTTTTAAATTGTGAGTTCAAAGACACCAAACTCCAATTGTCCATCTGCTCCCAATTCAAAGTTACACTTGTAAAGTGTTACAAGGCAGCTCCAATGCTAACCTATGGGAGAGATGGACCTTTTTGTAGTGAAAAACGAATTTAGCAGTTTTTCCCTACCACGACATGTAAAACTCAAAAGCATATGTCTTACCTTTTAAATATACTGCACTGGCCCTTTGGGCTATGTAGAGCCTACCTTAGGGGTGCCTTACTTGTAAAAAAAAAGGAAGATTTGGGCCTGGCGCGCAAGTGAACTTGCTAGGTCGACATGGCAGTTTAAAACTGCACACAGAGCCTCTGCAATGGCAGGCCTGAGACAGATTTGAAGGGCTACTCATGTAAGTGGTACAGTCAGTGCTGCAGACACACCAGTAGCATTTGATTTACAGGCCCTGGCACATGTAATGCACTGCACTAGGGACTTACTAGTAAATCAAAAAGGCCAATCATGGATGAACGAAGTGTTGCTATATTTTAGACACAGAGCATATGCACTTTAGTATTGGTCAGTAGCGGTAAAGTGCCCAGAGCCCAAAAAACAGAAATAACGAAGTTCAGCACACAGTCACAAACAGGAGGTCAAAAGTAAAGAAATTGGGGAAAGCACCCCAAAAGATGCCCAGGCTAACCAGGGAATGCGCCAAAAGCCTATGCCTCCCCGGAGAGGCGTAACAAGGAGAAATATGTTTATTTCTCCTCGTTCAATCAATCAATCAATCAATCAATCAATCAATCAATCAATCAAGGGTTTGTAAAGTGCAACAACTCACACGTGAAGGTTTCAAGGTGCTGGGGGGTGGGGGGGGCTCGCTAGGGTGCTGGGGTCATCTGAAGTGCCAGGTCTTAACGTGCTTCCTGAACTGGGGCAGTGTAGGGCTTTGCCGGATGTGGAGGGGGAGGTAGTTCCGGGTCTTGGCTGCCAGGTAGGAGAAGGACATTCAACCCGTTCCTTCCTCTTTCTCTGTGTGCTGTGTTCTACAGCACACATAGATGGAGGAATATGCCTCTCAGGATTGTTTTCGTGCTGGAAAGTTTCCAACACAAAAACAATCCTGCATTCAACACAGGCACCCTTGCCCCCTTGTGCAAGGGTGCCTGTGTTGGCGCTAGGTGGTCCATTGTGTGCCAGCGCAGGGGGGAAAGTCTGGAATGCGCTGTATACCCTTTCCCAGTGATGCAGTGCAGCAGAAAGGAGACCTGCTGCGCTGCACCACTATTTTAAAATATTCCCTCTTATGTTCTTAGAGTGTCACATGCAACAAAAGAAATCCATGGTGCTACCTCAAGGTATAGTGTGGGTCATTTAGAGTATGGTGGGTGATCCACTAGGACCTACCACCATACTTCTAGATTCCGTAAACAGATACGGATCATTTTGTTGAAAGTGCTACTGTTGGTACAGTGGCAGCCCTTTTTGCAAAATTACAATGTTGGCTGTCCAAAATGCATCCTAAGTAGACAGAAAGGTGAAAAATCAATAACACTTTAGAAATTTATCTCAGCGCATGGAGTTATTTTTTTAATTACCTGTTCAGGACTACCAGGCTGTTTGTATCTGTCCCGAAAAGGGAATATCTGCTGTAGAAGGAAGGCAGGGTGAACTTTCAGATGTACATTGACAGAGAGACCTGTAGAGAATGAGCCGTTGGTTAAGAGTTTCCACCAGCCATGCCAGCAGAACCCTGGGGTGAGCAAACTGTGAGTTTGGCTGATGGGTCATCCACACACTTTTTGGTAGATGCTCAGCAGCCGCAGTTCGTGCAGGTAACAGCAGTGAAGCTGCGTGGGGGGATTTCGAGGGACGATGCTGAGGGAAAATTAATTATTGATTTAATTTTCCCTCTGCATCGTCCCTCGAAATCAGTCCCCATGCGACCTCACCGCCCCACTGCTGTTATGTGCACGGACCACGGCAGATGCTTAGCATCCATCAAACTCTAAATGACCTGCTTAGTTATGATGCAAAATTCCTCCCGATAAGCATTCACCTCCTCCTAAGCAGTGCCCCTCTCACTGGGCTAAACTTTGAATTCCAGGCGTTATCTCTGTCCCTTTCAAGTTGAGGTTCATTGAGTCTCCTTAGAAGCACTTCTTGAGCTGATAGGGATCACCTGCTGCCACATAAAGGTCATCCTGTAACTAGACCTAAGGCATTGTCCTGTTTTAGGCATACGTTTTCATACCTAATTAATGTAAAACACTGACAGGCAGCTTCTAGCAGGCTAATGTAAATTTGCCTCCAGGAGCTTTAGGGAGGGAAAAGAACGCTTTCTCAAAGTTACTTTTCCTAAATATGTATTTGGAATATAACTTTACCATTAGATTGCTTTTTAATATATTAAAAATAGTAGTTGATTCATTTTTCTAGCTTAACCCAAACCAGAGATAGCAGAATTAACATTTGAATCTGTACTTAAGCATTCTCATAGGACAATCAGAGCCTTCCACAGTGAAGATAGCTTTTGGGGGCTTGTCAGTGTAGGGACGTCACATGATAACATGAACATCCCACATGACCCTCTCTAATACTATGCACCCTACCTTATGGGCTACAAACCCTACATTGAAAGACTTATTATGATTTAGTAGGAAGGTTTTTCTCCTGTCAAAAGGGTTATTTGACAGGTTAGACTGCAGGTTTAAACTACAGCAGGAAGGCTACATTGGTAGGCATTTAGCCAAGTTTTACTTCTCTCATTAGTGGGTTGCACATTATGTGCTGCAGTCCATAGGTGACATTTAATTCCCCAAGCCATGACTGTAGTTTCTACAATGTATATAGTAAGGCCCTATAGGACATTTAACTACACCAATCAGTGACTAGCCATTCTTTACATTTTTGGGGGGTCAGAGCACACACAATGGGCACTGGATGGCAACACCCCAGGGTGAAGAGTCTGAAAACCAGCAATACCTTTCAGTACAAAATATGGGGGTGACTTTGCAAAAAAGGGGAATGTTCTCACATGGTCTCAGAGCCGATCTATCAGTGTTGTTGAAGCCCAGTCCAGAGCTTATAAATCATTGGTAAAGAATCTTGTCCCAGAGCAGACACTTTAATGTTATTGAAACTGGTTAAAAAAGTTGACCTACTTTGTGCTGCGATCCATATAACTCATGAGCACCAGAACGGCTTTGTGATAGATACAGCCTACTTTTCAAGGGAAAAAAATTCTTTACATACAAATACCATGCACTACTAACATCTCTTATATGGATAAACTGTATGTACTGCAATAGGAAAACGGGTTACATTTGTGCAGTGAAATGAAGTCTCAATAAACACATGAACTATATGACCTAATTTAATAGGTCCTGGTTTATCAGCTCTTAAAGTGTATGGCAACATGCCTGGGTGCATTCAAAACACACTCAAATCACAGATAAACAAATGCATAGTTAACTATCTGCTAAATATACTCGTTGTTGCCCTATTAAAGTTCCCAGTCACCTCCACTTTCAATAGCAAGATCCTCTGATCTTGACAGGTATTCTTGTGCACTGTTTCTGTCACTATGTCGAAATTTACATGGAGCTCAGTTAAGCTAAAAGTGCACCATTATGTGTGACATCACTCCCTCTTAACCTTGGTGCTTTAATCTTTTGGTGATTTGACACTTTTTAAGCACTGGAGTCACTTGACGTTCCATTTTTAAATCCAATCCAATCCTTAAATTCTTTATTTAGGCCATATAAGACCATAAAAGATCATAAAAAGCATTAAAACATTTAAAACACTTCCACATACAATAAAACATAACATGGTACATTTCATAGGTGGTTCATTCCCTGAGAGTCTGGACATGAGGTTCCGACACAATGGCACTAGCCAGTATTTCCTCGGTCTAGTGTAGTCCGGGCAAAAAAACAGAACGTGAATTTCTCCCTCATCATGGTTATTGCACCCGGGACAGATTTTATCATCCCGCATAGTCCATTTGCAAGTAAAGGTTTTCAAGGGCAGAGTGCCTAGCCTCCATTGAATGAACAGTTTCCTTGCTAAAATAGGAAATATGATGTCCATAAAACCTTCAAAATGATAAGAATTTTTGGAATCCAAGAATTGTTCAGTCAGGGTACCGATTCTGGGTGCACACACAAGAGAGACTAGACTTTTCTCCTTGAATATTTCAACCAGCCTTTTGCGAGGGACCCTTTGGCAGCCTCTTTCAGGAGCCTCCCATAACTCAGGGAGTCCTAGACGATGTAGTTCTCTCTTGATAAAGGCCAGCCACGGGATTCTATCACGCTGGTTAAGATTCATAACATGCTTGAGGTCTTCCCTGTAGTGTGCAAGTTCGCCAGTGTACCAAAGCCTGTGCCAGAACCTCAGCGGTTTTAGTTCCAAATCGTCCCCTGTTGAAGGGAGCCCCAGATCTAGTCTTAGGGGTAGCAAGGGTGTGCCTTGGGGAAGAACCAAAAGGCGTCTGAGGAAGTTATTTTCTACTCTAACAAGTTCTGTCCCAGCTTTGTGACCCCCACAACTCACTACCATAGGATGCGGCCGCTTTAGCTTGGGTTTTATACATCTCCACAGCTGGACTGATGGGTTTAAAGGTGGATGTATTTGCGACCTTTAAAATTGCCCCCGACAATTGGGACAGCTTTAACCGGGATCTGGCTATCTGAAGGCCCCATGATAAGTTCTCGTGTAAGGTTACCCCCAGATACTGGAACGTTTTTACCCTTTCCAGCCTTGCAGGACCCAGTGTTGGATTAGGCCTAGTTGTGAAGGAGGGATTAAATATCATGAATTAGTTTTTTTCTGTGTTAATCTCCAGACCGTGTTGCCTGCAGAAAACGCCAAACCCGTCTAATATCCGTTGGATCCCCATCGGGGGTTTGGAAAGCAGGAGGGTATCGTCGGCAAACATAATTAAATATCTTTAACATAATTAAATATTTAATGGAGTGCCTATTTCTACTTAACCCTCAACTGCACAAATCTACTTTTTGCATCTGATTTGAACAGCCTCAGTGCAGCCTGACAACCATGATGTCCTGAAGGTATTTGCACGCATACTTTTAATTTTTATCTCGAACATGCCGGCTGTGCATTCTCTGCCCTGAATCCTATAAAGTTATCTGCTTGCAAAATATCTTCGCGGCATGGCGGTCTTTTCACTCTTCTCACTCTCCATTACCTAAAATGGTTGGGGCCATATACCGGAGCCATAAATCGCCTCCACTACCCACCAGATGACCATGAGGCTACATACCAATGTGGTCACAGGTCAACAAAACAGAGATAAGTCTCTCTCCTCGCCTCCAAGCAGCATGGAAGCTAATCTCTCTCCTCCCCACCTAACAACACAGAAGATGGACTAACTTGACCTGCCCCTGAGCAGAAAGGGAAACTATCTCTCTAAGGCACACCAACAACAGAGAAAGGACTACTACTCTTGTCTCCCTTTATGCTATTCTGGTGGCCATCTTTGACTAGTCCTCCATTGGGGTGGCCATCTTAGACTAGTCATCCTTACCAACTGCCCATACGTAAGCCTACTTTGGCTTACAGCCCTGCAACTTCACACACTCACCCATGTACACCCCCCCCTCTTCTACCTACGCTTCTTCCACTATGGAACGCATGGGCGAACACACATACAAAATCAACTACCCACCCGAGCTCTCCCAAAAAAACGCCAAACGCTACAAACACAACTTCCTGAAGGCACACCCTGAAACCCCGTTTGTGGACACCTACTTCTCACTGATCAATGGAGCCGCAAGCACCGATATCATCTTCTACACTCTGCGTAGAGCACAGTGGAGGAAAATGCTCCTCTCCATTCTCACTAGCTCCACCACCAGTAAATCCGCTCATGGCCTAACGCTGTCTATCACACCATCCCAAGTTTTCCCAGGCAAAGCCACCATCACCATCTACAACAACGGGACCATACTATTCCAAGCCACTGATAGGAACCTCGACCGACTCGACAACCTGTTCCCTACCTTCTTAGAACACATCGCCAAACGGCGGACCTCCACTCCGAACACATCAAACTACACAACACCCTCCAACTCCAATCCTCAATCTAACTTGCCTTACCCATCTCAACAGCGGATTGACACACACCTCTCCCATCCCCCCAGCGCTATAGTCAGTCACACACCCGACCTAACCCCTCCTCACCCCTCATCTACTGGCGGAGATCACTCCCCCTCATACATCCTCCATACCCCCACCCTCCCTTCCCCCCACCTCACACCTCCCACGAGTCTCGCTGAACCCACCACCGCCCGGAGCTTATCTCCCCCCCCCCCCGCGGCAGATCCTTCTCCCACCCTATCTCCCCCCCACTCTCACTCCCAACTTCCCCACCCTCCCAACTAGACCCACAGAACATACCACCTCCCTTACCTTAACATCCCCCCCTCTCTCCCCCCCATTCTCAGCCTCCACTACCTTCCTGCCACCCCCATTATCTTCAGCCTTCACTCACTCCTCAACTCACCGGCGCCGCCTCCCACCGACGTCCCCACCTATGCCTCCCACCCTCCCCCTACCTCACCCACACCCCTCGCCCACAAATTCTCTCACACATCGAATGCCATCCCACTGACTATTACCGCAGAGCCCTCCAATAACGCTAGCATATCCCCCCCCCTCCGTACCCAGCTCGCTTTCCAGCTCACTACTCAACCACTCGCCCACGGCTCTCATCACCAACACCATCCCCAATCCACCTCTGGACATGATCCACCCTCCTACAAGTCAAAGAAGATCGCCTACAAGTCAAAGAAGATCTCCACACCATCAAAGAACTTCTCTATACACACCCCAGACAACCCCCCACCACTTCATTACCCAACAAACGCCCCACCCTCCCCACAGACCCTCGTATCCAACTCTCCCCGCGCTGGCCCACTATCCCCGCTCGCAATCACACCCACCGCCCCCGTCGCGCCCTCAACTCCCTGTCGGACCGCAACTTATGCTCCCTCCTTCGCTCTTTTGGCCCAGGTCCTGTAAAACACACAACCATCACACACCTCCCCATACCCACAATTCTCACAAATCCCCTTAGGCCCCCAACTCTAAGCAACAGAGGCTCCGTCCCCAACAATCTCAGAAAAGTCCCCCTCTCTCTAGAAGGCCCGACCACCCTTCTCACCCCCAGACTCAAATGCATCCTACTCAATTGCAGATCGGCTCAGAGACACTCCTCCGACATCGCGGATCTCGTCACAACAATGGATCTGGACCTAGCCATTCTGACTGAAACGTGGCTAACTGAAGCTTCTACACCTATAATGGACATACTAGTCCCCCCCAATTATCACATCATTAGACTTGACAGGCCCGGCAAGACAGGCGGGGGAATCGCATGCATTTTTAGGAGCAACCTCTCCGTTACTAAAGCCACCTCCCCCTCACTCACTTCCTGTGAACTCTTCTGCCTCGATATCTCCAGCGAGGGCAAACAAGTATGTGCTTTACATCTCATCTATCACCCGCCT
Source organism: Lissotriton helveticus (assembly GCF_964261635.1). Lineage (NCBI taxonomy): Eukaryota > Metazoa > Chordata > Amphibia > Caudata > Salamandridae > Lissotriton > Lissotriton helveticus. The sequence continues at coordinate 857,124,069 of NC_136065.1, forward strand.
GGGGACAACCTCACCTTCACCCAACAACTCATGGACACGATCACATACAATGCCGGTCGGCAGATCACTCAAATCTACCTGGGTGACTTTAATCTCCACTGGAACGATCAGAAAGACGCAGTGGTGAATAGTCTCAAAACTTTCCTTAATGCGCTTGACCTCACCCAAATATGCAACAGCCCAACACACGACAAAGGCTTGATACTCGATCTCATCATCGCCAAAGAGGACTCTACCCTACTGGAGGCGATCCAACCCTGTGACTGGTCAGACCACCACATTATCACCTTCTTTATCAACGAAAAAGTTAAACCTAACCCGCTCAACCTACCAAATCCAAGATCTGGAAAAGGGTCATGAAGAATCTTAACCCCACTTCCCTGCCTCCCCACACCTGCAGTCTCCTCCTTCCCCCTTCGGGCGCCTCGGATGTTCAATCCCTGACCGAACACTACCTCGACTCTATGAACTCAATAATCAACGAAGCCGCCCCACTGCAACTGAAGAGAGTCTCCACCAAGAACTCAAACCCTTGGTATGACGGCAGACTCAATGAAGACAGGCGTGCTATGCGAATGGCAGAGCGCACCTGGAGATCTGACCCCTCATCACTGCATCTCAAAACGCTTAAGAACAAGAGAAATGCCTACTTTAGGAAAATCAAGCGCGCGAAATCTGACTTCTTTAGCCTCCAGCTGGACCAAGCAAAAAAACGTCCAAGAAAACTGTTCGAACTAATCAAAACTCAAACCAAGACGCAACCCTTACAATCAAACAGCACAACAAGCGATACCCCACACTGTGAAGACTTTTCTGCTTTCTTTAAGCTAAAGACCGACAACATAAGAAGTGACCTCATCAATGATGTAAGCCGATACCCCAGCCACATCAGAATGTCTAACACTCAACCTAAAAATAACGCATCATGGACGTCCTTCGACACCTACTCTGAAGAAGCAATACACAAATTGCTCGGCACCTTGAAGCCCTCTAATCACCTCATAGACCCCCTACCTGCTAATGCTGTAAAAGACTTCATCCCCCTGCTCCTCCCACTATGGACTAAAATCATCAACAGCTCCCTTCAACAAGGTCTCATCCCAGACTCCCTCAAGGTGGGGCAAGTCACGCCTATACTCAAGAAACCTACAGCTGACCCGTCTGACCTAAAAAATTACCGCCCTATCACCAATATCCCCACCCTGGCCAAACTGCTGGAAAAATGTGTACAACTCCAACTAACAAAACACATTGACCAGTTTGACCTCCTCAACCCTCATCAATCAGGCTTCCGAGCGAAACATAGCACGGAAACGGCTATGACGCACATAATTGATGACGCCCTCCAAATCCTTGAACGCAATGATTCCTGCCTCCTCATCCTTCTTGATCTCTCCTCAGCGTTTGACACGGTCACACACGAGAACCTACTGGAGCTGCTAAACACTAGAATGGGTTTATCCGGGACTGTTCTCAAATGGTTTACTTCCTTCCTACATAACCGGTCTCAGAAGTTCAAGATCAACAATGTGCTGTCCTCACCTGTGCCAGTAGATTTAGGCGTCCCACAAGGATCTTCCCTTTCCCCCACACTGTTCAACCTCGTCATGAAACCTCTCGCCACCTTGCTCCAAGCATCCAATGTACAATTCCATATGTACGCCGATTACACTCAACTTTACCTAAAGCTACAATCCCCGGAAGATATCAAACTTCTGAACTCCACACTTAGAAACACCCAATCGTGGTTGGCCGATAACCACCTCAAACTAAATGCTCTGAAAACTGAGTTCCTTCTGATCTCACCTCCTGCGAAAATTACCACCACCCAAATCTGGCTCAATCACCTAACAGCACTCAATGTCCAACCCACCATCGTGGATTCTGCGAAATCCTTAGGCATCACACTTGACGCCAAGCTCAACATGCAACAGCACGTTAGCAAAGCAACGAAAGGAGCTAATTTCCAAATCAACACATTGAGGAATCTTAAACCCTTCTTCCCAGCCAAGGACTTCCAAACTGCTGTACAAGCCCTAGTCATCCCCCGCATAGAGTATGGAATTGTGGCCCTCAGCAGACTCCCTCTATCAACAACCGCACCCCTAAGAGCCTCCCTGAACGCTGCCGCGAGACTCATTACTGGCTCAAGAAAACACTCGCATATATCCCCTGACTTAAAATCCCTGAAATGGCTGCCTTTTGAAGCCAGAATACAGCTGAAAATTGCCGTTATGACACACTCGGCCGTACACCACAAGGCACCCAACTACCTCACTCAAAAGTTGTCTATATCAGGAGGTTCGAGATCCAACAGAAGTACAAAAAGTCTACTCCTGAAACCTCGTAGATTCCGGAAGGAAAAAACATACAAACGCTCCTTCTCAGGAATGGCACCCAGGATCTGGAATGCACTCCCTCCTGAAACCAGGCTTATCTCCTCCACTGCATTCTTCAAGAAAGAGGTGAAAGCCATCCTTATGGCCAAGTTCACCTGAACTTTACTGTTGTTGGATCAGAGACTTTGCACCGGTTTTTATCATTGGTTACCTGATTGTCTATTGGCATTATCTTCTTACTTGATTGCGATCCTATTATGCTACTCACTTACTACCGATTACTATATGGTACACATTAGTTTGTTGAATCACCCTCTTGATGCCCCTACCCCTTGTTCTCTCTAATTCTAAGAAAATGGTATAAGCCATCCCTACAGCCAAAGTTCACCTGAACTCTATTGTAGCTGGATCAAAGACTTTGTGTCGTCTTATATTACTGGTTATCTGCTTGTTTATTGGTATTTTATCTGTACATGACTGCTATCCTATTATGCTACTGACTGTTATACTGTACCCAATAGTCTGTTTAGTCACCCTCCTGTTGCCCCTACCCCTGTCTCTGTGAAGCGCTCTGATATCTGTAAAGATCTTGTTCGCGCGATATAAAACTTTGAATAAATAAATAAATAAATAAATAAATAATAGCCGGTACCCTCCTGCCTGCCAGCAGGGGTGCGTCGTTGTCCCTGACATTGTCAAGATGGAGTATGACACTGTTAACAAAGAGGCAAAACAGGGTTGGCGCCAGAACGCAACCCTGTCTTACCCCTCTGAGAACTGGAAACCTAGATGACAACGCTCCATCCCTCCCACACCTAACCTGAGCGAAATTGCCTTCGTGAAGCCTAATTATAGCATGCAGTAGTTGAGAAGGAACACCCAACTCCTTTAGGACCTCCCATAGTTTCTTACGGGGAACCAGGTCAAATGCGGACCTCAGGTCCACGAACACCATGTACAGACTCCCCCCCTCGATCCTCACTGTTTTCCAGTAGAGGAGAACGAGACGGAAAATCTGGTCCATGGTGGACGTGTTTTTCCAGGAGGCCCGCCTGAAGGGGACTAAGAATCGCGTTATCCTCCATCCAATCTAGGAGGTGGTCCAGGAGAAGGCGGGAGAATAGTTTTTGTGGTACATCTATGAGGCTGATCGGCCTGTAGTTGGCTGGGAGCAGAGGAGACCCCTTTTTGAAAATCGGTACTATCTCTGCCCCCAGCCAAGTACAGGGGATCTCCATGCCTCCCAAGATGGAATTAAAAAGAATTAAGAGGTACGGGCCCCAGATCTCTGGATGATATCTAAACAGATCGCCAGGCAATCTGTCGAGTCCCGGGGCCTTCCCCAACGCCAGTCTCTCTATTGCGCTAACTACCTCACCCAATGTGAATTCTAGTCCAGCTACAGGGTCGGATAAGATATCAAGGGGCACCTCATTAGCAAATTCAGGAGTATCTTGGTACAATTTGCTAAAATGGGCTTCCCAGACCGGTGCAGCGATGTTTGGTTCCACTGCTGTTTTTGGTTCTCCTGAGCCAGTGTTAACCAAAGACCAGAATTTTCTAGAGTCCCTCATTTCTAGTGCTAGGGAGAGGTCATGCCATCTATTCCAGTCCCATTCTGACTTTGCTTGTGCCATTGCTTCCCTATATTTGCGCCTAAGCTCGACCACCTTATCCCTATTGGTGCCCGATTTTATTATGGAGATCAGCGCGGTCTTGATCTTTTTACAGGTGGAGTTATACCAAGCTGAGGTTCGCGTCTTTTTCTTCTTTGGCCCCACCACCGGGTAGAAAACCTCTCCTAAAGCTCCCACTAAGTCTGTATGGATTTGGGCTAGTTTCTCATTAAAGTCTGTGGCTCTAGGTTGGTTAAGCAGTCCGTCTATTTCGTTTAGCCTAGGGAGTGCTAGTTCATAGATTTTAATTATGCTCTCTTTTGAATTCACTAATTTCCCCCATCTTACCCTGCGTCTGTTGGTACTAAGGACCAAATTCCCTATGTTTTCAATGGGGTCAATAAATAAAGGCCCCACAATAGGGACGGGGTGAGCCATATCTAAACAAAGGGCATTATGGTCACTGTCTGTTCTTTCTACAACTCTAAAATCATGGATCTTGGACCACAAGCCTGTATCTACAAAAATGTAGTCTAGGCGTGATTCGTGGTCCTTCCTGTTGAAGGTGCACGTTGAAGGGGTATCAGACGGAGTGCGCCCATTACAGGCCCTCAGGGCAAAGTTCAAAGTCAAGGACATAATCTGCACTGCTAGAGGGGACCAAGATTTAGGATGAGGGGATTGGCATGGAGGGATCCCCCAATAATCGTCTTCAGCAGTTAGGGCGCCCTCCTTCAAACCTTCAAGGGGTTCGAAGTGGCAGTTAAAATCTCCACCCATCAATATCTTACAGTCGGTGGGGAGTTGACCCAAAAAGGCTGAAAGATCATCCAAAGTGGGTGATTCCATGGACACACTGACTGGGCGTGAGTACACGTTAACAATTGCCAAATTAAAGGCATTGGGCCATTTAAGGAGAACACATTGTATGTCCTCCGAAAAGGTAGGTACTATCTCCGCATTACAGCCAATATGACTGGCCACCCAGACAGCTAGTCCACCCGAAGGCCTCCCTTTACCATTCCACTTAGCATTGATGTAAAAGGTTGCGTAGCCTGCTCTAAGGAAGGGTTCCCTAGCTCAAGTCTCCTGAAAGAGGCAGATGTCGCTGCTGTCTACTAGAGAAGCCCAGTCGTTAGTGTCTAATTTGTTGGCAATACCTGCCACATTCCAGGAGAGGACTTTCATAATTCCTACCGGAGCCTTTGGTACCGTTCCCCTGGTCCTCTCGGTGGCGGAACTTGATGGTGGTAGTTCAGACCTGTGCGGTGTTATCCCCAGATCAAATGGGGCTTCAGATATTAAGTTAGGACCGGATGGGCTCGGGGATAAATTAAGTGGTTGGCCCCTAGAAGTACTGGCAGTTATGATCTTCGAGGGAGATACATCAAGGTCTAGAATGGTGAAATCAATTACATCTCTACCTGTCCCCACCCCAACGGTTTCAGGAGCCACACCATGAGTGTCCCCAATAGGTACACCCTTCCGGAGTCAATCAACCTGGTCGAGGCAACTATATCTGTTGGTGTGAGTATAATTGCTATAGACAGGGGTGTCATAGCGAGTGGGCCTATACCTTGACCCGTCAACTGCAAATCCCACCCTAGTCCAGCCGTTGTCCCTCCTCACAGTCGCGTCTCGTGCATTGGGATAGAAGAACGACAGGGGGACCAGTTCTATAGATGTATTCCCTGGACTTCCAAGCCAATTGCAAATGTACGTAGCAACCTGAGAACTCCTAAAGCTTACGATTATACAATCTCCCCCCTTTTTCTTGACAGTGTACCCAACCCATGGGACCCTTCTGACCATCAGTACATCTCCTCTTAAGTTGGGTGGTAGGGGCCTATGGACATTTAACCAGCTAATAACTTTGTTGCGTAGGGAATCATAGGATTCCACCACGTTGCTGGAAAGCTCAGGTACCCCCACCAAAATTACAGTAAAGGCCGCCGCCTCGGGAGGCAGGTTAACAGCTTTTCGCCAGTTAAGGGTGTTGCCTGTACGAGTTGGGCAATCAGCCATTACGTTAGGCGGTCTCTCCTGTCCCAGTGAGGTAGCCGAAGTAGGTAACTTTGACCTCCTAACCGGTGGCACCAGTGGCAATTGCCTGGGGAGAGGTACAGGGGCAGGTTGTGGTGGGGTGATTGTGGGGGCGTTCTCCATAGAAATAGAAGTTGGCTGAATTCGAACCACAGTAATAGAAGCACTAGGCGGGAGAGACATCCCAGCAATAGTCCCGTTAGCTCCATTTGTGCTTGATCGCAGCTCTTGCTGGTCAGCCCCACTCCCACCTGATCTTTCTAATGCTAAAAGTCTAGCCTCAATGCAGTCCAATTTGAGGGGGAGGGGATCCAGAAGATTTTTAATAATGTTAATGAGTGAGCAGATAATATGCTCTGGAGTGTTTGGAAGTCCCCCTCCAAAGATGAATGGACCAGTATGCGGAGGAATGAGGTTGGGGGCATGGACTGAGGGACTCGCCGTTTCAGTGGCGCTCCCAGAAGAAGAGGTTCCTGGGGCCAATTATTGGCCCTTAGATGGCTCTTTGGAATGTAGGTGCAATTGGAGCCCTCATTGCAGGGTAATATCACTTGAATTGTTTTTTGGAAGTTATGCATACTGTGAAGTTTTCTTATGGAGACATGGACACTTTGGAGCTCTTGTACAGGATTAGGTTCCTTATCTCTCTTTCAGGTTAGTGTATCGGAAACCTCATATTAGGGTAAATGCCACAGGCTTATTATATAGGTAGGAATTTATAGATTTCCATTTGGAGATTAGGACACGTTAACGTTTGCTGTGAAAGGTACAGGCCTAGAGGAGAAGTCATTAAAAACTCTGCATTTAAGATTTGCTGGTGATGGGAAATTCCCCAATTTTTGGAGGAAGTCCAAAGTTCCTTGTTACGTTAGTTTATTCAAAATTCAGTGACTACTCCTCTGGCAGAATTACCTAAGCCGCAGTATCCCTCAAGCTCACTCCTGAGACTCCCCCAAGTCTCAGGAGTGAGCTTGAGGTACCGACGGAGAGAGTGGGGCCTCGTAGACCTGAGCACGGTCCAGGTGAGGTGAGGTCCATTCCCCTGTCATATCGGATTCATACATTCCATTGACACGGAGGATTAGTGCGTCGTGGTTGGTACAGGTTGTATCGTTTCCAACCTTTATTATACCTTTATTATATGTATCTATCACTTTAGTTTGATTTGGTCACTTTATTGATAACAGTAGCAACTATTTTAAGAGCAGAGGCCCTGATGAAAGCTGAGGGATTTAGTGCCCGTTAGGTAGAAACATGTTGGCCCATTTTGCGATAATTATGTGTTTATATTGTCGCTTGCACTGTTCTAGTTTTTAATTAGGTGATGTGCCCTGCTATGCATTAAAGTTTATTTTTTGAGTGCATATCATCTTATTTTAACACACCATATTCATTTATGTTGCACAGCATTTTCACTACTTTCACAACCATCATTGATTAGCTATCATTAGGCGAATCATAGATACCTGTGGACCAGATCCAATACTAACAATTGATTGTGTGGCATTTAGTCTCGATGATCAAGGGACTAGCCATTTCCACAAGGTGGACAGCCAGATGATATGACTGATCATTAAGTCCTTGTTTGATGGTAATCCACTACTCTGATGGTATGGATCTTGTCGACCAGTATGTGAATAATATTTGTTGTGTGTCGAGTGGTTCAAATTTTTCCAGATTGACAGTTGCTCCCTGTTCTAAGGCTGTTCTATGGTAACTTGGGTACCTTTGGACTTTTTAGTCTCTCAAGTCAGCCTAGCCAGATTTGGGCTTTCAGACCCCCTGGTTCCTTTTGTGTTTTTAACATAATAAGTATACTTAACAGTGAGGGATGAAATGCTGGAATTAATCCCAGCCACAAAGGTAATTTTATTTCAGTTAATAAAAACCATAAACTATTGCACAGGTAAAAACATGAAAAAGATATACAATTATATTATGAATCAGACATTAACAATTTTCTTTAAACATCACAAGAGTTCATATTGTACTCTATTTGGATAAAATCACTGGGGAGCCATCCTTCTGTTGCATTCATCAGGCTTTTTGCGATCAATAGCCTTTCTGCTTTAAGATAACATTTTATGAAAGCAGCTATTATTTGTGGGGATTTCCCTTTCATGAAGAATATTAAAGCGGCCCGACATAATCTAATACCATAGATATTAAAAGATCTTTTGAGTAAAATTGTTCTCTCCGCTAATAAGATCGAGCAGATTGATAAAATGTGAGTCAAGCTTTGTTCATGTAGTAAGCAAAGTCTGCACTTTATGTTCAAGGGGTTGCGTTGCCATTTGGGGATATATTCTAGTGTTTGGCATAGACAACAATGTAACTGCAATACCTTGTTTTTATAAAAATTATCTGAGTAATGTCGTAAGGAATTTCTGGTAGTGCTGCTCCCTGAATGGGTCAATCTTTATCCAAAAGCATAACCGGCAGTCATCCTTAGCCTGGTCCTACCTGAAGCCTCCTTTTATCAGATAAGTCCTTTACTGTGTATGCCTATTGAGCTACATATTTGAAACACTATCGCATATCTAGCGCTTGTTCCAGTTTCTTCATTGAATCACTTCTATCGCTAGAGGCTTTCCAGAATATCAAATTACTGATTTTAACATTTAGCGGGACCAGGTCGCTTTTCAAATATATCTACATGAAGCTTGTTTGACAACCAGACATCCGACCTCTTCGTGAAACCGTTGATTTTAAAATTAATAAGACATCGTTGCACATTCGATGCGCCGCATTTTTATCAGCCATTTATTAGAATCAAGAGCATCCACCAACTATGGAGTTGCAGGTTTAAATCACTAGGAACTAATCACATTGAAACAGGATCTATAATTGTGTGGCTTTCCCGAAGAAGGCGCTGTGTACCCGAAGCGCGCGTCGAGTTAATAAAGATATTGCCACTTTTAACCCTATATTTATACATAATGATTAAATGTGATGTGTTACATATTGTGTTTCATTTTTTAAATGTTTTGTATGAATATCATTTGTTTAGATAATATGAAAAGAAATTATTAAAACGGTAACAACTTTGAATATATTTTTTCCATCTTCCTTGGTCTTCTTAATGTCATAGATGCTGTGTATATTGTTTGCTTTATTGATATTGCCTAGGAGTTTTTGTCACTATCAATCTTTATCCAGGCATGCCTTCTTTTTCTGAACTCTTCTTTATCTTCGAGCCATGACATTCTCCTGTTTGCTTGTTAATTACTTTTTTAAAAGAGTTGTGTGAAGGTGCCGGTAGGCAGTCAAAATATCGGATTGTTAATATCGAAGTACAATAATATCGAAGTAGTAATATCGAAGGAAAGTAATATCAAATTTAAGTAATATTGAAGGTAAGTAACATCGATTTTGTTAATATCTATGTTAGTAATATCGATGTTACTAATATCGATTTTTATATGATTTTTATGTATATCAATATGTATTTAATATGTATTTTTTTTTATGTAACTTAAGTACATTTTGTATTTTAGTACCGTAGCAGGTTGTGGGTTTATAGGGGAAAAGGGTGGGAAGTAATTTAATTATACTAAATTAATTATTAATTTATTAGGAATAATAAATACATTTTTAATTAATAGGTAATTAATTTGTATTAATTAGTAATTTATTTTAATTAATTAATTGCTTGATAATTATGTTCTGTAGCGGGTTATGGGTTTACAGGGGAATAGGGTGGGAAGTAATTTAATTATATTAAATTAATTATTAATTTATTAGGAATGATAAATTAATTATTAATTAATAGGTAATTCTTTTGTATTAATTAGTAATTTATTTTAATTAATTGATTGATTGATAATTATGTTCTGTAGCAGGTTATGGGTTTACAGGGGAATAGGGTGGGAAGTAATTTATTTATATTAAATTAATTATTAATTTATTAGGAATTATAAATTAATTATTAATTAATAGGTAATTAATTTTTATTAATTAGTAATTTATTTAAATTCATTGATTAATTGATAATTATGGTCTGTAGTGGGTTATGGGTTTACAGGGGAATAGGGTGGGAAGTAATTTAATTATAGTAAATTAATTAGTAATTTATTAGGCATTATAAATTAATTATTAATTAATAGGTAAATAATTTTTATTAATTAGTAATTTATTTTAATTAATTGATTAATTGATAATTATGTTCTGTAGCGGGTTATGGGTTTATAGGGGAATAGGGTAAGTAATAATTGTTTTAATAATTGTTTTTGGTAATTATATTATTGTTAATTAATAATTAATTGGTAATTAATATTTAATAATTGGTAATTATTATTTTAATAATTTATTAATTGATAATTATGTTAACTGCATTATTTTATTATTGGTGTTTGTTGTGCGCTCATAGGGGAATAGTGTGTACAGTAATTGATATGTTATTAAGTAGTTATTTATTGTGGAGAAACGTGGCTCAAAGGTTAGAGCGGCAGACCCTGATGCAGAGGTCTGCCCGGGACCAGGGTTCAATTCCCGCCTCGGCGGCTCTTGGACTCAATCTCCCCGGACCTGATAATTCTCGCCTCGGTGCCTAGTCTAATCATGGGTCCCACTCTGTGACTCTAGGCAATAGCTTATTTAATCTCCACAATGGCCCCATCAGCGCTTGGATGCCTGGCTTCACCTTGGGGGTGCCCAGGAGTGGACATCTCACAGGAAAGCCAGGAAGGGTTCCACAGCGGTATGAATACAGTGCTACGAGACCTCTGGGTAGAAGTGCGCTATATAAATACAAACACATTTACATTTATTGGTAATTAATTTATTGGATATTAATTATAAATTGGTAAATATTTTTTTAATAATTATTTATTGGTATTTGTAAATAGTTTAGATTTATTTAATAAAAGATAATTTTTAATATTTTAAAATATACATTTATTTATAGGTATGTTATTTTTAATGCTATCCAACACTTTCCCTACTGTTGCACTCTCTGGAGTTGGAATAGTTATGTTTACCCCTACGCTATCCAACACTTTCCCTACTGTTGCACTCTCTGGAGTTAGAATAGTAATTTCTACTAAGCATGGGCGGATCTAGCGGATCTCGCGTACGCGAAATTGCGGATTTACGGATTCGCAATCCGCGAAGATACGCGAACTCTCGCGGATTTGCGGATTTTCCCGTTTTTTGTGTTGGCGCGCGTTCGCGCCGATTTTGGGACAATTTCGCAATTGCGAACTTACTTTTCGGCACGCAACGGCCGCGACTATGTTGTTTCTACGTCTGGTTTATCATCACAGGTCCCTCTGTTTCACCACTGCCACCCTCTGGGACACCCATGCCACCCTCTGGTACATCCTCACTGCCACCCATTAGGTTTGTTTATCACTGTAGTTTATGGGGGGTGAAAAAAGCAAGCACACCTCCCCTACTTCAACTGCCATGAATTAATTGGGGGTTGATTAATGTGTCAGTTATTTAGAAAGTTCCAGTCTGGCTGGCACCTGCTTCCTTCCTTATCTGTAATTTGCTTTCTGTTGCAGTGAATTTTTTTTTCACAGGACCTTTATGGTCTACTTGTAGCTATTCTATGAGCCTGCTGTTTGGGTCATAGCAGGGTCATAGAATAGTTGCAAACTGTGGAGGGGCCCCTCAGGAAGCACTACAGTGAATGTTACAAATGTTAAGTTTGAACTTTTGCACCTGCTCATTGCTTTCAGTTTAGCAAAAACCGTTTTTTCTGCAATTTCGCGCGTTTTTTGGGGCGCGAATCCGTGCGAGATCGATTTCGGGAGCCGCGAATGCTTGCGAATACACTTTTTTTTTTGCGACGTGTATGTTCGCGTGCTTTTGCGCGTGTTCGCGAGGCGCTTGTAGCTATACGTTTGCCAAGTTACCCTAGCGGTCGTACACGGGCGCGGCCATCTTGTTTGCGTGACGTAATTCCGTTTCCGGCCGCTATGTGTAATCTCGCAAACTGTGCTGCTCGCTAGTACAATTTCGCGCGTGCTCGCGAGGAAAATCTCGCGCGAACTTACCCACGCGGTTGTGAACGGGCGCGGCCATCTTGTTTCTCATTCATTGCTATGGTTCTGGGCATGCTTTCTGTATCCTCTCTGAATCTCTGCCATCCTTTGCTTGTTTGAAGTTTATTTAATCTATTTTACTTATTATCTATCCCTCTATTTTTCTAGCTGTATATTTTTGTGTTTTCTGCTACTTTTAGTTACTTTTAAACTACTTTTTTAAACTCTTTTCTTTTCTTCTTCACTATTCTATTTCTTCTTTATCATTTAAGTTTATTTCTGCCCAGACCATGGTAAAGGGAGCCGGGAAGCACCCTGAGAAGGGGAAGGGTCCCGCACCCCGTGCCCGGCTCCCGTGCGGGCGTTTGAGGGGGGAGCAAGTGGTGCCGCGGGAGATCTTCAGCGCGGAGGAAGTGGCGGCACGCATCTTCCACGTCCAGCGCCGCCTCCCCAAGACGATCCTGGGAGGCGGCAAGATCGCGACTGGCTATGGCATCCGGGAGCGCCGGAAGCGGTGGGAGAAGGTGTGCCGGGCCATGTATAAGCTCTCTGGGGTCCGGCGCACATATAACCAGGCCACCCACCGCTGGACCGATGTCATGGACCGGGAACGGGACTTGCTGGACGCGCTCGGCGTAGAGGTCCCCGGGCTTGGTGAGTAGTAGTAGCTATTCATCACTACTCTGTTTTATCCGGCTCTGTTATTTGCAAATCTTTGTTCTTTACCAAGAGCAATAATGCTGCCGATTACATTGTAGGTAAATTATATTTCAAAATCTTCTATGCATTTCAGGTGCACTGCTCTCCTTCTCAGTAGCCTTGCTTGCTACTATGCTTATTTGTTTTGTACATTGTGTTCATTTCATTGGCCTGAGAAATTATGTATGAGTGTAGTGTAAAGATAAGAACTGCGTAATGCTAGACACTAAGGGTCATATTTTAAATTACCGGCGCATCCCTGCAAAGTAGCAGGGATGCGGCAGTAATTGTGTGCCATGCCACCACCACCCATTGGCCCAAAACGTCACAGAAGCCTTACGCATCTGTGCCGTAAAGGCGGCGCATTGCTGGAGTTGCGTGCCAACGATGGCGCAGCTCCAACAATGCTCTGGGGTACCCTATCTCCCCAATGCTGCATCAAGCCGTACGTCGGCTTCAAGCGCGCAGGGTTTGACTCATGCATCATTGTCTTAAAAGTGATTGATTGACATCTTGTAGATTTCCCTCAGCCACTTTTAGGATTCGTCCCTGCGCAGGTAGGCCCTCCCTTGCGCCGGAACGCCCCCTGATGGCGCAGGGCTTTACAACGTGATGCATCGCCCATAATTTCTTTTTTTTTAATATATACGCCGCACCAACACCATGGCGAGTCTTTTGTTCTGCCGCAGCGTCACAAAAGTCACGCAACAATGGAGGAAAATGAGCCGCAAGGGACTTCTAAATCAGCCCCAACAGACTGAAGTCCACTCCTTCCTTTAGACACATGGCTATAAGAAGAAATAGTGGTGGTGGTGGGTGGGTTGATAGTTTGAGTATTCACTGATCTGCAAGCAGGATGGACTTTGTCTGTCACTTCGCGTGCTGCGGACTGCTGCCTGCAGTGCCAGGCCTAGGCAAACCTCTTTAGTAGTCTGTTTATTGAGTTACATAGGAACTTTCTAAGTCAACGGTCCGCAAATCAGGCAATACGAATAACGTAGTACACCACATGAGATAGATCCCGTGGAATAGTTGTCTATCTATTTGCTATTTCTCCAAAAAATGTTGTTATTGTTCTTTTGAAATGGTTGATTTGGTTGACAAATCTCATCCATGTTTTCTGGTCTTTCTTTCTTTCATGTTGTACATCAGCTCCCCCCAAGGGCAAGAGGACACAGGAGGAGGAGGGTGCTGTTGAGGATGCAGGCCAGGATCGGGCAGGCGAGGGCTCCTTTGCTGGCCCCAGTAAGTTTTAATTGTAATAAAGAGTACCTATATTTTCCTAGCGTTCCTCATTCGATTTTTTCTAAATCGTCTTTGATCTTCTTGTAGACTGGATATAAATTCTTATCCTGGCTCTAATATGACTCCCTGTGGTATTACTAGATTATTCTTATTAGTCTGTCTGTGTAGCTAACTAAGATTGGACATTTGGCAATTCCATTGGACTCCCATTCTATTCAGCAATAGCTCTATGCACTGTCTCCTTACTGACTAGATAGTGTGGCAGAGTCATTCAGCTCCCGAAGTCACCGATTATTGATCCCCAATGATCTCTAGATTATCGTACGCAGGACAAGAGAGTACGGAGTCACAGCACAGTCAAGAAGTGTCAGAGGCACTCATGCTTGCAAAAATTCCAAAACCTTTAGCTCATCCACTCTAGTCTGGAGGACCAAAAACCACAGAGTCTATTTAAGTTTAAAAGCTTTATTAAAAGTAAACACATTTATTAAAATCTACTTTGTCATAAAACTATTTAACTGAAAACGGAAAAGTGGTTAGTGCTGACAATTAATTGGACACATTTCTTGTGGTCGAGCCGAGCTCTCACCTGGTTTGAACTTGATCCTGGTCGTGTTCTTAGGAGTCAAGCTTCTGTCTGTTAGGAGAGAAAGTGGTGCGTGTTAAAAATAAAAAGCAAGCATTCATCAGTTGTGCATAAAAGTGCAGCAAGACAACAGCCTTCCCTGGAAAAAGGGACATTTTTACTTTGGAGTAGACAGTCACAAATTATTACATTGTATTCTGTTTTTTTAACATTTCTCCTAGACCAAATATTATATAGTAGTGAGTGGTGTATTCTAACATTCTTAAATGTACTTTGTAGGTGTAACATCTGGTGACGGGGCCAGCGCGGAGGTGGCTGTGTTGGGCGAGGACTCGGAGGACTCTGGGGAGGAGGCGGTGCAAGAGCCGGCGGACGGTCCTGTGGGGGTTCAAACGGTGGTGGCGGAAACAGGTAAGCTATATATTCCTTACTTATTGAGATTGAAGACTGCATAGTGTGCTTTCTGCACGGGTGTATTACAAATCAACCAGGTAGTAGCCTCCTCGAAATGTACTTCGACTTAGCTGTGAAGTTTTTGGTGAGAAGAATCCCAATAAGTTCTTAGACGAACGTGATGGATGGGATGAACGAAAAGCGAAAGAAGGGTGTAAGTAAGTGGGACGCGAAATTGTATCATGGCTGGCAAAGAAGAACGATATGTGTTTGCTTGGCCCCCGAGGTGGCTGGGAAGAAAGAATATGGTATGGTGCATGGCTGGGTCAATGATGAAGCAAGGATGGGTGGAAGGACAGCAGCCTGGGTGGGTGAAACAGAAACTGTATGTGTGCGTATACTTTGACTGAATGGATGCCTGGAGCATGGTATTCTCTGACTCTTAGATAGCACATGTGTATCTAGAGAGAGTAGATGGCCGCTGGATGAACTAAGTGTTATCTTGAAGAGCATGTACCACCGCACCCGCACGTCCGTTCCAGTGCAGGGAAGGCAAGGAAAAGAAATTGTAAATGTGTCCAATACTACCATGAATAGTAGCAGTACTTTGTATTGCATCTGCAATCACAGCATATATCTGGTTATTACGGTGAACACTCCGTACCTCTCTTAATAACTTTAGTTTACTTGTAGTACGTCAGTCATGTGTGGGTGTATCACTGTTCACTCAATATTAAGCAAAGCACCTAAAGTCATCCCATATGTCATCAAATACGTCCCATGTGAAGTGATAGATAATCAAATTAGTTAGCTTCTTCATTTTCCTTTTCTAGTACTCATTTGCACTGTAGGGTGAAAGGTAAATTAATTAAGCAGTAGCCCTTGTAACAGAGTATTCTCAGTGCCACCCGTAATAGAAAAGTAATAGCTTCACCACCTGCATGTACTGGAACGGTACAGTAACGCAAGTCTGTCTCACTCATCATGGTGTGCAACTTTTTTTCTCGGGTGCAAGTTCACTGTGCTGTCCATGTCATTCTGCCGGCTTGCATAAGATAACGTACCAATTTTCCTAAACAAGAGAGAAGAAGAAGAATAAGACTGGTGTACTGTCATAGTCGACTGTAATGGAAGTCCATAGTGGTCGTAGAATTTGTTCATTAAACTACCACTAATGTTAGAGCAAGGATGCAGAAGTGGGAGGTTACATAGATACTGTCCTCAATAGTTATGTACTGTGCTTTCAATTTGCTACTTGTACTGTGACCCAACTTTCGGCTCAATCACTTTGTGTTATTAATGCTAAGGAGCATTGGTTACAGACTATGTCTTTCTTTCTTCATATAGTTGCTCCTTCCAAATCAACAACACGGAGGGAGCAGGCTAGAATGGCCCGGCAACGGAGGCTGGATGCCACTGTCGCCGAATATCGGCGGCTGGTGGCCCTGGAGGAGGAGGAGGACACGCAGTCGAGCGGTGCAACAACAACATCCTCGACTGGGACCGCTGCATCCTCCTCCGTGACCCCACGGGACGCCAGCATGCGCAGTGCTCCAGCGGGACCGAGCCGGGCTAACAAAGCCGACCGCCACCGCCAAGCAACAGAAAGACCAGCTGCCCCCCACAGGAGCTGCAAGGAACGCCAACGCCGCCTACGAGTCCGAATGTCCAACCTGGAGCAGGAGGTCCAGAAGTATAAGAACTTGGTGAAGGGCCTCCGCTCCGAGCTTGCCACCCTCCGCAAGGAGTATGATGCCCATGCCGCAAAATGCACCAGCACCCTCCAGTAGTGGAGTGTCCCTTGCCCTTTTTTTATTGACTTTTGGGGGGTGGGATTTGGGAGTTGGGATCGTTTTGGGACGTTTCAAAGACAATCGTTGGGGTTAGGGTGGGTCTTGAGGGAGATTATTTTGTTAGGGCTACATAAATATACATTTTTAAACTTTATCTGACCATACCTGTTTTTTACTGCTTTTCAGTCTGGTGGGTGGGGGACGGGGGTGTAACAGTAACTTTGTTTTCCTGAACAGTCGTAGGACTTTAGTAGTACAACCGTCAATCTCTTGTCTACTCCGAAATAATACTCCATTATACTACCTCCCACCAAACGCTTATCTTACCTGTAATTTGTGTTAGAAATTAGGGCTAGGCCCAGGGCTGGCTCCACGTGAAATGGGGATTAACGTTGTCAATCCTGGGCGGGTGACATTTCCTCATTGCGGTGGTACTAGTGGTGTGACACAGTGGCAGTTGCATGCCTATGGAAAAAAAGAAAACAAAACCTTGTTTGTCCTTACTGTAGCATTACAACGGTTACGGTACGATCGAGAATATAGCAGGTGACAGTACACTAGAACAGTGCCATAATGTAGCCTAACAAATGGTAAAGTATTTGCTTGCAAGTATAACTAGTACTTGCGTTGAATTTATTTGACATTGGCTACTACTACTAGAAGATATAGTACTGAAGCTGAGTAAGTCTAGAAGATATCCTCGTATTCCTTCACCAGCCTGTTGCTATGACCTTATCCTCCCCAGCAAGTGTGTGGAATTATTGATGTCATTTTAGTCAGACATCAAGCAAAACAACACAGCCCGGGGGAAGAGGGTTAGGGTTTGTAAAATGGATGGGAATGGGGGTTTCTTTTTGGGTAGGTTTTGTTGAGAGAAGAAAAAAAAAGCAGAGCATGGACAAACAATAATTGAAGATAAAGACAATCTTTGGTTACAAACTAAAGCTAAGCACATGCAGTCACACTCATAGAATAAAACAATGGATACTGTATCTGTATTGCGTATGTTGTTGGAGTTGTCCTGTTGAATTTGGTAAGTAAGTTGCATGCAGCAAACAATTCCTCTTATTGGCGGCACTCCTCCATTCCAGCTGACGCTTCGTCCATCAATGTTGGTGACCACTGACAGAAGACACCCTGTCCACTGCCTGCCTGGCGGATGTTGACTGAAACCCGGCCTGTAATTATTGAACGGAAAACAGGAAGTGCTATTACAATACCACTGATAAATAAATAAAAGGTATGTACGCTGTGTGGTTCAAAAAGTGAGACTTTGATTTCCCTAATAGACAGTACAATATTTTTGAAATTGCGTGCTCTGTCTGAGTCACCTTTTTAAGGATAAATAAGTATGGCCAAAATATTATAGCGGATCTTTCCCCTCAAGGTAGGTGTACTGTAAACTGTGTTTTAGAACAAAATTTGACCTTCCCAGCAATGCTCCCACCAAGACCCTTACTAAAGCCAGTCGCAAAAATGTAGAAGAACCCCAATCAGATCTCCAAAAACGATGCCTAGCAGAAAAATGGTTACAAAACGTACTTTGAAAGTAACAGTAGGCCCAAATACAGACCGTGGATTGTATTCAAACCACTTGCAAGCAAGCAAAAGTATCCATAGCCAGCATCGCTCCAACAGTGCTCTACAACACCAGAACTGCGTTGCAATAGAACCCCCCGAAACACATGCAATCCTGCTGCTAGGGCTAACCCTAACGAACCCTAACTTACAAAAAGTGCCAAAACTGGTGTTTCCTTATGGATTTTGTCCAAAACACTTCTAGCCGGTATTAGACCTTCCCAGGAATGCCCCAGGCAAGACCCGCCAACCCACCCGAAAAAAAGCACCCGACAACACCCCCAAACAGCGAAAAAGCTAAATCTCATACTTACAATATCTCTCGGCCTTCGGTCCAAACGCGGCGCTGTGCAGCTAGGTCATCATCATCAATCATCATAACTCCTGTTTTCCACCACGGATTTCCTGAAAAGCAAATGCAATCAAGATTAGATTGTCGCAGCAGTGCTTCGACAGAGACCCCGGCCGCAACCCACCCACGAACAGCAGGAAGCCCCCCAAAACGCTACATTGAGCAAGATGACAGAAGAAATAGCAAAAAAAAGGCTGTTCCTTAAGGATTTTGTCCAAAACACTTCTATCCGGTATTAGACCTTCCCAGGAATGCCCCAGGCAAGACCCGCCAACCCACCCGGAAAAAACCACCCGACAACACCCCCAAACAGCGAAAAAGCTAAATCTCATACTTACAATATCTCTCGGCCTTCGGTCCAAACGCGGCGCTGTGCAGCTAGGTCATCATCATCAATCATCATAACTCCTGTTTTCCACCACGGATTTCCTGAAAAGCAAATGCAATCAAGATTAGATTGTCGCAGCAGTGCTTCGACAGAGACCCCGGCCGCAACCCACCCACGAACAGCAGGAAGCCCCCCAAAACGCTACATTGAGCAAGATGACAGAAGAAATAGCAAAAAAAAGG
The DNA here is from genome assembly GCF_964261635.1 of Lissotriton helveticus. Taxonomy (NCBI): domain Eukaryota; kingdom Metazoa; phylum Chordata; class Amphibia; order Caudata; family Salamandridae; genus Lissotriton; species Lissotriton helveticus. The sequence continues at coordinate 857,143,273 of NC_136065.1, forward strand.
CTGTTCCTTAAGGATTTTGTCCAAAACACTTCTATCCGGTATTAGACCTTCCCAGGAATGCCCCAGGCAAGACCCGCCAACCCACCCGGAAAAAACCACCCGACAACACCCCCAAACAGCGAAAAAGCTAAATCTCATACTTACAATATCTCTCGGCCTTCGGTCCAAACGCGGCGCTGTGCAGCTAGGTCATCATCATCAATCATCATAACTCCTGTTTTCCACCACGGATTTCCTGAAAAGCAAATGCAATCAAGATTAGATTGTCGCAGCAGTGCTTCGACAGAGACCCCGGCCGCAACCCACCCACGAACAGCAGGAAGCCCCCCAAAACGCTACATTGAGCAAGATGACAGAAGAAATAGCAAAAAAAAGGCTGTTCCTTAAGGATTTTGTCCAAAACACTTCTATCCGGTATTAGACCTTCCCAGGAATGCCCCAGGCAAGACCCGCCAACCCACCCGGAAAAAACCACCCGACAACACCCCCAAACAGCGAAAAAGCGAAATCTCATACTTACAATATCTCTCGGCCTTCGGTCCAAACGCGGCGCTGTGCAGCTAGGTCATCATCATCAATCATCATAACTCCTGTTTTCCACCACGGATTTCCTGAAAAGCAAATGCAATCAAGATTAGACTGTCGCAGCAGTGCTCCCAGACACCAAAAATCACCCACAAACACCCGGAACCCCGCCAAAGAGCACCCCAAAGGCAAGCAAGTCAGCAAAAACGGCAAGAAATTTCCACCTCATATTTGGTCCAAAACACTTTTGTCCATTATTAGAGCTTCACAGCAATGGGCCCAAATCCGTCAACTCACCCGCAAAGAAGTACAACACCCCCACAAGTGCTGAGTCTTTCTTCATTGGGCGTAATCCAGCACTCTGCTTTGAGGGAAATCGCAGTCTGGAGGAGGAGGATAGAGGAGCATGTTCTTCAGAACTTGTGAACCTGAGGAATGTAGACTGCGGCACCTTCAAATCAATAAGCAAACAAGTGAAGACAGTTCTGATGATGGTCTTGTTTTTGCGATTAGGTGATTAAAGTTTGAATTAAATTAACTGTGCAAAACAAAGAAAGCGAGACACACAGCACACAGGAATAAAAGTGAATAAGGACGAAAAAGAAAGTTCTTGATTGATTGTCTCATTTTCAGGGCTCGGTGTCAGGGAATAAGAACAAGATTTCGTCATCATACTCTGCGAATTCAGGCAGGATGAGGTCAGTGCCACCGAACAGAGAACAAATCCCCTCACCTACGTTGCCGTCCTCCTCGTCTTCATGCGGCGTGCTTTCTCGTACTTTGTAATCTGGTGGTATGAGGTGCTGATTCATCTTGATCATTGTCAGCCGCTCCACATTTTTGGGCGAGAGGCGGCTCCGTTTGGGAGTTACAATGCCACCAGCAGCACTGAAAACACGTTCAGAAGACACACTAGCGAGTGGGCAAGACAAATAGTTTATAGCCAGGTTGGAGAGCTGTGGCCACAATTGTTTTTTGCCATGCCAATACTGCAATGGCTCATCATTAAGAAAGACCTCTGTTGAGTCATTCATATAGTCCTGCACCATCGACTCAAGGTCATCAACGGTTCCTCCACTTTGCTTACTTTTTGCTGTGCCTTTGACATTTTTTCGAGAACCATACCCAAGCAAACTTAGCCAATCCTCCTCAGCAGCCACTGTTAGTGTTGTGTGTGGTGCAGAAGATGATCCAGTTGCCGGTGTCTTTAACGGCTGAGAGGTCACTTGTGCCCGAGCCACAGGTGCAGAAGTGGATTCTTGTGACTGGGGATGGCCTGCTGATGCTGCTTCTCCTTCAATAACCTGCCGTTCTTTTTCAAACCTCTTGGCTGACAAGGCTAACCAATGTTTGTACTTTTGAACATCTGCATCAGCAAAAGGAAAGAATGCTTCGCCTGCCAGCGCCTTTTTGTAGCGTGGATCCAGAATAGTAGCACAAATGTAATGCTGTTCTGACTTGATTTTTTGAAGACGTTCATCACCACGTAGGCGCTCTAATAATTTCTCAGACAAAATAAAATGGTCTTTTTTTTTTCATCTTTTTCAAACTCAGAAGACACCGCCATCAGTTGGTGCTCCAGCATGCACAACAATGGGATAGCTTTTCCCAAATTACAGTCCTCCTGGCTGACTGCACACGTGAAGAACTCAAAAGGACGAAGCATGTCTGTCAGGCTTTTAACTATGTCCCATTGCGCCGCACCCAACCGCGTGTCCTCCTTCTGAGATGTACCCTCTGTGAAGAAATAGTGATCGAGTACCGTATACTGCTCATACAGACGCTCAAGCATGTAGAAGGTTGAGTTCCAACGTGTTGCCACCTCCTGGATGAGTGCTTTCACTGGCATTTGACGTTCAAGTAGCAGTCTCCTCAGATGCTTCCGGGCCTTAAAAGAATGGCTGAAATGGTTGCACATTTTGCGGCAGGTGGCCATTACCTCGAACGCTGGACTGTGTTTATCACTCAAGAATTTTTGAACTACCAGGTTGATACAGTGCGCCATACACGGCACTCTAAAATAGTCACCCTGCCACATGGCCTTAACTACATTGGCGCCATTATCCGTGGAAACATAACCAATCTTGCGTTTTTGGGGGGATAGCATTTTCAAGACCTTTTTGTCAAACTCTTCCAAAAGGTTTTCTGCTGTGTGACTTTTCTCCAAGCCAAACATGGCTAGTGTTGCATGTTTCCGAGCAGCTTTGAAAACTTTGTCCGGGTCAACACCTGCGTTTAGCTTTGCTTTAACACCTGAAAAAGAGACCCAGTGTGCAGTGATGCACATGTAATCAGCGCCTGCGCCACTGGTCCACATGTCTGTTGTCAGATGTATTGTGTGAACAGCACTCTTCTGCAAAGCTGCCCCAATCGCCTCCAGCACATCTTCATGTAGTGCTGGAACCGCAACTCTGGCAAAATAGAACCGGCTAGGAACCTTCCATTTAGGGCAGAGCGTTGCCACTAATTCTAGAAAACCTACCGCTTCTACAAAAGAAAAAGGTAGAAGGTCCACAGCTAGCATTTTAGCCAGCTTAGTGTTATACAGACGCGTCAGTGGGTGGTTGCGTTCATATGGCACGTCTGAAGTAAGCATTGTTCTAATGTTGCCCTGGACCAAGCATTTACGGGCTGATAATGACTTCGTTGACCCAATTTTGCTCGCTGGTGAACTTTTGTGCGTTGGTGTCTCACTCGCTCCAACACTCTTAGTGTGCCTCACATTGGGTGTGCTGCTGACAGGGGTACTGGGTGTAAGGGAAATGTTTGACACGTCTTCTTCCTCCTCGTCATCATCAGATGAAACATCAACGTTTCCTTGAATTCGGCCTTTCTTGATCGCATCTAGGTGCGCAAACCATTTGACAGTGTGCTGTCTCCTAAGATGACCTCTCTGGCCTCCGGTACCATAGTTGGTACCTGGCTTACCACGACTAACTGCAGCCTTACAAAGGGTACAAATGGCAAACTTTGGATTTTTTTGACAAACAGTAAAGAAGTCCCAAACTGGGGACTTGAGTGTCTGTGGGACCTGGAGGAGGCGGCGATACTGGTGGTGGTGGTCATGAAGCTAATGCCAGATGAAGTGGAGGATCTGGATTGCCCAACTTTTGTACGTTTTGCACTTTCACCGCCACTAATTAAGGTCGAGGTTGACGGAGGTCTCTTCTTGCCAGAAAGAAATATGGAAGCGGGACGAGTTGGTGTACTACTTAACTCCAATGATTGTGGTGTTTCCACTGCCTCCTCATCGACAACATCATCATCATCATCACGCTCAGCAGCTCTTCGGGCTAGGGTCAAAATGTCTGTTTGCTGTATGCCCGCTGGGGCTGCAGTGACCTTTATGATGTTGGTAGAGTCTTCATCAGCAGCAGTATCCGCCACTTCTTGTTGAGCCTCATCACACTCCATAACTCTGAGACTTTGGACGAGCTTCCTTTTACGCTTAACTACCTTTGTTGGATCATGGTGTGCCTCACTCTCAGACGGCTGTGGTGCTGGTTCCCAAGTTTGATCCGTATCATCAGAAGGAGGTGTGCTTGAAGAAGATGTAGACACCACCCTTGATCTCTTCCTTGATAGGGGTGTGGAAGACAATGAAGGATCATCAGGAGGAGTGGCTTCCTCAAATGATACCTCGCCTTGATTGTCGATTTCCTGATGTGCCCCTACTTCGGGAGGAACAACTATTGTGGGCACTTGTGACCCTCCATGCACCTCTGCTTGCGCATCTCCTTGCGCTGCCTCTCCTTCCACATGTACTTGGGCTTGTACTTGCACATGTGATTGTTGTTGCGGCTGTGGTTGTTCAACACTCGTCAGATGAGCTACAACAACCTGTGTTGATTGAGGGACATTGCTGCTGCTTTCTTGCGATGAGCCAACATCACTGGTCGATGGTGATTGAAGAACTATACTGGCTGCCTCTGCAGCACTCAAGGGCTTGGACTTAAGTTGGCGTGGTGGTGGTGGTGGCACTGAGCCCAATGGAGCGGGGGTGCTGCTGCCAGCTTGGTCCCCAGCAGATCCCGCTGCTGCTGCAGGCATACTTTTTTTTTTACTCCCAAAAAAAGGGGCGGGCGGCACACCAGTGTCCTTGGTAACTTGCTTCTTCTGCTCCTTACTGGCACCTTTCTTGCTAGAGGAGCTACGGGTTACTTTTTTTGGGGCCATCTTCTTCAGAGCCGGTCAGCAGGCAGCAGTTGCACGAGTTGCAGAGGGTTCTGTGTCCAGACGTGACGTCGCGTGACGTTATGCTGCACACACACACCGCTGCAGGACTTCTTCCTGGCACTGGTGGTTCTCTTGAGTCTTCTTGTGCACCTAAAAGCAATGGAAGACAGAGGAACATCAGTTCAGTTATACACCCCAAAAAATCGACAAAACACAGAAAAATGAGCACAATCCCATGCCATCCATGATGTTTACATTGAAGACACCCCACAGAAAGACTAGGGACATGCAAGTATGCAACACTCACTACCCCTGGGCATAATGGATGAAAAGTAGGCAAAATAAGTGCATGCCTCAGACACTGCCTCTCTTCAAAATGGCCCCTTACACCCCAAGCACATGTTGCCTGTACCAGCCAGCACTCAAGATGGCCACCACCACCACCCCATGGCCAGTCCACATCAACAGTACACCCCCAAAAAACAGAAAAACAGCCAGAAATCACCACAATCCAATGCCATCCATGATGTTTACATTAAAGAGAGTGAGACCAGACCACACCACAGGCACACTCAGTCCATGCACACCACCACCCCTGGGCAAAAGGCCACACCAGCAGCCCCCAAAAAACGGCAAAAAACAATAAAATAAGCACAATCCCAGCCCATCCATGGCCTCAATTATGTTTAAATTCAAGAAGACACCCCACAGAAAGACTAGGCCCATGCAACACTCACCACCCCTGGGCAAAGGGCCCCACCAGCAGGCCCAAAAAAACGACAAAAATCAGCACAATCCCAGCCCATCCATGGCCTCAATGGTGTTTAAATTCAACAAAACAGTTGTATCATGCACCCCTAACCAACCCTGGTCCTACTGGATACTGTGGCTACCCACAATATAATTTATTTAATGTTCTGAAAAAGTTCCAAAATTTTACTTGCAGCAACTGTAATGCCCCAAACAAACTTACTTGTGAAAGTTGATTTCTAATCCAAAAGTGATCCAAAGACAGTCAAAAAGGCCTCAACTCCAAATATCCAGCAGCACCCACAAAAAGTAATCCTTCCAGCTCCAGATCCAAATGAAAGTGACCAGGAGATGGACAAAGCACTGGGAGGAGCCTGCTGGACAGGAACAGGAAGTTGGAGACTGTGGGGTACTTCCTTCCTCCCCCCCCCCCCAAAAATGGACTCCTTGCAAAAAAAAAGGCCATGCAAATGTCAACCTGAGGAGTGATTCTGATAAAAATCATATTTTCTGAAGGTTTATCCTGTTTGCTGGTGATTTTCTTGTGCAGAATTGCAAAAACTCTATTTCGCGAGTGCGAGATTGTTCCTTTCCGCCGCAACTACGTGTTCGCAATTGCGAACTCTCGCGAGGTGTGCTGTGCAAGGTGGCAAGCCGCGATTACGTATTCGCGGGCGCCAAACTCCCGCGGGATCACTCAGCAAGATCCAAAATGGCGCGGCACTCGCAAAGAAAAACAACTCGGCAAACGCTAAATGACGGAAAGTGAACGCCGTGCACCACGCCGCGCGCCGCAATCAAGCAAAAAATCCGCCGCGAGCGGATTCACGGATTTTCGACAAATTCGCGAGAGTTCGCGGATTGCAAATTTGCCGAAAATCCGAAAAATCCGCGATCGGAGCGGATTTTACGCCCATGCTTTATCCAACGCTTTCCCTACTGTTGCATTCTCTGGAGTTGGAATAGTAATTTTTACCCCTACGCTATCCAACGCTTTCCCTTACTGTTGCATTCTCTGGAGTTGGAATAGTAATTTTTACCCCTACGCTATCCAACACTTTCCCTACTGTTGCACTCTCTGGAGTTGGAATAGTAATTTTTACCCTCCCGCTGTCCAACGCTTTCTCTACTGTTGCACTCTCTGGAGTGGGAATAGTAATTGTTGCCCCTACGCTATCCAACACTTTCCCTTACTGTTGCACTCTCTGGAGTTGGAATAGTAATTTTAACTTCTACGCTATCCAACACTTTCCCTACTGTTGCGCTCTCTGGAGTTGGAATAGTAATTTTTAACCCTACACTATCCAATGTTTTCCCTACTGTTGCACTCTCTGGAGTGGGAATAGTAATTTTTACCCCTACGCTATCCAATGCTTTCTCTACTGTTGCACTCTCTGGAGTGGGAATAGTAATTTTTACTTCTATGCTATCAAACGCTTTCCCTACTGTTGCACTCTCTGGAGTGGGAATAGTAATTTTTACTTCTACGCTATCAAACGCTTTCCCTACTGTTGCATTCTCTGGAGTGGGAATATTAATTCTTACCCCTACGCTATCCAACGCTTTCCCTACTGTTGCACTTTCTGGAGTTGGAATAGTAATTTTTAACCCTACGCTATCCAACACTTTCCCCACTGTTGCGCTCTCTGGCGTTGGAATAGTAATTTTTACCCCTACGATATCCAACGTTTTTCCTACTGTTGCACTCTCTGGAGTGGGAATAGTCATTTTTAGCCCGACGCTATCCAACGTTTTCCCTACTGTTGCACTCTGTGGAGTGGGAATAGTAATTTTTACCCCTACGCTATCCAACATTTGCCTTACTGTTTTTTTTGGGGAGTTGGAATAGTATTTTATTTCATCTGTAATTTAATATTTTTTGTTTTGTTTTACTTAATGTAGTATATAATTAATTTTAGAAATATTAAAAGTAAATTAAGTTTTTTTAAATTTGTTTTGTATAATTATTACATTTGTATTTATGTTATTATTTTATGTTTATAGTTGAATTAGTAATTTATATTATTTTTAATTATTTATAAGTTATTACAATAATTATTAAAACTGATTATAAAGTAAGTATATATAGTATCTATTATATGTATTTGTTTAAGAATTTTGTATTACATTATGTATATTACTTATTAATTTTAAATAATATAAAATATGTTTCACTATATTTATTATATTTTTAAGTATTTTTTTATTAATTTTACATATTGTTTTTTAATTAAAAATAACGATATTTTTGTAAAAACAATATTTTTGACATCTATATTTTTTTTCTCGATATTTTTGTACTTACCTTGTTGTAGATAGGATGTTGATATTGTTGACATCGATATTTTTGTTGCGATATTTTTGTATCTCGATATTCTGACTTTCGATATTCTTTTATAGATCTGGAGGTGCCATGCCCCATAGCTATTTAGCTTTCAGCGTTGTTAATACTATGTTAAGAGTTCGGGCCCAGTTGTTTTTGGTGCATGTTGTTTTGAATTTCATTCCATATCAGAGCTCGTAATGTGTTTCTATCAGAGGTTCCTACTAATGACATGTATTTGATCAGTGGACCTGTTTGTGCTAGTTTTTGATTTATTAGCCCAAATTCTAATTGGATCCAAGAGGGAGATGCACTCTGAGGAAGCTGAAATAAAAGTCTAAAGACCTTATTTTATGCTGAATTCAGGAAAGGCCCAAATATGACCAAGAAAGCTTCAGTGCATAGCAGACAGTTAGAATGAGCTTGGTTGTATTGCAGGTAGTAGTGGCTTAAAGGTCGGGCTTTGTAATTTCCGGTGTAGTCACTGGAAAGCTGAAATTTGGGAAGCACTTCTTGGTTTTAGTACATTCGGATGCAAGTTGTGTTACTGTCGATCTTGTAACTATACGCTAAGGTATTTGTATGACATAGCTCGTAAAATTGGTTTCCCCACCAGTGACCAACTGTCTTTTTTATTTAATTTCCTGCCACAAATCAATACCTGTGTTTTCGTGAAATTAATAGCCATTTCATTTTCAGTACAATAGATGTTTAATTGGTTAAGTAGCCTCTGTAGGCCCATGCCAGTTAGCTTCATAAGTACAAGATCATCAGCGTATTGTAGTGAAGCTACTTTCTTGGTTGCCAGTTTTGGTGGATAAGAATTGGTTGTCTTCAAGAAGCACTAAGATATGCCAAAAACATTAAATTGTACAGGTGCCAACACACAGCCTTGCTTCAGACCTCTCTTTATGGCTATTTTTTTCTGTCAAATTGCTGTTTTGACTGAGTTTGGCCTGAGTCCAGTTATTGGAATATAAAAGTTGAATTGCATTCAGTAATTTTGGCAGAATTTCCCAACTGCACAGCTTTTTCCATAATAAATTGCAGTTGACATGGTGGACGGCTTTTGAAAACTCCACAAAGCATGTGTATCTTAATTGTTTCTTTGACACACATTTGTCGACAATCCTATTTAGAGTTAACAGATTATCTAAAGTACTAGCTTTTGATAGGAGACCTGTCTGATTATATGGGATTAAGTTTTTCTTGTCAGCCCATTCTTCAAGTTCTGTCAAGATGAGTCCTGAAAATATTTTGGAAACGGTGTCTAATAAGTATATCATTCTATAGCTTTCCGGAGAGCCATGAGGGCCCTTCTTATAAAATGGCTGTAGGATTGAGCCATGCCAGGTGTCTGGGATAGTTTCTGTGGTTAAGCAATAGTTAAATAAGATTTGGAAGAGGCTGATCTAGAAGTCCCTGTCTTCTTTGTATATGACCACTGGAAGGCCATTTGGGCCGGGTGCATAATTCCGCTTGCTTTTCTCAATTCTTTCTGTGATTTTGTTTGTGTGAAGGGCAACGCGGTTTCACCTAAAATATTTGTTGTGTTTACTGGCCAATCATCTTGCGTGTCATAATAAACAGATATGTGAGCTTTCCAATCTTCTTCAGTGACGTATTTCCCACTGGTCCCGTGCTGTGACTATCTAATTGGTTTGTTAAAGACCATAAGGACTTTGAGTTGGTTTTGCAGACTTGAACTATGTCAATCTAGTCTTTCTCCGATTTTGCTCTCTTTGCTTCAGAGATTGCCTTTTTTATAAGACTTCCGTAATTCTCTGAGCTTTATTTGGCCCTGACTGGAGCCTGTTTGACTGGAGATTAATAGCTTTCATTTCTCTGTCGAGGGTTCTTCGTTGTTGTCTGAGAAAGCTGGAATACCAGGTGTCACACCTAGGCTGCCAGTAAGGAGCTATAGAGCCATTTGGTATTGCCAAAGAGGGCTTAAGTTCTTCTTGTGTTTGGCTCCAGGACGAAACTGGGTCTTTAGGATCCCAGTTAAATGTTGATCCAGACTTTTTCCAAGACTCATATGGAAGATGACGATCCATTCCATCTGAGATTTTTCCAGATCATGCCTGGCTCTTGTGTGTTGATGGATTTATAGGTTTGCCGCTTTGTGTTGTAATCTATGATGCTAAGGGTTTGTGATGAATGGTCGCTTTCACACCTGTCGCAGATTTTGAAGCATGAGATTTTGTGTAAAAGTTTGAGGGATATGAATGTACAGTCCAGAAACAAATTTGATTGATTGGTTTTCCTTGTGGCAATCATTGGAATGTCTCCTTGAGTATGGCCATTCAGTGCTCGAAGGCCAAATACTTACTTTGTAATAATTCATGATTTGGTTTGTTGATTGAGCCAAACTTGGAAGGTTGGATTGGGATGCCTCAGTATCTGTCTGTTCTTTTAAAGCTTCCACTTCTTCCTTGGTAGTTAGCCATGTTTATGTTAAAATCGCTCGTGACTATGCAGGGGATGCCTTGATGTGATATTTCCAAGGACAGAAGATAACTTTGTATTATTTTTATTTTCCCCTGTGTTTGGGTTGAATTCAGGAGGGTGTAGCTTTTTCAAATTATAATAGATCCCAAGGCGTTGCCGTTGATCCAATTATTTATTTGTATGCCTTGTATAAATGGGCTATTACTTAGGAGACTGGAATAGGAGAATTGTTTGCTTAGTGCTCCATTTATGGATAGGTCCCCTTTGGGATGACCGTGCTTCCTTGATTTTTGTGTGGGGGTAAAGATTTCTCCTGGTCATCACTCGGGCTACATCCCAATCCATCATTATTTTGCACACCATGTCATCTTAGTTTGGACCAAGCTACAAGCAAATTGGTCTTCACCCTGTTCCAATAGGAACAGTTCGGCCTGAACTGCCAAGCCATGTCCTCCCTGAACAGAAAAAAAGCAACCCAGGACTGGTTTCACCCTAGTTGGATTGGGATGCGGCCCAAGTGATTGGGAGTGGCTGAATTTAATTCAAGCATTCCATTCATCGCTTTGCTGAGCATTTGCCACTCTATGGGGTCCATTAGGATGGCGGGCGGACTTAGTCCGCCCACCCCCCTAACGGAGATCGGGACCGCCCGCCTAAAGGGCGGGGGTCCCGACATTGGCATTAGGATGAGCCCGCCACAGTGGCAGGCGCATTCCTCAAGTTTACATTGTGGCGGGCGGTGCTCACTGCACCGCCCGCCACAATGGGAAAAACAAATGCACGCGTTTGCATAATCGAAGCAGCAGGCACAGCGTGGTGCCTGCCGCTGCGATTATGCAAATGCAGGGGGGTACCACAGGTACCCCTCCGTGTGCCACCCACCTCTGGCTGTCACTCTGGGGGCCCACAGGGGGCCCCCGCAGCAATCACCGCCTGCCTTTCCGTGGCGGCATTGCCGCCGCGGAAAGCCCCCTAATGTAAGCCATCGTAATATGGCTGGCGGTGTCCATTGGACAACGCCACCATATTAATCTATTACCGCCGCGGTCGCAGGCCGACCGCGGCGGTAAAGCGGCGGACGGTCTTTCCGTCCGCCATTGTCCACTCCGCCATCCTAATCAGGCGGAGGGGAAAACGAGAGTGGTTGTCGGGCGGATTGCCTCCGCCTGGGTGGCGGTGGCCACCGCCACCCTGGCGGAGGCAATCCGCCTGATATCCTAATGGAGCCCTATGTGCGCTGGGTACGCCCAGATGTGAAACCAAGCTACACCTGGCTGTAGAGTCCTAACATAGGCGAAACTTGTCCTAGGTTGCTTGTGTTCCGGGTCCAGTAGGACCTGGCCTGGCAGATTGGGCTGGACTATTCCCATGAGGATCAGGCCCAAGACCGATTGCATATAGCTAGGTCCAAACTGAGGTGGCATGGTGAGCAAAAGAGTTATGGATTGGGATGCGGGCCAATCAATTGCCAGTGGCTGAGTTTAATTTAAGCATTTTTATCTAATCACCTTGTTATTTTTGCATTTGCCACCATGAGTACAACAGGTATGCCCAGATCACTGTGCCACTGGAACCCATTTATACCTGGCTGAAGAGCCCCAACTAGGGCAAAACCGGTCCTAGGTTGCTTGTGTTCCAGTTCAGGGAGGAGCTGGCCTGGCAGTTCGGGCTGGACTGTTCCCATGAGGAGCAGGGTCAAGACTGATTTGCATGTGTTTGGGTCCAAACTGAGGTGGCACAGTGGGTAAAAAAATGTTGGATTGGGTTGCAGCCTGAGCGATTGCCAGTGGCTGAGATTAATTGAAGCATTCCATCCATCACCTTGTTGTTTTTTGCATTTCCTGCCATAAGTGTGCTAGGTATGCGCAGACTTGGGTCCAAGGCTCACTGTGCCACTGGAACCAAGCTTAACCTGGCTAAAGAGCGGTAACTAGGGTGAAACCGGTCCTAGGTTGCTTGTGTTCCAGTTCAGGGAGGACTTGGCCTGGAAGGTCACACTGGACTGTTCCCAGACTAGCAGGGTCAAGATTGATTTCCACAAGGCTTGGTCAAAACTCATGTGGTTTGGTGAGCAAAAAAACAATGGATTGGGATTTAGCCAGAGTGACCGCCAGTGACTGAGATTAATTCAAGCATTCAATCCATCACCTTGTTATTTTTGCATTTGCCGCCCTAAGTGCACAGATGATGCCCGGATGTGGGTCCTGGGCTCACTGTGCCACTGGAACCAAGCTATACTTGGCTGAAGAGCCCAAACTAGGGCAAAACCCGTCCCAGATTGTCTGTGTTCTGGTTCAGGGAGGGCATGGACTGACAGTTTGGGTTGGACTGTTCCCATGAGGATTAGGGTCAAGACTGATTTGCATATGTCTGGGTCCAAACTGAGGTGGCATGGTGGGCAGATAAACAATGGATTGAGATGTGGCACAAAGCGATTATCAGTGGCTGAGATTAATTCAAGCATTCTATCCAACACCTTGTTGTATTTGCAATTTAGACTTACGAGCACAAAAACAATCCTGAGAGGTACATTCCTCCATCTATGTGTGCTGCAGAACACAGCACACAGAGAAAGAGGACGTAACAAGGACAAATGAAGATATTTGTCCTTGTTAAGCCTCTCTGAGGGAGGCATATATTTTTGGCACATTCCCAGGTTTACAAGGTGTTAGCCGAGGCATCTTTTGGTGTGCTTTCCCCAATTCTTTTGCTTCTGACCTCCTTTTATTCACTGTGTGCTGAACTTCGTTTTTGCAGGTTTTAGGCCTCGGGCACTTTACCGGTGCTGGCCAATGCTGAAGTGCATGTGCTCTCTGTCTAAAATGTAATGGCATTTGGTTTCTCCATGATTAGCCTATTTGATTTACTAGTAAGTCCCTAGTACAGTGCACGCAGGATTCAAGCAAGCCGGGCCGACGAAGGCTGTGATGCCAGAAACCGGTCCCCGGAAGCTCGTTTCCTTCCCAGTATAAGAATTGGCTTGGTAGTTTGGTTTGCCCTGTTCCTATCATGCACTGGGACAGGAACAGACTAATTTGCATATAGCCAGGTTCTGAGCTGGGATGGTGCAGTGAGCTAAAAAACAGGTGATGGATTAAAACCATGATCTCTTGACTTGGTAAGAGTATTCTGCATCATTCAGAAACTCTGTCCATCACCACCCCCTTTTCCAAAATCGATTTTATCCACACTATGTGTGGGAGGTTATACTCAGACGTGAGTCCCTTGCTCATTGCACCATCAGGATTCAAGCAAGCCGGGCCGACGAAGGCTGTGGTGCCAGAAACCGGTCCCCGGAAGCTCGTTTCCTTCCCAGTATAAGAATTGGCTTGGTAGTTTGGTTTGCCCTGTTCCCATCATGCACTGGGACAGGAACAGACTAATTTGCATGTAGCCAGGTTCTGAGCTGGGATGGTGCAGTGAGCTAAAAAACAGGTGATGGATTAAAACCATGATCTCTTGACTTGGTAAGAGTATTCTGCATCATTCAGAAACTCTGTCCATCACCACCCCCTTTTCCAAAATCGATTTTATCCACACTATGGGGTCGATTCCGATCCGGTAAAAAGCGCTCCGAATTGCCGTTCGGAGCGTTTTTCCGTACGATTCGTACCCTGCAACGTCCACCGTACGAACGACGAAGTACGATCCGTACCAGGAGCCGTACTCCGTACGAATCGTACAGGGACCGTACGAATGAAACCCCCGTACGACTCTCCCTCGGAACCCGCTGTACGCGACATCTGTCTGGTTCACGGCCGATTTCTCCGACCCGGCAAGTACGATTCGTGTTGGGTACGCACCGTACGACCCTTTTCCTACGGGAGCTGAAAACAGTCGTAAAAGCGGTGTTCACCCCGAAACTGGTACGGAATGCCCCCCCGGGTACGGCGCGTACACCCCAAGATCGCAGGGGTACGCGCCCTACCCCTGCGATCATGGGGGGTACGTGCCGTACACCCAGCGTACATGGGGTACGCACCGTACCCCATGTACGCTGGGTGTACGGTGCGTACCCCATGTACGCTGGGTGTACGGCACATACCCCCCATGATCACAGGGGTACGGCGCGTACCCCTGCGATCATGGGGTGTACGCGCCGTACGGTGTGTATGTGCGCTTTTCCGTACGGATCGCCCTTACCTGACGTGGACCGTACGACTCGCGTCCTGGTACACCGGTCGGGATCGTACTCGTCGGGTCGTACGGCGTCTGTACGAGTCGTACGGAAACGGCTCCGGATGCGAGTCGTACGGCGGATTTTTTTACCGGATCGGAATCGACCCCTATGTGTGGGAGGGTATACTCAGACGTGAGTCCCTTGCTCATTGCACCATCAGGATTCAAGCAAGCCGGGCCGACGAAGGCTGTGATGCCAGAAACCGGTCCCCGGAAGCTCGTTTCCTTCCCAGTATAATAATTGGCTTGGTAGTTTGGTTTGCCCTGTTCCCATCATGCACTGGGACAGGAACAGACTAATTTGCATATAGCCAGGTTCTGAGCTGGGATGGTGCAGTGAGCTAAAAAACAGGTGATGGATTAAAACCATGATCTCTTGACTTGGTAAGAGTATTCTGCATCATTCAGAAACTCTGTCCATCACCACCCCCTTTTCCAAAACCTAGTACAGTGCACTACATATGCCCAGGGCCTGTAAATCAAATGCTACTAGTGGGCCAGCAGCACTGAGTTTGCCACCCACGTGAGTAGCCCTTCAAACCTGTCTCAGCACTGTCATTGCAAAGGCTGTGTATGCTTTTTTTAACTGCCCTTTCGACCTGGCAAGTTCACCTACTTGCCAGGCCCAAACCTCCCCTTTTATTACATGTAAGGCACCCCTAAGGTAGGCTCTAGGTAGCCCATCGCAGGGTGCAGTATATTTAAAAGGTAGGATATATCCTTTTGAGTTGTACCTGTTGTGGTAGGGAAAGACTGGTAATTTCGTTTTTCACTATAGCAAGGTCTATCTCTCTTTACAAGTGTACCTTCGAATTGGGGGCCGATGGAAAATTGGAGTTTTGTGTCTTTGAACTCACAATTTAAAAACATATATTTGAGTAAAGTTGGTTTTTAAATTGCAGGTCTGAAAATGGCACTTTTAGAAACTGGGGTGGCATGGTGAGCAAAAGAACGATGGGTTTAACCCAGATCTCTTGACTGGGGGTGAATGTATGATTCATTCAGCATTCCATCCATCATTTGTTTGGTTAGCACTTTTCGCCCTACGTGGGATGGGTATGCCCAGACATGGGTCCCTTGCTCACTGTGCCACTGGATTCAAACTAGCTAGGCTGATGGAAACATACCCTGAAACCGGTCCTAGAATGCCTGTTTCCGGCCCAGGGAGGACCTAGCATGGCAGTTCGGTATGGACTGTTTCCATGAGGCACAGGGTCAAGACTGATTTGCATATGGCTGGGTCTAAAGTGGGGTGGCATGCTGAGGAAAAGAGCGATGGATTTAACCCAGATCTCTTGACTGGGGGTCAATGTATGATTTGTTCAGCATTCTGTCCATCATTTGTTTGCGAGGCACTTTTAGAAACTTGGCATTTTCTTACTTTAATCATTCTTTGCCACTGTCTGTCCCTAGAATACACGTCTGGGTCAGGGTGACAGCTGGGCTTTGTGAATTCACTCTAGACAGTCACACACAAAGGGAGCTGAGGTTTGCCCTGAATATCCTGATGGCCAATAACCAGGCTGATGGGTCTTCCTGAGCTAGAGTGGGAGGAGGAGGAGTTGACAATTGTACCTGAATTGGGCTGTGCCTGTCCCCACAAAAATAGCTGCATACCGCTGTGTAGTGTGTCTTGAGCCGGGGCTAGGAAGGGCAGGGTCTTGTGCACTACAACTGCCTTTCTTTGAAGTCCCATTTAAAGGTTAAAATAGGCATAAAACTGGACCTCTGACACCATAAACTCAGAGTACTTCTGGACTGAGAACATTCTGCCAGGAAGAAGAGCTGGTGTGCTACCAGGAGGGACTGCCACTTTGGATGTATGACGTTACAACGCATACTTTTACCACGACTACCTTTACCACGCAATTTTTACAACGCAGGATCCATTACAACGAAGTACCATTACAACGCATGTATTTACAACGCAGTACCTTTACCACGCATACCATTACAACGTAAGTATTAGTAAGTATATAATATTTTTTGAAATGTAAATTAATTAAAATTAATTTAATTAATTTAATGTAATTTATTTAAATTAATTTAATTTAATTTAATTTAAGTAATTTAATTTAATGTAATTTAATTTATTTTAATTTAATTAATTTTATTTAATTTAATTTTATTAATTTTATTTAATTTAATTTAATGTAATTTAATATAATCAATTTATTTTAATTGAATTTAATTATTTTATTATAATTTAATGTAATTTAATTAAATTAATTTAATTTAATTTTAATTTAATTAATTTAATTTAATGTAATTTAATTTAATTAATTTAATTTATTGTAATTTAATTTAATTAATGTAATTTAATTTATTTTAATTTAATTAATGTGATTTAATTTACTTTTATTTAATTTAATTTAATTATTTAATTTAATTAATTTAATTAATTTATTTTTATTTAATTTAATTATTTAATTTAATTTAATTTATCCTGTACCCCTTTACCCCAAAAACCAAAAACTGACCCTGAACCCTAAAAATACCCCTTTACCCAAAAACTGAAAACTGACCCTGAACCCTAAAAATACCCCTTTACCCAAAAACTGAAAACTGACCCTGAACCCTAAAAATACCCCTTTACCCAAAAACTGAAAACTGACCCTGAACCCTAAAAATACCCCTTTACCCAAAAACCCCAAACTGACCCTGAACCCTAAAAATACCCCTTTACCCAAAAACCCAAAACTGACCCTGAACCCTAAAAATACCCCTTTACCCAAAAACCCAAACTTATAATATTTTAAAAAATATTATATACTTACCAATACTTAAGTTGTAATGGTATGCGTGGTAAAGGTACTGCGTTGTAAATACATGCGTTGTAATGGTACTTCGTTGTAATGGATCCTGCGTTGTAAAAATTGCGTGGTAAAGGTAGGTCATGGTAAAAGTTGCGTGGTAAAGGTTGTATACCGCCACTTTGCTGCTTGCTTTGCTGTGTTCGCCTGATGCCTGCTACGTCTTGTCTGGGAGTGAGAGGACTGGATTTTACTCTCTACATCCTGCATTCTAACATTCTCCAAGGCTTGACTGAGCTTGCCTCCTGTTACTTAAGTCTCAGGGATATCAAATACTTTGCCTGCATCTTGCTACCAGCACCTGGGCTTCTCTGTTGTTAGTCCTGCTCTGTCAAGTGGTGCCAAATCCACTCCTGGGCCCTCAAAAGTCTGTTTTGTGCTGCAACCAAGAAACTGACATATGGACTCCAAAGCATAATTTTGGAACCAGTGCATCCCTGCGAAATTGATGCATCGCTGCTACCAGCACCAAAAGCCGTGGACATAGCTCGCCGAGTGCACTACACAATGATCTTGACTTTCAATGCAGCCTCGACTTTGCTGCAGCACCTCCAAAGAACAGCCGCTGCATGAGTTTCAGACACTGCTTCCCCATGGTGCACCACCCCTGACTCTGATGCATTCATGGCCCTACATGCTTCAGTCCAGCAGTTCAATTTCGATGCCCTGGAAACAAAGCCCCACACTCTTGACATTGACATATCACCGGCGCTGCACCACCTTCGTAAGCCAGAGTTTTGCACCCACAACCGACGCATCACCTCCATTGCTCACAGTATCGTCCCCGAACGCCCAAGCTTCAACAAGCTTGCACCATCTCCAGGAACCGATGCATTTCCTGCATCCCTGACGCACCCTCTACATTGTGCACCATATCATCCCTGAGCATCAAAGAACTGTCAGGGGGTCTGCGTGACTCCTGTATCTGGCCCACGCTCGATCGCGGTTGGACTAAACTTTTGGATTTGCCCCGGTCAAGCGTGACCAGATAGCCAAGTTTGTAAAAGGGTGACACTACCAACCAGAATATAAGATCCTTAAGTATTGCCCGGCGGTGTCGCCTCTTGAACCCACAAGGAAGTTAAACTACTGAAGAGGCAGGCGCTGGAGACTGGAAGGCAGGAAACAAGGTTTTTATTCTCTCCGGAGGAGAACACAGCAAAACAGACAGCAGGTATCGTTCTGAGGTGCTCTACCCGCATCTCTGAGGCCTGGCCTCTTATACACAAGTTAATCACTTTATTGCATGAAACACATTCTCGTTAAAACTTTGATGTACGAAAAGGCATCCTCGGAATCTCCCCTTCAGGTCCGTTCCCACACATAGTTACAGTTGAAGTCCCCACCCTGGTCACAACGGGTGGTGATCATCGCGCAGTTGGATATTCCGCCGATTCACGGAAAGTGTGGGGTTCGATCGGATCTCATGGGGTGGGGGCTTTGATCAACTCGGGGGTCCTTTGATGAGGGAAGCTTCCTACTGTACTGGGGGGTAATAAACAGTATCCACAGAGCCAGATGGCGGCCTGGGAACGGGGAAGACAAACGGGCACACAGAAAAAGGGGGTTTGCATCAAAAGGACCTGGGACCATGTAAGGAATGAAGGGGGGTGTCGTGCTGGGAACAGGATGGGATTCCGGGGCCGAGCTGCGCTGGAGAGGGGTTTATGACCCGAGACATGTGAGGGCGAGGGGGTTGTCAGCATGCGGGGGATGCCCGTGAGGCTAGGAGAGGGAGAGAGACGCGCTGGTTATCAGGAAAGGGCAGGGAAGCCATGGTGTTCAAAATGGCGGCTGTTTACGCGCACGAAAAGGGTTCGAGAAGAGCAAGAGGGCGCCGATAATGTTGACGGTTTCAGCCTAACTTTCAACAGTCCTCCCTTTTCAACATATCTAGCCAACTTGCTTACTCAATGTCAATTTTCATCAAATTCCTAACCTCGGTATCGTATAATGCTCTCATGTGTTCGTTTCCAAAGTCCACAGTTTTGGGGAAAATACAATTTGCACATAAAGAACACAAAGGTGGCAGATATTGAATTCCTAAGCATAGACCACATATTACGACTACAGGAATCAGAATAATGGCGAGCAGTCTCCAGCCCCAGTTCTTAACGGAGTCCCAGAACCAACCACCAAGCGACCATTCTCCTTGTTCTTGGTGGACTTCCGAAGAGAGTCTGTGAAGATGTTCGATGGCTTTGTACACTGAGGGTGAGTTGTCCGGTATGTATGTACAACAGCTGGACCCAATAATGCGGCATGCTCCTCCACGGTCCGCCAGAACCACATCTAGAACAAGGCGGTTCTGGAGAGCCACCAGACGGACCGCTTGGAGCTCGGCGGTGTTGTTAGCAAAGATACCAGCTGTGATGTTCATGGTTGTCTCAACTGCCTGAGTCAGGTGTCGGACGGCACGGCTGTTTGCCATCGGGCCCCAGAGGGGGACGAGTCCTTTCATAGCATCGAGGAACTGTGCTCCTGTTGAGTCGGCTTGTTCAATGTCTTTGGCTCGTTTTTGTCTATGGTGATTCGCTGGGGCCACATAAGTCGGAGGAAGGACGAAGGAGATGAAACAAGTGCCCCCCCAGCCTTTGGGGAGCCAGGTGTAGGCCTTGGTGCCGCAGACGAAATACATGTTTGGTGATGACACAAAGGAAGGTGGATCCGTGGAATCCAAAGTTCTGGTAAAGCGGCAGGCGCTGCGACCCACCAGCTGTGTCCCAAGTCCTTCTACGCACATGTGGCCTGTGACGTTGATGACCGACAAGGCCACAGTCAGAGTGGCCGCCGTTCGTTTCCGCAGATAGGAGAAGGTGGGTCTGGTTGGATTGTTGAACACCTGCATTTCGATCCGTTCTTTAGCCGGGATGTCCATTTGGATTGAATCGTTGGAGGTCTGCGGGCAGAAGTGTATCTTCGTTTTGTTTCGTCGGACCCCGTGGGAGAAATGCGTTAAGGCTCTGCCTGAGGTGGCATTGTCCTTATAGCTTTCTTGTAGGAGGATCAGCCAAGCAAGGCAGGAGCCGTGAACAGAGAAGGGTGAAGGGATGAATGGTATTGAATGTCCAGTGGCATGGGGCAGCAACCCACAGATCCAGCAGTTGGTGGCATTGGTGGCAAGATTGTGTTGGTGAAGCAGCTGCACGAAAGAGTTATTCCAAAATTCCTTTCGCCTCTCTCTTAGTTGAGGAGAGAGCGAAATTAGATAATGTTCCTTCATGGTTGTAGGCTGAGCGGTGGTTAGGAATGTTTCGCGAGCAGGTGCATGCTCTTCCATAATCCAGAGCGCGGTCATGAGGAGAAAGCTGAAGAGGATTACGATGAAGAGTGCAATTGTCTTTGAGCTATGGAGCCTGTCTGTTCTCGGATTTCTGTAGTGGGTATTTCCTGCTGTCTCCGTCGGCTTCTTATTTGGCGCTTCCATCATGTTCTTATCTGGCGCTTCCATCATCTTCGTTTTCAAGGTGCTTGGTAGTGGGCAGGACCACAGACTTAGTTTAGCTTCTCTCCAGGTAACCCTTGGTAGTTTGGGTCACCGTTCTGAGATCCTTTAACCTAGTCCGTGGCCTACTTAGCCGAAGCTCCCTCCTTTCGACGCAGGAAATACCCTTCTCGAGATGGTACAGTGGGATCAGGGTGTTCTGAAAGTTCAAGTGTCTCCGTGTCGGGATAGCAGTTCAACGACGGTCGGTCCTTGTTCAGGAGTTCTTCTTGGGTATTGACGATGTCTGTCGTGGCCAGGGCTGAGGAGACCTTTTTGCAGTGATGGGCGTGCAGCCAGTGCTTCTTCCCCTCCACTCGAAGTGCGGTCCGAGTGGTGATCAGCACTTGCCAGGGGCACGTCCACCGGGGTTCCAAACTCTTTGACCGCTGAAAATTCCGGATCAGCACGAAGTCCCCCGGTTGGATGGCGTGACCCGGACCCCTGGAAGCATCGGGGATGGCCTGCTGCACCTGCTGATGAATGACAGACAGAGTTTCAGTCAATTTATACAGATAATCAGACATTAGAACGTCCGGAACGTCATGAATGGAGGTCGGTTTCGGGGCAGACCAGACGCTCATGGGTCGACCGAAGACAACTTCATAAGGAGTTAAGTGATGTCGGGTGGGGGTAGAGCGCATCGATAGCAATGCCAGTGGGAGGGCGTCTGGCCATTTCAGGCCCGTGGTAGCCACTATTTTGGCCAGTTTAAGCTTTAGTGTGGCATTGTGTCGTTCGACAAGCCCAGCAGATTGGGGGTGGAAGACTGCGTGGAATTTCTGTTTAATACCCAACCCATTTAGGATGAGCTGGATAACTTTGGCTATGAAGTGGGGGCCATTATCACTCCATAAAACACGACAGAGGCCATAACAGGGGAAAAACTCTTTTAACAGAACCTTTGCAGTGGCCATAGCGGTGTTGTCACGGGTTGGATATGCTTCCACCCACTTGCTAAATGCGCACACCACAACAAGTACATATTTTAGGCCTTGGCATCTGTCTAGCTGGATGTAGTCCATCTGCAGGACTTCAAATGGGTGGTTTGGGACCCCAAATCCCCCCTGGGGTACTACAGTTCCTTTCCCGGGGTTGTGTTGCAGGCATATTAAGCAGTGTTGGACCAGGCGTTTGGCGGAATCTGGGATCTTATCATTGTGCCAAACTCTGGAGACAAGGTCGATCATGGGGGCTGATCCTATGTGGGCAGGGGAGTGTGCCATGGTCAGTATGGGAATCAGGTATGAATCAGGTAGCAACCATTTGTTTGTGTCTTTTGTCCGCCAGCAGCCTTCATCGTCTTTTAATCCCACCCGTGTCCATTCAGTCAACTCGTGTTGTGTGCTAGCCGTTTGAATGTCCCTGATAGTGTCTCCAACGTCAGTCCATTTTTCCGCTTGTGACCTGGTCACGTACATACGTGTCGTTGTCCTATTTTCAGCTGTCGTTCGGGCAGTGATGTCGGCTAGTGCATTTCCCTGTCCAATAATGTCTGTCACCTTCTTGTGTGCCTGGCATTTGATGACGGCAAGCTTGTTGGGGAGGAGGACAGCTTCGATTAAGGCGGAGACTAGATCCCCGTGCAAAATGGGTGTGCCGTGTGAGGTCAAGAATCCCCTTTCCCTCCAAAGGAGCCCAAAATGGTGAACCACCCCGAAGGCATACTGGCTGTCGGTGTAAATGTTCGTTGTGGTTCCTGTTGCCAGGATGCAGGCTCGTGTCAAAGCAATCAGTTCCGCTGCCTGGGCAGATCGCTGGGTGATGCGGGCTGTTTCTACTACGGTTCGAGCCGTGGTGACTGCATAGGCAGCGGAAGTGGTACCGTCGGAGAGTTTGATGCAAGAACCGTCCACCCACAGCTCCCCGTCGGGGTCAGGGAAAGCCGTGTCTCTGAGATCAACCCTACTCCTGGTTTGTTCGTCCGTAAGAGTCACGCAGTCATGCACAGGGTGCACATTGGGATCGTTCTCTGGCAAAGGTAACAGAGTTGCCGGGTTCAGTGTGGTGCATCTTTTCAGGGTGACATGGGGGGCAAGCAAAGTCAGTTCGTATCCAGTCAGTCGTGCACTCGTCAGATGTTGCGTCTTGGTTTGGTTCAGGAGGGTGTCGACTGCATGGGGTACCAGTACCGTGAGGGAATTCGAGAGTACAATCCCCTCACTCTGTCGGATAGAGATTGCAGCAGCAGCTACAGCTCGAAGGCAGGCAGGCAAGGCTCTGGCGACAGGGTCAAGAGTGGCAGAGAAGTAAGCGCACGGTTGTTGCCTAGGGCCGATGGCCTGGGTCAGGACAGATAAAGCGCACCCCTCCCTTTCGTGAGTGTAAAGGGAGAAGGGCTTTTTGTAATCAGGGGTTCCTAGGACGGGGGCTGAGCAAAGGGCATCTCGCAGTTCCGTGAAGGAAGTTTGACACTCAGGGGTCCAAGGGAGTGGGAAAGGGACGTCTTTGTTTAGCAGAGAAAGCAGTGGTTTTACAACGAGGCTAAAGTTCGGTAACCACTGTCGGCAGAAGGAGGTGAGGCCTAATAGGGAGCGAACCTGCTTCTGGGTCTTAGGGACAGGGGTATCTAGAATGGTTTGGATTCGATCAGGAGTGAGTTTTCTTCCATCCTTGGACAAAAGGTGACCTAGGTAAGTGACCTGGGGTAGGCAGAATTGCAACTTCTTCTTGGAGACCTTGTGGCCATTTTCCGCAAGGAAGTGCAGGAGTTGAATGGTGGCGGTAACCGCTAGAGGGGTGGTGTCGGCTGCCAAAAGGATGTCATCGACATATTGTACTAACACCACTCCGTCGGGTAACTGGACTTGGTCTAGTTGTCTTTTGAGGGCCTGGCTGTAGATGCTAGGGCTTTCCGTGTAGCCCTGGGGCGCTCGGCAAAACCTGTATGAGCGGGCTTTTAGGGTAAAGCCGAAGAGATATCGGCTGTCTGGGTGGATGGGGATGGAAAAGAATGCGTTCTTGAGGTCGATGACGGTAAAGGTGGTGGCAGTAGAAGGAATCAAGGTCAGGATGGTGGTGATGTCTGAGACCACAGGGTACTGGGGTACCACCACTTTGTTGATCTCTCGGAGGTCGATGATAAAGCGGTATGCTTTCTCATCTCCCTCTCCCTGCTTCTTGATAATGGGCAAGATAGGGCTGTTGCAAATGTTGCTAACCACTTCCTCTACCACTCCTGCGTCTATCAGTGACTGGATAATCATTACCAATGCCTTCTCGCCCTCTGGCGATATCCGATATTGTGGGAGTTTTGGGAGTGTTGCGTCTGGTCGGACAGTAATGTGTACTGGGTCAATTAACATACGCCCTACGTCCGAATCCGTTTTGGCCCACAGATACGGAGGCAGAGTGTCAAGCAGGGATGCGTCAACGTCGGTGATGGAAAACATGTGTTGGGGAGAGCAATGTCTAAGCAGAACGGGGTTGTCGTAAAGAAACACTCGAACTCCATCTTGAGAACACCTGATCGTCGCTCGGAAGTGTTTCAGTAAGTCAAGTCCCATAATGGCGTCAGGGCTATTGGACGAGAGCAAGAACGTGGTGTCGGTGGTGTTGTTTTCTACGTCAAAGAGAATCGGGGCAGACAAAGGGTTGGTGGAGGGCGTTCCATCGAAACCTGTCGATGTTATGAGTGAGCCAGACAAGGGTGCCCTTGGAATCAGTCGTTTAGATAACGCACTACGTGTTGCGCCAGTGTCTACCAGAAATGGAGACTTGGTACCCAGGACCTTAGCAGTGACGTAAGGGCCCTGCTGGTCAACATAGAGCTCGACTGGATCCCTCCCTTGCCCTTGGCTGTCCTATGCGAAGTTGTGGGCGTCTTCATAGTCGGATTGTTGATATTGGTTCTGCCTGGGTCGGTCAAACGTATTTGGTCTGCCTGATCTGTCGTTAGTCGTGTCATTTGGGGGCCCTCGCTGTTGTCCCTTATGTCTTAGTCCATTTGCTACGTCCCTGGGGTCTTTGTTTTTGATCATTTCCAGAAGAACTGGGCACTGGGATTTCCAATGGCCAGTCCCTTTGCAGAAAGCACACTGGTTCTCTCTAAGGTCTGTGCGTCCACTGTAGGAAGTCAGAGTGCGGTCCTGGGGAAATGTAGTCTTAGGGACGTTCGTCTGGTAGTTTCCCCGATATTGGTCTCGTCCTATAGTCACCCCTTGTAGTTTGGCAATCATCACCCTCTCTTTTAAGTCCTTCTTCTTTTTCTCTGTTGCCCTATCGTTTTCATTTTTCTGATGCTCATAATATTGGGCCATTTGGAGAATCGCTGTAGGTTTGGAGGCTGCCCAACTACTCTCGCTGGCCTGTAGTTTCTGGGAGATCTCCGATGACAGGCCCTTAACATAATTCTGGACAAACAGATGGTGTCCGGTTGCAGTGGTCATGTCCTGGCTGCTGTAATCGGAGAACACCGTTTCAAACCGGGAGAAGTATTCCGATACATCCTCCTGGGGTTTCTGGCGACAGGCTGTTACTATCGACCAGTCCACTTTCTTTTCTGGGATCAGGGTTTTTAATTTCTCTACGATTTTATCTGGAAGGTCTAGAATGGATTTCAAAGGCTTTTGTCCTGGTCCCCGTTGTTTATCCAGGTCATTGAGTTGTGACCAGGTTTGTCCAAACAGCTCAAGGTGGTCGACTTTCCGGATTTGCTTCCACACATCAGCTGGTAGACATAACCCGAAGAACAAGTCGATGTCAGCCAGGGTCATAATCGTTGAGCCCAGGGCTGTACCCAATTCAGTATAAAAGGCAGTGGGGTTTTTACGTAGGTCGGGTAGAGATTTCCGGAATGTCAGAATCTCTTGCCGGTCCCATGGCTGGTAGACCCAGTTGTACACTACCCTTCCCTTCGCATCTTGGTTGTTTGCATCATCGTGAGTCCCTGTACCTCGGGGAGGAACCCAGTAAGGGGCAGCCTCTCGTATCGGCATCATGGTGTTAGATTGCTCGGTTGGTTGGTTGGTCACTACGGAGGTCGCGGATTTAGCTCCCGGCTCTCGTTCAGTGAGGTGGCGGAAAACCTCAAGCGTACGCGTAAGGAGGTCCGACACATCACACTCGCCCTCATCCCCGATATCGACCTTCCGGTACAGAGTCGTTAGGCTCCCGGGACCGTTGTCTCGATATCGGTCCTCGTATGCATTCAAGACATGATAACACAGTCGTACGGTAAAATGTCGTTTGTGACTCCCTGTATACGAGCTGAACATATCCGTGATGTACTCTTCATCATCCTTCCTTTCTACCAGTGTCCTTGCTATTTTGTCGATCCCCGCTCGCTCATCTTTGCTTAGTCTGCTTGTTCTTGCAGGGCCAGCCCCTCGAGTCTCATGGTCGTCTAACGTTGTTGCTGATGCGGTTTTTAATACAAGGGGTTCGGCTGGCACAGAGGCCATTGGGGCCGAAGCTGTGGCGGTACCTTCGTTTGTACCTGGGGGTGGCGCGTGCTGCGCTAAGGGTTGGGAAGGGGCATATGGAGGGGGCATGTAGATGATAGGAGGACCTAACAGCAGATCCTCGTTGGCTCGTTGTTTCGAGGGTAAATCAGGGTAGAGCATGGAGGGAGTTCTAACCGGACACTGGCTTGGTGTTTCCATTTCTAGTTTCTGTTTAGCTTTCTCTCTTTCCTTTATCTCTTTTTCTAGTTTCTGGGCAGCTAGGTGGGCTGCTTTTCGCAGCTCTTTTTCCAACCTACTCTCAGTTTTCTTTTTACGTTGTTCAGTTTCTTTGCGCCACATGCCGAAACTGTCAAGCATAGTGGGTGTTGTCTTGTTTTTACCCAGGGCAGTTTCTAGCGTTTTTATTTTATCATCATCGAAGGATCCTATCAGGGGCCACTGACTTTCTTGACCCTTTTTCGTATATTTATGCCATAGTTTACTATAGGCTATAGCGGTCAATCCATGCTTCATGAACATGTCCTTATTAGGGGTGCCTTCCAGTGGGGCTGGATGGTCCATCTCTAATAAGCGGTCCGGGCTAAACAGGCTACTAATCAGTGGGGAGAAGACAGACATGACGACTCGTAACGAGGGACTAAAAAGTCAGCACTGCCTATCTTATCACTAGGTGCAAAGACTGGACAGAATATTTCTATTCTACGTTGTTTGCAGGCAGTGAATACCTCATGGATCAAAATAACAAAAAGACCAATAAATATTCAATGGGGAGAATGAGTAGGTCCGCAAAGATCTGCGTTACCTACCCTTTTCACTATCTGCAAAAAGGGTGGTCTCTTCCCTGTTTGCAGACAGAGAATCTCCAGAAAACAATAGTTTTGCGAACAACAGTTCAGTTTCAAGTAATTATTGAGTGGGGGAGAAAAAATAAGCACGGCTGCTGCCCTACCTATCCTCCACTGCTTGCAAAGAGAGAGAGAGCCCGTTGTTTCTCCGTTTGCAGACAGCGAATCTCCAAATAAATAAAAAGAGCAATACTAGTATTTTTTTTTTTTTTTTTTTTAAACAATCAAGCAATCAAGCAATCATTTCGCAACTTGTCGTGTTTACACGACCTTACCCGGACCGCATGGACAGTTTCTTGTCTTCCGAATCCAGCGTCCGATCGTCCTCTCTTCTCCGTTATCCTCGCGGCACTCCTGATGGTTCCCAGTCAGGACCGTAGATCACTCGAGAGAGGTCTGTTCGGAACCAGTGAAGTTCGGATGATCGGCTGTCAGACGAGGGTCTATCGGACAGACGCGTTCCCGATCGTTGCAGTCGTTCACTCTGTCGTCAGGACCTCTCCCACTGGATCCACGGGTCGCTGATGGGCCCCACGCTTGGGACGCCAATTGTAAAAGGGTGACACTACCAACCAGAATATAAGATCCTTAAGTATTGCCCGGCGGTGTCGCCTCTTGAACCCACAAGGAAGTTAAACTACTGAAGAGGCAGGCGCTGGAGACTGGAAGGCAGGAAACAAGGTTTTTATTCTCTCCGGAGGAGAACACAGCAAAACAGACAGCAGGTATCGTTCTGAGGTGCTCTACCCGCATCTCTGAGGCCTGGCCTCTTATACACAAGTTAATCACTTTATTGCATGAAACACATTCTCGTTAAAACTTTGATGTACGAAAAGGCATCCTCGGAATCTCCCCTTCAGGTCCGTTCCCACACATAGTTACAGTTGAAGTCCCCACCCTGGTCACAACGGGTGGTGATCATCGCGCAGTTGGATATTCCGCCGATTCACGGAAAGTGTGGGGATCGATCGGATCTCATGGGGTGGGGGCTTTGATCAACTCGGGGGTCCTTTGATGAGGGAAGCTTCCTACTGTACTGGGGGGTAATAAACAGTATCCACAGAGCCAGATGGCGGCCTGGGAACGGGGAAGACAAACGGGCACACAGAAAAAGGGGGTTTGCATCAAAAGGACCTGGGACCATGTAAGGAATGAAGGGGGGTGTCGTGCTGGGAACAGGATGGGATTCCGGGGCCGAGCTGCGCTGGAGAGGGGTTTATGACCCGAGACATGTGAGGGCGAGGGGGTTGTCAGCATGCGGGGGATGCCCGTGAGGCTAGGAGAGGGAGAGAGACGCGCTGGTTATCAGGAAAGGGCAGGGAAGCCATGGTGTTCAAAATGGCGGCTGTTTACGCGCACGAAAAGGGTTCGAGAAGAGCAAGAGGGCGCCGATAATGTTGACGGTTTCAGCCTAACTTTCAACAAGTTGGAGGTATTGACTTGTAAGCACTGTATTTTCATTTAATCTTGAAAACATCATATCTTGTCATGTGTATGTTGGATTTTTTGCATTTTGGTTTTGTTTTGCTTAGATATATATTGCCTATTTTTATAAATTGGAGTGGAGTACTTTTGTGGTGCTTTTACCGTTAGTCTGACTGCTCTGTGGCAAGCTACCAGAGGGGGAGCACAGGTAAGTAAGTAAATAAGTAAGTAAGAGATTTATAAAGCGCTCGATTGCGAGGTGTCTTGGTGCTGAAATAGCAAGGTTGTGTGAAGAGCCCTAGAAAAATGAGTTGTTACTGAGTGGGAAAGAGCCAGGTTTTCAGTAAGGCCCGGAATTGTGCACGGACAGGTTGGAATCTAAGGTTCAGAGGCAACTTATTCCAGAGCTTAGGAGCTAGATGGGAGAGGCATCTGCCTCTCCATTTTGCCTTCTTGATTTTCGGGACATTATCAGTGCTTCCTTTGCTGATCTCAGAGAGTGTCCAGGGGTGTACCATTGTAATAGTTTAAGATATTCTGTAGGTCCATCACCATACAAGGATTTATGCATCAGTCATAGAGCCTTGAATTCTATCCTCTCCTTGACTTGGAAGCCAATGGAGTTTTCTAATAGCCCCAGATATATGATTATATTTAGGGATTGTTTAACCTGGTACCATTGGTGTGAGTCTCCCTTCCATTTTTTGCTGTTGTCTCCTCTGTTTTTGATATGTTTTTGCTGGTTACATGCTTTGGGCACTGCACCACTGCTATTCAGTGCCACCGTGCAACTGCTCCCCATCCTAAATTATTTGAATGGATTAGTGACTCCATGATTCGCTCATTGTATTTACTTGTCAGACCCTATTACAGTGCACCATGTGTGCCCAGGGCCTGTAGATCAAATGCTGCTAGTGGGCTTGAAACACTGATTGTGCCACTCACAGAAGCAGCTTGTAAAGTGTGTCTCAGGCCTGCCATTGCAGAGCCTGTGTGCAGTCTAGTATTATCAATATGGAGCAAGGAACGACTTCACTTAAGGCGTTTTTTTAGAAGAAAGCCCTCACTCACCACCTAGTGATGACATGCTTCATCATCGGGCCCCACAGAGGGGATCTAGCATCCCCTCTGTGTGCTGCAACGCCAGATCTACTGCGGAGCGGGTAGTGGGTAAGGACAGTGATGTGCAAAGAATATTACGTGAGTGATGTGAGGTTAAAAAGTCTGTAGTGTATCAAAATTAATTTTATTAGGATCACTAAGGACTTATCAATAAAATGAGGTGTAGGAAATGCGTCCACAATTATTCAAGTGGTAGTTTCCTTAAGTCAGTCGACATGTTTCAGCCACGAAACGGTGTGAATTTACCTGGCATTCTTCAGGACTTAATGTGAGTAAACCCTGGCGGTATGGACTCGCTAAGGTCCACCCTTACCTAGGGACGTGAAAGTGAAAATAAATAATGAAAAAGTGCAAAAAAATTAGAAAGAAAAGCTGTCTTTCTAATAACTCCTGGTTTAGGAGGCTTCCGAATTTACGGTTTCTGCACCTATTAGGGAAAGAAAGGACAGAGACAAACAAAAAAACAAAACATACAATCAGTTGTATTGATGATTGCCTATTTACAGTCCATTGTGCTCCAGTTGGTGGTTTCAGAGACATCATGTGGTCGAATAACAGTATAGTTAACACCACCTTGGTCCCCAGAGTATAGAGCATTATGGGTAGGTGGTGCTTAGTGCTATACGTGCTATGTACAACGCGTGATATTTACAGGGGTTGTGGGTTTAAAACGCTATCAACCTAAAATTTGGCGCGATCAGGATCGTGCCGAAAGGTTAAAATCAGGGTAATTTCTCACTTTGATAGTGTGATGATTTCACACCATGGGTCACAGGAGGGGGGTGGAGGCGTAATCGGCACACCCTGCGGTCATCAGAGATAGAATGAAATAAGGTAAGGCAATTGCGATACTCAGATCGGTACTTAGCTCAGTAGAAGGTAGAAGGTTTGTGGCTCTTCTGTACTCACGCCCTCAACGCTCGGCACCCGCGGTATACCTGTGGCGACCCTCTGCTGGACCCCGAAGATGTCCGCTCGAGGCAGCGAGGTCGTTTAAGTAAACACTCCGTTATCCTGCTTCCGGGTGGGTGCGGTCAGCCTGCGTCAGTGCGTGAGAAGCGGGCCAATCAGTGCGCTCTGGCGTCGAGTGTATTGAGCCAATGGTTGCCGGTCGCGTCGTTGTTGATAGCAACCAGCGATATGCGCCTTGTTGCTCGGTTCCGCTGCTATTTGGTGCACGGTAGTGGCGTTCATTAAAAAGATTACGAAGCCAGGGCATCCATTTAAGAATACACGGGACGTTGACAGAAGAATGACTGGGTTCTATATTTTATCAACGGAAAAATACAGGGACGTCTTGTCTATTAATAAGGTGACTGTTAATAGTGTGTAGAAACGGATTTAACAGATACAGATCTAGTCCATATTGGGGAGATACCCTTAGGATCAGTTAAGGACAGAATTCCAAGGGATGTCATCGTTCATCCCCTGGAGGTGGGTCCCAAGTCTGTAGACCCATCTTTGTTCTTTTTCGAACAGACGACGATTAATGTTGTTACCAGTACCAATGTGTTCTATTATTGTCCATTTCAGATCGTTGGTAGTATGGTTGAGTTCCAGGAAATGTCTGCTCATTTTGGTGGTGGATTTTTTGCATCTAATATTTGAGCGATGCTCGCAAATTCTCTGTTTCACTTTCCTCCCAGTCATACCCACGTATCGCAAGTTGCAAGGACAAGTGATGAGATAGACCACATTATTAGTGTTACAATTTGTGTGGGCTCGTTGGGTCCAGGTTCTGCCTGGTTCCAGTTGCAAAGTTTTTGTATGTGTGGTCAGATGGCAGACGCTACAATTGGAGCAAGGGTAATGACCCACCACTTGGGGGAGACCCCAGGCATCAGTTATTGACCTGGGAGTATCAGTGATCGTTGATATCGGTCTAGTGTGGACCAAGGCGTCTTTGACGCTTCTACCTTTCTTAAAGGAGAACAATGGTTTTTCCCAGGTTTTTTTGGTACTCGTTAGAATTCGCCAGTTCCTATTGATGGATTTTTTCATTAAGTTGGATAAGGTGCTGTACGTTGTCACACACGTCAGAGGAATGTCTCTATCTACATGTGTTTTGTCCTCCAAAAGGGCAGCCCTTGGCTGATTGCGAGCTCTTTTGTAGCCTTTGTTAAGGATTGCAGTTGGATATCCTCTGGCCTTCAATTTGGTTGAGAGTTCGGTAGATTGTTCCTTAAAGTCATGTAACTCGGAACAATTGCGTCTCAGACGTAAATATTGCCCGTAAGGTAGGTTTTCTTTAAGCGGGCGAGGATGGAAGCTGGTGTATTCAAGGAGGTTATTTCTTGCAGTCGGTTTGTGGTAAGTTTTTGTAGTCAGTTTTGTTCCTGCGATCTGGATAGTGACATCCAGGAATGTGGCCTCAGTCTTGCTGGTTGCATGAGTAAATCTCAAATTGGGGTCAAGGTTGTTAATCCAGAGTAGAAAAGTCTGGAGGTTTTCTTCGTCGCCTGTCCACAGGACCAAGACGTCGTCGATGTAACGGCGCCATATTTGTATTGACTGGAAGAAGGGGCTAGTCGAGGGTAAGATGTATTTAGCCTCGAAGTCTGCTACATAAAGTCCTGCCACGCTCGGGGCAAAGGTACTACCCATCGAGGTCCCGGTACATTGAAGATACAGATTGCCTTGATATGAGAAAAAATTTTCTTTGAGTGCCAGAGTCGCACACTGTAGAATGAAACTTTTTGAGGCTTGGTGGGTCCAGTTGGTAGAGTCTAGAGCTGCTCCCAGGACCTTGATTGTGTCGTCCTGGGGAATGCTGGTGTACAGGCTCTCGATGTCGAGTGTAACAAGGGTAACAGTATTTTCGGCAAAGCTAAGACTCTCCAGTAGTTGGAGGAGACTCTTGGTGTCTTTGAGATAGGTTGGGGTACTCTGTACCAGCGGTTTAAGGTAGAAATCGCAAAAGCGTGAAAGAGGTTCGAGTAAGGAGCCAATTCCGGAGACGATTGGGCGTCCGGGCGGTGGCATCCGATTTTTATGAGTTTTTGGGAGGGTATAGAAGTAAGGGACAGTACTCTCAGTGATATCAAGGAAGTCTGCCTCATTCTTTGAGATAAGTCCGTCCTCCTCTGCTTTCCTTACCAGCGTTGAGATCCGTGATTTTAGATCCCCGCTGGGGTCGGCCAGCAAGGGTTTGTAGTTTTTTTGATCATTGAGCAGTAATTTGCAGGCTTTGTCATAGTCCGTGGTATTCTGTATGACTAGACCACCGCCCTTGTCTGCGGGTTTTATGGTGATACTACGATCATCTTTCAAGGCTTGCAGTGCGTGGTATTCTGCAGTGGTGAAGTTATTGAATGATTTAGGATCTTGGCAGTTTTCAAGGTCGTAAAAGACAGCCTGTTCAAATGCAGTGATAGCCGCAGGGACAGTGTGCGGTGGGGGATTGAAGGTGGAGCTCAATCTGAGACCAGTGTCACAATATAGTGCCGTGGAGGATAGTGCGTATCCTCTCGCGTTTTACTTCTGTTAGTTTTTCCCATTCTGAGGTATGTGCAATTGCCTGTGAGATGGCAGGGTCAGCGAATAGATTGGTGTCAGAGATGATGTCAGCTATCTCTGATTCTGAATACGTTAAACCCAGGTTTGACATGGTGACAGAAAGTGGTTATGAGAAATTACAATTTAAAACAGCTCAATAAAAGACCAGTGTAGAGGTTTCAAATTGAGCTCAATTTGAAACCTCTACACTGGTCTTTTATTGAGCTGTTTTAAATTGTAATTTCTCATAACCACTTTCTGTCACCATGTCAAACCTGGGTTTAACGTATTCAGAATCAGAGATAGCTGACATCATCTCTGACACCAATCTATTCGCTGACCCTGCCATCTCACAGGCAATTGCACATACCTCAGAATGGGAAAAACTAACAGAAGTAAAACGCGAGAGGATACGCACTATCCTCCACGGCACTATATTGAAACAGTATCTAACGAAGAATGCAGCACCAAAGGGGCTGCTAGTCACTAATGCCCCTAGGATTTTCTTGAATGATGCTACTTTTAGGAAAGAATGGGCCATGATCGCGTGGCACTGTACCCGCGACTGGCTCGTTCTCATAATTAAGACAGCACTGAGGTTATCAGAGACCCTTATGATTGAGATCCAAGAGACGGAGACCAGGTTCAAAACCACAATAACGGGCTTCAAAAAGAAGCTAGATGAAATAAACAAAGACTTAAATGAATACAAAGATAATCTATTACAAGCCAAAGTCACCAAATTCCAAAAAGACCTGGATAAATTCGATTTTGAAAAAATTTACCCCTACTCAGCTGCTGCCTTCACACCACCTCAAAGAAAAGCATCTAACAATGTCCTCTGTTACTCCGATTCCCCCTGTTGCCTCTCCTTTTGCCTTGTTTGTAGGAGCCGGTGCTCGAACCACTACTGATGGAAGAATCCGCATCGGAGTGGGCATTGTTAGATGCTTTTCTTTGAGGTGGTGTGAAGGCAGCAGCTGAGTAGGGGTAAATTTTTTCAAAATCGAATTTATCCAGGTCTTTTTGGAATTTGGTGACTTTGGCTTGTAATAGATTATCTTTGTATTCATTTAAGTCTTTGTTTATTTCATCTAGCTTCTTTTTGAAGCCCGTTATTGTGGTTTTGAACCTGGTCTCCGTCTCTTGGATCTCAATCATAAGGGTCTCTGATAACCTCAGTGCTGTCTTAATTATGAGAACGAGCCAGTCGCGGGTACAGTGCCACGCGATCATGGCCCATTCTTTCCTAAAAGTAGCATCATTCAAGAAAATCCTAGGGGCATTAGTGACTAGCAGCCCCTTTGGTGCTGCATTCTTCGTTAGATACTGTTTCAATATAGTGCCGTGGAGGATAGTGCGTATCCTCTCGCGTTTTACTTCTGTTAGTTTTTCCCATTCTGAGGTATGTGCAATTGCCTGTGAGATGGCAGGGTCAGCGAATAGATTGGTGTCAGAGATGATGTCAGCTATCTCTGATTCTGAATACGTTAAACCCAGGTTTGACATGGTGACAGAAAGTGGTTATGAGAAATTACAATTTAAAACAGCTCAATAAAAGACCAGTGTAGAGGTTTCAAATTGAGCTCAATTTGAAACCTCTACACTGGTCTTTTATTGAGCTGTTTTAAATTGTAATTTCTCATAACCACTTTCTGTCACCATGTCAAACCTGGGTTTAACGTATTCAGAATCAGAGATAGCTGACATCATCTCTGACACCAATCTATTCGCTGACCCTGCCATCTCACAGGCAATTGCACATACCTCAGAATGGGAAAAACTAACAGAAGTAAAACGCGAGAGGATACGCACTATCCTCCACGGCACTATATTGAAACAGTATCTAACGAAGAATGCAGCACCAAAGGGGCTGCTAGTCACTAATGCCCCTAGGATTTTCTTGAATGATGCTACTTTTAGGAAAGAATGGGCCATGATCGCGTGGCACTGTACCCGCGACTGGCTCGTTCTCATAATTAAGACAGCACTGAGGTTATCAGAGACCCTTATGATTGAGATCCAAGAGACGGAGACCAGGTTCAAAACCACAATAACGGGCTTCAAAAAGAAGCTAGATGAAATAAACAAAGACTTAAATGAATACAAAGATAATCTATTACAAGCCAAAGTCACCAAATTCCAAAAAGACCTGGATAAATTCGA
Source organism: Lissotriton helveticus (assembly GCF_964261635.1). NCBI lineage: Eukaryota > Metazoa > Chordata > Amphibia > Caudata > Salamandridae > Lissotriton > Lissotriton helveticus. The sequence goes on from NC_136065.1 coordinate 857,178,432, forward strand.
TTTTGAAAAAATTTACCCCTACTCAGCTGCTGCCTTCACACCACCTCAAAGAAAAGCATCTAACAATGCCCAATCCGATGCGGATTCTTCCATCAGTAGTGGTTCGAGCACCGGCTCCTACAAACAAGGCAAAAGGAGAGGCAACAGGGGGAATCGGAGTAACAGAGGACACCCTGGATTCAACAACCACCCCCATGGATGGCCTATGCCCCAACAAATGATGGATATGGGACAACAATTCCCCTTCCAACAACCACCCTACCCCATGTTGGGATGGAACCCGGCCTTCATGCCGCCAACCAATTTCAACCCTCAATACCGCCAGCCTTTTTTAGGGATGGGCCGGAGAGGAAGAGGGAAAAGAAGAGGGCCCAACCAAGTATCGTGGGAGAACACGGACATGGTGAGCAATCACACCCGCAACAAGGAACAGCAACCGGGAACGAGCGGCACCTAAGCCTGATAACAAATCTTTCTGATAAAAGACTATCCCTAACAGAAACAAAGGTCTTAGAAAAGGGACTGGGCTTCATTCCCACATGCCGACCAGACAAGTTCAGACTCCATTGTGAGCTGGGCGCTTTTTTCAGGAAACTGAAACTTAAGGCCTTTTTTGAAGGAAAAGAGGATCCCAATGAGGCCCAACGTAATGGTGACACTGGTCTCAGATTGAGCTCCACCTTCAATCCCCCACCGCACACTGTCCCTGCGGCTATCACTGCATTTGAACAGGCTGTCTTTTACGACCTTGAAAACTGCCAAGATCCTAAATCATTCAATAACTTCACCACTGCAGAATACCACGCACTGCAAGCCTTGAAAGATGATCGTAGTATCACCATAAAACCCGCAGACAAGGGCGGTGGTCTAGTCATACAGAATACCACGGACTATGACAAAGCCTGCAAATTACTGCTCAATGATCAAAAAAACTACAAACCCTTGCTGGCCGACCCCAGCGGGGATCTAAAATCACGGATCTCAACGCTGGTAAGGAAAGCAGAGGAGGACGGACTTATCTCAAAGAATGAGGCAGACTTCCTTGATATCACTGAGAGTACTGTCCCTTACTTCTATACCCTCCCAAAAACTCATAAAAATCGGATGCCACCGCCCGGACGCCCAATCGTCTCCGGAATTGGCTCCTTACTCGAACCTCTTTCACGCTTTTGCGATTTCTACCTTAAACCGCTGGTACAGAGTACCCCAACCTATCTCAAAGACACCAAGAGTCTCCTCCAACTACTGGAGAGTCTTAGCTTTGCCGAAAATACTGTTACCCTTGTTACACTCGACATCGAGAGCCTGTACACCAGCATTCCCCAGGACGACACAATCAAGGTCCTGGGAGCAGCTCTAGACTCTACCAACTGGACCCACCAAGCCTCAAAAAGTTTCATTCTACAGTGTGCGACTCTGGCACTCAAAGAAAATTTTTTCTCATATCAAGGCAATCTGTATCTTCAATGTACCGGGACCTCGATGGGTAGTACCTTTGCCCCGAGCGTGGCAGGACTTTATGTAGCAGACTTCGAGGCTAAATACATCTTACCCTCGACTAGCCCCTTCTTCCAGTCAATACAAATATGGCGCCGTTACATCGACGACGTCTTGGTCCTGTGGACAGGCGACGAAGAAAACCTCCAGACTTTTCTACTCTGGATTAACAACCTTGACCCCAATTTGAGATTTACTCATGCAACCAGCAAGACTGAGGCCACATTCCTGGATGTCACTATCCAGATCGCAGGAACAAAACTGACTACAAAAACTTACCACAAACCGACTGCAAGAAATAACCTCCTTGAATACACCAGCTTCCATCCTCGCCCGCTTAAAGAAAACCTACCTTACGGGCAATATTTACGTCTGAGACGCAATTGTTCCGAGTTACATGACTTTAAGGAACAATCTACCGAACTCTCAACCAAATTGAAGGCCAGAGGATATCCAACTGCAATCCTTAACAAAGGCTACAAAAGAGCTCGCAATCAGCCAAGGGCTGCCCTTTTGGAGGACAAAACACATGTAGATAGAGACATTCCTCTGACGTGTGTGACAACGTACAGCACCTTATCCAACTTAATGAAAAAATCCATCAATAGGAACTGGCGAATTCTAACGAGTACCAAAAAAACCTGGGAAAAACCATTGTTCTCCTTTAAGAAAGGTAGAAGCGTCAAAGACGCCTTGGTCCACACTAGACCGATATCAACGATCACTGATACTCCCAGGTCAATAACTGATGCCTGGGGTCTCCCCCAAGTGGTGGGTCATTACCCTTGCTCCAATTGTAGCGTCTGCCATCTGACCACACATACAAAAACTTTGCAACTGGAACCAGGCAGAACCTGGACCCAACGAGCCCACACAAATTGTAACACTAATAATGTGGTCTATCTCATCACTTGTCCTTGCAACTTGCGATACGTGGGTATGACTGGGAGGAAAGTGAAACAGAGAATTTGCGAGCATCGCTCAAATATTAGATGCAAAAAATCCACCACCAAAATGAGCAGACATTTCCTGGAACTCAACCATACTACCAACGATCTGAAATGGACAATAATAGAACACATTGGTACTGGTAACAACATTAATCGTCGTCTGTTCGAAAAAGAACAAAGATGGGTCTACAGACTTGGGACCCACCTCCAGGGGATGAACGATGACATCCCTTGGAATTCTGTCCTTAACTGATCCTAAGGGTATCTCCCCAATATGGACTAGATCTGTATCTGTTAAATCCGTTTCTACACACTATTAACAGTCACCTTATTAATAGACAAGACGTCCCTGTATTTTTCCGTTGATAAAATATAGAACCCAGTCATTCTTCTGTCAACGTCCCGTGTATTCTTAAATGGATGCCCTGGCTTCGTACCCTTTTTTCCGTTGATAAAATATAGAACCCAGTCATTCTTCTGTCAACGTCCCGTGTATTCTTAAATGGATGCCCTGGCTTCGTAATCTTTTTAATAAACGCCACTACCGTGCACCAAATAGCAGCGGAACCGAGCAACAAGGCGCATATCGCTGGTTGCTATCAACAACGACGCGACCGGCAACCATTGGCTCAATACACTCGACGCCAGAGCGCACTGATTGGCCCGCTTCTCACGCACTGACGCAGGCTGACCGCACCCACCCGGAAGCAGGATAACGGAGTGTTTACTTAAACGACCTCGCTGCCTCGAGCGGACATCTTCGGGGTCCAGCAGAGGGTCGCCACAGGTATACCGCGGGTGCCGAGCGTTGAGGGCGTGAGTACAGAAGAGCCACAAACCTTCTACCTTCTACTGAGCTAAGTACCGATCTGAGTATCGCAATTGCCTTACCTTATTTCATTCTATCTCTGATGACCGCAGGGTGTGCCGATTACGCCTCCACCCCCCTCCTGTGACCCATGGTGTGAAATCATCACACTATCAAAGTGAGAAATTACCCTGATTTTAACCTTTCGGCACGATCCTGATCGCGCCAAATTTTAGGTTGATAGCGTTTTAAACCCACAACCCCTGTAAATATCACGCGTTGTACATAGCACGTATAGCACTAAGCACCACCTACCCATAATGCTCTATACTCTGGGGACCAAGGTGGTGTTAACTATACTGTTATTCGACCACATGATGTCTCTGAAACCACCAACTGGAGCACAATGGACTGTAAATAGGCAATCATCAATACAACTGATTGTATGTTTTGTTTTTTTGTTTGTCTCTGTCCTTTCTTTCCCTAATAGGTGCAGAAACCGTAAATTCGGAAGCCTCCTAAACCAGGAGTTATTAGAAAGACAGCTTTTCTTTCTAATTTTTTTGCACTTTTTCATTATTTATTTTCACTTTCACGTCCCTAGGTAAGGGTGGACCTTAGCGAGTCCATACCGCCAGGGTTTACTCACATTAAGTCCTGAAGAATGCCAGGTAAATTCACACCGTTTCGTGGCTGAAACATGTCGACTGACTTAAGGAAACTACCACTTGAATAATTGTGGACGCATTTCCTACACATCATTTTATTGATAAGTCCTTAGTGATCCTAATAAAATTAATTTTGATACACTACAGACTTTTTAACCTCACATCACTCACGTAATATTCTTTGCACATCACTGTCCTTACCCACTACCCGCTCCGCAGTAGATCTGGCGTTGCAGCACACAGAGGGGATGCTAGATCCCCTCTGTGGGGCCCGATGATGAAGCATGTCATCACTAGGTGGTGAGTGAGGGCTTTCTTCTAAAAAAACGCCTTAAGTGAAGTCGTTCCTTGCTCCATATTGATGGTCTCCTTTATTATCTTGGAATACTCTTGTTCTGTTTATGAGATTGACACTGGGGTGTGAGAGTATCCCACTACCCTATCTCTCCTTTTGTTTTGATATGCAGTCTAGTATTGCCATGTGACTTGGTAAGTGCACCCAATTACCAGTCCCTAAACTTTCCATTTTCTACGTTAGCCACCCCTAATGTAGGCCCTAGGGCAGGGCGCATTGTATGTGAAAGGTAGGACATGCCCTGATGTGTGTGTGGCATGTCCTGATAGTGAATTACAGCCAATTTCGTTTTTCACTATTGCAAGGCTACCTGTCCCCATAGGCAAGAATGGTAAGTTTGATTATAACATCTTATAATCCTAACTGACCCAGGGAACATGGTGGAAAAACCAATTTAGTATGCCTGAGCTCAGAATGATGAAATACATCTTTTAGTAAAGTTGTTTTTCACACTCTGTGTTTGAAGATACCACTTTTAGAAAGTAGGTATTTTCTTGTCTAAGCCATCCAGCCTGCCTCTGCTAGGTTGTGTATTCCATGTCTGGTTTGTGAGTGGCAGGGGCTGAGGGGGCTCCAGGAGGCAGAGTGAGTCAGCACTAGGCTGAATAGACCTATCTGCATTGGGAGTGGTGGGAGGAGTAGCACCTGTGCCTTAATAGGGCTGTGCCTGCCTTCCACAATGCTGGCTCCACTTCCTGTGGTGCGTCTGATCACCCTGGCCCACACTGACAAAGGAATACGTTGTGCACTGGCAGAATGCACCCAAAACTGGTTTGGACTAGGTACAGACACTCTCTGCCTTCAGAGACAAAGGATTTGTGTGTATAAAAAGGGGGACCCAGACCCCAGAACTTTAGATCACTTCTGGACATCAAGAGGGACCTTTTGCCAAGGAGAAGAACCAGAGAATCTGCAGGAGTTGTTGACTTCCCCTGTGCCAGTGTGTTGCTTTTTGGGGTTGGCCTGCAGTGGTTTCCTTTTTGCCGAGGAAAGGAGAAAGACTTTTTTTTTCTCAAAAACTTTTATTGACAAAGTCAGATAAACAAATTACATTATTGCACTGGGGCAAGGCACCATGTACATGAGCACAATTGAAAGTCACAGAAAGGACCAATATCACAGCACATCATATCACAACATCATAGCAAATGTTAAGCAGTCACATTTGTACAAAAAGCAGTCAATAGTGTAAGGTACACAGGTCTCAAGGGAGAAGGGAGAGCAGGCCCCGCTGAGAAGAAGAGGAAAGGAAGGAGGGGAGGCCGCCAATTAACCAACACTGGTGGCCGCCGTGGGTGGAGTGCGGGCGGGGAGTGGGGGAGAGGCAGCTGGGCGCTGGGGGGAGCGAGCAAGGAGGTAGGACACCGGGGGACCCCATAAGTCAAGGGGGCGAGATCTAGCTGGCATGAGGTCCCAAAATTCAGATAAAATAGTCTGGCAGCGCGAAGCATCCTCAAGCCACTGAGCAAGTTTGGGTGCAGGTTTGCGGCCCCAACACATAGCAACCCTTGCTGGGCGAGTACGAGAAGCATGGCGATTAGGCGACGGGAGGCGTAAAGGCAGAATTTAACAAAACCGAGGAGACAGAGTGGGGGGTTGGGCTGAACCGACAAGGAGGTAATCTCCGATATAGTGGAGGAGACCTCGTGCCAGTAAGCGGAGACCTTGGGGCACAGCCAGGCAAGGAGAAAGACTTTTATTTGCAACTTTCATCATCTTGAAGAAGAATCTCCAAGGGCTTGAACTGTGCTTGCCTCCTGCTGAAGTCTCAGGGATACAAGGCTTCAACACCAGCCCCCCCTGAATTTCCTTGCTGGGAATTCTGTCTGCAGAAGCCTGCGTGTTGTTGGGAGTTGGAAGCTCGACTAAATGAGAAGGAGCGTGTCGCATCCACAGCTGTCGCCGTCGCATCATTGGAGAAGCGTGTCGACACCGCAAGGGTCGCCGTTGCATCACCGGAGAAGCGTCTCTCCATCGCAGCTGTGTGTCGTTGCATCACCAGAGAAGCGTGCACCTACCGCAAGGGTCGCCGTCGCATCACCGGAGAAGCGTGTCGCAGGGCCTCTCGCGGCTCCAAAGTTACAGAGTCTCCGAACAGTCGTCGGGCGTGCACGCATAGCCTTTACGTAATTACATCGCATCAAGGGCGCCATCTTCTCGTATCGCACCGGATCGTCGCATCGCATCAAGGCGCCACCTTGTTGCATCGCAACTGGGACACACCACGAGATCGTCGCATTACCTCCTCTCTGGCAAGGAACAGACTCATCGCCTACTTTGCGCAATCACTTAGGAACAGACGCATCACCTCCCCCGAAGCAAGGAACCAATGCATCGTTCTCCCTGCGATCCTTTTGTTTATCTTGCGTGATGCATCCAAAGTTACTTTGTGAGAAAGTGTCACATTTACCATCTAAAATGAACTGAGTTATTTCTACCATCTTAAAGTCATTTTCTTAAATACTGTATTGTGATTTTTTGTCGTTTGGGTCTTGTGTTAGGTCTCAATAAATAATACTTATTTTTATAAAACCTGTGTTGTGTCCATCTGTAGTGTTTGCACTGTAGTACTGTATGTTTTCACAAATGCTTTACACACTGCCTCTGAGATAAGCCTTCCTGCTCGTGCCAAGCTACCACAAGGTTGAGCAGGGGTTATTTTTGGAGTGTAGCCCCCTTACTCTGACTAGAAGAAAGGGTCCCTATTTGGACAAAGGTGCAAGCGATTGCCAACTAGAGACCCCCAGTTCTAACAGGGATGTTCAGTAGGGTTCGGGCTGCGGCGTTCTGCATGAATTGCAAGTTAATTAATTACTGTTTATCCACCCCTAGGTAGAGGGCATTGCAGTAATCGATCCGAGACAGCCCAAGTGCTACCACAACTGTCTTGCTTAACTCTATTGGGAGAAACTGTAAAATCTTTTGCAATATCTTCAGAGTAAAGTAGCAGGTCGAGGTTACCTGGTTTATCTGTCCTGCAAAACTGAGCTGAGTGTGACACACTATGCCCAAGTTTCTCATTTTGGTCACTGGCAACGGATAGACTCCTGCCACTGCCGGCCACCAGGCAGAGTTCCAAATGGAAGGACCAGTGCCAAACTCCATAGCCTGTCTTCTGAGTGTTTAGTTTTAGATAGTTAAGATACATCCATTGTATGATGTGATCAAGACAGCTGTTAAACCTAGCCGACAGCGCATCCTCCGTCGAGGATATGGAAATTATGATTTGTGTATCATCGGCGTACGATACAAGTGAGAAGCCATGGTCCTTGACTAGTTTGGCCAGAGGGGTCACATATATGTTAAATAATGTGGACGAAAGCGCCTACCCTTGTGGGACTCTGCAAGGAAGATGAAATTTGTCTAACTTAAGTTTGTCCCAGCAAACCTTGTGCTCACTTGCTGTCAGGAAGGAGGTGAGTAGGGCAAGAGCGTTGTCCCGAATCCCAATTGCCTTCATCCGTTGCATGAGAACTGAGTGATTCATTGTGTCGAACGCGGCGGATTGGTCAAGTAGGATCAGGACTGCCCTGCCACCTCCATCAATTTGCCAGCGGAGTTCCTCCGTGGCCATGACTATTTCAGACTCAGTAGAATGGCCAGAGTGAAAACCATGTTGAGTACTGTCAAGTAAGTTATCGTAGTCCAAGTAATCGTTTAGTAATTTGTTTATAGCTTTCTCCAGAACCTTATCCGCCAGAGGCAGTCAGGAGATAGGACGGTAACTAGTAACCTCATAAGGGTCCAGGGAGGGTTTCTTTACAATAGGTCTAATGCACACCTTCTTCCAAGGTAACAGAAAGTCCCCAGACCTTATGATAATGTTTAAGAGGGGGGCGAGTATCAAGCTAATTTGATTCGAGACACCATGAATAATGTCCTGTGGGCATGGATCATCTGGAGATCCTGATTTGATGGTCAGTAGAAGATCGTTCACAGCGTCCACTGTAATTGGTGAGAAACTGGCTGGGTGATTATTAATTGCTAGCCCCTCCTCCATTGCATGCAACAATGGAATTTCGGGGACGGAGCCTGTCTCTTCCAATTCCACGTAAATTGTTTGGACTGTGAAAGTGCCTATTTTTCCACATAAAGATTGATCAGGGGTAAACATATTTCCCTGTTGGAACTTTGATAGCACAGAGACAGTCTTAAAAAAGCTCTCTAGTAGAGTCCTTCGCCATCTCTATTTTATTGGTGTAGAATTCCTTTTTGGCTCTGATAATAGCAGCTTTAAATTATGTTAGTGCCTGATTGTAGTTGTTTTTACCCTCTATGCTGTAATCCACCTTCCATACACGTGAGTGTCTGCATTTGGATTTTAGGATTTTTAACTGTACAGAGTATCAACGAACAGTGGTTTTGTGCCTTCATTGGTTGACCGATCTTATAGGAACCAGCTGGTCCATAGCAGATCTAATCCAGTTATCATAATTGTCTGCATCCAAATTGGAATCAGATGCGAGCGTCTGTACATTTTCCTCCAGTCGATGGGTTAGGGCGTCAGAGCTAATATTCTGCCAAGACCGTGTACCAGTTGGGGGTAGGCGCAGGCGTTCGAGTATGCCCAACAGGAAGCTTAAATAATATTGCCCTATGGTCAGTCCAAGTTAGTGGCAGGACCCTGTCAATCTTAATTGCGGTGTGGCTGGTAAAAATTCCATCCAGTGTGTGGAGCGCCTTGTGTTTAGGACCTTCTACTATCTGTGACAGGCCAAAGCCCTCCAGATTATCAAGCAGTGCAATGGTCGAGGAGTCTATGAGGAGCTCTAAGTGAGAATTAAAATCACCTGGTATTGTAAATGAGGAGGTGTTTAAAAAGGACTCCATTAAAGGAGAGCAGGTCCTGTATAAAAGGTGCCTTAGGCCCAGGTTGCCTGTAAAGAAGCAAAGCAGGGAAGGAAACTTTAATATTAAATGACATGGCTTTGGCGCCAGGTAGGGGTATGGAGTCAAATGTAAGCTTATAATCAGCTCTGTATATGATTGCAATCACTCCACCCATATGTCCCGTTCTAGGCATAGTGGCGAGTGAGTAGCCTGGTGGCAGCTTTGCCACCCAGCCTGATTCGGAGGTGAGAGTAGCCCACGTTTCCATGAGGAAAAATAAGTTAGGATCAATTAGCTGCTGCAGGCATTCAAGCTCCAGCTTATGTTTAACCCCTTGCATGCTTATGACGAGCTCAGCTCATCAGGAGGCACAGTGGAGCTGTGCTCATGACGAGCTGAGATTGTCATAACTGCTGCGGCCCTTCCACGTGCGGCTAATTCCCCGCATGTGCTGGCGTTCTATTTGAGTGGGCGAAGTCATGACGAGTTCAGCTCGTCATGAGCACAGCTCCACTGTGCAGCATGACGAGCTGGACTCGTCAGGAGTACTGTGGTGCCGAGCGGGCCCCTCCCCCCCGCACCGCGGGGGAATTAGCCCAGCGTGGAAGGGGTTAATAACCGATCTTGCATTGAGCAGGATGGCCTTAAGAGTGCCAGTTTTAACTAACGGAAGGTTATTGTCGTGTGCAAGGGTGGAGGATGGTGAACCTTCCAGAGTTAGGTAATTGTTTCCTATCTTGGAGGTGTTCAACGGTGGATATCCTCCTCAGTGGAGCTCGTGGCGAGGGTAGGGGCTGATAAATTATATCTGGCCATGGAATAGTTACACTCGGGACAAGTAATGCGGGAAGAATACAGCTCACTTATGAACAATGTATGATTACAACACTTTCCCCTTTTTAGAGCAACTAGTTGGGTTCTAGAGTAGGTGGTGTTAAATAAACGGGCAGGGTTCCATGGGCACGGCACATTCCAGGCCGGTGGTGCACCCGCTGTGCGCGTCCAATGCGGAGTCGCGTCAGCATTGACTTAATCCCCCCTGTGCTTCGCAGCCACTAGCAAGCAGATCTTATTTGGAACGGCCACGCTCTTACATACGGGCACCGCAGATCATCTGGACTATCCCAAAAATGGCAAAGTGCAGACTGGAGGTAAGCTATTGAGTCACTGATTAAATCAAAGTTAAAATAGATATTAAAACCAAATGATATGCTAAAACGCGCCTAGTACAGCGCAGCAGCTTTCAGTAGCCCGATCTTATAAAGTTTTCGTGCGTACTACACTTACCCTGATTAGAGTGTGGGTCCCTACTTGGACAGAGTGCATACCTCTGCCAGTTAGTGACTCCATTTCTAACAAAAGGTCTTGTAAATCTGTGAGCGCATCAAAAAACCATGAAAGTTGTGTGGTAACACCCACGCAACGCCCATGGAACGCCTTCCCAGGGCAGAGTTACGCAACACAGCGCTTTGTGCTGTGCTGCGTTCCTTCAGGTTTTCGAAGCCCCTCAAAGCCATGCAAAGTGACTTTAGGTGGCTCCAAAAATCAGCATAACACACTAATGAGAAAGGGTGAAACTAGTCCGCTAACTGCCCCACTCTATGCTCCTCACTTCCTGTGTGCAGACTCCTCTCATGAGCCCGCATCTGCTGAAGTCATCTCTGGGATGACAGAGAAAGCCTGTCTGCGAGATTATGGCTTGCACTGTAAGTCCCATCTGCAGCGATCCTTTTAAGCGTCCTTCTGTCTCGCTGGCGGTGCCAAGCAGTGCATCTCTCTGAGTTAGTGCGCCGACGGATGCGCGATTGATTGCAGACAGCTTTAACAGGCTCTTACCGGCAGCTTGCTGAGATTAGGGGGTTGTTAGAACACATTATCAAGGGCTTAGGGGCCGCTTTCCACAGCCGCTCTGCGCTGACACCTCACAGCGCCTTCCTCCCATCTCTCTTTTTAATGGCGAGGTTTAGCTGGGTGTGGAGGACGCGGTTCTGTTTTATCTCTACTTGAAGGTTTCTTTGCCAGAGTTTGCTTGGTTTCCTCCCTGTGGATAAACTGCTGCTTCAGTTCATTTATCTGTGTGCGCCCCTGAGAGCCGCAGAGCATGCCAGAGTGGCCTGCGTGAGCTCAGTTACCGGGAGGCGGGGATTTCTGCCAGTTTTACCGCAAATCCAGTCCCTACGAGCGCACAAACTCGAAGCCGCTGCCTGGTTGAAGCTACATGTCTTTATGCACCATCAAAATAAGACCAAAGCAAAGGACGTTGGACCACGTTTCCTGAATGAAGTTTACGCGGGATTAAGACCAAACCAATTTCTGATGCGTCACTCAGTATTTGTCGAATACAATTTCCCAGCACCAACCAACAACAAGATGACTATTGTGTCACAACGGATGGAACCAATGAACCAGTGATAACAACAACATTGGCCTTTGGGTGATAGTTGTATTTTTTTTGAGCAGTGGAGTAAATCATAATGCAGGTTTCTGTTTCCATTTGAGAGATTTCCAAGTAATACATATTCATATAACTGTGATTAAGAGTTGTTGTAGTCTTATAAATTTGACACGAGGTTAATTATTTAATTTTATTTCTTCCAGGGATGTTTGTTTTCATTTAGTTTCCTGTTGGGTTCTTGAAAGTTTTTTGAGTTATAGTCACTGAGCTGCAGGCGAACATTCCAATAAAAAAAATGGTTTGGATTTATTCGATTTGATTAGATTACTAGTTAATTGCAAAATAACTGCCCTGATCTGAGCTTTCTTGCCTCACAAGTGATTCCCACCAGAAATCTGCATTGGAAACTTTATTGTTGAAGGTTCAGTCAATGTCAAACAATCTGGGTGGAGTTGGGAAGGTTGTAGGGTTTTTAGGAGATAATGGGTCCAAGAGAGAGGCCTCAGTCTTTTGGGCATGTACTTTAAAGTGAGTAGCACCCAGCCATTCAGTCACCATATCAAAGGTGTCCCCGCCATGGTGAAACTTTGTTTCGCTGCTCACGCCATGAGATACGAGCGACTGACTTAAGACAGACACGAAGCAGACTGTGATCCACTGCATCATAGTCAACGAAGAGTTTAACCAGCAATGGTACTACATCGGTTTTGCCTATGTAGTGAATAAAGAGCTGTTTTCATCAATCATCATCCGGGAGAAGGAAAGAACTCCCTGACAGATAACACAGGAGTGGAGAAGATGTAGCACAGCAGCCACAGCTGCTGACTCGAGAGCAAGGGGTCGCGGTTCGAGTCTCTGCAGCGCCGCACATCATCCTCTAATTCTATGCAAATCGCAAACTTTCCGGATGATGAATTGTTTATTTAAATATGCTGCAATTGTAAAAAGCAAAAATTTATGAAAATATAGTTTCACCAAAGCGAATGTTAACAGTATTTCAGTGGCTGGAAACTGATAAGAGAAGGACACGAGGAACAAGCATTAGTAAATGCAGGAAAATATGTGACAGCCAATAGAAATTGAGGAAAGGTAAGTGGCACGCACAGGAACCAATGAGAAGCCAGGAAAGAGAGGAGATGGGTTGTAAGTCCCAATACAAATTATTGGTGGAAAAAGCAAACCTTAAACATAAATTCTTAATGCCAAATGAAACACAATCAGCAATTAATATATCACACTCAATGCTAATGAGTTCATCTTGAACAAGAGAAAAAAGAGACACAATGATTGTACCTTACAAGACAACACAAGTTAGTTAGTCTCATTTTAAGAGACTTGCAGGCACATGCATCAACCTTTTTTTGCGAGCGCATACAGTGTGATTCGCAAAAAACGTCCGTTTGCGCCCGCAAAAAAAGGATTCTGCGATGCATCAAACTGTAAGGCTCTCGCAATTTAAGAAATCGCAATTGATTGTGATTTCTTAAATTGCCTTTGCATTTAAGGAATCGCAAATTGCGATTCCTTAAATGCAATGCCTGATGAAATTGCAAATAGCGATTTCTCTAATAGGGGTCGAAAATTACCATCAATTTGAACTTGATGGTATTTGCAAAAACTTTGAAAAATGCCCTAAAGGGCATTTTTCAAAGTTGTAGATTACACACACATATGCCCTTGGGGCATGTGTGTGTGCAACATGTGTGCCCAGATCAATTTCAGGGGTGCAACAGGGTGTCCTTTTGACACCCTTGCACCCTTGAAATTGGGTACTCGCAAATTGTGCATGCAATTTCCCATTCATTCCCATGGGCCTGTACAACTTCTGTACTGAAATATGGTTTCTGTCCACATCAAACACTCTGGTAGGGACAGGAAACATATCCCCCAGTGGACTCATACATGTTCTGCCTGCTATAAATCCACACCACTGCATCCGGGTCACCCATCAACTGTGAAATCACTGCAATGCCCCAGTCAATTCACCACAGCGGTGAAGACGTGGGAAAACCTGCACACAATGTAGTAGGCAGGGCCGTCGCCAGGCATGGGCAGTCTAAGCAGCTTCCAAGGGCCTCACCTTCACCCTACTCACATGGTGGGCTGCATCAGTTGGCCACAGCCCACAGCACGCTTCCCACATCCATTCCTGCACATGCTGTGTGACCCTCTTGTGCCACCCCCTCAGTGCACCATTTAGCTGCCAGGTATGGCTCGACCTCGCACCTCACACATCAAAGGGCAAGGTAGATTAGCTGAGAAGGTTGGGGTGAAGATGAACACCCTGCACCGAAGGTCAGGGGCTGGACAACCCTTTTCCTCACACCTGCCTACCACTCATGTGAATCAAGCTGAGTAAAACAAGAACTGAAGACTCACACTACATATTAACAACCACTGAACTATTCACACTGCACGTCAAGTCCCTCAGAAAGATCCCAAACTGAACCTCTGCCACATACACATACCATAGGTCAGCAGCAATGTATGACAATAAATAGAGTAGCCCAAATGGAATGAACAGTACTGGGAAACCATGGAGCAAGCCACATAACATTTGTACATGACATGCAAGAGGAGGAACAGATCACACAACTCTTAGGCCATCAAATCAGACATGGGTGGCACAGTGATTGTAATGAAACCTAAGTGACATCTGTGCAATATCTCTGGGATACAGCAATGCAAGCTATGCATAGGCACACGAATGATAGGAAGTGTCAGAACCCATACAGTGACCAGTCCCACATCTGGTCAACTACCTTGACATGTGTATGCCACTGGCACAGCACACATGGCTCATTGGCACACTCCCTGAATGTCAAACCCAAGTAGGACCTTCACACATACACCTCATCTTGCCCATCTCACACCTGCAACACTCAACACCTGTGAGAAACACACATAAAGATGCAAATAAGGTCCTGTGAATTCCCGGACAACCAATGACACACACAGGTGTGTATCTACAAATGTCAGACTCACTTTCAGAGATGTATGAACCAATACTGACAAAAAAACCAATAGCTAAACACAAATCTCAGAAACAAAATCCAAAGAAGTCTAACAAGCTCAGCCATGTGCAGGCAAACACTGGACAGGCAATGTGACCCCCAGACAGAACAGGAATACACAACATTTTCACTCTGGACAAATCCACAGACACCATACCCAACCCAAAGAAGAATTGCATCATCAAATGCCAATCATGAACACTAACTGGGATCAACGGGACAAATCATCTGAGCATGGTGTCAATGTGTACCACAAGCATGCACATGCACAATCCTGACAGGTAACATGCCAACTATAGGAGGACGTAGCACAATTGGCACTCAAAAGAAGCTAATGAACAAGAATACACAGTGCAGCATGTGACATTCACACATGAAAAGCACACTACAAATCCAACACATAACAGAATGTATTATAAAGCACAAACTACTCTCACACAATGTCATGCAATTAGAACATCACACACACATGAACCTGTCTGAAGAAAGAGCCAACACAGTCCAAACCCTGCATCCATCAACAACAAAAACACAACATATGCACATACCAATACATTTTATAGTCAACTCAGCTGGATTTCAGGGGGATGCACATCAGACAAGTACAAGGCAACATATACTCACAGCAGTGCATGCACAGTAAGCAGTGTGTGAACACCAACAAAACCAGTATCACACATATCTGAGTTCTCCACCATGGACTTCCACAACACAAGCCATCTCAGCACACAGATCACATCACACTCAGGAAGGGTAGCAGTACCTCAGCAAACACACATGCACCATAGCCATCACCCACAGCTGCACAACTCAGAAAAACACATATGTATACAACATGACTAGAGGACTGTGCTGCCCAAACATATGCCCTGCACATGAGCAACCAGACTGCAATAAAGTAGAAGAATATAACACATAGCTAAGTGTGAAACTGTCCTGAGTGGCACATTGGTCCTGTACACAGATCATCCTCCCACAGTATAGTGTCACACTATGAAGTGGTGGGGCAGGTCACACACTGACAAGGCATGTTGTGGAACACATGAGATTGTAATGGTGTGTACATCAGTATTGGACAGGTGAGGAGTGTACAGTGTCAGGAACAAGGCCAAATCCACAGGAGCGAAGATGAGTCCCTCCACTTCCAAAAAGCAGCACTCCGAGGAGAACTTAACAACTCGCTCAAAGATGCTGCTCTCTAAAAGTATGGGGGAATAAAACCAAGGGGTGTCCACCACCCTCCCCATAGGATGAGGATTGCGGTCTTGTAGAATGGTTGCCAGAGCACTGATGCTAGAAGGGAAGAACAATAAGTAACCTTAATATTCATGCAAGGTTACAAACACTATAAACATTGAGCTGTGATTAAAGTTACCCACACTCACCAGGATGCGTAGTAATGTGTTCCTTAAAGTGGAGGTCCTTTAGCACATTCAAGGCCTTCCTGGGCAATGGCTGTACAAATGATAGGAGATAGAAAATCCAGGGGTCTGAAAGCAGAGACCTACACACTCACTCAGACACCATTCAAGCAGTAGACACGGGGAAAAGGAAATAGGAATAACGACAAAAAAAGAAGAGGATGAGGTGTTCCGACCGGCCAGCGCGGGAATGCGTGGCGGAGCAGAGACACACTCACGAAGGTGTGCCGTCCGGCTCCACGAGGTAATGGTGGAACGGAACAGCAACTCCCTTCCTGACAAAGACAGGATCCGAGGTGTTCCGCCCGGCCCGGGGGGGGGGGGCGACAGCAGGACGGAGCAGAGACACACTCGTCGAGGTGTGCCGTCCGGCTCTAATAGGGAAGTAGAGCGGAACAGCGACTCTCTCCAGTGGGCCCAGGGAAAAAGAAAAACAAATGCCGTGAGCTTAACTTCAACCCACAAAGAAAGGTACTCATAATTGTGGGATATGCCAGAGTACATATAAGAACGGGAGGAAATGGAAATATGCAGCCAAACAGGGAAGGGGGAAAGGCTGCCACGAACAAATACCGCCAACAGCAGGAAGAGAGGGGTCAGGAACCAAGACAGCAACGAAGCCTCAAGCAGACGCCACAGAACTTGCTTCGCCGGGACAGGGAGCAACACGGAAGTGAAAGGGGGGAGTGGTCACGATCAGTAAGCCAAGCGTCAAACAACGTGCTCGGCGTCCTTTAGAGGAATAAGGGAGTGTGTGAAAAGTGCATGCTCCTTGTTTTGAGTGTTTGTCTCTCAGGGAGTGGGTGGAAAGTATGTTTTGATTCTGTGAGCCGGCCTCTAACCACAGCTCAAGGTCTCCTCCCTCGAACCCTAACATACAGTGCAAAAACACATAGAGGAGTAACTCAAAATGTGTAGGCATCAGAAGCAAATACAGGGGATGGTATGACTCTTCATACCACATACTATATTTGTCCCATAAATGTGTTAAGTAACAGCAATGCATGAGAAAACTCACAATTAATGTCAGTGTGGCTGAGCAGGTCCGCACAGTGAGCACAAACTTAAACAAGGCCTATGGCTGATCAAAAAAACAACAGACTTTAAAGTCACACACTTTTTATACTCACAACTGACATCGACAACAAGTAGCTGTCCCCCAGGACTGCAAGGACACATTGACACACCACACCGTGCTCAACCTACAACTCCTACATGTGCCAACAATCTGAAGCACATGTCTGACAATGTAAACAAACAGGCACTCATTACCTGCATCATACATGTGTGTAGTTGGCATGTGCAGAGGCACATACACCTCAACACTACTGACAATGATAGGCCATTCACGCTGTATGACTCCTCAAGTGCACACATTCAAAGGTATCCATGTGACCATGAACATAGGCCTACACAAGATGACTACACATCAACACTGCTGTTCACACATCAAGAAAGATCCCACATATATGAGGGACCCTGATCACCCAGCAAGTAATCCTGGGGATAGAATCCACCTCTGTTGTGGTATTGCATCCTAATATGACATGTCTACAAGTTAGCAAACATGAACATAGAATGATTAGGATAAGAGTAGATCATCACAAACAACCAACATTGCACCCTCAAGCCTCAGAGTCAAGAACAACAAAAGTGCCTGGGACCTCTGGCAACCTATGAAAAAGTAAACCAAGAAATTGCCAATGTGGAAGTGGCATACAGAGCATGTGTCACATGAACAAATACCCATACATAAAACACTTTTCATTTAGCAAGGGCAGGGACAAAGCAGACAACCGGAGTAACCATCTTTATTACATAATATCCAGATAGGCATCAAAAGTGCAAAGCATCAAGGCCATTGGCCATTACAAATTCCTAGCTTGCACATGTGTGCATGACAAACTGCACAGGAAATGGGCATCAAAAGTAACAAACAGCATGCCTATTTGCCAGTACAAATTGCTAGTAGGCACATGTGTGTATGACAAACTGCACAGGATATGGGCATCAAAAGTAACAAACAGCAAGGCCATTGGCCAGTATAACTTACTAGTAGGCACATGTGTGCATGGCAGACTACACGGGAAATGGGCATCAAAAGTAGCAAACAGCAAGGCCATTGGCCAGTCCATAGTTCTAGTAGGCACATGTGTACATGAGAAACTGCACAGGAAATGGGTAATACGGTCCACTGCCATAAGAATCACCACAGTTCAGGGGCTATATATGGGCAGTCCAGGCACCGCTGTTGGGGAAATGGTGTGGGGAGTAGGACTTGGCCTAAATATTTGGCTTTAAGTTGAACTAGGAGGGGGCTGATTTTCAGGTCCAGTTGGAGGACTGGACCTGGGAGAGAGAGAACCGGCTAAGGTAGAGGCATCCGTCGCTGTGGGAGCCTGAGGGCTGTTTGGGCCGGGTGGAGTGTGGGCACGGGGAGGTGGAGACATGCTGCATGGAGGTTCAGTGGTTGAGGGTGAATGTTGAGGACTGGGTCTCAACTGTTTGGGGATTCGATAGCCCACTAGTGTCTTGGCCGGAGTGGAAAGTGAGGTAGGCAAAACAGCCTCACTCTCCACCAAAGGTGTATCAGGGGCAGGTGGCTCTCACCGTGGGGATTTGCTTGACCTGGTTGTACGCTTGGGGTGACTTTGCCTCTTCCCCTGCATCCCCTGTTGTCGAGGTAAACTCCCCACTTTGCTCTTTTGTCCCTGCTTTACAGGGGGGTGGGTGGGAGTAGATGTTTTGGGTGAATATGCCTTTGAAATGTGTTTTGTGTTGGTCATGGCAGGCACCAAATTCACAGCAGACAGGGCAAGTGTTTGTGGGTCTTTGTGAGCAGAAGTGGGGATGGCACTGTCCTTGCTTTGCGGTGATTTTGATAAATGTGATGTTGATGCCTGCTTTTTGGCCTGATGCCCCTGAGTGTCACATGATGGACTTTTGGTTTTGTGCTTGAGGTTCCGTGAATTCTGAACCTGTTTCATAAAGGTCATGGTTTAGTTACGAATTTGATATTAGCGAACCGTAACTAGTTAGTGCGACAAGTATGAGTGTTTTCATCACGTTAAACCGATGGATTCACTACGTATTTAGGGATTTTGTTGTGAACCCTTGGGTTCCATTTTGTGTATGGCAGCCATTTTGTGGTTGCCCTCACATAGGCCGATGACTGTGGCTGAACTAGTCTTTCTAAGGACATGTACACCTTAGCTCCAGTTCGTGCTGACTCCTGTTTGACCTGAGTGAACTGACCCTGTTGCCTGAAGCTAACCTTGTTAAACCAGTTCCTGCCCTTTAGCTGATCAAGATTAGGGATCAGAGCACAGGACATCGTAAAGTTTTACTGCACACAAATATGCCTTATCCTACTCTCACCTGTTTCTGCTCCTTTCTTTATGGTCTATTTATGATTGGGTAGTGGCCTTTTTTTATCATGGGTTCGTTCGACCTGTCTAAAGAAGAATGTTGGGTTTGACCGATGATTTATCATGGGCTGGGCAACTGAAAAGTGGGTTTTACTGTCATGCGATACCTTTGGTGTGAATACATGTGATTGGACAATTTGTAAATATTAGGTATGTGTCTGGAATGTGATTTTTGGCATAAAAAGGGACGACTTGCTGTGTAAAATTCAGCAGTCTCCTGAGAACTCATACCGTGATGATTTCTAGGACTTCTGTTACTGGCTGCAGCCAATAAATTTGATCTTTGACGCCACCAAGAAGTTTCCGTGTCTCTGTATTCTAAGACAGGTGGAACCCGAAGACTTTGGGCGAGCCCCTGGCGCCGCTGGGTATTAAATAACCTGGTTCTTTAGTTGCCGCTTCCAACGTGGGGCGACTTCAGCGGTACCGGTCCAAGCCTGAAGACCGTGAGGAGCTTCGTGAGGAAATTCTGGAGGACGGCCACCACTTCATCGACCCCGGCATGTCGAATGTGGACTGAAGGTCTTTTCTGCGAGGCTTCCCGCTATCCTGACAGCTACGAAGGACTGCTCCCCTGACTGTCGCCCTCTCTTGGACCCAATTGTGATGCTTTTACGGCGAGACGGTAGACTGGTCTTCTGGTGGCGTGACTGATACCTCAGTTAAGTATAAGTGGGTCGCTCCCAGTCCTTAGTTTTTGGTCCTTTGGTTCTTAGTTTGTTTGGTTCTTAGTTTTGATTTGAAAATTGCAATTTCCAAAGACGAGGGTCTTGTATATTTACGAGTGTATCGGTAGAGATAATCCCTTGAAGTTTGAAGCTCGATTGGTGAGCGAAGATGCCTAATCGTAGCAAATTTGGTACTTGGTTTGGTTGTGGTTGCAACAGGGATTCCCGATTGGAGGATTTGTGTCCGATACCTCCGGTTGGAACTCCGACTTATGAGCTCTATTCTAAACACAGCGTGGGCCCCATTACGTTCAATGAAGTATGGGTCCACTACACTAGAAAAGATGGTGTCTTACAATGGCCCCAACATGGTGGCTTTAATACAGAGATTTTAGACAATTTAGAAACCTAATTATTTAGGAAGAAAGCCCGGCCGGCAATGTTTGACTCATTTCGCCTTTGGCGTAAAGAAGCCAGACAGCAAGAAATTAAACAAGCTAAAAGAGATAAAAGAGAAAAGGATGTATCAATAATGCAAGCTGCTAGGCAGTTTAAAGAAAACGAAGAAGATAAAGCAATTGAGGTGTCAGATAGGCAACGTTGCATGGCCATAGATAAATGTTATCCGGCCTTGCCGTCTTCTCCTCCGAAAGCGATTGAAGATCTTGAAAAAGATTCTTTGATCTCTCATTTACTGAGATTGCCACCTCCTTATGTGCAGGGTGCTACTGCGCCTCCATTACCACCGGTTGTTCCACCCTTTGTTGTTCAACCTCCTGCTGTTGTTCAGCCACCCGGTGCTCCACAGATGGTTTTACCTTCTCCTGTGCAACTGTGGAAAATTAGTACGGTTTGGTAAACATTATCTGCGCCATCTTGCCTTTTTCCCCGATGCCACACTTTTTGTCGTACGCACCCGCCATTTTAGGTGCCTCGATCAGAACAACCCTTTTTGCATGCCACTGGCCCCCGGCATAGCCCTCCTCCCTCACGAAGCCCACACTCTGACAACCCCCGCTCGCACATGCCTTGAGTCATAAACCCCTCTCCAACGCAGCTCTGCCTCAGAACCCCATCCTGTTCCCAGCGCGACACCTCCCTTCATTCCTTTCATGGTCCCAGGCCCTTTTGATGCAAACCCCCGTTTCCTGTGTGCCCGTTTGTCTTCCCCGTTCCCAGGCCGACACCTAGCTCTGCCGATACTGTTTATTGCCCCTCCCCGTACAGTAGAAAGCTTCCCTCATCAAAGGACCCTCGAGTTGATCAAAGCCCCCACCCTATGAGATCCGATCAAACCCCCACATTCCGTGAATCGGCGGAATGTCCAGCTGCGCGATAATCATCACCTGTTGTGACCGGGGTGGGACTTCTGCTGTATATGTGTGTGGGAACGGGCTTGGAGCGGGGGTTCCGAGAATGTCTTTCCGTACATCAAAGCATTTCCATGAATATGTAATATGTAATAAAGCAATAAACCTGTATATAAGAGGCCAGGCCTCAGAGATGCGGTTAGAGCACCTCGTGAAGATACCTGCAATCTGATCTGATGTGTTCTCCTCCGGAGAGAATAAACCTTGTTTCCTGCCTTCCAGTCTCCAGCGCCTGCCTCTTCATTAATTAATATTCTGTGGGTTAAAGAGGCGATACCGCCGGGCAAATATCGATTGTCCCCGACCTAGTTTCAACAATTGGCGTCCCAAACGTGGGGCCCATCAGCGACTCGTGGATCCAGTGGGAGAGGTCCTGACGACATAGTGAACGACTGCAACGATCGGGAGAGCTCTTGCCCAATAGACCCTCGTCTGGCAGCCGATCATCCGAACTTCACTAGTTCCGAACAGACCTCTCTCGAGTGATCTACGGTCCTGACTGGGAACCATTAGGAGTGCTGCGAGGAATACGAGGAAAAGAGGACGATCGGGCGCTGGATTCGGAAGACAAGAAACTGTCCATACGGTCCGGGTAAGGTCGTGTAAACACGACGAACTGCAAAATAATTGTTTAATTGTTTAGAAAATACTAGTATTACTCTTTGTTGACTTATTTGGAGATTCACTGTCTGCACACGGAGAAACAGTAGGCTCTTTCCCTTTTGCAAACAGTGAAGGATAGGTAACGCAGCCGTCGTGCCTATTTTTCTCCCCCACTGAATCTATTATTTATTAACGGTTTTCGGGAGATTCCCTCTCCCACACTGATTAACTGGTTCTTTGACCCCGAACTACTGTTCACGGATTGTTTTCTGGAGATTCTCTGTCTGCAAACAGGAAATAACAGATTCCTCTTTACGGATAGTGAAAGGGTAGAGGACGCAGACTTTTGCGCCCCTACTTATTCTCCCCACTGATTTTATTTTATTTTATTGGTTGTTTTTGTTATTGGTTCATGAGGTATTCACTGCCTGCAAACAACGTAGAATAGAAATATTCTGTCTAGTCTTTGCACACAGTGATAAGATAGGCAGTGCTGACTTTTGTCCCTCGTTGTGAGCTGTCATGTCTGTCTTCTCCCCACTGATTGATAGCTGGTTCAGCCCGGACCGTTTATTAGAGGTGGATCATCTAGCTCCGCTGGAAGGCACCCCTAATAAAGACATGTTCATAAACTATGGATTAGTTACCATAGCCTATAATAAATTGTGGCACAGGTATACCAAAGAAAGTCAAGACAAACAGTGGCCACTGATAGGATCCTTCGATCTTGATAAAATAGAAACGTTAGAAATAGCCCTTCGTAATAATAAGACAACGCCTATTATGCTCGACAGTCTCGGTATGTGGCGCAAAGAAGCAATGCAACGAAAGAAAAGAGACGAGGACAGAGTAGATAAAGGAATATACCGACAGGACAACCCCAGGACACAACGACCCGAATGTAACCCCCCGACACTACGCACAGGACGGCCAGACTTAGGGCAAGACCAATGTGCTTTTTGTAAATATGTCGGGCACTGGAAAGCACAATGCCCGACTTTACTGAGCGAGAGTAGGAACAGAGGACCGACAGGAATAGCAGTCCGGAAGAAAGGGAAAAAGCGCGAGACAAAGAAGAATCAGACTGGCATGGTCAGGCCAGATAGAACCACCACGTTTGATTATGCCCGATGGCACAGATTTCGCCAGACCGATTTCAGCGACATGTTCGAGTTTTCATAGATCGGACAATGTTAAGACGGGAACCCAGTCTAGCTCTAAATTAACAGACGGAAAAAGATAATTATGGCCAATAACTGTTTTATATTTGTCTTGGGTCTTTGTATGTCATACTTGTACTGTCTCCCCGTCTGAGTTTGTGTGTACGTGAGGCATGAATCTACGTCATCCCTCTGCCTGTGCTTCCGTGTTACTTAACCTCTGTTAACAGAAACTTTAGCATGAAAACACCTGGAAAGAAAGAAATGGGAAAACGAAATCCGTAGGCCACTGATGAACTTGAACTTTTATTTAACATAACGAACAAGAAATAAATAACAATACGTAATAATAAACACCTATTAATGCCCTAACAACAGAAAACGTTTGAAACAAGAACGGTAAACTAGAAAATGAAAGTCAACAGAACATTCGCCCCCCCCACACTCTGGAACCTTCCAAAGTAGGGCAGGGTTACGGCTACGCCCAGCCGGCAGCAACCCATATAAGGCGGGCCCTGCTGCCAACAATCGGTCAGGAAATCATAACATAGGGTGGAGCCGGAGGAGAGACAGGGGTCGGCAGAGTCCGGCCGCAGCGGCCCTGGGTAGCTGCAGGTAGTCCCGCCACATGTCTTCCCGGTCCGGCCACGGTGGCGCATGGGAGTTTTAGGTAGTCCCGCCACATGTCCTCCCGGTCCGGCCACCAATGGCCAGGGACCGGGGCTAACTGGATCCGGCTGCAGCCGATAACCTAAGGGACCCGTTCATGGGGCCAAAGCCAGGGGCGTCCGGCCGACCTCCACCGGAAGCCCGGCCCAGAAACGGACAGGACACTTCTTTCCTTTTCCCCTCCGTGATAGCCGCAGCAACACGCCAGGCGCCACTTCTGTCATGAACAATGGCCGCGACAACTCTGGGCGGCGAGATGTCTTGTACATACCTCCACGAAAGTTAGTCCTGGTAGGGCTGGGAGGGAGAGGCGACGCGGACGAGCCTCTCCCACCTCCACGGATAGGAGGTTTCCCAGCCCCCGGCCCAGCGCCGAACTCCTCCAGCCAGGCGGTGGTGCCAATACCTGCGTAGCACCGAACATACCATGGTGGCGCCCCAGTACTTGCGCAGCACCGAACATGCGCCGCAGGTGGCCATACTTCCGCAGCCCTGGGCATGGGCCTTGCGGAGCACAGGGTGTGGAGAGACCATCGTGCATGCCCATGAAAGAGAGCGGCCTGGAGTGCACCGGGAGAGGGAGACGGCGCGAGCGAGTCTCCCTCGCCCCCCAGGTGGGGGCATCACAGCTGCACCCTAGCCGAACGTCCCGCTTCCACAACACGGAGTTCCATTCCCTATTTGTCCTCAGAAAGGTCTCTTCCACTCTTGCAGACTCGACGAGAGGGGACTGCTGCAGGGCCTCAAAATGGCGTCTGGGCCCCCTGGAAGGCGGGTCTAGACCGCTAGAGTAACTTTGACCAGCATTGTAACTCGGGCGCTTGCCCACCGGAGCACGAGCCCCCACCTCCGACAGCATCTCCACAGCCTTGAAGAGTCTACAAAGGTCCCCGGCGGAGCCCTCGGCCCCTGCAGGCTTCCGGTAAGGGACAACTGCCTTGATCGCTAACGAAACAAGCATGACATTGCCACTCTTTCCGTTAGCATGAATTCTCGAACTGCCGAAAAGGACTCTGGTCCAACTGCCGGTTGTAGGAAACATTTTTTCCTGATGCTACTTCCGGACTAACCCGGCCCCGCCCAGAATGGCGCCGGTATCAATAGGAACTTACGAACACCTCGTGGTGTTTCTTTTTGCTAATAAAAAAAAAAAAAAAACTTGATGTTCTGAGACATATACATGATCCTTTGTACACTTGACGAGAAAGAAGGAGAGTTCACTCGACGAACATATAAAAGGATTCCGTTAAAAAATGTTGATTACAAATGTACGATGTATTATATTTTTTTTTATAGCTGATGTATAACCTCGCTTATGACGCACGTACACGGTATGCATATAGGAAATCTGATTGCAACTAGTCTGACTGTGCTTCTAAATTGTGAAATAAATGCCCCCCGATCCCCCAACCAATTTATAGACGTTTTAGTTTCCTACGAGTGACTGAATAAACCTTTCTAATGTTTTTTAATGCTACAAAATAACCCCCTACTGTACGCACTTTAGCCATTGCCGTGTCCGGCCAAGTACGACTGCACCTTCATAATCTACATGCTGAATGATTTTGCAAAATAAAGGTTTTTCAAACTATGAACGGGTATTGCATGCTTTATTTAAAATGTGGGATCGGCGGGAGAGTTCTTTTCTGTGCACCCTACTCTGCTCTCTCTTTAAGGTTAATAGAAGATGGTTGCCCAGCCCCGGATGGAGGATCGAATCTGAGACACGACACTCTACCGTCAAATACGCGACTGACTCGTGAACTCGCGCATGGAGAAAGACCTCGACTTCTGAGGATGGGTAAAACGAAACGGTGTAAATGAAGGAATATAAAAGATGGGTAAAATGAAACGATGTAACTGATAGAATGTTATAACAATACGACACTCAAAGGTACTAGGGAACAGAGTTGACCGAAGAACTGTTAAACCTTAAAACATCACAGCGTTGAAAGAGATTTAAGGACCCCGATAGCTAGATACATCTACCCACTAGATACCTCGCACTAGGTACCTCTGGTTTCCTTTTTAACGTTTCCCTGCACCCGACCTATAAGGACACCCTGCCCCCCCCGACTCCAGAAACCATAGGAAAGACGAGTATGAGGTAAGTAAAGGACTCTCGAATCCATGTATTTGATATGCGCGAGTGTTGTCTCCCTCCCTTCCCCCTTTTTTCCCTCCCTCTGCAGGTTACATCAGAGATCACAACCGAGGTATGGCGAAGATCTGAAGCCTTGCCATGTCTGATACACGAAGCGGACTAGCGCCGCAAGGTGGCACCTAAGCACACCCACAAACTACTCATGTAACAAACGAGCCAATATATAGTATGACTTGATGAAAAATGATCACCCTTAATCCATGTTGCGCGAATGGACGCATGTCACGTATGTCTGAATCTATGAGAGAGTGTTTGTGTGTGACTGAAGCGTTGACTCAACTGGTCAAAGGACCGAGAATGCAAGGAGTGCGACACAATGGTGCCCTTTTCCTTTTTCTCAATGCATATCCCCCGTACCCGACCTAATGCTCGTCCGTCTCAAACTGCATGCTTTCAAAATCCTAACACAGACCCGTAAATGTCTCATGTTGTGTAACGCACTAAATAGCCTATCTTAATACACTGCCCCTTCCCCTGTCGCACGTGTACTATTTAGCCTGTTGTTGCACATCTCTCTCTCTCTCTCTCTCTCTCTCTCTCTCTCTCTCTCTCTCTCTCTCTCTCTCTCTCTCCCTCCTTCACACTCCCCCTCTTCCGAACGACTAGCACCTAAATTGGCAAACCGCCACCCCTAGCGCACCACCCAATTGGCTCCAAATACCGCCAGTATTTGCTCAAAATTTATCCTAAATAAAAATCACCCTGACGCCGTGTCACTACCTCTCCTTTCTGCTAAAAATTGATGAAACCGAGATTTGGCCATTAGGGAAAGGACAGGTAAGACGACTGGGGTTCCCTAATCTGACCCGAAATAAGGGAACTACATGTCAGCGGCTCTTGTGTTATAAAAAGATGCCTCAGATAACGCGACCTTCCCCGTCCCGAATTGTCGCAATACCCAAACAGTAAAGGTGATCGAAACATCCTCATGTTCCCGGAACGCCCCCTGTTTCGTATCAGCTGCCCCAGACGAGAGTTATAAAACTGTCCCTCACCCCCGGTTGTAAGAGATAGGTCGATTTACGCCCTTACCACAGTTTTCTATGTCCCTAGTTGTTTTCCATAAAACCCCATTTTTTTAATTAAGTAGTCAGGTTGTAAGAGGCCATGTAGAAACTAGAACGATGTTTGCAAAATTAAGATTAGACCGAAGTGAAGAAATCGTTGCAATGAACCCTGTTGAAAGTAAAATGTTTAGCTGAAGGGCAAGATGCATTGATAGAATGAAAAATGTTTAGCCTATGTTCATCTCTCAGAAAGATACCTATCATACCATGGTGATAGCACATCGCGTTTTTTTGATATAAAGCCCAGGAGAACGGTATAGCTTTGTAAGGCTCGTACTAGGAAGGTGGGTCTCCGTCAGAAGAACTGACGTAACTGTAATGCAATAAAAGGTACCAGATCTCGTACCATGACTGGGCAGAAAAACACCATTGTATTCTCATTTACCTGGAGCTGGGAGAGAAATAGACTTATGTGATTACCTTCCTCTGCCAATTCTCTAAAGACTGTCTTTTCAAACTCATTTAAGGGTACGACTGTCGGAGGAAAGAAGGACCGGATGTGGGAGCACGTGACCTGACTACAGACTATGGAACATCTGCGACATTGGCCAAGGCGAGACCGCGACAGTAAGGAGCTGCAGGACGAGGCACCGTTTTCGACAAAATAAGAGGAAAGGGCTGACCTGATGCCCCTGCTCGATGTCCAATGTATGCCGAAAAGTCCCCGCTCTCTAAACTCGGTCGTGAGCCCGCCTACCTGAAATTTTCCGTCCCCCTAGTCTGTTCCCGATCTGGCCCTGCTCCATCCCCCTTTTTCTCCGACCTACCCTATGGACTACTTACACACTCTTCTTCCACCTGAACTTTTTGACTATCGACTCCAAAGGACACAGGGCGAAAAGGACCTTTTTGACCGGGAAAGCAAGGAAAAGGTCATGCCCTGCAACGCGGAATCTAGAATAGAGCTGGACCCATAAGCTCCACCGCCGGTGCTCCACAGTGCCAACAGAAGACAAAAAAAAAAAATGCTGAAAACTCACTAACTTCGAACATTCCTTAATTATCGTTTCTACTATGTCTCATTTCTCTCCCAGCCACCATTGTATTGATTATGCAGCAACCAAAAATGAACAGAAATTGGATATGTAATAACCTATCAGTTCTCATTATGAAATGTACTCACTACTCTCACTACAGAATCATTTTTGTATTGCATTACTATGACTTTCCTGCTAACAAGTTTATCAATAGGCCCGCCTCCTAAAACGAGAGATCTTAGATGTAATGTTTACGACTCCTTCACCTGGGATCCTACTGCTTTTTTCTTATAACCGCCACCGTAGACATGAATAGGAAATAGGCCAGCAAGATGTCTTGGATATGTTAAAGGGAGGACTGTGGAAAATTAGTACGGTTTGGTAAACATTATCTGCGCCATCTTGCCTTTTTCCCCGATGCCACACTTTTTGTCGTACGCACCCGCCATTTTAGGTGCCTCGATCAGAACAACCCTTTTTGCATGCCACTGGCCCCCGGCATAGCCCTCCTCCCTCACGAAGCCCACACTCTGACAACCCCCGCTCGCACATGCCTTGAGTCATAAACCCCTCTCCAACGCAGCTCTGCCTCAGAACCCCATCCTGTTCCCAGCGCGACACCTCCCTTCATTCCTTTCATGGTCCCAGGCCCTTTTGATGCAAACCCCCTTTTCCTGTGTGCCCGTTTGTCTTCCCCGTTCCCAGGCCGACACCTAGCTCTGCCGATACTGTTTATTGCCCCTCCCCGTACAGTAGAAAGCTTCCCTCATCAAAGGACCCTCGAGTTGATCAAAGCCCCCACCCTATGAGATCCGATCAAACCCCCACATTCCGTGAATCGGCGGAATGTCCAGCTGCGCGATAATCATCACCTGTTGTGACCGGGGTGGGACTTCTGCTGTATATGTGTGTGGGAACGGGCTTGGAGCGGGGGTTCCGAGAATGTCTTTCCGTACATCAAAGCATTGCCATGAATATGTAATATGTAATAAAGCAATAAACCTGTATATAAGAGGCCAGGCCTCAGAGATGCGGTTAGAGCACCTCGTGAAGATACCTGCAATCTGATCTGATGTGTTCTCCTCCGGAGAAAATAAACCTTGTTTCCTGCCTTCCAGTCTCCAGCGCCTGCCTCTTCATTAATTAATATTCTGTGGGTTAAAGAGGCGATACCGCCGGGCAAATATCGATTGTCCCCGACCTAGTTTCAACACAACCCGCTCTAGGGTCGCCAACTTTGCTACCAGCTTTGCCTCAAACTCCTTTGCCTTCTACTTCTTCTTTTCCGACTTCGACTGTTCTTATGCCTACACCTTCTTTGCCTCAAAAAAAATGTTCTCCTGTTCTCATGTCTACTTCTTCTCCTTCTGCTCGAAAACGAATGACTAAAACTGTTGTTAATCTGTTGTCTCCATTGTTTGGGTCACTGAATATGACCCCTGTTCCGGGACGTAAGCAGAGTCGTAGTCAGCTTCCTAGTTCCGAGGAGCAGACAGTGTTGGATGTGTTGGCTCGTAGATGGATTTTGAATGCCTCAAGGTATAATTTGCCAGCAGTTATGGATGTTTTCTTTCAATGGGAACCGCCTAAGCAAAGGTATGTTTTCGATGTGATGTGTACTTTCCTGAGTAAGGAATGGGAAGATAACGAGTTGGGTCCGATTCCGCCGGATGTTCTTGATGTTCAGTCAGATTTTGCTAAATGGATGATAGTGGACACTGATGTTACGGATGCCGTAGAGACGATACTGGCTTTTAGATCTAGACTTCCGCCTCAGACGTTGTACGAACCTGATTCCTCTGTTAGGAGGAAATTAAGACAGTATCCAATGACAGAGGTTCCTCCCCTTTGGAAAGAAGGAGACGCAAATGCTAATCCGCCTGTTTTGCCTCATTTTCAGGGAATAAGGGTACATGTCCCTTGGAAGAGAGCAGAGGTCTTTGCTCTTAAGCAGACCTTACCTGATCTTCGTAAGAATTCTGCTGGCTATTACAAAGAATTGTCCCAGACAGTTGACGCATGCATCATGAATTTAGCAGACATAGATATGCTGCTGGGTAATGTAGTACCTCAACCTTTGTGGGAGAAGATTCGTCATGAGAATCATGCGGCAGAATTTGGAGATACTTGGGCGTATATTGTTGCTGCAGATGGTCGACAAGTAGGAGGTGCTAAACCTGAATCTTTGGTTGCCGAATTACCTGGTAGAATTATTACTTTGATGAAGACGAGGATGCCTGCTTTACGAGTGAATTGGAATAAGTTAGCAGCATGCAAGCAGAAGAAAGACGAGAGTGTGTCTGACTTCTTCACTAGGTTTGAAGAGACGTTTATCGAGCACAGTGGTCAGGATATGAGAACGGAAGGTGGTCAAAGGTTGTTCGTGGATAAATTTGTCTTTAATTTGCTTCCCGAACTTTCTAATAAATTGAAGGACTCTGAGAGATCATGGGCCGTTTGTTCGTCGGCCCAGATATTGGCTACTGCTCAATATTACGAGAATAGGGATAACGATGAGATAAATTAGAGACGAAAACGAAGGATTTAAAGACGAAAGTTCTTTTGCAGCAAGCTTATCCGCCTCGTCTGAATCAGCCTCAGTTTCAGCTACCTCCGCCATTTCAGAGATTGTTACAGAAGGATGAGCCTTATGTTCAGCGATTCTTTCCAGGCCCTAATCAGTGTGCTTACTGTAGAGAGGAAGGTCATTTCAAGAATAATTGTCCGACTTGGTTACAGCGTGCGAATGGTGTACCTGGTCAGAGAGGTCGTGGTGGTTTTCAGCAAGCGCCTAGAGGAAGAGGTCGTGGTGTGATCCCCCAGAATGAGCGTTCCTCTTCCCTACAGAGTTCTGCAAATTATGTTGACAGACAAAATGTTCCGAGTGGTCAGTCTGCCCAGTACTATGTTGAGGATTACTATGTTGAAAGTGAGAGAGTTGGTTATAATGATAACTAGGACAGCCATGGACAAAGTGAGGGAGTAGTGTCAGTTCCAGTAGATCAGAGTGGACCGAATGTTGAAGTGATTACATCAGGTGTAGTAGAACCTTTTCTTTTGGATACTGGTGCGACAAAGAGTTCTATTATGCATTCTAAACTCCCTGGCGCACCTTTGTCTGGCTTGACTAATGTTTCCGTAGGATTTTCAGGCGCCCCAGTTCCTAATCCGGTTTCTAGTCCTTTGTCCCTTTCCATTGGCCCTTGTAAATTGGAAGCTCCACTTAGTCTAACGACTGGTTGTGGTGAGAATCTGTTGGGTTTGGATTTGCTGAAAAGATTGTATGCGACATTGCATTGTTCTCCTTCGGGAATACAACTTACTCTTGGTAAGAAAGTGATCTCTCCAATGTATTTGTCTAAAGATTGTTTGCCACTGGAATTGAGTTCGCTTCCTGAAACGCTTTGGGCTACGAGTCCAAATGATGTTGGTCTTTTGCAGATTCCACCGTATGTTGTTACGCTAACATCGAATGTTAAGTTGCCTCGTATCCCACAATACAAAATATCGAGCGATGGTGAGAGAGCTCTTTTAGCGATTGCCTATGATCTGGTTGAGAAGGGTGTGGTTGAGGAAACGAGAGGTAACGTGTGCAATAGTCCGGTTTTGCCTGTTCTTAAGCGTACAGATGCTTCTCAGCCACCTGTGTACCGGTTTGTTATCGACCTTCGAGAGGTCAACAAGATTGTCGTGCCACAGTTTCCTGTGGTACCTGATATCACTGCATTATTAACTCTGATTCCTGCTTCGGCAGCCTGGTTTTCTGTATCGATTTGAAGAATGCTTTCTTCAGCATTCCTATTGCAGAGGAAAGTAGGGATATTTTTGGCTTCTCATTAGGAGGCCGAAGTTTCCGGTTTAAGAGAGCTCCACAAGGCTATTGTGAAAGTCCTTCAATCTAAA
Source organism: Lissotriton helveticus (assembly GCF_964261635.1). NCBI lineage: Eukaryota > Metazoa > Chordata > Amphibia > Caudata > Salamandridae > Lissotriton > Lissotriton helveticus. The sequence continues at coordinate 857,210,379 of NC_136065.1, forward strand.
GTCAAGCGTTGAAAACTCAGCTTGACGGGTTTGTGTTACTAGTTGGTTCGACTCTTATTCAGTACGTCGATAATCTGTTGATTACTGCTGATGACGAAAAGATTTGTAAAGAGGCTACTTTTTCGTTGTTGCAATATTTGTCTGACCTTCATCATAAAGTATCGCCTTCGAAGTTGCAATATTGCCGCCAAGAGGTAACCTACTTAGGTCATCTCTTGTCGAAGGAGGGAAGGAAATTGACCCCAGAAAGAATTCAAGCGATTGCGCAAATGAGTGTACCATCGACACAGAGAGAAGTTCGTGCCTTTTTGGGTATTACATGGTATTGTAGACAATGGATCCCTAATTTTTCATTGTTAGCGAAACCTCTGTTAGCTTTGGCTCTGAAAGATACTCCGTATCCTCTTCCTTGGTCTGATGAATGTCAGAAAAGTTTTTCTGAATTGCGTGATGCATTGTGTTCGGCTCCTGTGTTGGGTACTCCAGACTATAGCAAGCCTTTTACGTTATATGTGCACGAGAGAGAAGGATGTGCGTTGTCAGTGTTGACAGAACCTTTTGGGGACAAGCAGCGTCCATGCGCGTATTTTTCATCAACGTCAGATCCAGTTGCTAAAGCATTGCTGAGTTGTTTGAGAGCTACAGCCGCAGCTGCCGTTTCTATTCGACAGTCTGCTGGTTTGGTGTTGGATTATACGCTGATTGTGATGGCTCCGCATGCAGTGGATACCTTATTAAACAGGACTAAGACACAGCACCTTACTAGTGCACGTCTTTCAGGCTACGAGTTGACACTATTGGCTAGCCACGTCCACATCAGAAGATGTAACGTGTTGAATCCAGCTACATTATTGCCGATCTCTACAGAGACGGATGCTCAAGAACAGCATGATTGTTTTCTTCGTACAGAGGAAGAAACAAAAGCTAGAGTGGATCTAAAAGACACTCCTTTTGAGAATGTGGATGGTTCGCTGTGGGTTGATGGTTCGTGTTTTAAGCTTCCGAATGGTGAGACGACTGCAGCGTATGCTATCACAACTTTAAATACAGTTGTTGAGACAGCACGTATACCACAGAATTCTGCGCAAGTAGCAGAGTTGATTGCACTGACTAGAGCGTGTGTGTTGTCGGAAGGAAAAGGAGTGAATGTTTATACCGATAGTCAGTATGCGTTTGGTGTTGCTCACAGTTTTGGGCGTTTGTGGAGAGAGCGTGGGTTCCTTACTTCCCATGGAACTAAAATCCAGCATGGGCAGTTAGTGAATGAACTTTTGGAATCTCTCACTCTCCCAAAGCAGATTGTGAAGTGAAATGTAGTGCGCATAAGAGAGTTGTGGACGATGTTGGTCGAGGGAATGCGTTTGCGGATGAAGTTGCGAAAGAAACCGCGAAGGATATGATGAGTCGTATGTATGTTGCAGGACCAGCGAGATGGGTTATGGCTGGTGGAATGTGTGAAGACACGATAGAAAGTGTGAAGACGATTGAGGCTGAAGCTACAGAGAAGGAAATGAATGTTTGGAGAGAGAGTATGGGTATGTTGGATTCTACAGGTTGTTGGATTGAGTTGTTGGAACACCAGCGATGGTTGTTGCCAGATGCGTATGTGCTCCCAGTGGTTACAATGGCTCATGGGTTGGCTCATATAAGATCGAAAGGGATATGTAAGTCATTGGCTCCAGTTTGGCAGGATGCTGGAATTCCGAAATGTGCAGAGAACGTGGTGAAACATTGCATGATTTGTCTGCAATATAATCCTGGTAAGGGAATTCCAACTCCAGCTGGCCATTTTGCTCCTCTGACGTATCCGTTTGAGGTGATACAGTTAGACTATATTCACATGGAGAGGTGCAACATATGTTCTAGTGCTTGTTTGCGCCTTTTCAAGATGGATAGAGGCTTACCCCCTAAAAGATAATACTGCCTTGTCTACAGCCAAGGTTTTGTTGAGAGAGTATTTCCCTAGGTATGGATTGCTGAGAATTGTATGGTCGGACAATGGGAGTGAATTTGTGGGTCAGATTATGAAGAAGGTGTGTGTTGGATTAGGGATTAATCAAACATTGTACGCAGCGAATAATCCCCAGTCTGCTGGACTTGTTGAATGTTATAATGGTACGCTTAAGCTTAAGTTGGCTAAGGTACAAGCGAGTACTGGTCTTACATGGCCAGATGCCTTGCCGTTGGCTCTTTTGTCAACTAGAACGACAGTGCATTCTCGAGTGGGACTTAGTCCATATGAGATTGTGTTTGGTCGTCCAGCGAATGTTTGGGGAGTGCCTCGTCCGAAAGAGTACAGCAGTATTGAATACCCTATGTTGGTGGATTACTTACATGACTTGACTGCTAAATTACGTGTTCTCCACCAACAGGTCTATGACACTTTGCCGACAGCTACAACAGACCCAGGCCACGTACTTGAACCTGGTCAGTAGGTTTTGGTAAAGAATTTCCAGTGCACAAAGAATCTACAGCCTAGATGGACCGGCCCCTATTTGATTTTGCTGGTTACTAGAACCGCTGTTAGAGTAGCAGGCAAAAAGAACTGGGTGCATGCCACCCACTGTAAAAAAGTTCCCTTGCCTTTACCATATGATCAGTGGGTAAGGGATGGTATAGCTGATTTAGATTGTGAGAAGGTCCCTAGATTCACCCCGTTTAGTGATTCTCATTTGACATGGACACGGTCTGAACGCGAGGATGACGACGTTCTGCAAGCTGCTGTGCCTCCTCATCTGAAGATTGACACCACCAATCTTCTGTTTAAGGATCAGACTGTACCTGATAAAGAACGCTACGATTTGAGACCAAGAAAGACTGTACGTACGGACAAATAAAGCACAAATTTTCTTTTCTATAGCAAATTTACACTTTGGCAGATCAAGAAACTTTTTTATTTTTATTTTTCGAACCACCATCCGGGTTCAGCTGTAGGGTCGCGGTATAAAGACTTGGGAGTGCAAGCAGTGTAGACACAAGGTCGACGGATCTGGTCAGTTCAAGGGAGTTCCCTAGACTGACAGGCGCATTCCTTAGCAGAAGAAAACCAACTGCCGCGAACAGCACGGTTAGAGGATGGAGTTTTTTTGATGCTGCCCAAAATGTTAGAAGAATGGACTCAAAAGTTCGATTACGTATATTGGTCCGTAGCAAATGTATTTTAACAATGTGTATTCTAATGTTTTTGAATATTGTGTTAGTTTGTGTGGGTTTGGTTTTCTATGCCACACAACAGCCGTTTGCACCTACTTCCCAACCTATGTCTTTTCCTACTACTGTTTCTTTACATACTTTTCATATTTTACCTGAACACGAGCAAATTAAAAGGTCGGAATTTGTGAATAATTCCTTTGTGCAACTCCTCCATCAACACCAGTTAGTAGTGAACAACACTAATTATTGGGTGTGTGGTCTTATGCCACATACAATGGATAGAGGTCTTCCTTATCTGGTTCTGCCATTCAGTTACAATGGGTCCGTATGGGCATATCAGACGATGTTTACTTATGCCATCGAAGTCTATCCCCTGCGTTCCATGAGAGATAACTCAAGTAATAAAGCCTTGGTGAAGGGAATTACAGATATGAGTAGAGATATCGAAACGTATAAGACTATTCCCAAGGATGAGTTACTAGCATATGTTGGTTGGAATGCAACCGGATATAGTATTAGTCTGGGTGAGAAGCAGAGACGAAAAAGGTCACCTCCGATTTGGATTGTACCCCATCGTGGTCATTTTTGTCTGCAAAGGAAAGGTAAGAATCCGAGAGCTCAGTTAGGGAAGAGTGTTTGTACTCAGACGTATGTCTTTGCGTCCCAAACTTCCCTACCGTTTTTAGCAGCTAAGGGCACGTATTTTGTCTGCCATGATAGAGCATATACATGGTTGCCCCCTGATTTTTCGGGAACATGTTATGTTGCATATTTGTTGCCTCCTACGTATACTCCTGCTGTAGATTACCACAGAACGAGAGTTGTTAGGGGTGTCTTCAGTGAGGAAGATACTACGGGACAAGAAGTGGGAGACTTTTTCAAGGGTTTCCTACCGTTTTGGGGACCTATGGCAAACAGTAGAAACCTACGGCAATTGACAAGAGTGGTTGAATCCACCATAAATGAAACTGCTGGTGCCCTTAGTAATCTGACCACTGAGCTTCAACGAATCGCCTTACGACATTACAGAATCGAATGATTTTGGACGTCATACTTGCAGACCGAGGTGGGGTATGTAAAGTGATCCAATCGAGTTGCTGCGTTTTCATACCAGACAATGCTCCTACAGTATACCAGGCCATTTCTAAGTTACATAAGATCTCTGAGTCTATAAATGTGGATAAAGGAGATTGGTCGTTGATTGGATGGTTTTGGGAACTGTTATCGACCTGGGGATGGAAGATTCTGATGATCATTGGGATGGCTTTAGCAATTCTTTTCCTGTTCTGTCTTTGTGTGCAGTGCGCTCCTGCTATATGTGGCCTCTGTGCTACTACGTGTGCAAGGAGACCTGTCCCAAGAGAGGTACTAAGTAATAGGATTATGCTCCAGCAACATCTTGATGATCTGATGAATATAGACCTGGACTCAGATTGACGTGAGTTTAGGTTATTGCCTATGTAAGGGCAAAAGTAGGGTCTGAGGTTCCGTGAATTCTGAACCCGTTTCATAAAGGTCATGGTTTCGTTACGAATTTGATATTAGCGAACCGTAACTAATTAGTGCGGCAAGTATGAGTGTTTTCATCACGTTAGACCGATGGATTCACTACGTATTTAGGGATTTCGTTCTGAACCCTTGGGTTCCATTTTGTGTATGGCAGCCATTTTGTGGTTGCCCTCACATAGGCCGATGACTGTGGCTGAACTAGTCTTTTTAAGGACATGTACACCTTAGCTCCAGTTCATGCTGACTCCAGTTTGACCTGAGTGAACTGACCCTGTTGCCTGAAGCTACCCTTGTTAAACCAGTTCCTGCCCTTTAGCTGATCAAGATTAAGGATCAGAGCACAGGACATCGTAAAGTTTTACTGCACACAAATATGCCTTATCCTACTCTCACCTGTTTCTGCTCCTTTCTTTATGGTCTATTTATGATTGGGTTGTGGCCTTTTTTATTATGGGTTCGTTCGACCTGTCTAAAGAAGATTGTTGGGTTTGACCGATGATTGAACATGGGCTGGGCAACTCAAAAGTGGGTTTTACTGTCATGCGATACCTTTGATGTGAATACATGTGATTTGTAAATATTAGGTATTTGTCTGGAATGTGATTTTTGGCATAAAAAGGGATGACTTGCTGTGTAAAATTGAGCAGTCTCCTGAGAACTCATACCGTGATGATTTCTAGGACTTCTGTTACTGGCTGCAGCCAATAAATTTGATCTTTGATGCCACCAAGAAGTTTCCGTGTCTCTGTATTCTAAGACAGGTGGAACCCGAAGACTTTGGGCGTGCCCCTGGCGCCGCTGGGTATTAAATAGCCCGGTTCTTCACTCTCACATCTGCCTGTCTTGTCTTGTGGTGATTGTGTCTGTGCTCTGGTATGCTACGAGTGCTGCTTTTGTGTGCTGCGTGTGGAGGACTTGGTGCCTGAGGGCTCTGACGCGTAGGCACTCTCGTCAGGTGGTGCCACTGGCAGGGTGGTTGCTGAAGGGACAGGAGCTGGACTGGAAACATGTGACTGCTGAATGACTGCTGTCACTGTGGAGGACAAAGACTGGACAGTTCGGTGTAGCCCACCCAAGTCAGAATGAATGCCCTCCATGAATGCAACTACCTGTGCCAACTTCTTGTCATGATCCTGGAAGGCATTCAGGAGAGCAGTCTGACCCACATGGAGCTGGCACAAAAGGTCAGGAAGGAAAACAGGGGAACCCTACTCACTATGGAACCAGGGTAATAGTTATATAAGGAAAAACAACAGTTCCTGTGAATTGATAAGATACCTACCCTTCCTAGGGCTGCGTGCACAGACAGCACTTGTGGGAGCATTTGGGAGGGTGGGCACTGGTGAGGTGTGGTAGAAGAAGAGGCAGATATGGAACTTCTTGAGCCCGCCAACATCGAGAAGTCCCTGCTGGAGTCAGGAAATGTGGAGGTTGGTGTTTCCAGGCGTGATTCATCCAGGGCACTCCTCTCCCCCTCTGAGGCGCAGGTCACATCAGTGTCAGTGAAATCATGTGTAGCAGTCATGCCTGAAGCTTCCCCACTGGTGTCCGTCCCCCGTCCTTCTCTGCCCTCAGTAGATTCTGCAAGAGACAGAGACAGAGACAAAGGTTCAGTATAGTACCATACTCACAAACATCATATGCAAACAGAGCACATTCAGTATGTGCTACATTAATGCAATCATCAGAAGATGCATGGAAACATGCATAGTTGGTAATAATGCTTCATGTGGCGTGACACAGCCAAATAGCTGGCCCAGTGCCTCCCTGTAACCACACATACTATTCTCTGTAAGCATACCTACGTGCCTGTAGGTGAGATAGCTAGACATCAAAACATATTGTCTCTGTCATATGTAGAGTATCTTTAAGGGAACACCACTGAGAAAAACTCAAAAACGTCCTTTTCCAATGGCTGCAAGCTCAGGATATCCACCATATGGTGCTTTGAAGCACAACTACCGTTGTACACTGGTGTCAGCTGTGTAGATGTCACAATTTACTTGTTGTGCACAGCACACTTCTATGAAAGCACAATAACATGGTGCACACTGCTGTTCACTGCCATGTGGTGTCTTTGACACTCATACAGCAGCATATGTCACAAGGTCACATCGCATCTGGCAATGACAAGGGTCATGGTTTTAAACACATGACAAAGCACATGTTGTACAAATGCAGAACAGCTGCACTGAATACTGAGGCCCCTTAGAAGCCATTGCATCACACTTGAGACATCACAGAGCTTCACACTGGCTCACAGTTGGGATTCATGCAGTCACTCACACCCAAAGTCACACTTTGCACTTGCTGCTGATGGGCCCTCAAGCATCCATCTAGCTCTGGCTGTGTCACTGCCAAGATGCGGGTCCTTAGTGGTGTCATGCTCATGCACGCCAACCTGTCACTCTGAGGGAATAGCCCCAGCGGAATCTCTGCCACGTTTTTGCTCAGCCGGCAGATGTCATCCCACCGCTTGTGACAGTATGTGTGCCGTCGGTTGGAGAGACCCAGAGCCCGCACCTTGCATGCAATGGCCCTCCATATCGCCTTACGCTGGTGGACCTTAAGCTGCAGGAATGGGAGGCAAGAAGAGGAAGTTTCAGTGACACTGTGTCATGTACCAATGTGCGTCAGTACAGGAGCATGAAAATACATAGCACACTAATACATAAATGTTGAGCATGACAAGTAGTACACTTGCATCAAATATTCTCAGATACATGTATACATGTATGAGGATGGACACAGTACATGGCCATCTCATACACATGCAGAGCGCCAGCACAGTAACTGTTAGACTTGGCATCTTTTGGCGTGTTTCCCCTGAGTTTTTCTTTCTGCCCTCTCGGTTTTTACTCTGTTTTTGCTGGCGTAGTGTTTCTGCGCACCCTTCATACTGCTGATCAGTGGTAAAGTGCAAGTCCTCCTGCGGTAAAGTATGTTATGGACTGGTATTTTCCTGATTGGCTGTTTGGTTTTCTTGTCAGCCCCTAGTAAAGTGCACTGAGTGTGCCAGGGCCTGGGAATCAAATGCTACGCCTGGGCCTGCAGCACGGATTGTGCCACCCTCTTGAGTAGCCCAGAAAAGGTACCTCAGACCTGCCATTGCAGAGTCTGCGCGCAGCTTGTAATTGTCATGTCATTGTGGCCCGTGCAAACACTGGCCAGTACCTAACCTTCCCTTTTCTTACATGTCAGGCACCCCTAAGGTAGGCCCAAAGTACCTGCAGTGCATGCACTGTATGTGAAAGGTAGGACATGCCCTGGTGTGTGTGGCATGTCCTGATAGTGAATTACAGCCCATTTAGTTTTTCTCTATTGCAAGGCTACCTGTTCTCATAGGCCAGAATGGGCAGTTTGATTATGACACATTATAATCCTAAACTGACCCAAGGAACAAGGTAGAAATTTGAGTTTAGTATGCCTGAACTCAGAATGTTAAAATACATCTTTTAGTGAAGGTGATTTTTACATTCTGTGTTTGAAAACACCACTTTTAGAAAGTAGGTATTTTCTTGCTCAGTCATCCTGTGTGCCTCTGCTGGAATGTGAATTGCCTGTCTGGGTTTCGGATGACAGAAGACTGGGGAGCAGGAGGGCTCCAGATAGTCTAGGTAAGGTCAGTGACAATGACAGTGATTGTAGTGGCGGAGCACGCATACCGCACCTATGGACACAAAATGCTCTAGCAATGGCAATGGCCAATTCTCATCATAGAACACTAGACCCTTACAATGTATTATGGCACCTGATTGCTAAATTCAATGCTAGTGTGACATTCCACTCACTGATGACTACACATGCCATGTCAGTGCACATGATTACATGCATTGGCATCTACTTCCTCACATGTCACATATGATATGTGTGTGCATGTACACAGATTTGGTGTGTTATGGACTCGCATATTTGTATACATGTCAATGCGTGAGATAGCTAATCAACCCACTGTAATGATGGACTGACTACATAATGTGCCTATTTCACTGGTTAGATTGCTGTATTCCAGTCAATAAGCCTTTATTTTGAATTTTCTTCATAAAAGACATACTATACAAAAATCCAGCATTACATCCAATTCATACGTATAAAAGTTGGTATTGCAGTATAATAAAAATAGAAATAAATAGAAATGCTAAAACCAGTATTAAAACGGTATTAAATGTGCAAAATGGCAAAAGACTGAGACATCACGCTAATAATTAAAAGAAGGGGTATACTCCAATCAGACCCAAGCCCCACAGGGGTTACCTCCAATGCCAAAGCCTATCGATTATATTACATCCACCACTAACTAAGGGGCTAATCTTACGCATCCGGAGTATCCATGCCCAGCTCATAAATTTGGCTACACCTACTACCACCAAAGTGGAGGTATCCGATTTCAGGATTCTACTTGCAGCCAGTGCAGATGTGGTTCCCAGTGCCCAGCAGACAGGTCTTAACCACCGCCTTCTGGGCTGTTGGTACTCCGGACAGACAAAAAGGAAGTGATCAATCGTTTCAACCTGATCTACACAAAATGGACATTTGTCACTACCTATGATATTCCATCTGCTTGTTAGCCCCCGTAACGGAAGGGTTCCTACCCTAAACAGATGATACAGTTTACGGTCTAGGGGTTTCGTTCTTGTGTCCCAATATTCTTCCAGGTAGGAATCGTCCTTAATAACAAGAAAGGCTGCAGACATAGAACTACCTATCAGTGATTCATGGCTCTTGGCTTTGATTCTGGCCCAGTACATTTCCCTGAAAATCTTTTTGGGTGGGAATACAGCAGTGTCAGGGTTAGCCCATAGCTCCCCCATCCCCATGTCAATTAATATTGATTTAATTTCAGTCAGCCAAGGGATTCTGTGAGCTCCTCCAGTTCCCTTAACTTCAAAAAGAGCCTTGGCATTTAAGGAGAGTTTCGGCGTAGTCCACAGGTGCCGCCAAAATGCCAGTGGTCTATACCTTACTACATCCTCAATGGGCTGACAGCAAGGTCATACAATAGGGGTATATGTGGGGTTGATTTAGGAAGCCCTACCACTGTCCTAAGGAATTTATTCTGAGCAACCTTTAGAGGGGCCACATTGCTAAAGCCCCACAATTCTGCTCCGTACAGGGCTGCTGGAAGGATTTTTAAATCGTAGATTTTAACCAAGGGGGCCATCGGTCTTGTTAAGGAGAGCTTATGTTCTTTAAGCAAAGCTCCACCTAATTATGCATGTTTTAAGGCAAGTAGATCTATCTGGGGTTTCCAGCTTAATTTATCACTGAAAGTAACCCCCAGGTATGTAAAGACAGATGTCTGTTCCAGGGTGTCTCCTCCATTATGCACTCTTGCCCTGACTGGTCGTGTGCCGTGGAGAACCATAAATTTGGACTTCCCCACATTGACCTCCAGCTCATGTTCGCTACAAAACAACTCAAAACGAGACAGTGCCAGCTGTAATCATCCCTGTCTCTTCTTGGATATTAAAAGAGTGTCGTCTGCGAAAAGGAGCAGGGGCACCTTCATACCAGCCAGGGTTGGTGCATCTGTTGGATGGTTAGTAAAGTATTTAACCACCGTTAATAAACAATGAAAACAGAGTGGGGGCCAATACACACCCTTGTCTAACCCCTTTAGACACTTCAAATCTTGATGTTACCTCCCCTGGTTTACCCCAGCGAACCTGGGCATAAGTATGTTCGTGGAGATTAACCAATATCATCACCAGCTCACGGGGCATACCCATCACTAACAGAACTTCCCAAAGTTTGGCCCTAGGCACAAGATCAAACGCAGATCTTAAATCCACGAAGGCTGCAAACAGCATACCACCCCCCAAGATTACTTCCTTCCAATACAGGAGCATGAATCTAAAAGCTTGATCCAGGGTCCCAACATGTGACTGAAAGACCGCCTGGAAGGGTGTAAGTATGTCAGTTTCGGACATCCAACTCTGGATGCGTCCCAATACCAAGCGGGCAATGATCTTTTGGACTGCATCGATAAGGCTGATAGGCCGGTAGTTGGCAGGGGCGGAGCGATCGGCTTTCTTATAGATCGGCAATATCTCCGCCCCATACCATGAATCGGGGACCGGTGCTCCTCTAGCAAGGGCATTGGCCAGAGTTGTCAAATATGGCGCCCACAATGCTGGCTCTTGCTTGAATAGGTCCGCGGGAATGCAATCGGGGCCAGGAGCTTTACCACTCGGGATTAATTTGAGAACCGCCTCCACCTCACTGGGGGCAAAAAACAGTGTCTCATCAGAACTGAGGGGTAGTAATGTTTCAACTGGACCTACCCTTATTTTGAACTGGCTCTCAAAGTATCTTACCCACTGTTGATGCTCAACGTGGCTTGTGGGGATCCTATGTTGCTGGCAATTACCCCACTTGAGAACGTTCCAAAATTGTGTCATCTTCCTCCCCTCACAGGCCTGAAGTAGCTCCCTCCAGCGATCCTCATCCCAGTTTTGCTGTATTCATTTTGACTAGGGGTGGGCGGAATTTGCGTAAACAAGTTACGCAAATCTCCGCGAAATGGTAAAAAATCTCTGCGAACATGCCGAAATTCTGTGAAAAACGCGGAATTGCTTGTTTGTGATGCATTTTTACTGTTCGCAATCGCTGTTTGCGTGCTCGGGGAGAAATATTTTGCGAACACGCATTTGAGAACGCGAACAAGCACAAAATTTCACGAAGTCGCGGAACGCAGAATTTTGGGCAATTACACGTTCTCCGTGGAACGCAAAATTTCCCATATTCCGCAAATTCCGCGAGCGGAACGGAATTTACCGCCCAGGCCTAATTTTGACAGTTGATCAGCTTACACACACCGTGCTCATTGTGTAGAAAAGTTGTGCTCTGTGCAACATAAGCAAGAAGATGTGGCTGGTACAGCAGCTACGTAGAAGGTAGCAGTGTTGCTGTTTGAAACATGTGCTTTGTCAAGTACTCCCAGGGCTGTGGACACAAGATATAGGAAAGTACCATTTTACATTCCCATAGTCAGAATCTGTTTTGTAGGTAGTTAGTATGTACAAACTGACCACATGTACGACTACATGAGATCAAGGAGTCTCTGCATGTGACTTGTGCATTAAGCTGTTGTTTCAGTCTAGTCATTGTTGACGCTGTGTCAGTCAAGATGTAAGACGTTTGGCACATCTCATAGGGGAATAAAATTAACATGTGTCCCCTTTCATTGATGTAGGAGACGACCAAATGTGCATCGTCCGTTTCCAGTGCTGGCGAAGCCTTACCCTTTAAGACCTATGTGCTCAGTTGGAGTCCCATCTGATGTCCCACAGAACCTGTCCGCCTGCTTTGACACCAACAGTTAAGGTGATGCGGCCCTGCATTACTTTTCAACTGGTTTGTTCCAGTACACGGTGGCCATTACTGGTGGGATGTCTCAACTCATGTTCAGCATGGTGCTATGTGATATCCTGTCCGCAATGATACAAGGACCGCTACATCCATTTTTCTAGGAGACATGAATTGGCAGCTGTGAAACATGATTTTTATGGCCACATACCTAATGTTGGCGCCATTGACTGCACACATGTTGGCCGGGTTCCACCACAGGTACGTGAGTACATATACAGGAACAGGAAGTATTTCCATTCCATTAATGTGCAAGTGGTATGCCAAGCGGAAATGATAATCTTCCATGTCTGTGCCGTATTTCCCAGATCAACACATGACTCCTACATACTGCGTAACAGTATCATACCACAACTGATGGCCAATCTGCATCTGGAGTGTGTGTGGCTTGTTGGTGAGTACGCACAGTCAATTAGTGTGCTGTATGTGTGACATGCTGTTCTCAGCTCCTGTTTATATAATTAAATTGCTCCCTGTATCTCACACCCAGGTGACTCTGCGTATCCCAACCTGCCTTGGTTTCTGAGTCCACTGAGGAATATAACGACCCTGCGGGAAGTTCACTACAATGATGTACATGGGAGGACACGTCGTGTGGTGGAGCAGAGCATACTTTTGGGCTTCTGAAGTCTAGATTCCGTTGCCTGGACAAGAGCGGAGGTGCACTACTCTACTCTCCCCAAAAGGTGTGTCAAATCATAGTTGCATGCTGCATGCCCCACAACCTGGCCTTGCGCAAAGAGAACCCCATGTTCATAGACAATGATGAGCAGTAGATCCCCCTGCAAACCCACACATGCCCAGTGACGATGATAGTGGAGAAGAGGAAGGTGTTGACCTGCATCAACAGCTCATCGACAATAACTTCCCTTGAGTGTAAGTGACATTGTACAATAGTGACAAGGTCCGTTGTCTTTGATGGTAGTGGCAAGGCATAGATGATTTTTTTGACTGCTGCCTATTTTTGGCTCTGTGCAAATGGCTGATGTGTGTGGCGCATGGTATATTTATCCAGGTACCTCAGGTCTATGTTGAAGTTGTTGCTCATTGTTATGTGTGCTAGTTAGTGTACGTTGATGACTAGTGGTGTGTTCTAGCTGTGATGGCATCACCTGACAAGTAAATCTCATTCTCTTGTGTCTTTCTAGGTCACTTCACCCTCCCAATGCCTCGTCACAATCCGAGCTTGTGGTACATTGGAATTTGAGTTAATAATATACATACTGTGATAAACAAGGACAGACGCAAAGACTTAGGTGTGTAAAGAGTGTTTATTTACAATAATTATTTGTGACAGAGAAGTGATTATTTACAAAATGGTGCAAAGTGAATTTCTGAGTTGTGAGTGATGGTAAATGAGATAAATAGAATAGTCACCACATTGATGTAGTCACACAGTCCAACAGACTCCTGCCATCAACATGGCAATGTGGGTAAGGATAGTCAAAAAAGTCAATGCCCAGGGGAAAACAGGTGCCATCATGGCTGGCTCAGCGACTAGTGTTTGGATGGTGCATTGCCACATGAGCCTCCCCTGATGTTTCTGGGATGCCCCCTCATGTGTTTGGCAGGGGGGGCCTCTGCTGCAGGCTCAGCGGTGTATGAGGAGTCATTTTGTTGCAGCTCACCCCTCGCTGTGTCTGCAGCTGATTTCCATTACCAATGCTTTTCCAACCGCCATCCTAATCGACCCCCTAGTATTCTGTACCTTGTGTGCACAGCATGTAGGGGCTTGGCAGATCTTGGTGGGTTTTAAAGAAATGTGCCTGCTAAATGTGAATAAACTTCCTGTTTAGAGCGCACATGACTATGGTGATTGTGGTCCAGAGCTCCTTGTATTCATAGTATAGGATGAGTCTGGTAGAGGGAAACTCTCCTATAATCGACTGTTGTTGATGCCGATGCAGTCCCAAGAAAGGGTAGTTTATTGAACAAATGCAAATTATTCATATGTCTCTTGCCTATTAAGTTGGCTGACAAGAAATATTAATGCTTAAAAAAGCTAAGGATCCTGGGTGTAGTTGAAAGCTCCCTTGCTGTATAATATAACAAGCATTGGTAATGCATCGGGTTCAGATGTATGATGAATACTAAGCTGTTTTCAATATCACCGTCCGTGATGAAGAAAAGAGCTCCCTGATGGGGGCATGGCCAGCCGGGCAACATGGCGGACGCCACTTGCTAGAGCTCTGCCAGTGAGGCCCCAACTTATCCTGCATTTTCCAGGACGGAGTGACCTGAGCTTAGCAGTGCCAGGCGGAGTGGTTGCGGGATCGCCTGGGGACCTCATCGGTGTGTCCAAAACTGTGGGGCACGGCCGGGGAGCCAGGAACACGCCGCTGCCTGAGCGCCGCGGGCAAACGTGGCGAGGGCGCGAAGGTCGCCTGGATCTCGAAAAAGGGAGGAGGGGCCCTGACTCCGGCACCGCGGGAGCAGCGGAGGAACCCCGGCCGCAGCTGCGGGCTACGGAGCCTTCTGGGGAGGCACTGAGGACTGGGTGATCTGTTGATCCGCTTAGCCGTCGGCAGTCTGGGAGGAGGAGCCCGGAGCAGCTCGCACAGGGAGCCGGAAGGAGAGCGGCTGAGCGGCGGCATCGCAGTGGGCCGGAGAGAGCTGAGAAGGTGCAGACTCGGCCACTGGCGGGACCCCGGAGACGAGCGGCGGAGGGGGAGAGTCCCGCTCCGCCACAGACGGTCCGGCGCGAGTAGCAGCCGGACTGCTGCAGCCCCTGAGGTGAGCTGTGGGGCCCAGTGGCGGGCGATCGAGAGGCAACCCAGCGCTGGTGCAGAGCCGTGACCGGCGGGAGCTGTGAGGTGCCTAGGGACACAGGACCGGCTGAGGGGCACGGCAATGCGGCGGTGGACGGAAGCGGCAATGCTGGGGTGAGACTGCCACTGCACTGCGCCAAAGAGGCGACATTTTGTTTTAGGTGCCATTTTGGGAGCCCACGTAGTGAGAGGCCCCCCTGCCCCCCCTGCTGATTCAACGTTGGGCTCCCCGACCGCGCCGTCCAGCTCAGACACAGCGCAATCACTGCAGGGCAGAAGAGCCTGCCTGTGCTGCTGCCCCGGGGGGCTTCCAGTGAGACGTTCCTGCCTGCAGCCCACAACAGTCTACAACACGGGGCACGCGCCGTGATCTCGGAGCCAACCAGCGCACAGTCCCGGGCTGCCCCTTCACAGACGCCCACGGCTGGAGACCCCCACGCGTTCATCTGCATACGACCCCGGCTGCAGAGGTGTGGACTACACGCTTGCCTCTAGCCTGGCTGTGGAACATTTGAGAGTAGCAGGGGTGCGGTGGGAGCAGCGAAGGCCAGGGCAGAGCAGCGAAGAAGTCGAGGCAGGCAGCTAAACGCGCCACCCTGCCCTGGGAATCACCTAGGCCGCCCACAGGAGGTGAGGCCCCCGCCTACGGACCGCACCCCTCTGTGTATGTCGCCTGTTGATGCATCGGGACACTCAGGCTGAGTTGGCGGTGAGGACCCGAGAAGGGGGGGACCCCTCTGCATTGCTGCAGTGGCGAGCCGCCTGCGAGTGCCGCTTGCATACCCCCTGAGACTCGACACTGGACTGCCCTCCAAAGACACAACAACGCGCTTTGCTGAGGTGGGTGCGCTTGGGCCTGCTAATCACTGGTTGCCACGTTACATCGACCCTCCGGCGAGTGCAGAGAGCCTGGTGGGTTCGTGCGCCCCGCCGCCGCTGCTGCTGTTCCACTGCCGGGGGTGTTGATGCCCACGGCGCAGCAGCTCGCCATGGGCAGGCTGAGAGATAAGCCGCAGTCGAAGCTACAGGGCCCGGGCGGCCCGACCCGCCACAAGCTCAGCAGCAGATGGAGATGGAGCCTGTATCAGCTCTGGCAGCCAAGATGGACACAGTCTTTGCGGCGGTGGAGCACATTGGGAATACCCTGGTACAAACCAAGACCTCCCTGAAAGAGCGACTTGACAAAGTCACCTCCGACTTCACGCTGCTGCATGCGGACCATCGCAAACTATCGGAGTCAGTTGCCGCGCAGCGCCAAATAGTCCAGGAACTGCAGCCGGTGGTGCATAGCCATGCCTCTGCTTTGCAGGACCTAATTGACAGAGTTCACGTGTTGGAGGATCGTGCCGAGGACACGGAAGGGCGCTCCCGGCGCAGCAACGTTCGGGTAGTGGGTCTACTGGAGGGGGAAAAAGGGAAGAGCCCCGAACACTACGTGGAAGACTGGCTGTGGGCTCTTCTGCCAGTTGGGACACTATCGCCGCAATTTGTAGTGGAAAGGGCACATAGGGTGCCAGCGCAAGCCCAGAGGCCTGGAACTCGGCCCCGTCCATTCCTATTTAAACTCCTCAACTATCGAGACCGCGATGCAGTGCTCCGCGAGATTCGGAAGATGGGAGACCTCAAAGTGGGCAACAGCCAAGTCTTGTTCTTCCCGGACTATACGGCGACAGTACAGAAGAGGCGTGGCTCGTACCTGGCAGTGAAGAAGCATCTGAGGGAGCTAGACCTGCCCTATTCGCTGCTCTTCCCCTCCCGCTTGAGAGTGGTCACCAAGGAGGGCTTTCGCTTCTTCGAGGCCCCGTCAGAGGTTTGGGATTGGCTAGAGGAAACGGGACAATGGTCGGGCCGCTACCGACATGCCCAGATGAAGGTGGCTGGCAGGAGCAGCGCTCCAGGAGGCGGCGGAGGAAGAGGGGGACCCGGCGGAGCGCAGGCTTAGGACAGGCCGCTCCAAGCCCGGAGAAAATGTGACAGAAGCGACAGGAGGCCCTAGAGGCGGTTGCGACGCTGGGTGCAGGGAACACAGGCAACGGCCTGGACCATGGACAGTTTAGTGAAGCACAAGCCAGCGGACCGTCGTCACCGTCTACGGTGCTGTCGGATGATATTGTTATGCCTACGGTCACGCCCCAGACAGCGGACTTCATAGTGTGAACTGGGACGGACTTGGAACAACCAGATGTATTGTCCGAATTGAATGCACTCCATATTGTATCCTTTCATTGCTTGCCAGATGTGTTGCTAGCGCAAGTGTCGGGTCCCTGATGCCAGGCGCGTGCCACACTGCAGGCGCCTAGCCGTGCCCGGCGGGGGGAGGAGTTGGGCGCTCAGCGCGTGCACCACCCCATGGGCTACCCAGGGTCGATCTGGCGTGAACCACCGATTGATAACTTCATGAACACCTCCACAAGTTTGAGGGCACTGGGTGAGGGTGTAGTATGATAAGCTACTGACTGCGCACTTCCCCACACGCGCTCACATCGAGGACACGTTGCCTTGAAGAGCACTTACCCATTAGGTTTGGACGTTTGCCCCGTTGGGAAACCGCCCGTTGAGTTACAATGTTTATATTAGTTCACATATTTCAGGAGCGACACTTAGCGAACACCCAGCACAAGCCCGGCCCCCCCAACCCCCCAGATGGCTACACTACAACACACGCCATGGCGAACACCACCATCATGACGTGGAACGTCCGCGGCATGCATACCCCGGCGCGTAGATACTCGATATTCGCTTATATGCAGCGACACAGGGTGGGGATTGCGCTCCTCCAGGAAACAGATATGTCCCAGGTGGAGCTGGACAGGCTCCGTAGGCGCTGGAGGGGGCAGATACATGGCACGACTTACTCCTCGCAAGCGCGTGGTACCCTGATATGGGTGCGAGCTGGCGTTCCCTTTACATACACTGACGCGCAAGTAGACACTGACGGGAGGTACTCTTTTGTTAGGGGGAGGCTTAACGGGCAGGAGATACTGCTGGGTTCCATCTATGCCCCCAACACAGACCAACCCGCTTTCCTGGCGTCCCTCAACCCTGTCCTCCAGAGATATGCGGGCCTTCCCTGGTTACTAGGCGGCGACTTTAACATGGTTTTAGACACGCACCTAGACCGCTCCTTCCCACCCCTGTGCGCAGCGGCAGCGACATCAACAGCACAGGCCTTTAGGACCTGGTTAGTACACTGGGACATACATGATCTTTGGCGCACACAACACCCTGCGGACAAAATATACTTGTATTATTCGGCTGTGCACAGCCTCCACGTTCGCCTGGACCGCATAGTGGGTTCCCAGTCCCTACTCCCGCTACTGTCCAAGACTGAGTACTTAGGAAGGACACACTCAGACCACAATCCCCTCTGCTTTCAGCTTAACTGGGAGGCGGATAGACCCCCGGTGCCCACCTGGCGACTACAGCCTGCAGCGTTAGAGGACGCTGAATTTAGGTCATCCCTGGGCACAGCCATCCTTTCTTATTTTGAAGTTAATGAAGGCACAGCGAGCGATCCGGGGGTGGAGTGGGACGCCCACAAGGTGACTATCCGCGGGCACTGCCTGGGTGCCACGTGGAATATCCGCGCGCAGGTGTCTGAGTCCCTAACCCGTATCGAATCTGAGCTTCTGCGCTATGAAAGAGAGGGAAAGGGTGCCGGCGAGCACGCGCGTACACTGGAGGAGCTTCGTGGTGAGCACGCGGTCCTACTTGAACGGCTGAGGTGCCACAACTACGCGGCCCACACGGCCAGAACACACTCACAGGCAGACAGGGCTGGCCGCTTGCTAGCTTGGCTGGTCCGAAAAGCAGACCGCATGGCTCCAATTGGCGCCATCCGATCAAACGATGGGTCGGTGGTGTACACGCTGCGCGAAATTCACCGGGCGCTGACGGACCACTACCGGGAGCTCTACAGGTCGCGCAGTACCGGCCACACACACAGGCTGGCCGGGTTTTTGGACTCGGTCACCCTGCCTACTTTTGAGGACAGCCAAAACGAGGAACTCGTGCGCCGCTGTCCTTGGAGGAAGTGGGGGACGCAATCCGAGCGCTGGCGTCCGGAAAGACGCCGGGGCCGGACGGTCTTCCGGCTGAATACTACAAAGCACACAGCGATATCCTGGTGCCTCAGCTCCTCAGGATGTATAGGGCGTCAGTGGACGCCGGCTGGCTCCCACCTTCCCTGAGGGAAGCGTTTTTAGTGTCCCTACCCAAGCCAGACAGAGATCCCATGTCCTTAGGCTCCTACCGCCCGCTGGCGATGCTGAATACCGATTACAAGGTGTTCGCCAAGCTCCTTGCAGAGCGACTGGCACCGGTGGTCCCGCATTTAGTGCACCCGGATCAGAATGGTTTCGTACCAGCAAGGTCCACATCCCTGAACCTCAGGAGGTACTTCCGGGTAGCTGCGGAGGCAACGTCGGCCTGGCCCAGGGCGGGATGTCTGGTGCTAGACTTAACAAAGGCTTTTGATTGCCTGGAGTGGGGATACCTGTCGGCAGTGCTGGTGGCGTATGGGTTAGATGACAATTTCCTGCAGATGGTGGGGCTTCTGTACAACAACCCCGTGGTTCGTGTTCGGATGGGACCGTATGTCTCTAAGGCGGTGGCGGTGGGTAGAGGTACCCGGCAGGGTTGCCCCTGTCGCCGCTCCTCTTCGCTTTGGCAATAGAGCCCTTGGCTGAGGCCATGAGACAGCCGCTGGCAGATGGTATCCCGCTGGGCGACGGGGTTCATCAAGTGTCGCTGTACGCTGATGATTTACTGGTCTTTGTCCAGGACGTGCGTCACATACCGGACTCACTGGCCTCATTACTGAGCCGTTTCGCCGACCTCTCGGGGCTCCGAGTCAATGCAGGCAAGTCGTGCCTCTATGCGTTTAGAGAGGGCGTGACGGACCCGGAGTACAGTCTCCACGGCACAAGAGTCCAATGGCAGGAGGCTACATTTCAATATCTGGGGATCCAGATTTACCCCCAACAGACAGACCTGCTAGACGGGAACCTGGGAAGAGCAGTGTCGGCGCTCCTGGCCCAGATAAGCTTCTGGTCTACACTTCCGCTGTCGCCCACAGGCAGAGTGGCCCTCGCTAAAATGGTGATGCTTCCTCGCCTCCTCTACTACTTCGCGAACCTCCCACTCTTCCTGCCCGCGTCCTACTTCTCTAACTTCAATAGGATTTTACGAGACTTTGTCTGGGGTGCATCTCGGCACCGCCTCGCGCTTGGGAAATAGTTTTTGCCCACGGACAGGAGCGGGCTAGCGGCTCCCTGCTTTGAACACTATTACTTGGCGGCACAGCTCCAATGGGTCACCCGCTGGCTGGCGGACAGGGGAAGAGAGGATACCACTACAGCTGACCCATCGTATACACTGGAGCGGATCACTGCGCTATTTCATCCACTGGCGGTGCCAACGCGCCCCACCCCACTACTGCTGGCGGTAGCATTCAAATGCTTCCGCAGGGCACTGTACCTCACGAGAGGGGTGCGCTCTTATGCGCCTGCTGTGCCCCTGGAAGGTTCGCGCGGCGGCGGGGGGACGCTCACGCACTCCATGTTAGAGCAATGGCACGCGATGGATGTCCAGACACTGGGCGACCTGTACCAGGATGGAGTATTGATACCCTATGAGACGCTAGTCGCGGACGCTGTGCTTCCCCCCGGGGGCTTCCTAATGCACAGGTCCCTAACGGCGCACATGGCGGCTAAATGGGGTGATGTCGCGGAAGAACCGGCACAACATTTGACCATACAGTACCTACACGTTATGGGCAGGGGCAGGCACTTAGTCAAATGGTTTGCTGCGTCCCTACGGGCGCATACAGAGCAGGACCTAGCCCCACTATGGGTGAAATGGGAGAGAGACATGGGGCGAGCGTTCGTAGACAGAGAATGGGAAAAGATTCTAAAAAGCCCGGTCCGCATCCCCAGAAATGCGAGGTTCCACCAAATCCAAGTATACATAGTGCACAGGGCCTACCTAACCCCAGACCTAATAAATAAATACTTCCACAGAGCGGACGCATCTTGCCCCAGATGCGGGGAAGTGAACGCAGAACTTCTTCACATTCTGTGGCATTGTCCGTGCCTCTGCACCTACTGGAGGGACATCCATGCACTACTTACACGGAGCACAGGCCGCATCATCCCTTGCAATTGGCCTGAGTGTCTCCTACACCACTTCAAAAGGCCGCCCAGGGACAAGGCGTCGTCCAGATTCCTCGACTTAGGAATGGTGACGGCAGTCCGACTCCTCACCAAGAGATGGAAGGTGAGGGACCCACCCACCAAGAGGGCGTGGATCCTGTCATTCTCGTCATGGGCTCGCGCGGAATGGACAGCCATCCGGAGGGAGGAAACTATGGGTCTCCGTAAGGAGCCTATGGCAGAGAGATGGGAACACATGCTAAACACTATGCTGGAGAATGGAGCTGCTGTGGAGGAGGGGGCGGCGGGGACCTAAACTGACGCCACAAGCGGAAGGGGCAGGGGAGCAGGCAACACCATGGCAGACATACCCTTCGGTGCAATGCGCGACACGGCGGCGATGCAACGCCTGGTGAAGAATCTTGCGGGTCAACTGGGTGGGAGCGGAGGAGGAGGGGGGCGTCTGGGCTGGTGGGGCTGAGAACTGGGGCGAACGGCAATGTAACCTGCCAATAGTGTCGTAGTTAGTTGTTTTGTTCTATTGCACATGCTAATCATTTGGGGCTGGGATGGATATGCAATGCTTGTCCTTCTCCTTATAAAGAGGTGAAGAGCTGACTCCTGTTTTCTACTCGGAAGGCACACCCGGGCATTGGTGTCCTGCTCAAAATCACTTTAATTGCAATGTCTTGCTGCCTCCGATGAATCATACTGTTGATGTCTTAATCCCTGTGAATGACTGAAGAGCAACTCTGATTGTAAAGCAGTGCCTTTTGTATTGTTGAATTTACAAATACCAATAAACAGATTTAATTAAAAAAAAAAAAGAAAAGAGCTCCCTGACAACCATCACAGGAGTAAAGAGGATGTGGCACAGCGGCAAGAGCTGCTAACAGGAGAGCTGGGATATCCGGTTCGATTCTCGCCGGTGCAATATCCTGTGCTTCTGGGAAAATGTCTTAATCTCTCCAGGTGATACGTTGCGGCTATATAAAACTGCTGCATGACGAAGTAGCAGAAAGAAACAAAGCTTTATTTATAAAAAAATAATTCCACAAGCGTGGATGTTAACAGTATTTCGGCGGCAGGAAACTGATAAGAGAAGCAGACGAGGAGCAAGCATTGGTAAATGGAGGACAATATGCTACAGCCAATAGAAATGGAGGAAAAGTAAGTAGCACGCACAGGAACCAATGAGAAGCCTGGAAAGAGAGGAGGCAGGATGTAATTCCATTTTAAGTTTATATTAAAAACAATAGATTTCTCAAGCACAGAGCAAGCGCTGTGCATGCAAAACCTAAACAGGACCTGAAAGAGAGTCAACCTTCATCAAAATTATCCAGCTTATTGTCTCAGACATTTCATGAAGCTGTTTCTGTACCATTTCAGGTAAAAAATAACAGCAACAGCAGTCTAATGCTAGATCATGTAGACTGATCTACTGGCATATTGCGAATGACTACAGATGCCAGGGAAGAATGGCAAGGGGCCTTGAATTGTTTAAAAAGGTTAGATTTGAATACATATACATGACCTATATTGTTGATGGTAATGATGTAGAAATCAAAGTTTGAACTGAATGGTTTTGTGATGTATCTATAAGATTGCTACCTTTGTAAAATTCTAAATGGACCAGATCATTCAAATGTTATGTGTATTACGATAAATTGATTGTGCCTCTTAATTTTTTTAATAAAAAATAAATTATAAAAAGGTTAGATTTGGGTTAAATTCTTTGGTAATATTCTGCGAATTGACAGTTTTAAAGTGTCAGGAATGTGACCTGAAGTCAAAGATACTAAGGGGCTTATTACGAGTAAGCAATCCTGGAATCGCCGTACTTGGGGTGGGGGTCTGACCATCACCACCCTAGCGGGTCCGCCCCCCATATTCCGCGTGTGGCAGTCGTACCACGACTGGACCACTGCCTCCGCCAGGATCCAGGATCCTGTGACGGTGGTGGAGCGGAAAAGGGCAGGAATATCCTGGCGGTGCCAATGCAGCACCACCGAGCATATTCAGACTTGCAAATCAAATGCCCATTTGATAGCGGAGAACCTGCCATGAAAAGGGTGGCAGAGTTGCAAGTAAGGGGGCCACAAGAGGCCCACCGGCTGAATTTGGATCTGGGGATGCATGCTGGGGAGCATATCATGTGCCCAACCTGGAAGTGCACTATCATTCCTGCACAGTGTGGCATGCAAGACACAGTGCATTCCATATCATGCCGGAACATACTGCAGGCACTCTTATGGTGGTGGTCTGCTATTAAGGCTCTCCTATGAGCCTAACACAGCCACCGCTGTAAGAACACCTGCCCACCCTGGATTCAACTCGGAATCTGGTGGGCATGCACACTATTATCTTTGTGGTCCTCCTGCAGGTACAGTGTTGGCGGTACTACAGGTGGACTGCCAAACTCATAATCAGGCCCTATCTGTCACTGTAGGAGCTACACATCAGTAAATACCTTAGTGATCAGAGCAGAAAGAATGGCTGCCTGCAATTTAGTCAGATTCAATGTATGGTAAAAAGACAGACTCATGGGATTATTACATGGCTTAGGGTAGCTGTGGGCACAAAAAAATTGTAATGCCTGCAAAAGGTGTGAATTGTATGATACACATATTTTGCAACATTTTATTAATTTTGGTTCATGTAGGTATGTCCTCAAGTACAATTTTTCTGTGATATACTTGGGGATGAATTTATTGACATATCTTGTAATTTTCAGGACATTTTATAAAATGTAGTAAAAAAAAAAGAGATTTTGCACACCCTAGTTGAAAGCAAAATCTTAATACATAGGGGCTCATTATGATGTCGTGACATTCGCCACCACCACAACATCGTAACAAGTTAAACCCCCACATATTACAGTAGCGTGGGGTTTCTCAGTGGAGGCATCCGCTGCTTTTCTGCCGGTCAGAAATCGTTCCGATTGCAGACCGGGCGGAATTGGCCGCCATCCATATTAGGTTGGTGTGTTATGAAGGCCTTTTCAAGGCAGCTTTGCCGCCATGGAAAGGCTAGCGGGGATGTTCTTTGGGGGCCCGTTGCGGGTCCCAGGGGGTGGGGGTATATTGGGGGTGCACTTGGTACCCACTCTCCATTTGCATGCACAAGGTGGCAGGCACCGCGTGGTGCCTGCCACCTTGTGCATGCAAATGCACAACATGCCATTTGGCATTACGGCTGGTGCTGCTGTAAGCAGCACCCGCCGCAATGTCAAATACGCAGGATGCGGCGGTCAGGGTGACGGTCGCATCCTAATCAGGGCTGCCGGACCACCGCATGTCTGGCGGCCGGTCCCGTTTCTACTGGGTTGGCGGGAAGACTTTAGTCCTAATCAGCCCCATAGTTTGCAAACATTGAACTTCAGATTTGTGGTCTTTACGTCTGCAGCATTTTGGGTGCTTCTGGATTTTAGACACAAGCATTCATTAAATGCATTATATTGTTGTAATGTATATCATTCTTATCTATATTATGTGTATTCTTTGCTTTAAGGTATTTGTTTTTTAAATGTTTGTATTTTTTATATAATAATAATTTTAGCAAATGGATGTGGCGTTTATAGGGGATTATAGTGGGGAGTAAATTTAAAAGTTTAAATTTCATAAGTTTGTTAAGATTAAAATTGTTGCATTAATTAATTATAAAAATATACATAATAAATTAGCTTCTATGACATTTTATCTTTAAATATGTTATAATGTGTTTGATTGTAGTTATGGAAAATCGTTCTATATAAATATTTTAATTGATTTTAAATTTAATTTGAATATTGTTAGATTGCTGAAAGATGTAAAATGTTTGTTTTTCTGTGTATTTTTCTAAAAAGGTTTTGTTTATTGAAATGTATTTTGTTGTTATTAAATTAAATGAAACAAATGTCAATAATTTAAATATATTTTTTGGTTTGAAATAAAGTGTTTTTGAAATTAGCATATGTGTATCTTATTAGAAGTTAAAAATGAAAGTTATTTTTTATTATTAACTATCTGTACCAGGCCACGCGTTGCTGTGGCTCAGTCTGGTTAAATGGAAGATAAAGGAAAGAGTAATCGCACGTTTCTAATTTATTTAATTTCACAATGCTTGTGGGTATACAATATGTTTTTGTGACTATTGTCTCTATGCGTCCCTTGTAGTTGTTGCGCAGCAAGCAAATCTATAGGGTCTGTTCTGCTTTTCGATTAAAAACACGCGAGTATTGTACACGCGCGTATCCGAATCCAATGTTGTGTTTATATAAACAAGTGCTAATGTTGCAAAGTGAACCAACTCCTCCCCCCTCCCTCCACCCACTTCCCCGGTCTGCCATCCTGACACCAACTGTCCATCCTAATATATGTAGAAATGAACATTGACATTTTTATGTGTCTGCTTTCGATTAAAAACACACGCGTATTCCAAACATGCGTATTTGAATCCAACGTTGTGTGAAAATTTCAAAGCAATCGGTGAAGAACTTTCGGAGATTTGCGATTTTGAACAAATGAACATTTACATTTTTATTTATATAGATTCATTGTTGAATTAAAACATTTTTTTAAATATAACATTTATACACTTTGAAGTTATACCAATTTGTTTGAATTTTTGCAATTGTTTGGTAATACTCCCAATTTACCAGATTTATTACATGTGGCTTATTTGTTTTTTTGTTGTTAATTTAAATAGTTTTCTTTAATTTATTATTTTCAGTATAATGTGTGCTATCATTTTATGGAACAATTATTCGGTATCCTATAACTACAGCTCTTTTCCCAGTGTGGTAATGTTTGGAGTGGGAATAGTGAACATGACCCCCTTTTTCCACCCAAAGTCCAACTCTTTTCCCAATGTGCTTTAGTTTGGAGTTGGAAGAGTATATCTGATACGCTCCAAAGTCCAACACTTTGCGTCATCTGGTTAAGTTTGGAGTTGGAGTAGGAAATCTGACTCCCCAGTCCCCAACACTTTCTTCAATGTGGTTAAGTTTGAAATTGGAATAGTAAACTGGAATCCTCAAACGTCCAACAGTTTCTCTAAGTGGTTAAGTTTGGAGTAGGAATAATAAATCTACCCCCTCCAATTCAACACGTTCTCTACTGTGGTCAACTTTGGAGTTTGAATAGTAAATCTAAACCTCCAACCTCTGTCCCAGTTCCCTTGCATTTCTCAATGTGGTTAAGTTTTGGAATGGGAATAGCAATTCTGACCCCTACAAAGTACAGCACTTGGAATAACAAATCTGAACCCCACAAAGTCTGCAACTTTACCAAATGCGGTTACGTTTATAGTGGGTATAGTAAATCTCCCCCCACCCCGAAAGTCCAACACCTTCTCCAGTGTGGTTAAGTTTTGAGTGTGTATTGTAAATCTGCCAACCCCAAGTCCAAAACTTCCTCAAATGTGGCTACATTTAAAGTTAAAATAGTAAATTTGCCCCCCAAAGACCAACACTTTCCTCAGTTACATTTGAAATTAGAATAGTAAATCTGACCCTCCTCCCCGAAGTCTAACACTGTCCACAATGTGGTTAAATGTAGAATTGGAATATTAAATCGGCCCCCCTCTCAACAAAACTTTCCTCGATGTGGTTACGTTTGGAATGGGAATAGTAAATATGACATCCACAAAGCACAAAAATCACTTTCCGCGATGTTGTTAAGTTTGGACTGTCCCTGTTGTGGTTAAGTTTGGAGTTGGAGAAGTAAATCTGACCCTCCCTCTCCCCTAAGTCCAACAATTTCTCAAGTGTGGTTAAGTATGGAGTAGGAATGGCAAAATGACCATGTTGTTCAATTTGGAGTTTTGAATTGTAAATATACCCATGCCCCCAAAATCAATTATCCCCAATGTTTTGAAGTTTGAAATGTGAGTGTAAAATAGACTTTGCCAAAAGTATAAAGCTTTTTCCAATTTGGTTAAGGTTTTATTAGAAATAGTGAATGTGATATTCAAAATCTGTTAGCATGTGTTTGTATTTTTTATTTAAGTACAAAATGGTATATCTTCCTTAATATATACCATTTTTTACTTTTCATTATTTTTCAATAATTTGATTTTTTATTTCTAAAGAATTGTTTTTTTTATTCAAGATAATTACAATGACACATATTTTCTAATAGTGTACATATAGTTATATCATTTAAAAAATATAATTTACACTAATTTTAATAAATGTTTTTTTTTCATTACTTACTTTTTTGAAACCATTGTAATATATTAAAATGAAAAATAGCTTTATATTTTTATCAATAACTAGCAGCCCGTCCCGACGTTGTCCGGGTATGAAATAGAATGTGTGTAATGTGTGTATTTGGCAAGGGCAATTTATTTTAAAATCGATAGACAACATTTTTTGTTTCATTAAAATAGGGACGGAGAAGAGCCAGCTGCAGCCCTGGTTGATGTTAGCAGGCGCGTGTAATTGGTGTAGTGATCCGCCGCCTGAGCCCGGCTACAGCCCTGGTTGATTATAGCAGGCGCGTGTAATGTCATTGAATGAGAGAGTTATCAGCCGCGGGTAAATCCATTTAATGAGAGAGTTCAGTGACAGCGAGTAGGAGAGGCTGCAGTAATTGTCCCCGCAGACACGCTCCTTTGCGTGTTCCCCCGCTTGAGGCCCAGATGCAGGTCTTTTTGATGTTAGCAGGCGCTTGTCACCCCGCTTGAGGCCCAGCTGCAGCCCTGGTTGATGTTATCAGGCACGTATAATTAGTGTACTGATCCGCCGCCTGAGCCCGGCTAGAGCCCTGGTTGATGGTAGCAGGCGCGTCTATTTTCGTTGAATGAGAGAGTTCAGTAACAGCGCGCAGGAGAGGCTGCAGTAATGTTACTTACCAGACCTCCAGCTGAACGCGTTTGTCATGCCCCAAGCACACGGCCACAGCAGACGATCTTCTGATTAATGTACGAACCACATGGCATGAAGGGCGGAACGTAGCACACGCCCCCAGCATTTCTCACGCCCCCAGCGTGCCAGTTGAGGCGGCGCAATTGCGTTCACATGGCATGAAGGCTGGACACACGCCCCCAGCGTTTCTCATGCCCCCAGCGTGCCCCTTGATGCTGCACAGCAACGTAATTGGCGCTTGTATGTACGACTCACATGGCATGAAGGGCGGACACACGCCCCCAGCGTTTGTCACGCCCCCAGCACACGCCCACAGCCCACAATGTGATGGCCGTACCACACGCCCCCCAGCGTTAGTCACACCCCCAGCACACGCCCACAGCACAACGCAGACACGCCCACAAGGGACTACTTTGCTGGTACGGTTCTTTTACCTTTTAAATGTATATGGTGTCCTACGGTACAATTGTATGTCTTGCACTGTATGATTGTGATGAACACCACTGTTTCTTGAAAAGTTAATAAAAATAATTAACAACATTTTTTAAAAAATGTATATGGTGCCTGTCTGCATAGCCTATGTCCTTCTGCTGCAACTGCCCTTTCCAAAGCTGTATTGGGTGTTGTGATTGGTGCTGTGGTACTGAGATTACCCACCTCAAAGGTTTGGGCTCTCTCTTTATAATATTAGTATGGATTTAATTATATATTTAGATAAATTATTTCATACATTTTTTAATACATTCTTGTAAAAAACATTTGTAACATTAATTTATAAGCATTAACAAAGAAAATACTTTCGGATTTTAGGGGATACTATTATGCTATCCATCTACAGTGGCTTTCCTACTGGACGGCGGGCAGAAACCTACATGAAACCGGCTTCACGCCGGAGAGGTTGGATCGCGTGGAGCTTCATTCTTTTTTGTTGCCCAGAGCCCGGATTTCCCCAACGTGTCCCCCCCTACTCAAAACAGCATTACATTGTTGGAGGAAAGCTCTCGCCTATACGTCGGCGGTGCCACCTTACGCAGCGAATATTCCTTTATTGGACATACCCACACCACAAGGTAGACTTACACGCACCAGACTGCGGGGATGGACGACTAATGGGGTTGAGGGGGTGGGCTCCTTTTTTGGGGATGCCACTCTGTTAGACCACAAGACCTTCGTGCAGATTACTGGGGCCCCACGACGCCTGTATCTGCTACATGCCACAGTGTCACACTACATTAGAATCACATGGGCACCGCATCGAAACGTACCTATGCAGCATGAACTAGTACACCTCCTATATTACTTGGGACCGGGAGGCCATCTAGTATGCTAGCTCTTTACTGGGATTAGGGCACATGCAGCAATTTCACTTCCGGCCCTCAGAAATCGCTGGGCAGAGGACTCTGGTGGGGAACTTATGGATAAGGCATGGCAGAACATGTTGGAGCATCCCAAAAGAGTATAAGGTAATGCCAGACTTAAATTTATCCAAACGATGGTGCTACATGGATCCTACCTGACCTCCAAGATCATACATCGTATGTTTCCGAGTTCCCCTCATGGCTGCCCTCGTTGTGGAGGTGAAGAAGCCGACTTCATCCATATGATGTGGTCTTGTCCTCAACTGCGAAGTTATTGGACAACTATGCGCCATGCCCTTATCACGCTGACCCAACTGCCAGTCCCGGACGAGGCCTTGCCATGTCTTGTGGGTCTACGCAGATTTCCGAAGGTACACAGAGCTAGGCTTAAATTCCTAGACCTTGCACTTGTTTTGGCTAGTAGGGCCATAACTATGCAGTAGAAGTCACCTAGATCCCCTGCAGTTGCTGTATGGCAGACAGACTTGGTACAATTGGGCCGGGCGGAAGGAGCTTCTCTTAGGAAGGAGAAAGAGAAGGGGCTATGAAAGTACCTTATTTCTCTGGAATGGGAAACCATGCTGATCGAATTGGAAGCACTTGACTTCGCCCCATCGCTAGCGGCAGGGTCCCAGTAAGAGGCTTACTTTTCCCAGACATCTCCTATGATATAAGCCCTCCCATGACCACGATTAATGGTATTTGTTCCCCATACCCTACAGTTTGAGAAATAAGGGAAGTCCCTCGAGGGTGGTGACATTATCTGGAGTAATTAGACCAGGAGTGGGTGGGGTTTGGTTTAGATGGGAAGTTTTTATGATGTTCACGTTTACTTATAAAATGACACGTCATTGTGTAGATATTGTAACCGTACTGCACATATTTTACGAATGATATGTCGGGTTTTGACTGCAATGTTTGGGTTTTCCTCTGGCAAGATATACTGCCTTAAGAGTATGTTGTGATTATGCCTACCTATGTTTCATATACGAGGCAGGGGTAAAATCGGAAAAGACTGTATGATTTATTATCTCTGTGGCACTATCATTATCATTTCTGCAGTCGACAATAAAGTGTGTTTAAAAAAGAAAAGAAAAGAAAATACTTTTTAAATATTGATTTCTTTTGATTTTTTTATTTTTCCACCATTTTCCCCAGATTTTGTAGTCTTTCTTAATCATTTTGATCTGTTCACAGAGTTTGTAATCACAGTTTCTTGCTACTGGTCTCCGCTTCAGGTAAGGCTATTTAAAATGTATTTTCTAAGGGTTTAGTGGTAGGGAGGAGATGTTTAGAGTTAGGTTAGTCATTACAATTGGATGTTGTTTTAGTGTATTGTTTTTTAGTGTAGTATGTGTTAGTTAGTTTACTCTATTGCCTAGTCCTTATTGTGAAATGTATTGTTTATTTGTATTTGAGTGTATGTTCTAAGGGCCCATTTGTGACTTTTGGCAGAGGGGTGGTGCGATGGTGCCAACCGCCAACCCACCATTCCGCTGAAGGTCACTGCTGCCTGCCTGTCAGATTCTGACCTTTTTTGTGGTCTGACGGGCAGGTGGCGTGGCGGTCCCTCTGTAGTATGTTTTTCAAAGGCAGCGGTGCCTTTGAAAGAGCCAATGCAATGAGAACGCCACACGGGGTTCCTGCATGGAATAGACTTGAAAGTCCATGTCATACAGGAACGTTGGGGAATGCACACAGGGGGGCACATGTTGTGCCCCCCTGAATGCATCACCAATCTGAGGAGGTAAAGGGGGCCCTGTAGCGCCATCACCATCAGCATTTTCATAGATTAAAGACCTCCATGAAACCGCTGGTTGTCCTGAAACTTGTATTATGCATTGCGGTGCAGCAGTGGCACCACCTGCACACTACATAGCCCCTGACCGTCACGCCACTGCCTGGGAATGGTGGTTCCCTGGCAGAGCTGACGGTCCAAATACTGACTGACCATCCAAGTCGGAACTGGTCAGTTGGACCACTGGTGCGGTGGTGACTGGACTGCCACCTCCGCACCACCACAGGTTTTCGTGGTCCTTGGATGTGGGATTTTATTTTTAAGCTGGATGCATTTCATTTTTCTCTCTAGGAAAATGTTGGTTATGTTTTTTGCAAAATTACTTTTTACTTGATTTTTCTGTTTTCCTGCACTTCTTTTTTTAAAAACTGTTTTGGGTTTGGATGGATTACTCAATGATTGGAGTCGTTTTAAATGTTTTATTTTTTCTTGTTTATTTTTGCATTTTTTTAGCTCTTCTTTATCAATATTTTTGGGATTCTATTTCTTGGATTATCATTTCACTGAGCAGGACTTCAGTTACAAAGTCGTGTTAGTTTACTTATATATGGTATTGGGTGGGCAATGCTTAAAACTATGGATGTTTGTGTTTTTATATGACAATGTATTGCGTATATTGGACTGAATAGTGGAGGGTGTGACTAAAAAGTGCCATCCATGTGTTGCATTGTGTTTTGGTTAGTAGGTTTTTATTGGCATTATAAATGATATTTTTTTATCATGATGTTGTCTTATATTAAAAATATGCCTTGTATGTGTGATAAGTGAGTGATGGGATATGTTTGTATCTAAATACTTTTTAGGTGCTACAGGGTGTTCTCTGGCTGTTCTAAGTCTTCTGACAATTAATCCTCTTAGGGTTGGTAAGTCAGGGGGTTTATGTGTTGCTGGCTTTGGAGCATTTTATATAATATTTTTAAGGATCGTTCCTGTTGGCTCATGTGAGCACATCTTACCCTATTTTAAGTTCAGTAAAATATTTCTGACTTCTAATTCAGTAATTTTAGGAGGATGATTATATTCTCTAATGCTTTCAACTATTTCTAATTTTCTTTCAGCAAGCATTTTGTTGTGAATTTTTGTAGACTTTTTATACTTTTGTTTTTCTTATTTATTTGAAAAGAGCATTTTCATTTGCGAACTGTTTTTAGGTTAATTTGGTAATTTAATTTAAGGTTAGTTGTAAACTAGTTAGAAATAGAATTATGTTTTTTGCAACATATATGTAAACGTTAATTAGTGTTTTTGTTATATTTTTAATGTATATTCATTTTACTTTGACTAATCTTTATATATGTACTAGCAGCCGCCCCAGCGTTGCCCGGGGCATAAGGGGCTGGGGGCAGCATTTCAGGCTTGCGTGCACTCCCGCCCGGCCCCCGCCCGCCACGACATTTCCACTCCTCCCCGCAGCCCTCCCTAGCTTTGCCCGGGGCAGAAGGGGCCTGGGGGCAGCATTTCAGGCTTGCGTGCACTCCCGCCCGGCCCCCGCCCGCCACGACATTTCCACTCTTCCCCGCGCTTCACTCAGCCGCACACGTTCCGTCTCCTCCCAACGCTCCCGCGCTTCACCTACCTCAGCCCGACTTCACCGCTACTCGTTCCGCCTCCTCACATCAGCCCGACTTCACCGCTCCTCGTTCCCGACTTCACCGTTCCTCATTCCGCCTCCTCCCATTGCTTCTCTGAGCCGCACACGTTCCGCTCCTCCCCGCGCTTCATGTATCTCAGCCCGACTTCACCGCTGCTGTCCGCCGCTCCTCCCCGCGCTAGATGATGTCAGCACGCACGTCCACGTTGTTTGTGCACACGGCCGGCGCTACTTCTTAGGGACTACTTTTTTTTATTGTTTATTTTTCAAATAACGTTTATTTTTATTTTTTTATAGCCTATGTCCATCTACAGGACCCCCCCTTTCCAACGCTGTATTGGTTGTTGTGATTGGTGGTGTACTTTTCGAGTTTACCTGGCTCAAAGGACACAGTTCTCTCTTTATAATAGTAGTATAGATGTACATATTTAATGCAATATCATTTGTTTTATTTATACCAATTTTCTGGTGTTCAGTATTTTGTTTTTTGTGTTTGGTGTTACTTTTCCCTACTTTTAATGAATAGGTATTGTTTATTCGTTTTTTATTTTTGTTTGCAATGTTGTATTTTAGACATTATTTCTTCGATATATTTGTCATCGACATTTGTGTCTGTACTGTATATATATACGGTCACAATTTTTTTGTTTTCAATATTTGTTTGGGTGCTATTTGTGTAAGTCAATATTATTTTTCCTCAGTATACTGTCATACAACCATTTAGTTATCAAGCAGTAGTGGAAGTTTATTTCATTTGCTTGAGAGTCAATATTTTTTTGCTTCACACTCTCTGTAGTGTGTTGGTCTCTGTTGGAAAGGGCCTTTTTTTGCACGGTTATCTCCAAACTTTTGTCATCTTCCTCCACTGTTTGTGACTTTGTTTTTGTGTACTTTAGGACTGTTGGCGCTTTACCACTGCTGACCAATGCTAAGGTGCATGTTCCTTGTGTCTAACATGTAATGGCATTTGGTTTTCCATGATTGGCATATTTGATTTACTGATAAGTCCTTAGTATAGTGTAGTACATGTGCCAAGAGCCCATAAATCAAATGCTACAAGAGGGCCTGCAGCACTGCTTGTGCCACCACAGGAGTAACCCTATAAACCTGTCTCAGGCCTGCTAAAGCAGGGCCTCTGTGTGCCGCTTTAACTGCCATGTCGACCTGGCAAGTTCACCAACTTGCCAGGCCCAAAACTTCCCTTTTACTACATGTAAGGCACCCCTAAGGTAGGCCCTAGGTAGCCCTGTGGGCAGGGTGAAATTTAAAAGGTAAGATATGTTCTTTTGAGTTTCACATTTCCTGGAAATGAAAACTGCTAAATCCATTTTGCACTATTGTAAGGTCTATCTCTGCCATAGGTTAGCTTTGGATCGATCTTGTAACCCTTTAAACGTGTATCTTCCAATTGGAGCAGATAGAAAATTGGAGTTTGGTGTATCTGGACTCACAATTTAAAAGCAAATCTTTTAGTGAAGTTGTTTTTTAAATGTCAAGTCTGAAAATGACAATTGTAGAAAGTTTCAAACATAATTGAGCATGCACTCCTTTCTTTGATACGGCACCATGCTTTAAGAACTTCAAAGGTGCGTGCGATCAGTGCTGTTGATCACCCCCACCACAGATACTATGTAGTATACAAAACAAAGCACTCATCTCATGCTCATCACTGTCGCACTGTGAAAATCGGGTAATGGTCCCCCAAAAGGTATCCAAATAATCCTGGTATTCCAAAGTAGACCTATACTCTCATATTTTCACCATTCATTATTGCGTGCCTTTATGTGCTTTATCACAATGGAGACAGTGAAATTCAATCCGTAATCTTTATTCAACATTTCAAATACCAACTGTATGACATTCTAGGCTTCGTACAATGGTATGTACAGATTGAAATCAATGTAGTTTGAAAAATAAGCATGAAGTTGATCTGTCCAATGCATTTCGAGCTCCTAAGGCTCTTCGTCAGGGAATTCTAAAACAAATAAAATAAACAGCTGAACTGCCTGACCGCTTACATTTCTGTGAACCCAAACCGAAGCAACTGTTCGCAAATGAAATATGCTGATTAAAAACTCAACAATTGCATAAACAATACAAAAAACAACTCCCCATGCAACCCCCGTGAATCAGAGAAACTGGTTATGATAAATTCCCTTTTTACAAGCCTATTTGTATGTAATGCACACAATATTTTTGTTGTTTTTTTTTAGCTGTAAGAGCGCACACAAGGATTTTAGTTATATGACAGGGTGTAAAGGTTCACCTATTAGTGGGGGAAGGTAGGTGCATCATGGGAGTTAGAGTCTCTAGGTGTAGTTTTGAAAAAATCGTGCATAGTTAGTGGGAGAGAAGTCAGGTGGTAGTCATTACTGGCACGTTTTCAGGTTATTTAAGAGTGCGTGAGTTTGAGCAGCAGGAAACATGGCTCCATGGTCAAGCAGCACAAGGGGGAGAAGCGTTAATGGAGAGAAGTACGAGTAGGTGAGATTGGTTTAGGTGGCCTTTTGCAAGAGAAAAGAGCGTGAGAAATGGGGAAGGAGGAGAAGTGGATTGTAGGAGGGTGTGGGTTCACGGAAAAGAAGAGAAGGGTTCAGTTTGTTGTATGGGACTCTGTTTCAGTGAACTACACTTGGGATTTGGAGGGGATGAGGGTGGTGATTAAGGAAGAGGGAATGGGAGGACAATGTAGTGTGAGACTTCTTTGGACCCCATACCTGCTTGAAACCGCCAGGGAGAGTGGAGAACAGCACAACTGCAACCACAGGTGGGAGACTACACCTCCCAGCGTGCTAAGCGGCGGGGATGCCACAAGGAAGCCGAGTTCACACCAGGAGGCACTTGAAAAGTCACGGAGGGCTCCCACGTTGGGCCCGTCTACGCCGTCAGAGCCCAGAAAAGGCTGCGCTGGGCCACCCCTTGTTCAAGTGCAAACAGCCAAGCACATTGAGGTGAGCTACATCCACCATTTTTGCAAGCATTGCTAAATATATTAACATGGTGAAACATAACGGTGTTTCAAGCTCAAATTCCCGACCAACCACAAGTATTGATAGCATGTTGGAAAGAGCAGTTAATATAGTAGCCAAGCCAACGAAATAGAGTTGACTGAGAGGCGTTTGTCATTGGTGGCACCACAGTGCGGCCTGAATACAGGGGCAGTCTCAGATGATTATGTTAGCCACCATGTGGTACCTAACATAGAGATTGTGACCCCCAGCACCCAGCGAATCACAAGATCTAGCTACTGTAACAACGAGGACTCATTGGTGACACCCTGTAATGGCCCACTGGGCGGAGATGCACTTTCTACAACAACATTAACAGGGGCAAAACGGAAAAGAAAACCAACCAAACCCATAAGCTCTAAGAGGAACACCCCCCTCATGCAAATCATCCTTGCACAGCCATGAGTTCATGGATTCAGGGTTCTGTAACCCCAGCAAATGGCGTGAACGCAGACCCATTAGCCGAGCCCACACAAAACAAGGTAACAACTTGCTCTACCTGCATACAAACTGATGGCGCTGCGGCCCCTCCTACCAGCTGCAGATTTGGCGAGACCCTAATTAATTCCATCATAGACAATGTATGCGAGCGCATTAAAGATCTTGTGGACAAGAACGTTTCCGCCCTCTGAAAGCGCCTTGATCACCTTGAGACACCGTCAAATAGGCTAAACTCGCAAATGAATATTCCTAAGAACGTCACACTACATGGGTCGAACTCTAACCTTGCTGGTGTACCTATTGCCGGCCAGCAGTCACAGACATAGGCACCCGTTCCAATAGTTACTCCCTTATCAAAAGCCTGTGACACTTGCCATAAAGTAAAGTAATGTTTTTTATCTAAATCCACTATTGCCCATGACAAACTACCTACCGTCGGGCGAACGAGCCGTTCACCCGCTACCCCACTACGTGGGTCATCTGCACAACACAAGTGCCCAAGTATGACAACAACCGAGGGTAGCAGGGAAGTTCTTAGTCTCCCACAGGCAGCTTGCCCCTATGTACTGGTCTTAGCAGGAGTACCTCCACTCTGAAAAGATCTGACAGAAACATGGGACCGGCTGCACAACAAATGGGCGGATTGGCTCGGAAATTATAAAGGGTTTCGGTTGGCAAATATATGTGACATTATAATGGTACGGAGGATAGGGTGGGTCGGCACCTCCCCGAAGAATATTAAGGGTGACTGTATAGTTATCAATTTTAGAAATCCAGCTTTGGTAAAATTATTACTAACCTCGGAGGAGCTCAACACAGCGCACCCCACTTTTATCTGGTCACAACCGCTGTGATATTTTTATAAGCCAGCATCAGGGATGGTAACCCATGATGCCCCTCCTCTGATTACGTATAACAGGTTTTCCAGCCTGTCGGGCCCTGACAATCAGGATTGACTGGTCCCTGCATTGATATCTTTCCTTACCTGTTACGCCCGTATGTTCAGGCCAAGACACCTCATCCATTGCTGACACCAAATAATATTTAAATATCTTGAGCTGGGATGTCGCTGGCTTGGCATCTAAAATTAACTTGGAAGACTGGATAAAAATAGTTCAAACATATGATATACTCATGCTGCAAGAAACGTGTGCAACACGTGAATTACACCATGAAGGATTTGAATGTAATAATATGATTGCCCCCGACCCCAAGATTGGCCGCCCTTCAAGTGGACTCTCTATCTGGGTTAAAATTTCCGCAGGTGGTATCGTTAAGGCTTTAACAACTGACAATGATAACTTTCAGGCGCTGATTTATACACGAGGTGTCTCCATTTGTTTTTATTAACTTCTATAATAATGACTTTCAACACAGTCCCAAATGTGAACTTCACTAACTTGTTTAATTTTATCTCTCACTTACAAAGGCAAAGGTTGTTTGACAAATTAGTTGGT
Source organism: Lissotriton helveticus (assembly GCF_964261635.1). NCBI lineage: Eukaryota > Metazoa > Chordata > Amphibia > Caudata > Salamandridae > Lissotriton > Lissotriton helveticus. Next base: position 857,247,829 of record NC_136065.1, read on the forward strand.
ATCTGTCTAGGTGGTGATTTTAACGTTAGGATTTCAAGCAATAACAAACTAGGTAGGGGTTCCCATACCAATAAACGCCCATGTAACTGGGGGGTAGAGTTGTTGGACTATTTGTCGAACACTAACTTAACAAACATAGTGGAAATTGAAGCTGTACCCCATAAAGATAATCTCATTGTACCAACATGTGGATGGCGAGGTTGTGCTTCTAATATTGATTATGTGCTTATATCTGCTTCATTGGAAGACTGTTTATTAAAGGCTGAGGTCATACCTCTTTCTTGGGCGATCATAATCCCATTGCTACAACACTAAGGGCCTGATTCTGATGCGGTTAGGAAAGCATTCCCACATAGGGTCTGATTCTGATGCGGTTAGGAAGGCCTCCTAATGGCATTTGCTCCTTCTAAATCAGATCGGGAACATGTCTTCCTAACCCAGGGCCCCATTATGATGCGGTTAGGAACAAATGCTCCCATTGAAGTCAATGGGAGTTCATACCCTACCTGAAGCGGAAAACTGTGGGAAAAGTTCTGGTGGGTCTCTTATGGGCACTCTAGACAATTTTCTGATAAGAGTGTCTACAGCCCTGGCAAAAGATATCGAACTCACTGAGAATAGGTTATCATTAGATCCACTTTTTGATAAGCGGTCTTCACTGGGCAGTCTGGCGAGAGCAAGATCACCTACTCCCCTTGAAACTAATTTACATGACACGGGGTCTGTCACTGAGGGGAGGGATGGTAGTGATATTATACCGCAGGAAGTAAGCCCCGACGCTGGATCAAATTCATGTAATCAGGCCAAGAAGCAGCTTTCCCCTAGTTTGAAAACTAGATCAGCCAGATGTGCAAAAGTTGGAGTGGCGCAACAGGCACAGGGCCCAAAAGCCAAAAGGAAATGCCCAGGACTACAACATCAAGTGGCAGATGGAAAAGGGAAAAAAACAAGGAGGTCGTGACCAAAGAGAACTTGTCAATAAGTGCCTCAAACATATCATTCCCGGTAAAGGAAGGGCCAGCCGTATTGGGATCTAGGGAAGGAGATGTCCCACTTGTTTCGGATGTCGCCTTTTGGAAAAAAATGGAAAACACTGTACATAAGTTTACCCTTCCCATACACGAAAGACTGGACCGAATTGAAAATAGACTGGTGTGTTTGGAACTTTTGCTGTCATCAGCACACGCAAGGGGGGTTCAGGGAATTAACCCAATTGGCAGGCAGTCAAAGGGGGGAGGTGCAGGTACTCTAGACGTTAGCTCTGATGCTCTGACCAATCCTAATGTACCCACTAAAGGAGCTCAAAGCCTTGTAGCTAAGAATACATCAGCTTCTAGTACCATGATCCCACAGAGAATTATAGAGGGGCCACCCCTTACAGAACGGCAAGAAAGGATAAAGTTGTGAGGGGTACTAGCCCTTCAAAAAACTCAAAAACAGCACTCAAACCCCCTACAACTCATGATGTGCAGAAGCAACAAACAATTGATTTCCCCCCGGATTCTGCCCCATATGTGATAGTTTTGACAAGGGTACCACCACTAGAATATGGCAAGAGGGAGTCTTACAGGGAACTAAAAAATAAGTGTATTTTTTGGTTAAATGTCAATCGGCCACTGCCTAGCTATGTCTGTCCAGATATATTATTTGCTAGGAGAGTAAACTGGGTGGGAAGAAGGGTAAAATCAACTGAAGGTGACTGTATTATTGTTAACTTCCGGGACACAAGATGTGCCGAATTTATTTGTAATGAGGGACAATTTCGCCCATATACCCGAATCCAATCACTTCCCCTAAGGTATTTTTACGCCCCTGAACAAAATATAGAATGAGCTATTCCTCTAGGAGGTGTCGCTCCAAACTATCACAAACCAGACAACATCAGATTACAAAATAGGTTTGGGGTTCTGTCAGGGTTAGAAGATTGTGACTGACAGTTAAACACACTAGAAGGGGAAACTAGAAGTAGCTCACCAAAAGGAATAATCACTGTGGGTAAATCTAGTGAGGGATGTCCGCCTGCCAGGAGATCTGTAAAACTGAATGAGTGGAACACCGTAGATTAGCTCTCTTGGAATGTGGCGGGACTTTCATCTAAATTTCAAAACAAAGAATGGTTGGACTATGAAAATAAATTTAATGTAATCTGTGTTCAGAAAACATGGGAAGTTGACCCAACTAACTTTAATCTTGAGGGATATAAGTTGTTTGGGATTCCGGCTGTAAGATCAAGGACAGGTAGAGCGAAAGGAGGTCTTGCTCTGTGGGTGCATCTGACTCTAGATGGGACTTGGACAGATCTCAACTGGAAATCCGATTGTATGCTCGCTGTTCAGTTTAAAACCAGGGATCTCAATCTGATCATAGTACATTTTTATAATACTGGAGGTTCTAAAGGGGAGGAGTTGGAGGTTCAACTGGGAATCCAGATTGAAAAGACGGAAAATGCCCAAGCTCCCTTGTTTTTAATTGCAGGTGATTTTAACTGCCATTTATGTCCTCGGCTGATTCCATTTAAGGAAAATTGGGCATCTTGTAATCTAGTGGAGGGTGCTCATTTTGACCACACAATAGATGGAGCTAAACTCAACGGGACTATGAATAATTTTGATTTGTCCCATTCAATGGATCTTTTATCCTTTAACCCCAAAAGTGGGGTCAACCCAACCTTTAAAGGTAGAGGATGTAGCTCATATATTGACTTTGTCATTGTTTCCCGCTTACTTAAAGAGAGAGTTCTACGATTTAACATTGATTGCAGTGGCTTTAGCGATCATAACGCTCTTACAGTGAGCATTGCAGTAGCAAAAGCGAATAGAGGGAAAAAGATGAGACCCCAAGACGTTAGGGAGACGGTTACAGACCAAGGTAGAAGGCTAAAATGGGCTAAAATGGATAGTGTATGTTTTTATAAATCCCTAGTCTGCAAAAGGAAACAGCAGTTGGAGGTATGCCTAAACCCAGAGTACAAAGGGCCACAGGTGATTGATGCATTTGAGGAGATGGGCAGGCTAGTGGATTACTTAATGCATGTGACAGGGAAAGGGAAGGAAAAGAACAACCAGAGATGGTTTGATAGGGGATGCTCTCTGTCACAGAGAAAGCTTAGAGCCGCCCTTAAACAGAAACCAAGAGATGGTGTAAGAGTTGCACTCTGTAGAATACACTACAAGCAAGAAGTAAGGCGTCGTAAGCTAGCTCTCCAAACTAAAACGTGGGAAGATCTACGTGAGGCTGCGGAAAAACGAGATCTCACCAGGTTCTGGCAAATAATGAATCAACATTGTTTTCAAGATGGGGATAGCCCCAGCATTGCAACAAATGTACTCCCAGCACAATGGGTGGAACATTTCAGTGCTCTATACAACAAAGGGACCATGCTGGAAGATGAGCAAGATGAACATAGGGATATCGTAGCTGAGAGGATCGAATTTACCCTAAAAGAGATCGAGGGGGGCATAAAGGGCCTTACACGAAATAAAGCCCCTGGCCCCGATGGGATCCCGCCAGACCTTTACCTAACTAATATAGAATTATGGGGCCCGGTAGTTACAAGAGTCATAAATGAGGCCATAGTATCGGGTTTACCCCGCTCATGGTCAACTGCGACCATAGTACCAATCTTTAAGAAGGGTAGCAGAGATAGCCCTAAATGCTATAGACCCATTTCCTTAATTGATGTAACAGCCAAAGTAATGGGTAGGGCTATCCTGAACCGCTTAATGGAATGGGAAGAAGAAAATAGTATCCTTACGGAAGCCCAGTATGGCTTCCGGGCAGGGAGGTCCACGACAGATCAGTGTCTAAACTTATATCTACTGGTCACGAAATACACAGTTGCTAGAGAAGAGAAAGTTTACTTAGCTTTTATGGACCTGGCAGCAGCTTTCGACTGTGTAAATCGATCGAAGCTCTGGGGAATATTATCTGACCTGGGGGTTGATGCTGGCCTTATTTCTATTCTGAGGAACCTTCACCAGAACACATCCGCATCAGTGAGGTATAATCTGGAGGGCGACCAGACAGACCGTTTTAAATGTACAAGCGGGGTGAGGCAAGGGTGCATACTTGCACCCTTCTTATTTTCCATTTACATTAATGGGCTAGAAAGTTTTTTATTAAATCTGAAAGCAGATACGCCCAGAATAGGAAGCAGATCCGTACCAGTTCTGCTTTATGCGGCCGACGCGGTCCTGCTGGCCCGAACGCCAGTAGGACTGCAACGTCTGATTGACGGATTTGTGGAGTTCATGTCTAGCCTTGACCTATCTGCCAACTTGACAAAATCATATATAATGGAGTTAGGCCCAAATCATATAGGTAAACATTTTAATTATAAAATTGGCACTACAAGTCTGGTAAAAGTGCAGACTTTTTTATACTTGGGCATTTTATTCGATAGAAATTTGAATTTTAAATCGCTGATAGACGAACATGGCAGTAAGCTGGCAGCAAGCTCAGGAGCGGTTATGAATTTTGGGCGCAGACTGGGCCGCTGGGCTCCCGAACAAATGCTGACCATGTACAATTCGATCACTGTTGCAAAGGTTGTGTACGGGACAGAGTTATGGGGAATGGGTAATGTGACCAGCTTACAGACCAAGGAAAACAAATACTTAAGGAGGTTGCTTAAAGTACCCCAATCTGTACCATCATATATAGTACATGAGGAACTTGGCTGTAAGTACCTGGAGGACAGGGTGAGGAACAGACCCCTCATAGCCTGGCTAAAATTATGGATTAATCAGGAAGCCAATCTGTCGCGGTTGATTGTTACAGATTGCTTGAAGAGTGAGAAAGGCACATCTATTCCCTGGTTAAAATATGTGAAAGGGGTTTTGGAAAGCATTGGATTTGGACATTTGTTTTCAAACCCACAGAGTATCACAAAACAAGATCAAGTAAGAGTATTTGATAAGCTCTCCAAACTTACCACCCGGTCACGAGAAATGAGGGACAGTAGTAAGCATACCGTACAGGCCTAGATGACAGTGAAATCCTCTAGGGGGTTGGAGCCCTATCTCTCCCTTGTATTCAACCCCCATGACAGGTTTTTACTAACGCGTTTTAGACTCAACTTGCTACATCATATTTTATCTGAACCTGCGGGATTCAGTAATGCGGTTGAGTCAAAGGGTCCCTGTGGCTGCGATCACCGATCTCCACAGGACACTCTTCATTTTGTATTATTATGCCCATTTTATCAAACACCCAGACGCTGTTTTTTAATACATCTTTTTAAAAAAGCTAATTTAAGATCAGCAAGAGATGCCCTTGTTTTTTTAAAGGAGTCAAAAGACCCCCTGACATTATTTTGTGTGATTAATTTTTTGAGGGTTGCAGAAAGATTAAGGTCTACTAAATGAATTTTATCTTTGTTATTGCAAATGGAGAAAATATGGATGTGGGCGAATACTGTATATTTGATTAGTTTATTTCTGCTTCTTCATAATGAAATGTTTTTATAGTGTGAATTATGTACTTTTATGGTGTTGTTGAAATACCGAATAAAGAAATCTTAACGATGGGAGTTCAACCAAATCGTATCTGGAAGCATCCGGATGCATCGTACTCCGTCAGTCGGACTCTCCCGATCCGAGTGGGTCAGAAACCATTTCCAAACCAATTCGGTAAGGAAGCTTTCCAACCCGCATCAGAATCAGGCCCTAAGAGTCACCCCATGGCCATTATTTGTAAAAGAATGTGGGGCCAGTAACTTAGTGCCCTCCGCTGACAATCTAAGACTGGCTTGGCGAGGTGTCGACAATAATGATCTATTCCCTAGAATGATAAAAACGTACTCGACACTTATTGATATATGTCTGTCACCATGCGATCATAACCCTGTGGTTATTAACGCCTTTTCCCAACTCTGTGCAGATATTAAACAAATGATATCTAGACCGATAATTGAGCCCAATCGGGGTCCACGGTGGTTCAATAGTGCGTGCTCTAGAGCAAACAGAGATCTCGGTGGCTCCCTTGTGACGAGCCCAAGGGACTTGGCACTTGTGAAGTCCCTGAGGCATCAATATAGGTGTATCATGAAACAGTGGAAAGACGAGGTTTTAAAAGAACGATGGGATAACCTTGCCTGTGCCGCTAGACTCAATAAAGGGGGTGGTTTCTGGTCAGAATTTAAGGATATGAGATCTGTATGCCTTACATTAACACCAATAAGCTGTACCATTACCAGCGAATCCTGGGAATCCCATTTTTCAAAGATCTATCAAGCAACGTAATGGAATGAGGATGTATACAACTACCAAGGTGCCTCAAGGATTGAGATATCCGTGTCAGAAGTTGAGTATGCTGTATATCAAAGCTTGGGTAATAAAGCTCCTGGTCCCGACGGGCTACCGATAGATCTTATCAAATATAAACCTGAATTCTGGGTGCCCCTTTTACTTAATGTTTTTAATAACTTAACTGCTGCTTCAATTCCAGCACATGGTCGACTAGTATTATTGTCCCTATTTTTAAAAAAGGCAACCGTTCCAACCCTAGCTGCTACAGACCAATCTCCCTGATTGACAATACATTAAAAATCCTTGGGAGGATCCTGTTTAACAAGATTAGGTCCTGGGCTGAGGAGGAACACATTTTAAATTCTTGTCAGTTAGGTTTCAGAAGCAAAATAGGCACAGTCGAACAGTGCCTAAACCGTAACCTGATCATTGGTAAATATACTGTAGCACGGAAATCCCCTCTATCTGGCCTTCATGGACCTCACTTCAGCCTTTGATTTTGTTAACAGGTCACATCTCTGGTTGATTCTTTTAAAATATGGGTTGGACGAGGTTTTAGTTCACTTTCTGGCGTATCTACATAGGGATTTGAAAGCCTGGGTGTGGATCGGTAAAGGCGGCGAGGTTTCTGAGGACATCAATATTGGCAGAGGGGTCAGGCAGAGGTGCATACTGGCCAACTCCTATTTATCCTATATATCAATGATTTGCATGACTCCTTGAGCAAGCTTACCAATGATGTCCCTGCAATTAATGGCAATATCCTACCCGCCTTATTATATGCGGATGATACGGTTCAAATGGGCTGCACACCAAAAGCACTACGTATTTTAGTCAGGGCTTTGTTGATTTTATGGCTGCCTTAGATCACCGTACAAATTTTAACAAATCCTTCTTAATGGTATACGGCCCAAAAAAGCACCTTGTTAATTCTATTTCCATAGGTAACGACGTTTACATCGCACTTGCACTTTTCCGTATTTGGGGCTGGTATTTTCAGCCACTGGTTCCTGGGCTGACCCATGTGGCACATAGTAGGAGCAAGTTTGCCAAAGCAATTAACTCTGTCCTGTCACTTCCCCAACCCAAAAAAGTCGAGGTGGTACTATCTATCACTAAAATCTTTAAATCACAATGAATCCCCGCTGCTACTTATGGTGCGGAAGTTTGGGGCTTCACGAGTTGCATTTTTCTGTAATTTTTATCAAATGTACACAAAACTGTTTTTTTTTTTTTTTTTTTTCTTTTTTTTTCAAAAACCTTTATTTGATTAAGCAAAAAAGTACAAGGATGGGCCTACAACCACACGGGCCGGCCGCTAAAGAGGAGTAGACACATATCATATATGCCCGCAGAGGTAAAAGTCAATCAACAATGCAATACTCATCACTATTTACAGGACAAAAACAGATTTTATGTATATGAAAGAACAAACACACACAAAAAGGCGAAAATGTAGTACTGAAGGTCAGCTCAATGGACGCAAGGGGGGGGACAGCAACAGAAGTACAGTAGCAAAACTCTAAGCACTGAGGAGCTCGGGGAGGGGGGGGGGGGAGGGACACAGAAGTCAGTACAAAAAGGGGGGGGGGAGGGCCGGATACACCAGCACAACCCCTATATGAAAGGTTCCAAGAACGCTTGCCTAAGGAGACAGGGCAAGCTCGATAGTGCCCACAAGGGGAGGAGTACAAATGTCGCCACGGTAGTCGTTCCATTGACCCCACACCTTCACCCATGCCCCGGGTCTGCCCCTGGCCACATAGACAGTTTTCTCACGGAACATGGACCAATCCATGTTATCCTCCCATTTCGAGAGGTCAGGGGGCCTGGAGGCCCCCCAGAGTTGTGCAATATCTCGCTTCGCAACCATATAGCCCAGGGTGGCCCATCTAGTCTGTGCCACCGAGTAGTCCGTGGGCTCCCAAACATTCAAAAGACATCGACGAGGTTCCGGACGCAAGGACACACCCGTCACCACAGCCATCACTTCAAGCACGGCCGCCCAATAAGCAGCCACCATCGGGCACTCCCAAAGAATATGCAGGAAAGTTGCACGCAAACCACACCCACGCTTACACAATCCATCGGAGGAAAAGCCCATCACCACCAGTCGCGGTCCCATCACGTACACCCGATGAAGGATCTTCAATTGGACCAGACGGAGACGAGCCGGAATAGCCACCTCCTTCGGGGAGGAGAGGGCTGATTGCCAATCCTCATCATCAAGTTCTAACCCATCGCCCATCCACAATTCCCGAAGTCGGGCCAATAAGTCGGTCCGATTGTTAATCAACTTTTTATAGATCAGGGAGATAGTGCTATCAGGAAGATGTTCATCAAGGATACGGTCCTCAAGGGGGGAAGAGTCAGGCGGAATCTCACCAGGAGCAAACACCGAAGCCAGGGCGTGCCTGAGCTGTAAATAACGAAAGAATTCCCGACCACTCAGGCCATAGTCAGCCTGGAGGGCCTGAAACGAACGCATAGAACCCTTAGAGTACACATCTCCCACCTTAGAAATCCCAATCATGTCCCAACGGTCGAAACCCTTGGAAGACCAAAGACCGCCTAGACGTTCTGAAGCATAAAGCGGCGTCGCCAACGTCAAGCGATCCTCCCAGCCCAAGCTCACATTCGCGGCGCGCCACACCGTCAAAGCAGTCAATGTAGGTCCCACAAGATGGCGCCCAGCGGAGCGAGAATAAAGCACTCTGTTAAAGTCACCTCCCGGAAGCTGAAGTTTATCCATTTCAAACGCCGGATTACGACCTGGCGAAAACATAGCGTGATTGATAGCGGACAGATGGGAAGCCCAGTAATATCTCTTAATGTCGGGGAGCGCCATGCCCCCATCATACCACGGGATGGAAAGTTTCGCGAGAGCAATGCGCGGACGCCCATCCCAAATAAGCTGCCTCTGAAGGCTCTCAATTTCCCGAAAATAGGACTTAGGGATAGGATCATAATAATTCTGGAGAGCATAGAGAAACCGCGGCAATGACATCATCTTAAACAGGGCCGCCCGACCCAGGGGAGACAGGGGAAGTTTGCGCCAACGGGCAACGTCCAAACGTAGCCTAAGCAACGGGGGAAGGAGATTTATTTTGTTTATTTATTTTGAAAGTTTTATATAGCGCGAACAAGATCTTCGCAGATATCAGAGCGCTTTACAGAGGTGGGGAGCATGTATACGCAGATACATCAATCATGTTAGGAGTACATCGAGGTGATATCATAAAACAATCAAGTAAATCAATTTCAGAGTCAACATAAAATACAAGGGTTCGAACAAGTAGTACAGATGAGTATCGAGTCTTTGTAGTTTTCCCCAATAGTCGTTCAAGTGTATTTAGCCATGAGGATTGCTTTTACTTCTCTCTTGAACAGTATGGTAGAGGTGATGAGCCTAGTTTCAGGGGGGAGCGAGTTCCAAATCCTGGGGGCCATTCCTGAGAAGGAGCGTTTATAGGTTTTTTCCTTGCGGAATCTTTTAGGCTTTAGCAAAAGATTGTTTGTGCCTCTAGTGATCCTGGAGCCTCCAGAAATCGTCAGCTTCTGAGCGAGGTATCTAGGTGAGCTCAGGTGTACAGCCTTGTGGGTCAAACAAGCGATTTTCAGGTGTATTCTGGCTTCAAACGGCAGCCAGTTCAGGGATTTGAAGTCGGGGGAAATGTGCGAGTGTTTTTTTGATCCAGTGATGAGTCTCGCTGCGGCGTTTAGAGAGGCTCTTATGGGTGCCGTAGTAGCTAGGGGGAGACCGCAGAGGGCGGTGCTGCCATATTCTATTCGAGGTATGACTAGTGATTGTACCGCAGTTTGGAAGTCTTTGGCTGGAAGGAAAGGTTTAAGTTTCCTGAGGGTGTTGATTTGGTAGTTTGCTCCCTTAGTTGCTTTGTTGATGTGTTCCTGCATGCTGAGATTGGTGTCAAGTGTTATGCCCAAGGATTTCGCTGAGTCCACGATGGTGGGTTGGACATTGAGTGCCGTTAGGTCTTTAAGCCACATTTGCACGGTAGTGATCTTCGCGGGAGGTGCGATCAGGAGGAACTCTGTTTTAAGGGCATTGAGTTTGAGATGATTAGCGGCCAGCCAAGATTGGGTGCTTCTGATTGTTGAGTTCAAAAGCGTGATGTCTTTGGGTGATTGTAGTTTGAGATAGAGTTGGGTGTCATCAGCATACATGTGGAAATGTACATTGGATTCTTGCAGCAAGGTGGTGAGAGGTTCCATAACTAGGTTGAACAAAGTTGGGGATAAGGAGGAACCTTGTGGTACGCCTAGCGATACAGGTCTTGGTGCGGACATCAAGTTATTGCTCTTGAATTTCTGCGACCTGTTATGCAGAAAAGAAGTGAACCATTTGAGCACAGTTCCAGATAGGCCCATTCTTGTGTTTAATAGTTCGAGTAGGTTCTCATGTTTGACGGTGTCAAATGCGGAGGAGAGATCAAGGAGGATGAGGAGGCAGGTATCGTTATGATCTAGTATTTGGAGGGCGTCATCGATTATGTGAATCATGGCAGTTTCCGTACTGTGATTGGCTCGGAAGCCTGATTGGTGAGAGTTGAGGAGATCAAATTGATTAATATGTTTAGTCAATTGTATTTGTGCGCATTTTTCCAGCAGTTTGGCAAGAGTCGGAATGTTGGTAATGGGACGGTAGTTGTTTAGGTCAGAAGGGTCGGCTGTAGGTTTCTTTAGCAAAGGTGTTACTTGTCCAACTTTGAGGGAGTCGGGAATGATCCCTTGTTGAAGTGAGCTGTTAATGATTTTGGTCCAGAGTGGAAGGAGCGACGGGGTAAGGACTTTTACAGCATTAGCAGGAAGGGGGTCCGTGAGGTGATTGGATGGTTTCAGAGTGCTGAGCAGTTTGCCAATTTCTTCTTCCGTGTAGGTGACAAAGGTTGACCAGGTTGCATTGTTTTTTGGTTTAGTGGGTGTTATGTAGTGGGGTTTGGGATAGAGGCTTGCGTCCATGAGGAGATCATTCTTTATGTTATCCGTTTTTTGGTTAAAGAAAGAGGCGAAGTCTTCGCAGGAAGGGGCATTGCACATAGTGTTGAGAGGTTGGGGTTGTTCTTTGGTTTGTGAACGGATAAGCTCAAACAGCTTTCTCGGACGGTTTTTGGCTTGGTCTAGCTGACGGCTGAAGAAGTCTGATTTTGATCGTTTTATTTTCCTGAAGTAGGTATTTCTCTTTTTCTTCAGGTTTTTTAGGTTCAGTGCAGAGGGGGCTGATCTCCAGGAGCGCTCTGCCAATCTCATGGCACGTCTATCGTCATTGAGACTCCCGTCATACCAGGGATTGGAGATTTTTGTGGTGGCTTTTTTTAGCTGCAAGGGCGCGACTTCATTAATTATTGCGGTCATATTGTTAAGATAGTGATCAGTCAAGGATTGGACGTCCTTCACGCCAGCCGGAGGAAGTAGTAAGTTGTAGCTGTTGGAGGGCAGAGAGTTTGAGTTTAGTTTTTTCATGTCTCTTTTCCAGACTTTGGGCCTGGCGGATTGGATAGGGTTAAATTTAACTTTTTCATTGATGAAGAACGTGATGATATGATGGTCCGACCAGTCACAGGGTTGAATAGATTCGAGTTGGATAGCGGCCTCTTTGGAGATGATAAGGTCGAGGATAGAGCCTTTCTTGTGTGTTGGACTGTTGCAAATTTGTGCAAGGTCAAGGGCGTTGAGGAAATTCTTCAGACCTTTTACCACCGCATCATTATGATCATTCCAGTGGAGGTTGAAATCCCCAAGGTATATTTGTGTGAGTTGCCGCCCGGCGTTGGTTGAGATCATGTCCATGATTTGTTGGGAGAAGGTGAGGTTGTCACCGGGTGGGTGGTAAACGCCGTGAAGAGTGCAGATCGGTTTGCCCTGACTGATAATATCTAGGTTGATGTATTCACAGGACGATGGGGAGGGCGGGGAAGGTGAAGATACTTTCAATACAGAGAGGTTGCTCCTGTATATACATGCGATTCCGCCACCTCTTTTATTGCCAGACCTATCGAGTCTAGTGATGAGGTAGTTGGGGGGAACCAGAATGTCCATTATAGGTGTAGAAGACTCTGTTAGCCATGTTTCAGTCATGATGATTAAGTCCAGATCCAATTTTAGGATGAGATCGGCGATAGCGGCGGAGTGTCTAGCGGCTGATCTGCAGTTTAGGAGAGTGCATTTGAGACGGGGTGTGTCGAGGGTGGAAGGGTGCTCTAGGGCGAGGGGGACTTTACTCAGGTTACTATGGATAGCGACTCTGTTGTTCAGTGTGGGGGGTCTAAGGGGATTGGAGTGAATCGTAGGTATGGCAGTGAGTGTGTCGGGTGTGTTGCTGAGGGGAGCTGGGTCATAGGAGCGGAGGAGGGTGATTGTGTCTAGGTCCGAAAGAGGGTTGCAGGAGCGACGGGGGCGGTTTTCACGATTGTGAACAGGGATTGAGGTCCAGTGTGGTGGAAGTCGAGTGCGTGAGTTCGCCGCCCGGGTGGAGGACCAGTTGGGAGGGGAGGTGATGGTGGAGACGCGTGAGTGGTGTCTGGGGTGTGTGCTGAGTAAATGTTTGATGATGTGAATGTCTTGTTTGATCTGTTGGAGAGTGTTGGGTGGGGGGTGGCTGGAGTGTGATAGACAGAGTAGTTGTTGTTTGATGCTGTACATGTCTTCTTTGAGTTGGAGGAGGGAGGCCGTAATGTGGTCCACTGAGGGACATGTGTTGGAGGTGGGGATGGGAGGGTCAGGCGTGGATGACATAGGGGGGAGGTTGGTGGTGTGGATGAGAGTATTGGTGGTGGGCGTAGAATGCATGGTGGAGGATGGGCGTTTATTAGTGGTGAAGAGGGTGGAGGTTGGGTGATGGGGGGTAAGACTGGGGGGGGTAGTGGGATTGTAGATGGTTCTATTTAGAGAGGGTCGAGTTGAGCTGATGGAGGTGGAGTGTTCTGTGTGGTTAGTTAGTGGGAGGAAGTGGGGGCTGAGAATGGGTGAGGATAAAGGGTGGGGTTTGCCTTTGTGTGTGTCGGTCTGATGTTGATCTAGGATAGGCGGGATGCGGGTGGGAGCAGTGGTATCATGGGTGAGAGGAACGGGGATGAGGGCTGGTGTGTAGGTGGAAGGAGTGGGGTTGTTGTTGTAAGAGGAAGAGAGATCTATGTCTGTGCTTGAGGGATGTGGGATAGCTATGGTAGGTGGGGGAATGACTAAGGTGCCGGGAATAGAGGGGTGGTGCATGTCTTTTTGGGTGGGAGCTGTGGTATCAGGGGTGGGAAAGTGTATGAGGACTGGTGTGTGGGGGGAAGGGGTGAGGTTGGTGTAAGAGGGTGAGTAATCTATGTCTGTGCTCGACGGGAGTGAGGTAGGTATGGTGGGTGGGTGAGTGACTGGGGTGTCGGGAGTAAAGGAGAGGCGCATGTAGTTTAGGGGTTGGGGTGGATTAGAATGGGTGTGGTTTGAGGCTGCGGTGTCAGGGGTGACGGGAATGGGTGTGGTATGGTAGGGTGACAGGGTGAGGTTGTAGGGGGGGGAGGGGGTATCGCTGGAATGTGTGGGTGAGGGATCTATGTCTGTAAATGTGGAGTGCGCGATCGCTACCTTAGGTGGGTGAATGTCTAAGGTGCCGGGGATGGAGGGAAGGTGCGTGCCGTTTTGTGGTTGAGCTAAGTTAGGAGGGTTGTGGTTGGGGGCTGTGAGTTTAGGAGTGATGGGCCTGCGGATGCTATGAGTGGGTGTCCGATGACTGGTGAGGTGCTGTTTGAACGTGGGGAACAGATTGTCCAGTAGTTCCAGGTTCTTGTCTGTGGATTGAATTAGGATAATCCCATTATTGTATATAGTGATGGTTGTTCTGCCAGGGAAAAGTTGTGATGGGGTGATGGTAAGTTTTAGGCCATGCGCGAAATTCCTGGAGGTGGAGACGGAGAGTAAGGTGCGGAACGTGTTTCTCCATTGGGCTCTGCGTGTGGTGTGGAAGATAATATCAATGTTCAGTGAACCATTGACTGGTGAGAAGTAGGTGTCTGCACACGGAGTTTCAGGGTGGGACCTCAGGAAGTTGTGTTTAAAGCGTTTAGCGGCCTTTTTAGTGAGTGCTGGTGGGTAGTTGATTTTATATGTGTGTTTGCCGACGGGTTCCATAATGGGAGAACAGTCTAGATAGGTGTAGGGGGCGGGTGTAGGAAGGAGGGTGTAGTAGGGAGGGTGCACTGTCCTAGACAGTTGCGAGGGCCTAAGGTGATACTAGTGCGTTCACAGTAATGCTATGTGCAGAGTACAGCCGACGAAAATAGTGAGATAATTGGGAGAGACACTAGTGAGCTGCCAAGGTATTTGAGGTAGTAGTTGGTGCGTGCAAGAACAACTGACACTAGTGAGTTGCCAAGGTAATTGAGGTAGTACTCGGTGCATACGAGATTAACACTTGATATGGGTGTTATATATAATATATATGAGGTATAACATATGAAGTATATCCCTGAGAAAGAAAAACTTGAATAAGATAAAATAAAATAACTGTGCAGACCATACAAGTATCTAGATCAAAGGTGCCAATAGTGAGTAGTCACAATATGTAAGGTACAGTGATGGAATACAGTTGCACACATAGATTAAATGACACATATTAAATGGCACAGCAAGTGGCATTAGCGAGCAGCAAAAGAAGAAGAAGAATAATATATGAGGTAGCAAACGGTGCATTACCGGTGACTATAAAGTGGGACGTGCAAGATACAGTTAGGAATATATAGAATATAATGCAACTGTACGAGGCATTAATATATGGGTAGCAATTGCAATTGGTGCAGAAAAAGTGTGCTGTATACAATCAGGAATAAAATAATACATATCACAGTGAAGAAGCAAACTATCTAAATCCGCCGTGAAAAAACGTCCAGCTGTGTAAATTGTGCAACCGCTAAAAAGAAGTAGTCTGAAATTACGATCAAAACGAAGGGACGAGTCCAAGGTAACAAAAACCCCCAAGTATTTGAAGCCATCCCTGGCCACCTGAAGAGGAAGTCTGCTCGGCAACGGAGGCAAGACACCAGATAAAACATATACACAGGATTTAGTCCAATTGATGACGAGGCCTGAGTTAGCGCCAAAGGACACAAGAACGTCAAATAAAACAGTTAAAGACTTGCGAGGGGAAGTAAGGTACAAAAGGATGTCGTCCGCATAAAGCGAGACGCGGTCTTCGAAGTCCGGGGCCCAGCGAATCTCTTTAAGGGACGGTTCCCACCGGAGCCAGGCCGCTAATGGTTCAAGAGCGAGCGCAAACAACAACGGGGACAGGGGGCAACCCTGACGGGTACCCCTGCCCAAGGAGAAGGGAGCCGACACTCTACCGTTTACCACAACTTGCGCCAGAGGTTCCGCGTACAACAATTGAATCCAGCTAATAAACTCGCACCCGAATCCAAATTTCTCAAGAGTCGCCCATAGATAGGGCCACTCCACAGTATCAAAGGCCATAGAGGCATCCAGGGACGCCAAAATGGCCGGTTCAGTCAGAAGCCCCGCCCTCGCCATCACGCCGTGAAGGCGTCGCAGATTCAAAGCAGTGTTGCGATGCGGGATAAAGCCAGACTGATCCGGATGGACCAAATCCCCGAGAACCGAAAGGAGACGGGTCGCCAAAAGTTTTGCCAAAACCTTGGGTTCAACATTTAACAGGGATATGGGTCTATATGAGGAACAGAGGTCACGTGGTTTACCATCTTTAGGGATGACGACAATTGTCGCCAGACGCTGATCATAGGGAAGGATGTTACGTTCACGAGATTCTAGAAACATGGCGCGAAGATACGGCGCCATCTTATCGGGCGTAGCTTGTACAACTCAATAGGCAACCCGTTCGGGCCCAACGCCTTGCCCGAACGGAGCGAACGGATAGCAGTCGCTATCTCATCATTCGTAAAAGGGGAGTCCAAAGCAATACGGTCCAGGTCGGTGACACAGGGCAAAGTGATATCGCGCAAGAGGAAGCGGGAGTCAGCCACGTCCCTCACAGACACGGGAGCATATACAACACGGAAATATTCCGCAAAACGATCAACAATGGCAGTCGGATCAATCACATTCTCACCACTCGCAGACTGAATCACAGGCACCACACGATTAACTCTTTCTTTCTTGTCCAACCACGCTAGGAGTTTACCCGCCTTATCACCCACATCGTACAATCTGCCTTGTTGCTCACGAAACATCACCTTTGCAGCGTCAGTGACCAGGGATTTATATGCAAACTGTTTTAGACCCAGGGCATGGAGTTTCTCAGGCGTGACACCAGATTCCAACTCGTCCTCCAAAGCAGAGATCTCCCCCTCAAGGTCCACCACCTCCCTCCTCCCGGCTTTTTTGGCTTCAACGATCAAGGAAAGGGCCTGTCCACGAATCACAGTTTTAAAGGCTTCCCACAGGGACACAGCCGAAGGGACCGACCCCTCGTTTTCCAGGAAATATGCATCCATGGACTTGAGCAAGAGGGTACGAGTCTCAGGGGAGGAAAGATACCATGGGTTAATTGGAGCCACTCGGCCCGCTGCCTCTACCCCAACCTCGAAACGAAGCCAGAGCGGCGAGTGGTCAGAAATACCCCTTGGCAAATGCAAAATCTCACGTACCGCCGACGACTGGGCCGCGGGCATCAGGAAATAATCCAGCCGAGACAGACTGCCATGAGCCCCAGAATGGAAAGTGTATTGGAGCTGAGTGGGATGCAAAAGTCGCCAGCAGTCCACAAGGCCAAAGGTATCTAGAAACCCACCCAACCACTGCTGAGCCTGCGGAGTATCCCTAGGGGGATGGCGATCGTGAAGGCCGGAAAGCACCGAATTAAAATCACCGGCCAGGAAGAGAGTACTTTCAGGGAGATCTAACAAAACACGGCCCAAATCAGTGAAAGTAGAAGTCTGTAAACCCGGGGGAACATAAACATTAAAGAGAGATAGGGTGCGGCCCTCATATCTACCCACCAAGACAGTATATCTCCCACGGTCATCTTGAATCACCTCGTCAATTGCCAGGGGGAGGGAGGTTCGAACAAGGATACCCACACCCCTAGATCCGGAGGTAAACCCCGAGTGCGCCACAAGGCGGTAGCCCCATCTATTCATTGCATTACAAACATTACCAATCAAATGGGTTTCCTGCATGAAAACAATGTCTGGCGACAAACGTCGTATACAATTCAAGACCACACTGCGCTTAATACGATCTCCCAGGCCATTAACGTTCCAGGAAACAAATTTCAACCCTCTACCCCCCATCCCATCCACCCGAGCCAAGACCCCTCATCCACGAGCAAGACACCAGAAACAGCAGCAGACACAGGAGCAGTTCGCCTTGAAAACAACACACAGAAAAGAAAGAACTTCCCATCCCCCCTCCCCCAAACTGAAAGGAAACACCCCCCACCCTGCACCCCTGCAAAAAGCTAAAGAGCCACCCCAACCTGCAGTGTGCCTGTCGCCCCATAACCCCTAGTCTACACAAAGACCCCGGAGGAGGAAAGGTCTCCGTTCCACCCGCCCCTGACAAACATCAAGAACGAAAATTAACAAAAGAAAGATAAAATAATCACAATGCAGAGGAACGCCGGTCAACAATCCTGAAAATGTATTCAAAATAAAACATGTGAGCCAAACATTCAGATCTCCACACCACCTTCGGCACCACCAGGGTGAGCGGCGGATTCAGTCTCAGGAGTACGGTCAGGCAAGGAGTCCAGCCAGTCATTAACAGCATCTGGGCGATCAAAGAAAAGGGTACGCTCATTGTACTCGACCCGAAGTCTGGTGGGATAGAGCATAGCATAGCGTAAGCCCCGATCCCGAAGACGTTTCTTGGCCCCACGAAACTCCATCCGTTGTCTCTGAACTTGTTGGGAAAAGTCCGGGTAAAAGTTTACCGTAGCATTCTCAAAGGCCACCGGGCCCTTCACCCGCGAGGCCTGCAGGATGGCGTCCCGGTCTCTATAGTGAAAAAGCTTCGCTACAATGGGTCTCGGCGGGGCTCCCGGCCGAACTTTGCCCCCCGGAACACGATGTGCGCGTTCCACCGTGAAGAACTTCGTAAGGCCGGAAGGGGCAAGATAGTTCAAGACCAGATCCTCAACCAGGAGATCCACCGAGTGGGGTTCAGGGTTCTCCGGTACACCAACCAGGCGAACATTGCAGCGACGTGCCCTATTTTCAAAATCCTCCAGGCGTCGGGTCATGAAGTCGTTCACCCGACGGAGATTTCCGACTTCTGTCTGGAGCTCCGAGACGTCCTTCGTGAGGCTGGACGATTTAATGTCCAATGATTGCACCCTCTCATTCGTCTTGCCGAGATCAGCACGAATAAGATTAACCTCAATAGCCACGGTGTCAAGTTTATGGGCCAAGGCCTCGTACTGTAGGCCGGTGGATTCCCTCACGCCCGAGATGGCGCCCATGATGTCCTGTAGGGAGGGCTCCGCCGACTCTTCCAAAACTCGTTCGGACGCTGTACTAGAACCAGGCAGGGCAGCTCCGGGGGACCCCTTAGAATGAGTATAGCGGTCCATGACATTTGAGAGCTCCGCGCAGAGGTGCTTTCGTCTTGCGCGTCTCTCTGTCCCCTCTGCCCGCCATTTTGAAGATGCGTCACAGGACAAGCCACCAGGGTCGACGGGCCCGACACCCAAAGCACAGGATCAAAAGTACACAAAAACGAGGGGCACAACTCGGGTAGAGGTCGCCAAGCCAGCAAATAGTCCGCAGGAAAACCCAACAGCCGATCTGCCTCCAGGTCTCAGCCGCAACTCGATAGTCACACCCGTGGCCCAAGTCGGAACAGAATCGAAACCGAAACTTAGGAAGGGGGACCCACAAGGCCAGATCTCCTGCCGTTGTTGTTCAATTCCAGGACGGCTACAGAACCGCACCCCGTCCCGGGCGCACCTCAAGGGCGGAGCCCAAAAGTTCAGACCATCATATCTCAGGAATAAGAGATCCAAATCAATTTCTGAAAAGTGCCAGGCTGATCAGCCAAACGTCCTCCACACGGATTCTTGCAAGAAATCAGGATTCAGTCAGGATAAAATGCCGGGAGCGGCGAGGGTCCGGAGAGCGCTGTGCTCAAGCGGCCATCTCGGATGCCCGCCAAGCTCCTCCTCCCACAAAACTGTTTTTGATTCCTTTTTTTAAGGAAACCGCCATTATTGATTACAAAGCAGCCGACACAGAAATCCTTACATTGGGGGAGGATGCTGTGGTTTGCCGCATAGGTTGTTTCTTGAAAGTGGCAGTTCGTTCACGCACCTCCATGTACACTCAAAGATGGCTCATTTTATGTCTCTTGTTGCTTTAAATTACAATTTGGATGAGTTGTAAAATACTTAGATGTCTACGTTTGTTTACTCATCCATATTTATAATTTATGAGGATGTTTATGAGTACATTGTACATGTTATCTTCTTTCGGGAAATACGTGAAATTGAAGAACTTTATAGTGTATATATGGAAATGAATGCACTTTATAGTTATATTGCACTGCCATGCTGCTACCCTGTACCAATATATTATTGTACTGTCATTGGTCTTTTATAATGCTGCTGTTTTTCTTATATACTTGTGTTTTTAAATGCTTTATGTATTTTAATACTGATCTTTTTGACCTGTGCTTTTGGCGATTCACTCTGCATCCGAATAAAGATGAATTGAATTGAATTGAATGTAGTGTGAGCATAAGTTTTAGAGTAAGGTTGGTTCGATTTGGGTAATAAGGGTGTACTTGGGAGAAGGGTAGGGATTGGCTTTTAGGTTAATGAGTTTCTTGATTGTGGGAGATGATATGGGGTATGTAGAGAGTCATGTGTTTATAAATTCATTGTTTTGCATAACTTACACGTAGCATCGTGGATCAGGCAGTTAAGCTGTTTATTTGCTATGTTTCAGAATTCCCTGCGAAGAGCCTTAGGAGCTCGAAATGCATTGGACAGATCAACTTTGTGCTTATTTATCCAACTACATTGATTTCAATCTACATACCGTTGTACGAAACCTAGAACGGGATACAGTTGGTACGTGAAATGTTGAATAAAGATTACAGATTGAATTTCACTCTCTCCATTGTGATAAAGCACGTAAAGGCATGTGCTTCATGGTGAAAATATGAGAGTACAGGTCTACTATGGAATACCAGGATTATTTGAATACCTTTTGAGGGACCAGTTGCTGATTTTCGCAGTGCGACAGTGATGAGCACGAGATGAGTGCTTTGTTTTGTATACTAATTTTAGAAAGTTGGCATTTTCTTACTTTATTCATTCTGTGCCCCTGGCTGTCCCTAGAATAGATGTATAGGTTGGATGATGGTTGGGGTTTGTGAATTCATTCTAGATAGTCACAGACAAAGGGAGCTAAGATGTGCCCTGCATATCTTTATGGCCCATCAACAGGTCGATGGGTCTTCCTGAGCTAGAGTGGTGGGAGGAGTTGACACTTGCACCTGAGTAGGAATGTGCCTGTCCCCAGACAAAGAACTGCTAACCCCCTGTAGTGTGTCTGGAGCCAGGGCCTTGAAGGGCAGTGCCTAGTGCACTACAAAGACCTTCATTTGAAATGTCCCTATTTCAAAGGCCAAAATGGGTATAACAGTAACAGTAGAAACAGAAACAAAAAGAGAAACATAAACCCTTCTAAACTGAGGACATTCTGCAAGGAAGAAGAGCTGTTGGACTGCCAGGAGGGACTGCTACTTTGCTGTATGTTTTGTTGTGATGGCCTGCTGTCTACTGCTTCTTGCCTGGGAGTTAGGGGACTGAACTTTACTCTCTGCATCTTGCTTTCTAAAGTTTCTCCAAGGGATTGAGTTGAGCTTGCCTCCTGTTGGAAGTATCAGAGCCATCAAATAGTTCACCTGCATCTTGACACCAGCACCTGGGCTTCTCTGTTGTGAGTTCTGACCTGCCTGGTGAGGCTAAACCGAGACCTGGAGCCTTGGAGGTGATTCTGGTGCTGCACTCAAGAAATCGATGCATCGACTGCAAGTGTTACTTCAGAACCGGCGCATCTCTGTTTAGTTGCCGTATCGCCACTGCCTGCACCGAAGTCATGATCCCCACTTGTTGAGTGTGCAGGCAGTACTCTGAAGTTCCAAGCAGATTGTCAGGGTATAGCGCTTGAAAGTACTGAATGCAGATGCATAGTCCATATTAAATTAGTGGAGCTGGTGTCACCCAGCTCCTAATGAGCAAAGAACTTCATTTTAAACTTAAGATTACCAGCCACTCAAGGAGGGTACATTTCTGTAGGCTACTTCCCTGGGGAAGTATGAGTAAAAAGACTATATCTGGCATGATATCTTTTCCAGTTACTGTACTCAAGACAAATGCCCCTTGAGAATTCATGTCTTTCATATATTAACTGCATTTTGACACTCGGCGGGGGGTGAGATCCAGATAAGGAGTGAAGTATAGATTATGTAAAGCAAAAGAGAGGAGGCAGAGTTAATTCCCGGTATAGAAATTCCGCATCTCAACAAGAGCCCTTAGGTGTCCAGTCAGCTAGCCAGAACTTAGGCCTTATTTACAAGAAATGACGCATCGCTCTGCCATGGTAGCGATGCATCGAAATTTTATGCATCTGCATCAAAAAACCTTACTACACCATGGATGCGCCGTATTTTCAATAAGCGGCTCCATGATGCAAGGTCCCAAGAAATTGTCAGGAATTCTGACTCATCCATGGGAAGGATGCTGAAAGGCCTCCAACCGAAAAGTGGTGCATTGCTGCAGTTGGTCATAAGACTGACTCATCTACAGAAATGCTTAAAAAATCAGAGGTGATGTATCTTTTTTGACTGACGCGAGTAGCCTCATGGGTAGGGACCAATGAAACAAAGTGGTAAAAGTTGAAAAACGCATTTGCATTCTATTACATTGGTCCTGGATGTCACGGATAAAAGTGGACATAGTGTACTTATGTGTACCCCTATACCTACGTATGTGTCACATATTATATGAAAGTACAATGAGAGTGCAGAGAAGTCTGTGATGGAGTGTGATGTAATGTTAACTGTGTTGCCTACCTTATCTGTGCACTTATCCATTGAGGGGATGTGACTTGATTGCAGATTACACAGTTTCAAGTCACCTCAGCTGCTCAGATACCTATGCCATTCCCAATGCATCATTCCTATGCCTGGGTTGTAGAGACGTAGGAATTTTGATGCATCTCCAGCTCAGCGACGATCTTCCAGAAGAAGCGTCACTTTAGCAAAATGTCATTAATACCACTGCATCAGTGTTACGGGGGATTTTAGGTGGGAAGGCCTACCTTGCATACATTAAAACTAACGCAAAGCAGGCAATTCTGATGAAGGTAAAAGCCGACGCAGGCCAACGAAAAGTGAGGCATCTGCCTACATGCATCACCTAGTAAATATGAGCAAAGAAAAGTGCCACTGCTGCTTCAAAAACAATTACACAGGAGCGGTGCAAGCTCCTTCTAAATATGCCCCTTAGTGTTTGCCTAGCAAGCACATATTGGGGCATATTATCAAGGGGGTTTATCTCCGCTTTTTTGGCTTTAAAAGCCAAGAAAGCAGAGATAAAATTATCTCCCTATTACCTAGCTGTCGCTAACACCAGTTAGCGACAGCTAGTAGGAGATAGCGACCATCTTGGGCCCCACTTTGCATGTAAGTGATATTTATCACTAATGACATGCAAAGTGGGCGGGCCAAGATGTTAGCGACTGGAAACAGTCGCTAACATCGCTATCTCCTATTACCAACTTTTGGAGATATTCGCGTTAAGCGCGAATATCTCCAAAAGATAACACCTGCCCTGAGCAGTTCTTAGCCATGTTATCCAATGGGAGGTGGATAACATGGCTAAGAGCATTAGCTCGGTAATGCATGAATATCGATGACTTTTCAGCGATATTCATGCATTGCGGCCGTTTTTTATCGCATTTGCGATAAACCTTGGTAATACCAAGGTTTATCTGCGATAAAAATCGCCGCAGCGCAGCGGTAAATTTTTGTCTCTAACCAAGCAATAGCAATAATTATCGCTATTGCTTGGTAATATGCCCTATAGTTCGTACCTCGATGTTCTGAACAGGGAAACAAATGAGCCAAAAAAACATAAAGGTCCATAGTGTTATGGTTGCATCAAACAGCTCTGGATTTGTGCCCTTGCACAACATTTATTTTCAACAAGTCAGGGATTTGTTTTGTGTTGGTAGTTTACAAGTGATTTTTATATTCTCACATACATTAAAACAAACAATGAAATCCTTCAGAATTCTGTAGGCTTATGGGACACTTCCAAAGGATTAAATAAACTTTCCAAAGCAGAGTCCTCTTACTGTACTGCGACGGATGCCAGACTATGTAGGATTTGATTTTAATCTGTGTGTTCCTTTTTATTTCATTATAACTCTACCTCAGACACCTGGCATTTTGACGTCTTTGTCTCGTAGCTTATGCATCCATCTCTCCTAAAGCTCTGTTTCTATGGCTTTAGCCTCAAATATATCCTTTCTTATTCCTTAGTGGCTACGTAATATGTCTGCTAAACTATTTTAAATATTTGTCAGTTAGATCTGGGGAAGAGTCCCAGTCTTTTGCATGGGATGCTCATGACATTTGGTGGTATTGGTAGCTTATGAAGTATTTATTTGTTGATTTGGTGAGTTGTCAGATATAATAAATTGAATTATGACCCTCCATGCAAAAAACTTTCTAACAGTTTATTGCATGTAGGGTCATAATGTAATTTTTATAACATTAGTAAAATAAATGTTAAAATGCAAGATTTATTTGCGTTGTGAGTGGTTTATGGACATCTTGCTGTGCTACATGGCTTAAAGTAAATAAAAAGAAAGCATTATGGTGAAGCCAACATTAATTGCATCATATCACTTTTTAGTTCACTTTAACCCATGTTGCACTGCAACCCGTGCTACCAGGACCGCTACAACATCTTTACAAAACATTAGCAAAGCCAAATAGGTGCATGAGAGCTATTTGGCTTTGATAATGTTTTTTGAAGATGTTGCACATCACCCGAACAAAAGCCCTTAGGTGTCCAGTCAGCTAGCTAGAAATTAGGGGCTAATTATGCTAGACTTGCAGCGGTGCAATCGTCTGCCGACAGTCCTATTACAACGAGAGCAGTTAGGCCACCCTGGGATCTGATCCCTGGTGGTGGTGTGGCGGTCTTGGGCCCACAATATGCTTGGCAGGGCTGCTCAGACGTGAGTCCCTTGCTCACTTTGCCACTGGATTCAAGCAAGCCGGGCTGAAGACGGCTGGAATGCCAGAAACCGGTCCTCGGAAGCTTGTTTCCGTTCCAGGGAAGGCATGGCTTGGCAGTTCGGGCTGGACTGTTCCCATGAGGCACAGGGTCAGACTGATCTGCATATAGCCATGTCTGAACTGGGGTGGCAGAGTGGGCTAAAGAACGGTGATGCATCAAACCCAGATCTTTTGACTGGGTGTGAGTGTTTGATTGGTTCAGATGCTCCATCCATCACCACCCCCTTTAGGACCACTTTCGCCGCAGTCCTGCCAAGCATATTACTAGTTTCTTCTCTGCCACGGTTTTCATGGAGGTTCCACCACCATGAAAACCGTTGTGGAAAGGAAACCAAGAGGGCCCTACAGGAGCCCCTGTTGTCTCGGGCCTGGGTATGCATGCAGGGGGCACATGTTGTTCCCCCCTGTGTGCATGCACCCCAGTACCTGCACAGCATGGACTACAGCAGTCCATGCTGTGCAGGTACTGATTTTGACCTTCGAATAGCGGTGTCTCTTTCGGAGGCACCGCCATAGGTATGCCAAAGAACCACTTGCCAGACCAGGGGAAAACTCTTAATCTGGTGGGCGGTTCAACTATGGGTATGGCTGCGTGGGAGCGAGGCGATCCCGCTCCGCACCATCAAACTCGTAATCAGGCCCTTAGTGTTTGCCTAACACATATAGTTTGCACCTTGGTTTTCTGAACTAAGAGATAATTCAGTTAAAAACAGAAAAGGTAAATAGTGTTAGAGGTGCATCTTACAATGCACTCAAGAGACTTAAGAAGATAATTACATCCAATTTAGCACAAACCAAACTACATATCTTGCATTTTGGACTCCATATCGATTGGCTTCCTTAGGTTTAATAGACAATAGTACAGTGGTGGCTCCTCGAGGGAATGCTGCGGGGCGGCGGGGCAAGGGAGGGGCAGGGTGGGGGTAGTAAACTCCGGCATACTGCTGACCGGACTTAAGTGAATGGAATTTCAAATGGCGATGCAGCATGCGCAATGTAATTCATTTTATATATTTATTCACTTAACTTCGGTCAGCCATATGCCGGAGTTTACTACCCCCACCCTGCCCGTCCCCCGCCCTGCACCTCCGCCCGCAGCACTCCCTCGAGGAGCCGCCAGTGCAATAGTAACTTTTGGAGTTGTGAAACTGAGAAGGCTGACTTACTATGACTGCCCCTTACTTTCCACCTTCTGGGGAAACATTCACAACATTATCGATGAAATCGTTCACACCAAACTCCCCAGGAATTTCTCAATCTCCTTTTATGATCCCTGCAGCCCTTTACATATTTCCTTCCTGTAAATGGAGGAGTACTTACTCCTAAATCTGATGTTTACATTGGCTCACAAGACTAATCTTTCCTCCTGGAAATCTCTAAACAATGCTTCGAGTAATACCTGATGGGGATGGCTTCATTACATCAGGGGAGTACAGTCGACTATGTCCACCCATTACCCCTGGTTCCCTAGCAACAAATCCCGGTGAATCTTCCTTGACCGCTATCTTTAGTTAGTTAAACCCCCATCAATTCCTCTTACCGCTGACATGTAACACCATCAATTTCTGATATTACCTAATTGTATTGCAAATGTCGAGATAATACCTAACATTTGATTGTCCACTAGATCTTGTTTGCCCCAACTCAATAACATGACTTGTATATGCTTTGTATATTTCACCGAGGCTACATTTCCCTCCACTTCTCCCCTCCATTCTATATACTTCTATATTTTAGTTCCCATCTTTGCGGCCAGCCAACTAGTGTCATTCATATTTTGGGATTTACTTTTCCATTTAGTTGAATGTGTAACAGAGTTTTCTTGCTATTTTGAAATGATCAATAGCTAAGTCTTTACACCATTTTTTGTTAGCCACATTTTCTGTGTAAGAAAACTAATTAAAAAAAACGGTGTGCTCCATTTTATTTCATTATAACTCTACGACAGACATTTTGATGTCTTTACCTGTTAGCTTAGGCATCCAGCTCTCTCGACCCTCCATTTGTATGGCTTTATCTTCAAAATATGTCCTTTCTTATTCTTTACAGACTATATAATATCTGTTATACTATTTTAAATATTTTTCAGTTACATCTGGGGCAGAGCTCCAAGTCTTTGCATGGGAGAGCTACATGGCTTTGTTAATGTGTTTTAAAGATGTTGCTCAGCAGTACAGGCTGCAGTTTGTAAAGATGATATAAAATAAAAGCACTATAGCAGGGCATGTGTTTACCGCATAATCTCGCTTTTTGTTTACTTGAAGCCATGTTGCACAGCAGCCTGTGCTGATGTGTAGCATCTTTAGCAAACATTAACATAACCAATTAGCTTTGCGAGAGCTATTTGTCTTTGTGAATGTTATTTTTTTTGTGGCTGGTGGGCGGGCCAAAGGGAGCATTAAAAAAGACAATTTTATAAAACAAGCCATTCAAGGGAAGTGCGGGGGAAGAGAGAGCACTCAGCAAGAATGGACAGCAGAATGGGGGTGCAGAGAACAACATGAGAGAGCGGGACATTGACTGCAGAGACATGCACTCTACAAGAGTGCATGTCCACTCTTGTGACAGACAGGAAACTTTTAGGTCCAGGCTTCATGGCAGACACGACCCTGAAGCTCCTGAAGGAAGCAGGAAGGAGCAGGAGGTGCAGACCAATCAGAACCAAGGAAATGAGAGCGATGTGGGAGGCGACCCAAGGTAATTAATAGTGAGTTTGTTTTTGATTTAAATGAGATTTTACAAGCACAGTTCAATAGCTTTGCAGTCAAAATCAAAAAATATATAGTCCTGAGGTTGGATAGACCTTGCATGCAATAACTATTTATCATTGAATGTTAAAAACATATTGTTCTGTGACTGAAAACATCTGATCACACACATAGAGCAGAATCTGATTAAATATCAAGACAGAAAGGTCATATCATGTAAAGTATCGCTTTTTAGTCTTCTCATTGAGCTGCTATAACCATAGAGTTAGAAATCCTAGCAATCCTGACAGATGTTCTTTTATTTCTAATCTTTAAACGTATACGCTTCTTTTGCTTACCTCGCAAAGGGAGGGTAAGTTGGTATCTCAAGTTATAACATGCCTTTGTTCGATTTTGAATTGTATTTTATTTTATTTCTTATTGCAAGTGTTTAGTCAATCATTTTGATCAATACAGTGATTTGTGTGTGACTATGTAATTCGGTAGTGGTTGTTAACCTTTTAAAATGTATTATCTTTAGAGTGTTATGTTCAGGTTGAATTTGTTTCTATTGTGAATATTTTATGCAAGTTTTCTGTTTTAAAAAATACCCGTGGATTTTCATGGGAATAATGAGGCCTGTTTAAATTGCTCCTCGGGTTCAGATAAGCAAGCATCTTAGGTTTCCAGGACTTTGTGTTGATGTAGAGCCACATACTTTAATCAATTAGTCACTCAATCAGGGTTGGAAAAGCGCAACTACTCATCCTCAACAGTCACAAGGCGCTAGGGGGGGGGGCTCTGTTGAGTACTGGGGTCATCAGAAGATCCAGGTCTTGAGGTCCTTCCTGAACTGGGGCAGTGTGGGGGTTTGTCCGAGGGGGAGGTCATTCCAAGCCTTGGCTGCGAGGTAGGAGAAAGATTTTCCTCGCGTGGAACGGTAGCCAGAGAGAGGTCGGCTGATCATAGGTGTCTTTTGGCTGCGTGGAAGGAGAGGCTGTTGTTCAGGTAGGGCGGTCTGGTGTTGTCAAGGGCCTTGCCTGAGTGGGTGAGGGGTTTGAAGGTTATTCTTCTTTCTACTGGGAGCTAGTGGAGATCGCAGAGGTGTTGGGCAATGAGGCTGTGGCACGGGATGTAGAGGATCAGTCTGGCTGAAACGTTCTGGACAGTCTGGAGTCTGCAGAGGAGTTTCTTGATGATTCCAGCATAGAGAGTGTTGCCGTAGTCCAGTCTGCTACTGATGAGAGCATGCATGACCATTTCTCTGGATTCGGGTGCGATCCATCTGAACATTTTTCGAAGCATGCAGAGGGTGTTGATCTGGCGGTACATTGTGAGCAATGAGTTTAGTATGATTCCGAGGTTTCATGCGTGGTCTGATGGAATGGGGGGATTTCCGAGGGCAGGGGGCCACCAGGAGTCGTCCCATATGGAAGGGGTGGAGCCAAGGATGAGGACTTCTGTTTTCTCAGATTTTAGTTTTAGGCAGCGGTTCTTCATCCAGCTGGTGACGGCCTTCATCCATTCTTGGAAGTTGTGTTTGGTGATGTTGGGTTCGTTGGTGAAGGAGAGGATGAACTGGGAGTCGTCAGCGTAAGAGATGATGTTGAGTCCATTGTTCCTGATGATAGTTGCGAGGGGGCCATGTAGATGTTGAAGAGGGTTTTACTGAGGGTGGAGCCCTGGGTCACTCCACAGTTGGTCTCTGTTGTTTCAGAGATATAGGGCTGGAGTCTGACTCACTGAGTTCTGCTGGTGAATAATGAGCAAGTTGAGTGCCTTTCTGCGGATGCCGGGGTCGCAAAGTTTGGTGGCTAGGTGTCTGAGCGTGGAGGAGGGCTTTGAACACCATGCAATAGAGAGCTCAGGGCTCAGGGGACAACCTGCAGTGGTGGAGCTGCCCGGGGGAGAGCAGTCACACTGACCAGGTCCGTGGTCTTGCTCCACATTTAATCAATGGCGGCTCCTCTGCTAAGCTGGAGGAGCGGTGCCCACTGCTCTAAGAGCAGTGAAAAAATGAAAAATATAATGATAATAACAGAGTTATTATCATTTAATTTCTCGTACCGTCTAAGAGGCTATGTTAGAGTGGGGCTGGGGTCACAGGGAGAAGGAGTGGTTTTTGCACCATAAGTGAACATTACAATTTGGCCGGCCATCTTGGGCCTAACAATCATGCGCACTTAGCATTTTCCCACCTGGCTGTGTTTCACATCTGGGAAGAGACCAGTACCAAGGCTCCCAGGCACTGTCTGAGCTGCCAAACAGGCATCTGAGACCAATCAGGATGCAGCTGTCATACTGGTGACCGCGATGTCGTGATTGGCTTAGGGGAACCTGTGTGCTGCCGGTAGCCAGGAAGAGAAAAAGACGAAGAAGAAGCTGCACCCATAATGAGGTAAGTGTTTGTTTTTAGGACTCGCCACCACAGCATCACTCAGTGCCACCACAGCATCACTCAGCACCACCACAGCATCACTCAGTGCTACAAAAATATCACTCAGCACCACCACAGCATCACTCAGCACCACATCAGTATCACTCAGCATCTCCTTTATACTAGTACACCACCACATCATCATCATTCAGCAAGACCTGAGTATCATTCAGCATCACCTCAGCATCATCTCTGCACCAGTCACCACCACTGTTCCCACCAACCTGTGGGCCTGCACGCACAATGGTCACCCGGAGCGCGCAGTGTCCTGGATTAAGCGCGCACACAGCTCACAGACATCGCTATGAGACAGGTCGCGCCGCCGCTTTTAAAACGCGAGTGGTGCGAAATCCAGACGGGAGGCAGAGTGTTGCAGGCAAGCAAAGCCCATTGTGCTCAAAGTGCTCCAGCTTCAGCCCCTCTCCACACCCCCACCGTCCTGTGTGGACCCCCGGGCTGAGACAGCTTCGCGGGCACACAACAGCCGCCCGAGTACATCACAGGTCTTTAAAAGACCATTTACACGTTAATGAGCTTTGTCTTTTTTTTCACCCCTTCTTAGCCCCTGCATCTCCACACTTCCTACTGGCACAAAGGGAGAAAGCACGAATATGCAAGAGGCAGAGGGGGCATGAAAATCATCGATTGCAGTTAGCCGGCTGCGCCCCGCAAAACAGACAGTTGCAATTTCTTATCAAGTGTGTGTGGGCCGCTTTGGTCCGGATTTAAAGAGGGGCGTAAAATAAGAGTAGTTGCTGGCAATAAACAATTCCAAATTATCTATGCTTCAGCTTTGTATTCCGACCTCCTCCAAGTTCAACGCAGGGCTCCTTTATGAATTGTTCTTTAAAACCAATTGTGTGTCCACAGCAATGTATGGTGCAGGATATTGGGGATAAGCGAAGCTCATAGTATCTAGCTATGCAAAAATAAATTCCTCCGTTATTTATTAGCTGTCCCTCAGCCCACTTCTACGTTTGTATGCCATCAAGAACTGGGCATACATTACATCTCAGATCTTATTAAAGTTGACCCGATTTTATTGTGGCATAAAGTGTGGTCAACCGATGAGACAGGTTTGAACAGGGATGTAATTCGGGATTGTCAGAGTCTAGAGGGGGCATTAAGGTTTCCCTGGCTTAGGTATGTAAAGAAATTCCTGACTGATATTGGGCACACAGAATATGTTGACTCACCAGAAAGCCTAGTAACAGTCTAGGAAGAATCTGAAAAACATTTGCTTGCACTTTTTAGAAAGTAAGCGCTGGACGGAGGAGAAAACCAAAATATCAGCAATGGAGAATCATTTGATTCTCCAGGGACAGGGTATCCATCCATATTTGAAACAGGTACAAAGCTGTTACTCTCATATGCTATTGACCAGATTCAGGGGGGGGCACCTTTTTCAGAATGATTATGTTTCCGGACTTAAACTGCTGGTCCAAAAATCTGATTTCATGTCCCTGTGATGATGTCTCAGAACAGTCAAGTTTACATTGTATATTATTTTGCAAGTTCTACACTTTGCCAAGGAAAAGATTTTTAATACCAATCTTAAAATACTGGGGTTTGAGGCAATGTAGGACTGCTTTAATGAAACTGCGAATGTTGGAAGACGAACTGACCGTGTACCTTGTGTCATCTTTATTAAAAATCCATAATCAAATCCAGGATTACAATGAATTAACCTAACAAAAAATGGTATCTTTCTGGTATCAATTGTGACTCTCCCATTGAAATGTATCATTTATCTTAATTAATTTTATACATATAATGAATAATGATGTCAATGTATATTTATTTTTTTATTGTGCTTTTATGATTTTTAATATAAAAATTGAATAAAGCTGTTTTTGACTTGAATTGTTCGTTGTGCCATGAGCCCCGGGAGATCAGAAGGTGTTTGTGAATTGTTTCAAGGAGTTGTCTGTGGCAGAAGAAAGCCATGTATTCAAAACATAAATCGCACTTAAATGGTCCTATTTTTCCATCAAAATGTCACGCGGTGCTGATGGCTCTGAGGATAATTGTCACAGGAGCGCGAGCCATGTTTTGTATGACCAGAGAAATGGAAATGAAACCCTCCACCGACACGCATGGAGAGGTGAATAATGGGGTGAAATCTATGAGGATGTGTGTGTGTTTTTTTAATAGATGTGCACGGTTATAGAATACACTGCTCTGTTAAGTATTTTTTCAGTATTCAACTTTTTAATTTTTCTTGAATTTCAAAAGATTTTTTTTATCTGTATGAAGGGTGATCGAATTTATTTTTTTAACTTTCGCTCTGACTTACCCTAGCCTAGCAGGACTGCCTAGGAAATGCTGTTTATTACTAAATCTGACACTTAAAGGACAATAACAATTATGCCACGCGCATAAAGGGAACGTCTATTGCAGGCCAGCTACTAGAGGCCAGGCTCTGACGGTCCTGGACCGCAGCTCGCTCCGGTCTCCAGCTCCTCGAGGTTAACGGCAGCTCAGGTAGCAGGGGCTTTTGAAGGCAGAGGGAAAGAGGGGGAGAGAGCTGAGAGGGAAAAGAGATCAATGTAGGAGGGAGTGTGTGTGTGGCTAGAGAGAGACATAAGCGATCAGAGGCAGAAGAGAGAGGGAAGATACAGAGAATGGATAGATGGAAAGATAGAGAGCTAAAGAAGGAAAGTAGCAGGGCGGGCTTGGATATTTTTGCCAACCTTTCTCTGAGTTAGCTTCCAGCTCTATGCGGATATTCTGAAGTTTTGAAATCCATTAGGGATTTCTCAGGCTACCCAGAGCACACGAGGAGCGACTTCAGAAACCTTGTGTGGTTTGACCAAGGTAGAGTAGGAGTGTCCCACCCCAAGTCCATCAATGGCGGCTCAGGCAGTGATGGGATGAACACCACTTCCATCTCTAACCGTGCCCCATCAGAGTCCACGCCTCATCCCTGGGGCCGGCAAATCGAATTGCAGCGTCCAACGGTGGCTTGCGGTGTGAGTCTGCCTGCCTACAGCCAGCCTTGCACACCAAAGTTGCTGCCTGCAATGGAAAACCCAAAAGCGCAAGGCCAGAAGTAGTTAGTTATGGGATCCCAGTCTACTGCCTCTGAAGATGTCCAGGGTTTCATCAGCAGGCAATTGACATGCATACCTGGATGGTGGTAAAACAATAATTTTATAATAAGTTGACAATAATTTGATAATCATGTGACATATATACATTCAGGTAGAGTCATGATGGGTCATTCACATATTGAAGGATAGCCACTGATGAATAGGACATCAGCACACTTTGTAGCATTGCTGAGTGCAGGCTCGAGGCAGAGACTCAAACTCGACACTATTTTCATGTTGTGCACAGTACAAGCTAATGCGCAGACAGGTTGTAAATGCGCTCCACACCGGGATTTGATACAGTTAACACTTGTTTTTTTTGTAGCATTTATTCAGTCTAGGTAAACTTGCTGGCGAGTGTCACTCATAGTCGTTGAAATGTCACTCATATTTACACTGAATTTATGAAAATGTCACACATAGCAATCTGAAACCTTGGCAGCTATGGATTAAATTGCAAGGAGTATCTGGCAGTGAATTAAAGAGGGCAATGTTAAATTGCACTGGCAGAGGACTTTAGAGCCAGAGCTTCGGGCACCGGCATTCTTCTATTTACAAATTAAGCATGGACTTTCTATACTTCCTCAACAGGAAGTGATATCCGAGACAAACAGGTTTGTCAGTTCTTTAACTTAACGTATTTCTAGAAGTGCAGCAACCGTAGAGCACATTTCCCTTTGAACAGCATTCATCCTTGGACACATCAATACTCCATATGAACCATTTATTTTCTGCCACAGCAATTATGGAACATATCTACCATGGCTCAGTAACAATGGGGCATACTACTAATGGGCACAGCATATTGAGCATCTTCATGAAAACCCATTGACATGCCCAACATAAATGAGAGCTCGAAGTTTAGCACTTTACTAAACCAGTTATCATTGTCTACAAGTAAGCCTGGTTAATATGCAAATTACATTACTACATCGGAAGATTTATTTTAGTATGTGGAGTTCAGTGTTGATTGCCGTACAAACAGTACATACTTTAAATCATCATAGTCAATTATCCCTCTGGGCGGGCTCAATTAAGACTCAGATTTGAGATTTTCAGAAACAAAGGAGATTGATCACCTTCACCAATACTCACTGCCAGTGCTCATTGAGGCGCTGTGCCACTCCATTTGACGAGTAGTTGTGTGCTCTTGGTTCAGGTCTTTTTTAGGAGATTCCGGGTGCAGAGTATACAGTGTCTCATACTCTTTGTACAGTGATTCTGGGACATACTTTACTGGGCACATAACATCTGAGACCTGAGGTTTGCTGGTCAAAATCTTCTGAGAACTGAGGACTCATGGCAAACAACCACAGAGTGCAGGAACTCAGACAGCACAAGTGTGGATCGTGGTTTATTCTGACACAGTGAGAGTTTTTTTTTCCTGAAGTGCAATATGATGGGGTAAATCTCCCTGGCATAACAGTGTATTTTTTTTCCCTCTCTGAAGACTGATATACGTTATACACAATTGTCTCCTATGTGTCATAATGGACCTTTATTAAGGTTTCAGGAGACAAATGCTCCAGCATACTCATGCCCACACCTCAACCAATATTACAACTAATCACCCTTTACAGGTTCAGCTGAAAATCTCTTAACCCAAAAAATTTAAAAAAAGAATTGTGAAATGTATTTGACTCTATTCTTACTGAGCAACTTGCCAAGATATTATATGATAACTGGCTAATCAGCTGGGCGCCCGTAGCAAATTCTCTCTAATTCTCCAATGACAGTAGACATTTTTTTGTTCAAATATTTCTACTCATCGGTAATAGATGCACCTTACAAGAAACAGTTTAATCTTAAAAGAAATAACATGCAGACAGCATTAGTTGCTGAGATTAACAGGCGACCTGATTTCCTCTGATGTGTTTTAAGAAAAGAGGAATGTTGTGCGGATTTCGTAGGGTGTGAAAACACGGATCCAAGAATGTCTTTCATGTTGATTTTACTTTTCATTGAGTGGCATCAAGGTGGCATAGATAGTTGTTTTCCCATTCAACAGTGAGCTGGGGAGAGGTATTATGATCTGAACTGTGGGACTGCTTTCAGTGCCTGACATAGTTATTTATTTATTTATTTATTTATTTATTTTCGTAATTTTTATAGCGCAACAAATACCCTGGGGTGTCTCGGCGCTGTGGAGCTACTGGGGTCAGTGATCCTTTTACTGGTTAAATAGCCACGTTTTTAGGAGCCTGCGGAAGCTCATCAGGTTAGGGGCAGATTTGATGGACTGTGGCAAAAGATTCCAGAGTTTTGGGGTGGCCACCAAAAAACGTCTATCTCCCCAGGTGGCGGTTCTTGTACGTGG
This sequence comes from Lissotriton helveticus, assembly GCF_964261635.1. Taxonomy (NCBI): domain Eukaryota; kingdom Metazoa; phylum Chordata; class Amphibia; order Caudata; family Salamandridae; genus Lissotriton; species Lissotriton helveticus. The sequence goes on from NC_136065.1 coordinate 857,282,901, forward strand.
CACAGTGAGGAGGTTGGTATTGGCCGATCTTAATTGCCGTCTAGGAATATATGGCTGAAAGGCTTCCGTCAGGAACCTGGGTCCTATGTTGTGTACTGCCTTATATGCAATACAGAATGCCTTGAATTTGATGCGGCTCTCAACTCTCAGCCAGTGGAGTTGACGAATGCCAAGAGTGGTAGAATTGCGGCGAGGAATGCTCAGGAGAATCCTGGCTGCCGCATTCTGAATGGATTGCAGCTTTGTTATGACTCGCTTCTGGGTGTGGAGAAGGAGAGCGTTTCCGTAATCCATTTTGGAGAAGACTAAGGTAGAAACCAAAGTCTTCCCAGCTGAGGGAGGGAGATAAGGCAGCAGCTTCTTTATCTTTTTCAGGATAAAGAATGAAGACGACACAACCTTGTTTGTATGCAGGTCGAAGACCATCTTGCTGTCAAAAATGACTCCCAGGTTTCTGGCTTTTTCCACTGGGACAGGTGGGTGGCCGAGCTTTTCCGGCCACCAGTTAGTCGACCATTCTGGAGAGAGTTTTCCAAAGGTCATAACCTCGGTCTTGTCCGAGTTGAGTCTAAGACAATTAGAGGCCATCCAGGTACTGACCTCAAGCATAGCTTTCTGAAAGTTGGCTGCCACTGTGCAGCCGTCCTTGTGAATGCCCAGGACCAGCTGGGTATCATCTGCATAAGATGTTAACCGTATTCCATATTCCTTTATTACCCTCGCTACGTCCGCTACATAGATGTTAAATAACATGGGACTTAGCGAGGAACCTTGTGGGACTCCACAAGGAAGTGCAGAGATGGGTGAATAGAAATCTCCCAGCCTTACAGTCTGGGTACGGTCTGCCAGGAAAGATGAAATGAGATCCTTGGCCGGACCGTTTATGCCCAGAGCTGTGACACGGTCGACTAAGGTGGCATGGTCGACCGTGTCAAAGGCCGCTGACAAATCCAAAAGGATGAGGACAGCCGCCCCCCCCCTGATCCATGATTGCCCTGATCTCGTCAGAGGCCTTAATCAGGGCGGTCTCTGTCCCATGCCCTTTCCTGAAGCCAAACTGCGTTTCGTCGAGAAGTTGGTGGGTCTCAACGAACTCTGAAAGCTGTCTGTTCATAACGGATTCGCATACTTTGGCGGCGAAGGGTAGACAGGCAATGGGTCTATAGCTGACGACGGCTGTGGGGTCTAGGGAGGGTTTCTTCAGAAGGGGTTTTATAACAGCCTTCTTCCATATGCTTGGAAATTGGCCTGTCTGAAATGCAGTGTTGCAAATTTGCATGAGGGGGCGTGAGATCACCTCAGTGAGTTTTTGCATCACAGAAGGGGGGCAAGGGTCCAGAGGGGAACCAGATTTAGTAGATGAGATGAGAGTGATGACGTCATCAAGAGAGGCAGGTGAGAAACATAAAAAAGAGTCATCATTATGATGAGAAAATACCTCTTTCAACCTACCACCTCTGTGTTCAGAGTAGAAGGGTTCAGAAGAGGATAATTAACAACCTACACAAGAAAAGTAAATTGATCCTATGCGAATGGAAACCTAAGTAGAGTAGATCCAGTGTGTCAAGGCAGTGTGATGTAAGCTCTGGAAAGATCAGTTCTGTCTGCTCGCACTCTTGGGGTTTATATCTGTGGGAGATTGGTAAGATAAGTTAGCTACTCGCGTTTCCTTGAAATCAAGGGCTGCTTTGCCTAGTCACTGCCAAACCCAAATAAAGTACAATTTCTTCAATCTACTAAGACCAGAAATGTCACCTCTGATTAACAGCGAAGCATAGGTGGTTACTATAATACCACGGCAGGAATTTCGAAAACACATCCTCGGAAAAAAGTGCTGATGTCAGTGTTTTTCCTCCGAGATGAGGGAATGCTCTTTATGGGTCCTAGTCACTACGTTTCTGGTGTGACTGTGGAACTTTCTCTTATTTGGCTGAAACAGTATGGTAGCAAACTATGGCTTTATAACTGGCTTGATTAAGGGCAGTATAAACGTATTATCTCATATAATATCAGAATATACACAACATCGTTTGGCTTTGGTGTAGTCGACATAACTTGGCGTTCTTTACTGCACGAACATATCAGGCTAACATAAGTATAAGGGTACTGGCACTCAGGGCTGTTCTTGCCAAGAAGCTTTGTGCAATAACTAAGCTGTTTGAATGGCTACTCACTTTCACTCAGTCATTGAATGTTTTAGTTTTTTTCTAGACAATGCATGTCTCTGCGAGGCTTTTCTTTACTATGATCCCCAAAATAACCCTTTCTAGACTCTCTCCTACTCTACCCCTCCTTGCATCATCTGACACCTCTTTTACTATACCGATCCCCTAAAACAAACCTTTCTAAACTCTTCCCTCTGACTCCTCCCTGCCCAAACTCCTTTTTACTCATCCAAAAGCCTCCTCCTACTGCAAAAAAATAAATAAATAAATCTTTCACTCTTTTATCCCTCCACTATCCCTTTCAATCAAAATTAACAGAATAACATGTTCACTTCTCAACTTCCATATTCAACTATACTAATTCACCATTAATCCTTTATGGGTTCCGGAGTGGCGTGCTACTCGCCCAAAAGGCGCTTCAACACCCATCAGGGGTAACAAGTGCTATATGAATGCAAACCTTTCTTCCCCTTTTATCCCTCCGCTATCCTTCTCACTCCAAATAACTGAGTAATATCCACCACTGAAATTACTTCATATTTCACCATATTAATTTACCACTAATCCTTTATGGGCTTCCTGAATAGTGAGCATCAACACCCCATCAGGGGTAACAAGCGCTATATAAATACAAAACATTTTCCTCCTCTAATCCTTCTGCTATCATTCCAAACCCAAATAACTGACTAACCTATCCACCACTTAAATTTTACTTGCATATTTCACTATACTAATTCAACACTAATCCTCTTTGGGTCCCGGAGTAGTGTGCTACTCACCGAAAAAGCGCTTCAACGCCTCGTCAGGGGTAGTAAGCGCTATATAAATGCAATTACAAAACAATACAATAAGGTATCCTTTCTCTGGGAATACTTCAGTGCTCTCCCACTTCATGTACGTCGGTGAGCAGGAATCTCTGCCAACAACAAAACGGAATAATAATAGTCATGCTGTTTCATTCACAAAATGTCCTACTTGCACACTCTTTACAAAAGTATAGCCTAACTAAAATGCCTTTCTTCGTCATAGTCCCAAGTGTACTCCCCTGTGTAACCAATTCATGTAATTGCGTGTATATCTAAATTGAAAACCTGCCTTAAGACATTTCATGTGGCGCCACATGTGTGGAAATGCACTCTCTTTTCACTTTCTTAAGCAAAGGTTTGGAGTGATAGTTGACGCTGCAACCACATACGCAGTCTGGTTCCCGGCGCACATAGCCTTAGTTGCAGCGCACAGAGACCTTATACTGCCGCACACAGAGGAAAACAATTAGAGGGAACATTGGTCACCACCACCACCACCACTACCACCTCAGCATCACTCAGCACCACCTCAGTCTGCTCTCGGAATATGGCATCTGTTGATTCTCCCCTAGCGTCTGGCCACTGCTAGTGTTATAATACAGGTACTAGTTCCCAACCTTCACCCTCCGATTGTTTATGCCCCCTCAAAAAAAAGCTTTAACAAACAACCATTGGAAAAGGAAAAAACAAGTTGCCAGCATTGCAAGAACAAAAGAAAACTGAGGAATTTTTGTATTGTAAATACTTTTTTTAATATGGTCATTCAGTTGTACATAATGCCTTCTTGGTCATTTATAAGGTAACAAAAATGCTTCTGACACTATTTTATTATAACTTTTCAGCATGCTGCACAGCAGCCACACTTCTCTACAGCACAGCTTGAAGACATTGGCAAAGTCAATAGCTCTGGCTAAACACTTATAAGGCCCAAAAGGCGAGACCTATTGGCTAAGCCAATGCTTGTTTAATCTGTTGTCGCCACCGCCCCGCCACCTCCGCTCCGCAGCTGCCAGTCCTTGTAATGCCTTTTGCTTGCAGGTAACTGCCATGAGATTCCCTTTATTAGAGATTACACAAAGCACTGCACGCATCACGTATACAGGCCCATTTGGAAGGGACATGGTGTGCATTCCTGCGGAGGTGAATAGAGTTTTGACATCCAGATTGTGATCTGGTCCTTACTTGCAGATTAACAGGATCTGGCAACTATGTACTGTTGATATCCTTCAATGCGGGCCACCACTCGGCATCTCACAAGAGAGGGCTCTGTTGGTCATTTTAGGCTGGTAAAGGAAAGGGAAAGTGATGTAAATAGCCATTTTCACTGGGTATCTGACAGTTTGTTTCAAGTTAGAAAGGTTGCTTACTGGTTAGTGGTGTCATGTTTCACAGTTCTGTGTCGTCCTTGATAGTCTTGTAGTCAGACTCAAGGCAGTTAGAGTTGCTTGGTTACATTTTTAACATTTTCTCAATCTCAAATATTGAAATCATTTAAAGGACTATGGAAGTTGCATCTCAGTCAAGGACTTTCACTAACGAGGGACAAATGACCAGAGTCAAAATAAGCAAGATGCTATAATTAGCGATTTCATAGCAGGTGGAGAAGACTGTCATGTCAATTCCGAATTTCAAAAGCCTAGGAAAGAAAAGGCAAAGGCTGGATAACCATCATCTGGGGATTCGGATCCGTGCAATGAGGCAATACAGCAATGGAGATGTTTGGTGGAATCTAAGGATGAAGGCTATTGTAAGACAGAAAGGAATAAAAATAATGAGGGTAGAATTTCTTTGAGCAGCAAGGAGGAATCAAAAGTTTTGACAGCCAGAGATGTATTAATAGAAATGGAGGTCATATGAGGGCAAAACAAGTGTCTTCCGGGCTTCCACTCCAAACAGCAGATGAGCTGAAGAAAGCAGAAAAGAAACAAAATTGTTTTAACTATCATATAACAGTCACCCAACAGCAGAGGTAGAGGAAGGTTAATTTAATGATGCTCTGAGCTTTAATGAGGATGATTGTCGTGTTGAACATAAAAAGCGCTCTAAATTTCAGGAATTCTCTTTAGAGATTGATGTGCTGGTAAGATTGCTGTGATTGAGTGGACATGTTGTGATTGTTGTGATTGAGGACATTTTGTGATTGAGTATGTTTAAGCATTGGTCAACGATCAGTAGCTCCCTAACCATAAGCCTTCTTTACAATGTTATTGCCCCGTCTGTGCGTCACTTTATTTGACGCACCAGTGGAGGAGTTTCCTGGGCATGAATAGAATGCTACGTAAAATCATCCTGCGTGGCTTTTCGTGGCCTTGTAAATATGGGCCCCTTTCATGCATTACCTTGCGAGAAAGGGACATTCCATGGGTGTTGCTGGGGATGTTACTATACAATACTCATGGACCCTGACACATTCCCAGATTTATAAAGTTTAATACAGCTAGGTATTCGTCAGAATCCTATTCCTGATGAAACGGGGAAAAATACGATTATTTCTCCTTCTTTTTACCTCTTTCTATGCGTGCTGCATTTTGCCAGCATGCATGGAAAGAGGGAAATGACATCAATGATTGTTATTGCACAGGAAGGTGTCCCTCCCTGCACAAAAAACAGTAATCCCTATATCTCAGGCACCCTTGCAACATGACACAAGAGTACCTGCGCTGGCGCATGGAAGCCAATTGCGCACCAGCGCAGGGGAAAGCACACGGATGCATCGTATTTTTAGTACAACGCATCCCTGTGCTTTTTAAATGATGGACCTCGGCGCAGCATAATGCCGTGCAGCGCCTCAACACTTTTTTGTCAATTAGGCCCCATGTTTTAAAGTATATTCAGTTTAAATTGAGTAAAGCCACAGAACCCAAGGAGAGCAAAAGAATGCATATGAATTGATCACATGACCTGGTGTAGAATTTCATTTGAAAATGGCACACATTTTTTGAAAATGAGAAACACTCAAAGCATGGTCTGAAACAAAATCATCATTAGAATCGAGCCATGACAAGTTCATTGGTGACAGGTTCTTTAGCAAGAGTGTTGGATTTGAGAAAATAAGCAATTGTAAGTAGTAATTATTAATGTGTGCTTGTGTTCTAAAGCTGGCACTCCAGTGTGTTCTGCTTCTGATCAATAGAAAAGCAGTCATAGTGAAGGTCTGTGTCTAGGAGGGTGAATCAAAAGTTACATGATATGGAAATCAGAGGAAGAGGGTCAATCCAATGATAAGGAAATATATGGAAGCCTAAACATTTGCTATGTTGATTTCATTTATTTATGACAATGGTAAAATATGAAAAGATTTTTTACTAATCTGGACAAATCACAATCTTTGGCCAACGTGTTTTGTCAAATGTTGGGACATAAAGGGACAGATGTTCTGTCTAATTTCACAGACAGGCGCCCTATTTCTGTCAGTACCAATGAGGCGGAGGAATAGCAGCCTTCATCTGTTTTCACGTTTTCCCCCAAGCAAGGTCAAAACGTCTTAAAAAACTGAATAGGTCAGCGGTGAGCACATTTCAAGATTGTCACATTTGTAATCTTTATTTCTGCTCCACCTATGAAAGAGAAAGAAGGTTGACTAAACATTTCTACAAGAAAAGCCAGAGGTTATGCCAGATCTCTGTTTTTTTAGCTAGTAAAATGATACAAGGTACATTTTTATTTGTCAGTGGGATAGGCTAGTGATCCCGACAATAATTATTTTTGTTCAGGGAAAGGAATCGATAGGATAGGAACATCAGGAAATTTTGAGGGCTGCTGCTTTTCTAACCAATATTTTCTGGCAAAGAAGAAGAGGGTACTGTGGTCCAGTGTTAAGTTTAAGAGAGGATAATCACGAGTTGTGAACAGTAATTTAAAGATGAAGGTAATTAAATTCCTTTGAGTATTTTTAGAATTCTGCATTTAATGGACCTATGGGATAAAAAGATACTTACCTTATGAGTCTAATTCATCTTGAGAATAAGGCTATGTCAGAATGCACGTGAAGAGAAGATGTGGCAGTTTATTCGACTCCTCTTTGGCTATCAGCTTCATTTTTGGCACTTTATGCAGATTCTAATTCTGACTGTGGCCCATTTGTGAGCTGACAGAGTTTGGCTAATCTTTTAATTAGATTGCCTTTCAATTATGCTTTTACACAGGTGGAGGTTGGTAGACCTTGTTCCGTTAAGATCAGAGTTGCTAGAATAAAGTTAATATTAACAATAAGCAAGTTTTCAGGTTGCTGACATATTCCAGGGAAACTGTGCTCCCATTTCTTACAGAGAATATGAGGAAAGTGGAAGAAGAATCCAGATGTATTTTAGGTAAAGTGGCTTTTCTGTTGACAGATTTAGGAAACATGATAAGTGCTATCAACTTCTGCTTGCCCAATCTTTCCAGCTCTTTTACATTACAGATAGGCGCAGTATTTGGAGTATTTCACCTAAGGCAAGGTAATTTGTACACTAGTCAGGTGTTTTTGAATGTGGATGAATGGGGAGAGCTTAATTTATGATTATATACGTGAAAGTGTAAAATAGCAGAGCTGTCATTGGAATTGATATTTATATTATGTCCTGACACTGAATCACAAGAAAGCCAGGTTGCAGGAAGGGTTCTGTAAGTACAGGAAGGATATAATCCCTGGTGAAAACGTCTCTCCATGTCTAAAGTGGGATTTGTCATTAGGGTTTAGTGAAGGAAGGAGACAATGGTACAGTGTTATCTAGTATCAACACTATTAATGTAGATTGGATTTTTATGGGGAACACGATTTAAGAAGATAGTGGATTTGATGAGAGCCTTCTGTTTGGATCAAATCACTACGTCAAGGCGGAGAGATCATAATATGATAACATTTTGTCCCGTGAAGCACTGAATGAGGCCTCGGAATCAAAACTGAATGAGTGCCTGTGTGATTTAAATGTAGTGAGTTTTTGAGGCTCTGTCAAGACAGATTATTTTTCATCTCATCTGACAATTCAGGTACCAACTACTAAGGTTTAAAAGCTGGCCTGGCAGCCTTTGTAGTTATGCTGTCAGACTAGTAGAAGAGAGATCACCCTGAAATGGGACCACAAACTCATTATTGTCTTACGTGAAGACCCCGGTCATGGATACGTTCTTTAGAGCTCTGATCATATGATGTTTTATGCTTTTCCTTCACATGTCATGATTCTTAGAGTTCCGTTGCAGAAAAGGGGCTTCATCAGCTCAGTGCTTGTATGCTCACTCTAGGAAATATCAATAGATATTCTGTGGCTGCCCTTGGCAAGTTGAAGTCTGACAGTAATCAGGTTTTATCCTGTCAGAAAACTGTGGGTTCCTGGTTGAGGAAGAAATATAAGTCAGCTTGGAATCCAAGAGCCTGTTGGTTCTTGGAGCTTGTTCATACATTTGTAGTTGAATGTGTCAATTTCTTATCAGGGATTTTTCAGGTTATGTGTTTTCAACTATTAATAGCCAATAGACAATGGTTACATAGATACATTTCAGACATTTAAAATTTGTTTAGCTGAAAACTCTCTCAAGCCCAACTAGTAGATGTAGTGAGATGTTAACAATGTTCAGTTCTTGTTTGCAATTTGTTCTTTAAAGAAGTGTTCCTTAGACTGAATCATATTAAATGTTTACTTTATTTCGAAAGTGCTTCAGATGTAAGGCTTTTGGATGTTTTACATTAAAAGAGGGAAACCCTAGTACAACTTCTCCATTGGTTATTCTCTACCTAAGGACCTCTTGACAATCCAAAATTGTGAATGGCCAGATCTCTCAATGTGTGTGAGGCAAAATTAGGTGAGGTCCACGTACACATTTTGGAGCATTTATTCATTTAATTTGTGAAATTATTGAAACCTGTGGGTGAATCATAAAAAAACAGATGAATTTGGTAAATGATAATTAAAGCTGGAACATATACTAGTATTAGTAGATCTTGGTACAGCAGTGAGCCTATGTCTTTTTAACCTTTCATACCGGGTTAGAGTTAAGCCACATTCAAAACCATCCAAATAGTCTGATTTCTCGAATGTGTCTCATTTTAATTTGAAACTCATCTATTAGGCATCCTCTGTGGTAGCGCTGGTGTTATTATCATTGAGCCCTTGAAGTAAGCAAGGGAAGGACTTTACTTACCCCATGAAAGTAGTAAAAGACAATACAGCTGCTATTGGGGTTCAGTGATCCCCTCAGACCCTTCATCTTGGTACTGCTGCACTAATAACTACATCCATGTTTGGTAGTTGCACATAAGTACAACATCCTGCCTTGATAACCGAACTTGCAATGACTAAACAAAAAAATCTAAATTTATTTTTTACATAGGTCCGATGATATTTTCCTACAGAGACTGCAGCATTTCTCACCCTTTCACAGAGTGAAAGGGAGACTACATTTCACGTGGAATTTCCTAAATGAATGTCACTATTGCATTGCAGTCTTTAAGTGGAAAGTGTTATATATTTGGTTCCGCTGCGATATTTTTTATTGCCACTACTTGTATTAATTTTTACTTCACTAAGGCCATTTTGCCTTGTGGACCAAAGATATTGGATACTGAACTCATCAGGAGTAATTTTCTAGAGGAGGATTTTGTCTTCTTTTCTTTTTATTAAAATCCTGTTCAATATTTTTGAGATAGAGCTACACTACACCAAATGCTAATAATTTCATTATTATCATTCTGATCTCCATACTCTGCTATGTATTATATTTGTTATTGCTAATATCATTAGACTGTATTTCCAGGATGCATGTGTGTAAAGGAAAGGTGAAAGTATTTAGTGTATTTATTTATTCACGTACTCTTAATAAATACTGAACATAATTATTTTTTATGTAAGAATAGTGAACTACATTACATGTATTATAGTACCCTTAAGTTGAATCTATTTGACTATATTGCATAAATCCCTCCACTGTACTACTGTATTGCTGCTGTAGGACATTGTACTCCTAAATACCAAAGTGAAATATTGGCATACTGACTTACTAGAGGTGTATATAGCAAGCAGTACGCATTGAACATCTTTGTGCAAAATTATTTCAGCTGATGTTGCTATTTTATCCTATCGATTCGTTGTCTATTGGATCAAAGGGAAGAATAACTAAGTTAATCTCTTGGAATGTTAATCACACTAACAACCCCATCCACTGAAAGAAAAAAATGTCATTATTGAAAAACATGCACCCAGACATTGTGTGTGTTTAGGGGGAGGGAAATGGAAAGTAACAAGAAACACTGTAAATAAAAGAGATGTGACACTTGGAAACTTTCTTCTTCTGTTCCAAAGACCTACAGGAGCATCACATGAAACAGAATAGAATAGGTTTATCCAGTGGCGGTGTCACATACCAAGAACGACGCAATGTCAGGGCTCTGATGTAATAACATTTTAATTGATACAATGTCCCACATGTGCGTTCTTTGGTGATTTTGGAGGTCTATTTTGTTTTGCCACTGAAATCCTGGGGTTTCTTCCCGGGGTCTTCCTGTCTTTTGGGGTCTTCGGGTGGTCTGCTTTCTGGGTTCTCCCCCTCGGGAAATGGAGATTGAACAGGCAGTTAGAGACCTGGTCGGCGTCTACGTTCTATTGCTCCTGCCCTCTTTGTTCAAAGCGAACTATGTTTTTTTGATTGCTGTGTTGCTTCACCCAGCGGCTCAAAGAAATACTGAAGGGGAGGGGTTGTCTGTGAGGTGGAACCCACCAGTGAAGGAAGGAAGGGGAACCAGGAGTTCTGTCTTCACTGGTGGTTCCGTAGTGCCCCGGTTGTATGAGCGCACCTGCTTGCTATTGGTTTTTCTACTCCTTGTTGGCTAGCATTATGCCCTGTTTGGCCCCGTAGTTCCCCGCACCCTAATATCCCAAAAATACCACCCGACAAACTGCCCAACTTTGTCACATCCCCTTGCCCCGGCCATCACTTGCCTGATACCATGACCCGGCAACAGGGTCACGGCTGCCTCGTCCATAGCGCCTTCCTGAGAGGTGTCCTTCTGGCATCTCTCGTTCTCCCGGGCTGCTTCCTCCGAGCTGGGTCCGTCGCCGGCCTCCCCGCTCCTCTCGATATAAGCTCCTTGGCTCCCGTCCGTTGCAGTTCCTGCTTTCGTCGCGATCTTCGTGCCCGTCTCCTCGTCTGTTTTGGCTACCTCGCTGCTCACGTCTTCCGGGTCCGATCCTGCTCCTCGGTCGACCTCGCTGAACACCGCCTCTTGCCCCACCTCTCCTTCTTTATGTTCTTCCTCCGGGTCATGGCTTAGTCTCCCAGACGGCAGGAGCGTGCCCTCGTTGGTGCCCCATGGGTCCTTCTAGACCACTCCGCTGTCGCCCTGTCACACAAGGCTCGCTGTGGAAGTGCTGCAGGGCAGTGAGGTGGGGCGGGGTAGTGGCAGGTGGGGAGTAGTGGAGTCCGACATAGGACGGACAGGAGTAAGGTAAGTAATTAAATAAATAAAACAATTTACCTTACGCAGGCTGCATCGCCGAGTTGGCGATCCAGCGAGCGTAAGGTAAAGTGTTTTATTTATTTAATTACTTACCCTCAGGCTTATTAGCCAGTCTGATAACTCCAAATTTCTACACAGGCCTATCATGAATAGGAAGCGGTAAGCAGGTTTTCAAAAGTATGATCAGGCATTTATGGTGGCTAGAGGTAACATGTGGTTTGATTCATGAAGGTAGTAGCATGAACAGAAATTAAACAGGGCTTAAAAGCCCTTTACCAGTGCTTGAACAGCAAACGAAAGGCTATTTAGGGGCTGAGAGTAGGGCACATTTCGATCTGTGAATGTCAAGAATTATAAGGACAGAAGAGCCCTGGTTAGAAACAAATGCACAATAGCATTGAGGAAATCGATGGAGAAGTGGTTGTAAAAATCCATAAAAGTCCATTCACATAAATTCATTCTTTTTTTAATGGAACCCAACAAGTATCTTCAATGATTTCTTTCTTAGCAAAAGGAGGCAAAATGAATGTTTAATTTTCATATGCAAATACTTGCTATTGGCTGGTTCGACTTTCGAAGTCACTGTCCTGTCACAAAGTGGACTCCATAATGTTTGTAGCCCAAATGAGCCAGTGGCATTGGCTATCTGTAGGTATGCAAACTAGGAGTTTGCAATTTTATTTACTATTTTGTGTTGTTCACAATATTGTTTCTTCACTAAGGTTGCACATTTCATGGATTGTCTTAATAAGGCATATTGCTTACTAATGTGTGGGCTCACAACTGACCCACAGCATACAATAAGTTGCTTTCGTTGTGACTGTCATTTGCATTCTTCGATTGCTTAGCTCCTTTAGGCTTCTCTACCTTTTCTTGTCTTAGCTCCTTCCTGGAGCATAGACCAGGTACATTTGTTCTTCCTCATCTTTGTTCATCCTCAACCTTTTGCAACACACTACTTTCTTATTTTATAAGCGGTTCAGTATTACTCCTGGATCTGCAGTGTGCTTTATTATTTTAAGACAGGCTTCTTATTTATATTGCTTTCACCCTATTTGCTGTCTCTGTTGAGGCTTTGGTTACTTATGCCCACAACTGTAGTACTCTACGCCTCTCTACTCTACGTAACTTTACTCTGCAACAATCTAAACCACTGTACTCTACACCACTTTATGCCACTCCACTCTATGATACTCCACTCTATTTTATGCCACTGTACTCTATGCCACTCCACTTTACTCTATGGCATTCTACTCCACATCGTGCCACTCTACGGCACTCCACTCTACACCATTCTCCTCTGTGCCATTCTACTCTACACCACTCAAGCCTATGCCACTCTACTCCACTCCAATCTACTCTACGCCACCCCAGTCCACGTGTCTGTACTCCACTCTACTCCATGCCACTCCACTCTACGCCACTTTATTCCAAGCCACTGTACTCCACTCCACCCCAGTTTATGCCATTCTACCCCACTCTACCCTTCACCACTCTGCTTTACTTTATGCCACTCTATTATATGCCACTCCACACAATGCCATTCTATGGCAATCTACGCCACCCTCCATGCCACTCTACACCACCATACCCTATGCCACTTCACTCTACACCACTCCCTTCTATGCTACTCAACTCTAATCAATGCCACTTAACTCTGCTCAACACTACTCTACTCCAGTATATGCCACTCTACTCTATGCCACTTTACTCTAGTTTCTGGAACTACACTCTACGCCACCCAATTCTACACCACTCCATGCTTCTCTACTCAGCGCCACACTACACTACTTTACTCCATGCCACTTCACTCCACGCCACTCCAATCTATGACTTGCTATACCACTTCACTCTATACCACAGTAGTCTATGGCCCACTCTACGCCAATCTACTCTGCACCAATCCACTCTACTCTAAGTCACTCTATGCTACTCTACTGTCTGCCACTCCACTCTACGCCATTCCACTATATTGTACGCCACTCAACTCTACAGCACTGTACTCTACAGCATTCTATCCAATTCCACTATACTCTAGGCAAGTCTACTGTACGCCACTCCACTCTAAGCTGCTACACTCTACACCACTCCAGCCTATGACACTACAGACTATATTACTCTACTCTACACCACTCCACTCTACACTACTCCACACCACTGTACTCTAAGCCTCTCTTCTCTACTCCACTCTTTCCTGCATCACTCTCCTCTATGTCACTCTATTCTACGCCATACTGCTAACTTTTCGCCATGTGGAACGGCAACCACGTTGCTATACAACATGGCTAAAAGGCATGGCAAAACCAATTGCTTTCACATAGAGGAGACCTAAAGGCTTTGTCAAGGCTTGTTTTTCACTGTAACTGAAACTGTCTCTGCAAGTTTTCCTTTCTGAGAGATTTTCTATGAACAAACAAGCCAAAAACGAAACATCCTTCCGAAAGTTCCACGTTATTCCATATAGGGCATCAATGGTTGGAAAAGAAAAAAATCTCAGTGAGTTAATGCAACTATTGCGGAGGTCAGTATGTAACTTGAAGATAACAGTTTGAATCCTGCCGGTGTGCTTTGAAGTTCACAATAATTAGCGCAGTTGACGTGCTTTTGCATAACAAACTATGTAGGGTGCGCAGCTCAGAGCCACCACAGATGGAGAATGGTGTGCTAAAGAACCTAAAGCTATTATCGAAGTGTCTTTATATACTTGAGTATTTCTAATTATTTCAGTTTCCTAAGGTTCTATTTGTGAAGTGAGCATCACGCGGACACCTGTTTATGAAGAAGCCTCGCCAATCTTTTTTTTTCTTTTTCCTCTTTTAACTACTAGACAACTGTGTCTTTGTACCTCCATTTTAGCAGGAGGATATTGTATGGGTACTCATATTATTTCCTATTTATCAGTAAGGTGCAATCTTTTTCTCTGTATATATATATATATGTATTTCTTCCGACCTTCCTCTTGTTCTGCCTCACTCACTGTTGTTCTCAACTTGTTAAAAATCTAGTCTTCAGAGTAGGTAGTTGCATTATAAGAAAGTTTGGGATGAGAAAAAAAAATTGGTCTCCAAAATAGCCCAGTCTGCCAACCATAGTAAAGACATTTTTAAAACAGTCAAGGAGTTTCTTTCCTCAAACGCGGTGGCAACGCCATTTACTCCGACTGAGGCATGGACGAGCCATTTAGCCTCCTATCTCCATGAGAAGACCAAGGGTGAAATTCAAGTGTTTATCACACCACCTATGCAGCCACGGAGCCCGCTACTCATGCAGATCCCCCCTATATCTTTGAACAACTGATTGGAAATTATGAAGGTTCTCCATCTGACCCCTACCCAGACAAGACTCTGGTGTCACGAGACATGGTAATCAACCCTGCGCTAAATCGGATTCTTAATACATCCTTGGAGACCGGGCTCATCCCCGACAGGTGGAAGAACGCCAAAATACTTCCCCTGCTAAAAAACAAGAGCAGACCCAGAGTCAGCCTCTAATTACAGGCCAATATCCTTGCTCCCCCATTTCTCAAAGGTGTTAGAAAAATATGTCAATGGGGTCATCACCACCTATGCTGAAGCCAAACAAGTTTTCCACCAGAATCAGTCCGGTTTCAGGTCAAATTTTAGCACGGAAACTGCACTTCTTGAGGTCTCGGAGGCCATTAAAGAGACCCTAGAACAGGGAGGGAAGGCCGTGCTGATACTCTTGGATTTATCAGTGGCCTTTGATACTGTGCCCCATGATCTGCTCCTTTGGAGGCTTAAAGAATGTGACTGCGGGGGCACGGTACTCCGATGGTTTGCCTAGTTTCTGGCATTCGCCAGCAAACGGTTTGGTCCCCCCCTTTCACAGCACCCATCCCTCCCCTAAAGGTGGGGGTCCGGCAAGGCTCGATCCTTAGTCTCACACTTTTTAACCTTTATATATCCCCCTTGGCGCTTCAGGCCGAAGCCCACGGAGTGAAAATGTTATCTTATGTGGATGACACGCAACTGCTCTTGACCTGTGACAAGAAGTCCGACTTCAGAGGAGAGGCAATAAATGCCTGCCTCTCTGAGGTGTTTCCTAGTTCTAACTTCACCAACGTAAGTGGAATCCCGATAAATCGGAAATTTTACTTTTCGGCCTCCCAATAGATAACATGTGGCGGAATTGGTGGCCACAGGACATGTCCCCACAGCTCCTCGTTCAAGACTGCTAAAAATGTGGGTGTCAGGATGGAGGATAAACTATCCATGAACTCCCAAGTACGAGCAGTGGTGGGCTCATTTTTTGGAGTACTTAAAATGCTTAGACAGTTCCTGCCCTTTCTGCCGTTAACACATAGACAAACAGTGGTCCAGGCATTAGTCCTATCCAGGTTGGACTAAGTCAATAGCCTTTACCTCGGAATCCCTGACTACATGCTGACACGCCTACAGGTAGTCCAGAATGCTGCGGCAAGGGCTATTCTTATGCTAGGGCCCAGAACTAGGATGTCTGCCCTCTTGAAATCCATGCATTGGCAGCCAATCCGCAAGAGGAGTATATTTAAAGCCATGGTTCTAACATTTAAATCTCTCCACAAGATGGGGGCCCCCTACCTCAGGATGAGATTTCAATTCTGTTCCCCGCGTCGGGCTCTTAGGTCGGCTGAACTTCAGTTAGCTCGCATCCCTAAATCTTCCCATGCTCGAATTGGGGGCCGCTCTTTCCAGGTGCAAGCAGCACGACTCTGGAATAGTCTCCCCCTGGCACTCCGACAGATGCAGGACCTTCTCCCTTTTAGAAAGTCATTGGAGAGCTGGCTTTTTCAGCAATAGTGTGACTTATGCAAGGACAGTGGTCACGGTTAGCCCCACCCAGAATTTGTTGTGCCGGGACACTCAATCGAGTAGCCGTGCGCTTTATAAGTCCCTAATAACATAACATAACACAACATGGTTCACCTCTACAAAGTGCTTCAGTGCCTCGTCAGGTGGTGCAAGTGCTATATAAATTCTCATTCCATCAGGGCTTTAAATAGTTTGAAAAAACATGTAGGACTGTTTAGTAAGAGCAGCATTACTATGACTTCTGAAGAAGAGTGGCCTAAGAAATTAAGATTATGACTTTAAACATGTAAACTAAAAACCTGAGCTTCACACAGTGACAAGTATTTTGGTGCCTCTCTGTGTGCTTTGTTATTACATTCAGACATATCACATAATACCAGACATGTGTCCAAAACAAGTCAAACCTACTGGCTCTGTCAACGCTATTTCAGATATAGCAGTAATAGTGTGTCAGAACCCTTTTTAGGATTCCACTGGGCAAGCAGGGGTTGCTGGGCCCAACCTTGTGGGGTGTGGCCTCTGACTCCAGCTGTCCCGGTGCATGACTGTAGTAGTAATAAATCCACATACAGGATAAAGTTTAAGAGTTGTTTAATGGAGCATCCACCTTCCGAAGAGCAGCAGAGTAACTGAATAGAAACTGTGCTCAGAATGTGAAACAAATAACAACATATTCAAACGGATACAGACCAAGCACTACAGATACAGTGAGGATGAAGTCATGGCAATAGAATACATAAGAAATAAATATTCTACTACCACACACCTTCCTTCCTTACAAAAGAAAAGGAAACACAACAGTGCCAAGATAATAAGGTACAATTAATATAATACAAAATCATTAAATCTTTTTGGTAACAGTTTCTGTAGCTTGGTGCCAGTTAACCTGGAAGAGGAAGAATTTGAAAAAGAGATAACATCATCAACATTTAATAAAGACTGTGAACATTCTGACTCTATTCCTTTTTCCAAAATCACCGAATCACTAGAGAAATCTGGATTGAAAGAGCACAAAGACCTTTTAGCATTGGATACATTAACTCTGGCAATTTTAGAGATACTCCACCAAGAGCCATTGGTTAAAAGCACAGATGTTTTACCAACCTTCTGAATAATAAAAATATCAGAACATTTTGACTGGCCTTTAACATGTACAAGTAATCTGATTTTCACCTTGTCTCCTACTTGCAAAAAGGTTGCTTTGTAGAAACAATGTTTTTGGATTTGTAACACTTTTATTTGGCTAACTTATGTATTTTACCCATATCCAAGCTAGTTCCAGGAGATTTCGTCCATGAAAGCGATAATTCTTGCCTGGGTTTCCTACCTTTCAATAAAACAAAATATGAAAACTTTGTGGTACAGTGTGGAGTGCATATATATATATAGGACCAAACCAATTCTGCTACATGTGCTTTAACATTAATATGAGCTATAAAGGCTAATTGAATACCCTCCACCCAAAGTTTGGTTAAACCTTTCTACAAGGGCATTCATATTTGGAGAGTAAAGAGCAGTTCTAACGTGGAAATATCGGCATTTTTGACAAACGTATTAAACACATGCGCGGGGAATTGAGGGTCATTATCAGACACAATTGTTGATGGTAAGCCTTCTTTTTTGAAAATTTCCTTACGAAATTTAATAACAGACAATGAATCAGTTTGGGTAACCCATTTGATATCAGCCCACTTCAAGAAATAATCAATAGCAACTAGTATATACACTGTTTCCGTTGAAATTCATTCGTAGGACCTAAAACATAAATTGCAGGTTTTTTCCCATGGATTGTCTGGAACTTGAACTTGCACCAAACTGGGTGTTGCAACTTGAAAACTTTATCAGAATTTGCACACAGGGGACAATTTTGAACAAAGTCAACAATGAGGCTGTCCATATAAGGCCACCAAAATAAGTCCCTAACTTTTTTATTAGTACTAAACTGACCTAAGTGAGCAATAGACATACGTTTCTTCTGGCTTTTGGAGGTACAAAAGAGTCACCTTTTACAATAAGACCTTCATTAATAGACAGCTCTTCTCTGACATTCCAAAAAACCGCAAGTTCTTTAGGTAGATTCCTTTCTAGTTGCCAACCTTCAATTAAACATTTTTGTAAGATGTTTAAATCTTCATCCTCAGACATGGCTTTAGACCATTCCTCTTTGGAGATAACCTGAGATATTGAGAGAACCATATCATCAACTGATTTAACAACACATTCTTCAAAAGACTCTACTTGACTTTGGGGTTAAGAGTCAGACAACAACCTGGACAAACAATCAGCTCTCATATTTCGAAAACCAGGAATGTGAATGAATTCAAAATTATAGTCATACAGTTTAGCTACAATGCAAACCAATCTGGAAGATGCTATCCCAACACCATTGTTAGATAGAAGGGAAATTAGGGGTTTGTGGTCAGTTTTGAGTTTATACAATTTGCCCCACAAATAGGTTTTAAAAAGTTCCACTGCCCAGGAGCAGCCCAAGGCTTTTCTTTCAATTGTGGAGTACTTTAATTCAGTAACAGATAATGGTCTTGAAGCAAAGGCAATGGTGACTTCCTTACCAGCTTTAACTTGACTGAGAGTGGCACCAAGACCAATGGCACTTGTTTCGACAGTAACAATATTAGTGGCAGATGATGAAAAGGAGAATAAAGGATTGCATCTAATAATTGCAAACTTAATGGCATTAACTGCTTGTGATCTATCTGGTGCCCAGATACATTTACTGCCTTTTTTAAGCAACATTCTTAATGGAAGAACTATGTCAGTAAACTTTGGAACAAATATTGAATAATATTCACATAATCCTAAGAAGGATTTAACATGTTCTTTGTCTTGAGGATCATTCATATTCTTTAAGGAGATCTCTCTTGGGAAATATGCCAATACCATTAATCTGATGACCCAAATATTAAACCTCATATGAGAAAAACGTACATTTGTCCAGACGAATAGTCATACCTTTATCTTCAAAAACAGATACAATGTAGCCACCATTCCATTATGTTATTCAAGTGTGTCAAGGATATCGTCCTGAAATGCCACGACTCAATCAGTGTCTCCAAACAAGCAATTCATCAGTCTCTGAAACACTGATGCAGCGAATGACAGGCCAAAGGGCATTCTAATATATCTGAAGGTTCCCTCAGGAGTAATACAAGTGGTGATATCTCTTGAATCCTCTGTTAACTCTATTTGATTGTATACAGATTTAAAATTGATGTTGGTAAACAAATTAGCACCATCCAATTTAGCTAATACATCTTGTACCTTAGGTAAAGGATGACATTCCATAACAATTTGTTTGCCTACTGACCTCAAATCAATGCACAGTCTAAGTTCACTAATCCATTTCTTAACTAAAATAATCAGAGAAACCCATTCAGAAGCATTAACAGGTTCAATAACACCATCAGCATACCATTTTTTGATCATGCCTGCCAACTCATTTCTCACAGACAAGGGTACATTACTCAACTTGTGTTTAGAGGGAATTGCATCCTTTTTAATACTATTTTATGAGAAAAACCTTTGACTTTTCCTAACTCCTTTTTAAATAAATTTTTATGTTTGTTAAATATCTCGTGTACTGCTTCATCAGTATCTTGTTGCCCATTATGAACTACTTGTAAATCTTCTACCATACACACCTGTACCTTGGCATTAGGACACAAATTAATATTACATGTTCCCTTGTGTTTCCAACCAAGGACTTCTAATCCATCAACTGCAACATAAACTTTTCCCAGTATGGTTTTTTGTTTAAAAGAAATGTCGGAAACAAAATACCCCAACATTTCGATTTCTTTACCTCCAAAACCATACACACGGATATCATTGGGTTCTAATATTTTGTCCTTCCAAGACTTGTTGAAGAAGGAATCAGAAATAATAGTGTAAGTGTAGGGGGAGCCAGAGTCTCACATAACTTCAACATTCTTGCCATCAACCTTAAAGCTGCACATAGGAGGAACTTATAGTTCAGAATCAATGTCATTGTTAATATTGCAAGTAGCTTGACTAATTTGTGACAATTAGTATTACTTTCTGTTAAACAAACAATGGTATTATCAAAAGTAGGTTCATTGTTCATCTCATCTACAACTTACTCATCAGCAAGACTAGCAGCTCTCCTATTAGTTTGGCATAAGGCCCCAAAATGGAGTACTTTTTTGCATTTATAACACTATTTACTTCAAGCAGGACTATGTTTGAACTGGAATGAATGTGATCTGAATCCACAACGAGTGTAGAATAGTTTATTTGAAGAATTGTGAGAAAATGTTTTAACTGGGCTATACGATGTAGCAGGTGTATTAGATTTCCCTTTGAAAATACCAGTTTTAATATTGGAGTCTTTTACACTAAGGGGCGCTACACCAGAAGACAAACTATATCTACATTGATGGCATTGAATGAGGTAATAGAGTTTTCAACACTTTTGGCAATTTCAATGGCCTCTTGTAAGGCTGGATTACGTTGTCTCAATAGTTGCTCTTGAATTTTCTTGTTGGAGCAATGAATGATTCATTGATCTTGAATATACTTGTCTACTTGATCCCCAAAGTCATATTCTGCCGCTAAAACCCTTTTTTTTTACAAGCAATTTAATTGTCTTTTTTGGAACAAGAAAAACCAGCATTGATCAACTGTAGAGTCTTACAGCAGTTATAGGACGTCACAATGTTATACATAAAGAGAAAGCATTTGCAATACATATTCTCGTAAAACTCACATATTGCTCACATATCCTGAAGTGAGGAATTTTTACTCTCTTTGCCCCAACCATTTGCTCCAGACTTTACGATGTTTCGCCAGACACCCCCTAGCCTCATACATAGGCTTCTCTTGTGCCGCACACCAGTCCACCCCTTTGCGCCATTTCGTGATGGTGGGTGGGTCAGGATTTATCTAGTTGGGAGGAATGTCCCTCTTGGCCACCACCAGGGTTTTGTTTAGAAACAGTTTATCAAATCTAGAGCCGTCTAACTCATTCGTGATCCACAGGAGCGCATTTATTGGGTTGTGTGGGACGTCTCAGCCCAGAACCTCTGTGAGTTCTTTTTCTATGCAGTCCCAATATTGTACAATAACGGGGCAGGACCATACCATGTGAAAGAAATCTGCTTGGTCTTGCTCGCAGCGTGGACATGATACGGTTGCTTTCAGACCTGCGCTATAAAGGCATTTTGGTATTAGGTAGGCCGCGTGTAACTAGAACATCTGGACCAGACGGAGTCTAGCTAAAGGGGTGACTGTTTTGGGCACCATCAGTATGTCTCTCCAGTCCTTCTCCTCAAGAGGCCCGGTCCATTCCTCCCACTGGTTCCTAAGTTGACCCAATGTATTTGAAGTGTTATTTGTTAGGGAGCAGTAAATAGAGAGATTCCTCTCTTTCCCAGGTTACCTATCATAGTTTGCGCCTCCGGGGCTGTATTCTGGTAGTGAGGTGCCGTTTCGTATGTGCATGTGGAGGGCGCGACGCAGTTGCAGGTATCTATAAAATTGGGAGGGGGTGTGGGGAGTACCGGGTCTGCAAGTCCTGAAAGGTACATATGTGGTCGCCCTTCCATATGTCCTCAAGCTGCAAAATGCTAATAAGGTCCCAGGCTCAGAATCCCTCTAATTTGCTGACCTCTTTGAGCCAGGAACCCTGCCAAAGTGGCGTGTACTGGGTCAGCCTATTCCACCATTGGATGTGGCAGGCCAGGAGAACCACCTGTGTCACCATGGGTATAGTTCCCGGGAGAGGTCCTCCATACATCATCACCTAGATTCTGGGTAGGCCCAAGTTGTTCATTTCTACTCTATATGCCGGGTCAAACCAGCCTCCCGTAAACCAGTTGTGTAGCATTAGCAGGCGGATAATACAGGTATAAATTAGTCATACCCATACCCCTGTCAAAGGATGGTATCCGGCATTGGGACAGGGCCATGCGAGGTCTCCGCCTACCCCAAAGAAATTTAGTGGTCAGGCTGTCCAGTTCTTTGAACCAAGTCAACGGGAAATGAAGTGGTGTGTTCTGAATCATGTAGAGGAATCTGGGTTGTATCATCATTTTAAAGAGGGCGGCTCTTCCCAGATGATTAAGCGGCAATGTCTGCCATTTGTGGAGGTCTTCTTGGGCTCTCTTCATCATTGGGGTTACATTAAGTGACCAGGCAAGGCAGGAAGCCGGGTCACCCAGATTCCCAGATATTTAAACGATTGCCTTCTAATAGGTATCACCGATTGCCAATCAAAGCAGTCTCTTGAAATGTGGAGAGGGACTAGGACAGATTTACTGGGGTTTAACTGCAGACCAAGGACTCGTCCAAAAGAGTACAGTGCCCGAAGACAGTGGGGACCAGAATGGGCCGGTTCTGCCAGGAAGAGCAGGACATCGTCCACGTATAGAGCGATTTTGTCTTCGTCAGAGCCTGACCAGTCCCATCCCTTAATTTGGTCATCGAACCGTACAAAGCATGCCAAGGACTCTATCGCCAAGGCGAACAGTTACGGTGAAAGGGGGCAACCCTGCCTCGCCCCCCTCCTGATAGGAAACAGCCCTGATAGAGCTCCGTTAATGAGCGCTCGCGCCTGTGGTCTGGTGTATAACACCTTAACCAAGTTACTGTAATGTTGGACTATGCCCATCTCAACCAATACATCCTCCAGATACTGGCAGTCTATGGAATCAAAGGCCTTTTCGAAATCTATAAGGAGAAGGGCTAAGTAGGGGGTCAGTGATTGGTGATGTGCTAAGGCTAGATGGAGACATCTGAGGCAGTGTCTGGTCCCATGAGATGGCATTAATCCACATTGGTCTGGGTGGACCAGCTTAGTAAGGTAAGGCATCAGTCGGGGTTGGCTAGGTCCGATGCAAATATTTTAACCTCTGAATTAATAAGGGAGATTGGGCAGTATTCAGCACAGTTTGCTTAGAGAGGTTGTGTTTTAGGGAGCACCACAATTGTTTCTTGCAGAAATGAGCCCTTTTCGACAGCTTTGGCGTATATGTCCAGGAGATGTGGAACGAGTGTCTCTTGATAGGCCGCGTAGTACTCTTGTGGGAGACAGTCAGGGCCTGGCGTTTTACCTGATGCTTTGTGTGATTTGGCGTCATTGATTTCCTCCTGGGTAATAGGAACATAGATCAAGGTCAGCCGTTGTGGCTATACTGAGGCGAGGGAGGCCGAGGTGTTCCTGGTTGATTAATTCTGAAATGGAGAGTTCAGGCCGCTTTTTGGAATAAAGTTTAGAGTAATAAACTGAAAAGATCTAGGCCATTACCAAGGGTGATCGGTGAACAGCATTGTCTAGGTCCTTGATCTCTGTGATTATGGGATTGACCATAGGGTATGTGGCCAGTCGATGCAGGATTTTCCCATTTTTGTCCCCCATCCATAAACTCTGGCTACAGAGGATCTCCACAGTAGCTTAGCTGCCTCCATGGAGATCTGCTTGATCTCGTCTTGCAGAAGTGCAAGCTTTCTATCTTGAGGTTCACCCTGCTGCTCAGGCGCTTGGCTCTCAAGGAGGGTCGCTTGGGACTCCAGGAGAGTAATTGTGGAGTTTAGGGTATTTAATCTTGAGCTGGCTCTTGGTGAAGTCACAAATAGTGGCTTTGCTTGCTTCCCATAAAGTGCCTGGGGAGGTGACAGGGCCCCGGTTAGTGGGAAAGTATTGTTGGAGTTCTGCTCTTACAGTTTTCTGAAAGTCTTTGCCTTGGTGGAACCATGCGTTCATCCTCCATATTGGGCGAAGTGTGTCAGGAGGGTCCCCTATTCTTACAAATATTGGGGAGTGGGCAGATATACCTCTGGGAAGGAGGGCCACATCTCTGATTTTCTAACAGTCTAAGGCAGGCATAAAAATATGGTTGATTTGCGAGTGTGTATGGTGTGCTACAGAGGTGTGAGTGAATTGTTTGCATTGGGGGTGCCAGATTCTCCAGGTATCGCAGTGACCTACGGTGCTTGCCCAGCTTTTTAAAAGTTTAGCATGTGTGGATCTTGTGGCTGATGGGGCGTTTGCGGTATCAAGGTCTGGGTACATAACTGCATTGAAATTGCCTCTGATTACTGTCAATCCAGGGGGCAAAGAGGCGATAAGGTCTGTGGTGCGTTTTAGAGTTGAGGTGAGCAGCGATGGAGAGGAGTATATGGAGAGTAGGTTAAGAGCGTTTCTCCCTATAGTCCCTTTTAGGTCCATGAAGCATCCCTGGGGGTCATTAGTAGCCTTTGTAAGTATGAAAGGAAGATTGCGTTGCATAAGGATTGTCATGTCCCTTGATCCCCCGGTGAGCCCTGAATGCCATACTCTGTTGTAGCCATATCATGCTAGAAAAGGGCAGTTATTGCCTATTAGGTGGGTTTCTTGAAGGAGTATTATATCGGAAACATGGTGCTGGGCATATCGTAGGACTGCTGTCCGTTTTACTCTGTCTAGCAACCCCTTGATGTTCCATGATAGCACGTGGAGCGGGTCCCCGCCATTACACGTGTCTGTCACTGCAGGTAAGAATTTGGATTTAGGCCTGTGAGGCTTTGGCCAGGTGTGGAGTGTACTGCATTTTGTGCAAGCTGTGGGATTGTGGATACATTCCTGCAATGTGGAAATTGCATGTGACTGTCTTGCTGCTGAGTGAGAATGCTGTTGTAGTAAATAAGGTACAATAACAAAAACTCGGTCCCTTCCCTCACCCCTCACCCACCCTATACTTCAAGAATGGAAGCATCATTGCCATAAAGAAGAACTTAAAATGTAGTGAGACGCATCTATTTAGAAGTGACCCATGCAGTGAAACTTGGGCAGTCGCTATATGCTGAGGCCGTCATCCCAGGTGCGCCAGACTTCGAGAAAGGTCTGAGTCCACTGAGCCTATGTGGAGAGTTGTGGGCGAGACGTTGCCAGGTTCCGAGCGGCCCATGGAACCAGATCTCTGTGGGGAATGGGAGATGTTCAGAGGTGTATGATCTCTTGGATGCAGCCCGGGACCCATGGGTGAATCCGATCTGGTCCGGCGCGATCCTCGCCCCCTGCGAGAGCACTTGAATCTTCTACTTGGTTTGGGTGATTCCGCTTGGGCACCCCAGGCTCGGGCCCCGGGGGACAAGGCCGTGGCACTTGTTCTTAGAGGACGTTCTCCAGTCATCCATGTCCAGGCTGCCTCCAGGGATTTGAAAAAGAGAGTTTTATTCTGAAACACCACTCAAAGGCGAGCCGGAAAGAGCAACCTGTACTGGAGGTACAGAGCGCAGAGTTTATGTCTAACCTCAACAAATGATTGTCATTGAGTCTGGACCTCCTGCATGTAATGTGGGAAGAACATTATAGGTTGTCCTTGATATGTCAGGGATTTTTGGTTGCATGCTTCTTTGAGGATGGAGTCTCTATCTTTAAAATTAAGGATCTGAGCAATAATGGGCCTGTGTGGTGCTCCAGGCAGAGTTCTTGTGGGCAAGGAATGGTGGGCCCGTTCGATCGTGAACCATGTGGAGAGGGAGTCCTTGGGCATCCAAGATTCTATCCACTTTTCAATAAAGTTACTCATCTGTCCCTGTTCTGAACCTTCCGGGAATTCCACTAGGCGAAGGTAATTACGCCTCGATCTATTTTCAGCATCCTCAGCCCTTTTGTGCAGTTCCTTTGTGTGAGTTTGCAGACGTGCGACTTGCTCTTTTAACTGGTAAACGTTGTCTTCAACTTTGGAGATGCGGGATTCAGTCTCTTTAATCGGGGCCATTGTGTTGCGGAGGTCTTGTAGGAGGAGAGCCATGTACACACAGACTTTGCCGATCTTGTTCTCTACCGACGTTTGTGAGGCATTGATTGCTTGCAGGATTGTATTAAGGTCCGCTGCCGCGGGGGGTGGATTTCACTGGGGGCCTATTTGCTGCCCCGGTTTTAGTAGTCATGTATTGTTCCATATTGGTCTGTGTTGTTCTGTGTTGGAGGGGTTTAGGTCCTTGTTCTTTCCCCATGATAGTGGTCGGGTGTTCGCCCCACCCAAGTCCAGCCCTTCTAGTTGATCTTGCTGCGTCCAGAAGAACCGAAGGGCACCTTGCAGCTCACATCACGGGCTAGAGAGGGGACATCCGGTCCGGTGGGCAGGGACCTTTCCCAATATGTTGTGAGAGGCAGGGCAAGACAGGATATTGATGATTTTCTGTGCTTTGGTAGTTCCAGCTGACAGCCTGCCCGATTCCACCCTCCTGGGCAGACTGGTGATTGCCTGGGGCCAGGCCTTGGTCAAGTTAAGCGGCTGGTTCCACCAAAAGCCCCCCTCTGTGTTCTTTCCTTCAGTCAGGCCACTGGATTGGGCGTCCAACACCACTGCTGCGGCACAGATCTGAAGATGGGCTGAGTTGATAGCGGCCTGCCACAGGTTTATGTTTATGCTTGTGGTGTGAGGTTCCTAGATGGCAGTCCACGTTCCGCCAAGCCTCGCCCTCTCCACCAGTGGTCAGCTCCACTGTAATTGAGAAGTGGGGAACCCCACAAGGGGTGGGCGCGCCTGTGTCACACAGCAGGGCCCCAAGGGCTGATCTCCAGGGTATGCCCCCTCAGACTGTCAGGCCAGGCAGTAATGGCTACGAGGAGGGAGGGGGGTGCATTCACTTCTGTACGCCCATCTCAGCCCGTCCACTCATCAGAGTGTCTGGGGGAATGAGGAGATCCCTGCCCCCCATCGCTGGACCACCACCACAGCCTCTTCTTCTTACCTTGTAGGACCGTGGGGATGTTCCCGAGCCCCCGGCCGTTCCGGGCCTCCACTCAGGCCTCCTTACTCCTTGGGCCCTCCTCAGGGGCCTTAGTTCATCATTTACCTGGGTGTAGGCATAGCACTGACCAGGCCGCAGGTCAGCTGACTCCTGTGCATAAGTTGAATACAGGGCCCAGATGTTAGAGGCCCGGGGCTGCCCCAGCACCTCCAGTAATGGCCAGGTCCCCTGCTCGCTGTCTGGCTGACCATAGGGTGCCTCCAGCCAGTCCAGAGAACTTCTTAGTCTTCCTTTGTTTCTGGGTTCAAGCCGCTCGCCTCTAGACTCACCTGAGCCCCAAGCATGGTGGGCGCGGCCTCAGAAGGCCAGAAACAGGCCTCAACGGGTCCCCCCACCTGACTAGGCCCCAGTGCTGCCCGTACCTCAGGGCCTGGAGCATCTCTCCATCAGCCGGCAGCTGGCTCTCAGCGTATCTGTTCTGCTGTTTTCCAGTTCAGGCCGCCGCCGGAATGCCACCTCAGCCCAGCATCCTCCCTCCTTGCTGCTTGTAAAAGCGGTTGCGGGCAGGCTACAGTCCCACCTCCATCTACTGCAGTCCTCCTGGTGGTCGCTCACAGATTAGGCATGGATCTCTGACCAGCACCCTGATGAACCGGTGCACAAGCCTGCTTGATCAAGGAGCCAGAGTGGGTCACATGTATAGAGTCCACAGCCCGGGCACAGGTCATCCCTGCAGGCCACACCACACACCAGCAGCCTCGTCCTCTAACTCAGCTGCGGGGCCTCACCACTATCTTGTGTAGGCGAATGGGTCTGGATCTTCAGCAGTTAGCGTCTCCAGCTCCAGGTGCCTTCGCTTCATGCTGATCCGGTCCGCATGGGTTTAGAATCAGGCGCGGTGTTGGATTGCCTTCACCGGTAACGATGGTAACGGATGGCTGAGCGGATGACAGAGGGGTCTGGAGCACTCTTAGAGTGCAACCTCCATCTTAATGCTCCAAGCCACGCCCCCGCCGCTAACACTCTTAAACAAGAAACATAAGCATCAACAGTTTCATTTACCAATTGGTTTCGAGTGTAAACATTATACCTTTCCATGACAATGTGAGGTTGTTCTATGAATCTCTTTTTAAGTCTATCTAATGCTTCTGTGAAGAAATCATAATCACCTCTATCCATACCCACTGGAGTAGGAGATGGAGGTAGATGTTCAAAAACATCTTCTGCATGAGTTCCCATCATATTAAGTGATAACTCTTTCTTTTCCTTAGCATTAAAACCATCACTATTTATGGCTAATAAATAATTATTAAAGTACTGGAACTATTTTTCCCATTTCATGCTAGGTAGTTTGGGACCAGAATAAAAGGGAGGAGGAGGGTTTCCACAGGCATTGCTCATTTTAAATTGCGTTAATTCAAAAAGAAATTACTCAAGAAAGCAACAACAACAAAAAATTGATGAACTAAATTGTGTCAACATTTGAAAAATAATATATAAAATATGAAGCTTAAAGGCGAAATAACATTTTTTCCTTAACATAAATTAGACATTGTGAAAGAAAATAATTAAACAATGTGTATGTCTTAACGATACACAAAACAGGAACAATACAATTAATAAGGTGTGCGTGTCACCGAGGCATGCAGTGTTAAACACGAACTGATCTCAATCCAAATTTCATTAAGCAATGTGTATATCTTGAAGATACACAAAACAGAAGCACATACATGCCAACATTTCAGAAGAGCAAAGAGGGAGATTTAAAAAAAAAATATCGGGAGAATGGGGCCTTGAATCGGGTTACTGGCATGTATGGGCTTTGGAAGTGTGCTGCTGCAGAATTGGACATTTGAAACACAAATGCATGTATTTTTTACCTTTCAGAAGCATGGAGCGCAATGTTAGGCAGAGAGAGGGTGATGCAAGTGTTGTGCACTGGCCTGGCAGGTTGGTTGCTGGCAATGCATGCTCCCCCCTTCCTCCCCCCCCTAACAGCCCGGGCTGAAACAGCTTTCTGTGCACACACACAGCCGTCCCCCCAGCACACCCCCTCCCCCCCAGTACTTCACAGGTCTTTAAAAGACCATTCCCTTGTTAATGACGCTTTGTTGGTTTCCCACCACTTCTAGAGCCCCTGTATGGCCACTCTGACTATTGCTGGAAGAATTTGCACTTTACACAATACCAAGCCCTGTCAGCTGAAACCCCGAGGAATCGGGTTTTTGATTGCAAGAATCGGGAGGCGGGAGACTAGCCTTCAAATCGGTAGTCTCACACCTGAATCGGGAGGGTTGGCATGTCTGGAAGCAAAACAGTAAATAAGGTTTGTGTGGCACCGAGGCACGCAGTGTTAAATACAAACCGATCCCAATCCAAAATGGCGGGGACGTGCTTATGTTACAGCGTAGCTGCAGCGTGATGCACGTCTAATCTGAGTGGCGCGAGGATGATTCACGCGACTGAAGCCTAGAGGCAGTGCACGCACAATCCTCACGAGACGGATGTCTTCAAATGGATGATCCTGCACCGATTTCAGCACGAGGCAAAGTCACAGCTGAGGCTCCTCAAATTCCGGGAAACAAAGCAAAAATGTGCAACCGATCATAGGCCACAAATCATACCACTAGAACAGCCAAATATGTATAGCAGTTCACCAACCGCCAGGTTACCACAGCGTACTCTCAGCACCCAAAAATGCCGCTCTCATGTAGAAGTAGCGAGGAAAATAAAAATCCCTGAAGTTCCTTCCGACGAAGATTTTTCAAAGCTGGCGCAGAGAACCAGAGGCAACCGGATGATCTAGAAAGGCGAGATATCACGGAAGGCAAACAGCAGGATAACAAAATTAAAGGTAACATTTGGGTGTGTGGATGCTCTGGGGTCTTTAAACAGAAATCCCAGTAATCGTTGACAATATGCAGTAGTAATAAATCCACATAGAGGATAAAGTTTAAGAGTAGTTTAATGGAGCATCCACCTTCTGAAGAGCAGCAGAGTAACTGAATATAAACTGCTCTTAGAATATGGAACAAATAACAACATTTTCAAAAGGATACAGACCATGCATTACAAATACAGTAGGAATGCAGTCACGGCAATAGAATACATAAGAAAGAAACATTCTACTACCACACCGACCTACTGGGTCTGAGTAAGTGAGTCAGGTATTACCCCTTTACGCACTTGACTGAGTGTTAGCATGGGTCGATCAGTCCATGGTTGTTCTAGTGGGAAGTAGGTGTAAGGCATAGACAGGTGCAAGACTTCAAATACACACAGCAATGGCAATAAGCTGCCTTTCAGTCAAGTACTTGCTTTTAGGAAAAAGAGTATTTTAATGTTAACACATAAAGCATAGAAGCAACGCACTCATAATTCCCACAGCCCCTTTAGGTAAGCGGTGTCCTGGAGGAATCCTCAAGTACCTCTTTCCCATCTAGTGGGGTTAGTTTTGCCTCTTCAATAATGGATGCAACTTTCAGATGTGGCCTACACTATTCTCTATGTGCCAACGTCTAAATTATGCTTTAAGAGTCAATTTTAGCAGGGCTAGGTATCAAGTGTGTGAAAGCTCCAGCAGGTTCAATTGCAGAGAACAGTGTTGCCTGACCCAACGGCAGCCAAGCAGCACAGCTTGGCTGGGGTACTTTATCAAGGGCTTTACACAATGATGCGTCAGGCCTCCTCAGTCTTCAGACGGCCTTCGTCAGTTTTTGGATGTCATCTCTGGATGGGTGTGGCAATTGATAAGTGTTTTTCACAGCATCCCTCGCACAACAATCTAGGACGACCGCTCCAAATTAAGGATGGCAACGTCCTGACACAAGGGGGTCGACAACTTCAGCTATCGCAACGGAGATGGCCTTGCCCTCATGGTGATCACCTCCTGGCACACAAGGGTCGCTGATCTTAGCTCTCACAAGAGTAATGGCTTCAGGAAGAGTCGGCAGAAGGCATGCACTGTTGTAAGGGCCCCAACCAGACCTGGTGTCTCACACTTTGCTCATCTGGATCCACTCAGAAGGTGACTCGCTGGACCTTGCTCCCTCTAGGTGCTCTCCTCCTCTTCAGAAGATCTGCTGGTCTTGGCTGACAGCAGATAACTGGTACTCCAGGCTCAGGGCAAGTGGTCTTGACTTCCTGGACGATGGTCCCTCACTCAGCAGGGAGACTCATTGGTCCCTTGTCTTAATTCTAGCAACTAGAAGTATTGATGATCTTCTCTCCAGTTGAACTCGGTTGGGGAAGAGTGCTGTGAACCACTTGTGTGACTCAAGCTCTCTCTTTTATAAGCTAAATACAAACATTGATTAAACTTAGTATTTTATCCATTGATATGCATGCTGTGGGTATTAGCTTCTTTGAAACAACCTCGGGTATGCCTTGTTCTTTGTCAAGGGACAGTCTGCCACAGAAAGAGTGGCTCCAGTATTGAGGGACCCATAACACAGGTCAAGGGAATAATCAGAGATCACACCTAGAGGTCAGCCTCCTTTGAAATATGTCCCATAAAGTTTCAAAGGCCTGAGCCTTTCCCTTCTTCATTATTCCAGGTTCCTATGGTGCCAACATTATCAGACCCACCATCGCCCTGACAATGAGCCCAGGTCCCACTGACCAGTAACTGCTCCTGAAATTAAAGAGACCTTTGATGTGCACAGAGGATGCTCTGCTCCCTTTCCTCCAATTTGAGTGTTCCCACACAAGCCCCCAAGAATGTCAGTAATCCACACTCTTGTCTGTGGGTTGAAGGCCTCACCTAACTAGCCGTTCCAGGCCGTGGGCTTTCAATATGGAACCCACAGGAATCAATGTTATTTACAATGCACAGGCAGATATATATCCCAGCTTGCATACACAAATATCACACGCTGTCCGAAGATACACACATTCACCATTTAAGAGTAGGGTGAGATAACTACGCAGCAATAATGTAACTTTACATGAGTGGGCCTGAAGGCAGCATTCCTGATAAAGAGGTAAAAAGGACTGTTAGTACTGCTGATCATTACTAAACTCAAAGCAGGTATGATCCCACCACCGTGCTACCGTCACTTAACTCCGGGCAAGTGCAAGTAGGTCTGTCATCTGATCAGTAGACATATTGCTAAGTAAATAAAGAACGGTTATACATGACAAGAAAGTATCAAATACAAAATTGCTCCAATTGAGTCTGAAACTGTGGGAATCTCCAAATAATGGAATAAGAAACCTTCTTCATAGCCAAGGTCTTGGAAAAAGCAATCTTATTGTTTCCAACTCTGTGTGTGTTGTATTTGTGCAGAAATCAAAGGAAGTTAACTATGATATTGAAAGGAAAGGGATCATAGTACTAGCCTTTTGAAAAAAGCTAATATTTCCCATCTAGTCGATGACTCTGTAAGACCAACAATAACGTGGCAGAGACAACCACACAATATTTGAGCAAGGTACTTGAATGACTCTTCTTCAAGGTTGTAAGCCTGTCTGGGTCACTCCCAATTTCCACACAGGCCAATCATGAGTAGGAAGCAGTAAGCAGGGATTCAAATTACGCATGTCCTGGGATTTAGGGTGGTCAGGGGTAGGCAGTGGTACCCCGGCCTGCCCTCTAATGCCCATCATGGTATTACCCTTAAATCCTTTGGTTTCAGATATTATAAATGTAATAGCATGAGTAGAAATTAAACAGGGCTCAAAATTCCTTCCCCAGTGCCTGAGCAGCAAATAAAATGCTAATAAAGGGCTGAGAGGGTATCAAAGTTCAACCTGTGATGTTCAATACCCCTAGCATTTATGTGACTCAGTGTCCATGGGGGTAAGACATTGAAAAAGAAGAAGCGAGACCAGACAGACAGATGTAACAAGAAAGTAAAAGACAAAGAAAAGGAAGACAGAAGAGCACAGGTTAGAAACAATTGCATGACAAAATAGAGGAAATCGATCGTGAAGTGGTTCTAAAAATCATTAAATGTCCATTAACAATGAATTTATTCTTTTCTTAAAAGAACGCAGAAAGTATCTTCAATGATTTTCTTTTTAGCTAAAGGAAGTAAAATTGTTTTGCAAGATTAGGAGGCTGATTCGACTGTCTAGACCTCTGCCCTGTCACATAGTATGCTCCATACTGTTCTTAGCCTAGAGGAGCAGGTGGCCTTGGCTATCTGCCGGTATGCAAACTGGTATTTAGCAATTGTTTTATCATTTTTACCACTAAAGTTTTGTTAAGCTTCCTTTTGGGAAGGTTGACAATTTGAACTGCATTTAACAAAATACTAAGTGGTGAATTGGGCTGAGAGGTGAAGCAGTGTGCTCCCATCCCCCTTCTGTTTGAAACTGCACCCTTGAGTCATTGAACTGACGAGCTTTTGGAGATGCACCTGTGCGTCAGTGAGAGGTACTGAGACCTGAGAGGATTGTGGCAGCTTTCTCAGCAACCCCAGATAAATTTCGTTTTTTTGTATCTCTACTGATGAAGGATAATATCCAGAAACTCGTGTGTCTAGAGATTCACAGCACTAACCTGCGCCAACTTTGGTGAAACACTTCAGGAAATACTCAAGTAAGCATTTAAAGTGAACTGCATATAACATAATGCTAAGAGTGAACTGGGAGGTGAAGCAGTGTGCTCCCACCCCCCTTCTGTTTGAAAAGCCTCCCTTAAGCCTTTGAGCTGGCAAGCTTTTGGAGATGCACCTGTGCGCCAGAGAGAGGTATGGAGACCTGAGAGGATTGTGGCAGCTTTCTCAGCAACCCCGGATGAATTTTGTTTTTTATCTCCATTGATGAATGATAATATCCAGAAATATGTGTCTAGAGATGCACAGCACTAACCTGTACGAACTTTGGTGAAACACTTCAGCAAAAACTCAAGTACATGTTTAAAGTGAACAGCATTTACCATAATGCTAAGGGGTGAACTGTGCTGGGAGGTGAAGCAGTGTGCTTCCATCCCCCTTCTGTTTGAACATTTGTAAGGATTGTCTTTGCCTGAGCAAATAGTATTTTCTGCTTTCCGAAATGATTTTCACTTAGTAAAATAATTTTTCACAGTGCCTGAAACCCAGCCATGCTGGGAATTATTGAGAGACTTTTTTTCTGCAAGTTCTCCTTTCACTGAGGTTTTCTAAGAACAAGCAGTAAATTGAAAACGGAACAACCTTTTCCTAAATAAGTTTGCAAAGGTTGCAAAACTACAAAACCCAGTGGGTTAATACATCTATTGCTGAGATCCGTATGTAACCTGAGGATCCCAGTTTAAATCCTGGCAGGCAGTTTTTAGGTGGTCACTAATTACTGTATTTGTGTATTTGTGTTGTTTTTGCATAACAAACTTTGTAGTGTGTACACCGGACCGCCCGAGACCTTGGAGCAGGACGGCGCGCTTCCATGCTGCCACTTTATTGAACAAGTGACCACATCCTGGCCTTACTGTTTTCCATCTTTTGGGCTGCCCAGAAAAAAGGAAGAAATCAAACTAAGCATGTGTCTTGCCGAAGACCATAGGACCTAACCACGAGTGCGACGAACCTAGGTCATCTGTTTGTACCATTCGGTCTAACCGAATTGCCTACATTAAGAAGTCACCACATCCGCATTCCTTTGGAAATCATCTACCATCTACCATTTAGCCCCTGTGATCACCTGAACACCATCACACAGGACAAAAAAGGGACTCTGAAAAAAGTTATCTAGCATCCACACTACTGTATAGTCAGGCATACGTCTACCATCTTGAACTTCATTTCGGTCTCCTAATATATTATCTACCATGCCACTCATTTACCATCATTTTTGATTTTGGTCCACATTATCTATCCATTTTATCTTTCATCATTTGTGCCCTGAAGAAGGTGATACCCAGTAAATGGGTGTCTCACCGAAACGTGCGTCGGCGCTTAGATAAAAGTTCCTGATAAAAATTGTTTTATTCTATTCAATCTCCATAAATGGGAACCCAAATGCTTTTAGCACATTCCGAATATCTTTATTATGTTTCTCGTTTTATGTATGAGTGTGTTTGTTTGAGTATGATAAAGGATGTATGTTGCGACTGATGAATGAATAAATGGGACCTGCTTTTCTTTCTTTCTTTCTTTGTGATTGTCAACATATGAAATCTTAGCATGATATATCGTTTTTTCAATTAATATATATATTAAAAAGCTGCATACAGAAAATCAAAAATAAAGTAATTTTTATATCAATCTTCTGATTCGAAGAGCATGATCTTTCTAGCACGTTTAGAGTGGATTTAAATAGCAATTGATGCACAGCATAGCCCAGTCACATAGGTAGAGGTCTCATGTTTTTTATTTTACATTACAAAAACACCAAAGTTGGAGATTCGTGTGCTAAAAACGTATACCTTCAGTGAAGGTACTGATATGCTGCAA
This sequence comes from Lissotriton helveticus, assembly GCF_964261635.1. NCBI lineage: Eukaryota > Metazoa > Chordata > Amphibia > Caudata > Salamandridae > Lissotriton > Lissotriton helveticus. Next base: position 857,318,208 of record NC_136065.1, read on the forward strand.
GTCTAAAAGCGCTTTAGTGCCTTTTTAGGTGTAGCAAGCGCTATGTAAACACCCATACCATCAGGGTTTTAAATTGGATGAAAAAGGTAGTGGTCTCTAAAATGCATGTGGTTGTCGAAGCAAAACTATAAATTCTTTTGTGGAGGCGTGACCTACATAATTAAGGTTATGACTTTAAACATGTAAACTAAAAACATGTGCTTCACACAGCTGAGATTTCTGCTGTTGTATTCCGACGGTAAACAACATTTACAACGCAACTTTTACAACGCACTACCATTACAACGCATTTTTTACAACGCAAAAACTTTTACAACGCATACCATTACAACGCATGTTTTTACAACGCAAGTACTTTTACAACGCATGCCATTACAACGTAAGTATTGGTAAGTATATAATTATATTTAATATTTTATATGTTTGGTTTTTTTTTACGTTTTCAGCTTTTGGGTAAAGGGGTATTTTTAGGGTTTAGGGTCAGTTTTCAGTTTTTGGGTAAAGGGGTATTTTTAGGGTTTAGGGTCAGTTTTCAGTTTTTGGGTAAAGGGGTATTTTTAGGGTTCAGGGTCAGTTTTCAGTTTTTGGGTAAAGGGGTATTTTTTGGGTTCAGGGTCAGTTTTCAGTTTTTGGGTAAAGGGGTATTTTTAGGGTTCAGGGTCAGTTTTCAGTTTTTGGGTAAAGGGGTATTTTTAGGGTTCAGGGTCAGTTTTCAGTTTTTGGGTAAAGGGGTATTTTTAGGGTTCAGGGTCAGTTTTCAGTTTTTGGGTAAAGGGGTATTTTTAGGGTTCAGGGTCAGTTTTCAGTTTTTGGGTAAAGGGGTATTTTTAGGGTTCAGGGTCAGTTTTCAGTTTTTGGGTAAAAGGGTATTTTTAGGGTTCAGGGTCAGTTTTCAGTTTTTGGGTAAAAGGGTATTTTTAGGGTTCAGGGTCAGTTTTCAGTTTTTGGGTAAAGGGGTATTTTTAGGGTTCAGGGTCAGTTTTCAGTTTTTGGGTAAAAGGGTATTTTTAGGGTTCAGGGTCAGTTTTCAGTTTTTGGGTAAAGGGGTATTTTTAGGGTTCAGGGTCAGTTTTCAGTTTTTGGGTACAGGGGTATTTTTAGGGTTCAGGGTTAGTTTTCAGTTTTTGGGTACAGGGGTATTTTTAGGGTTCAGGGACAGTTTTGAGTTTATGGGATACAGGGGTATTTTTTGGGTTCAGGGACAGTTTTGGGTTTTTGGGGTACAGGGGTATTTTTAGGTTTCTGGGTTGATTTGGTTTTTGGGGGTACAGGGGTACAGGGTAAAAAAATTAAATTAAATAAATTAAATTAAATTAAATTACATTAATTACAATTAATTTAAAAAAAATATATTATATACTTACCAATACTTACGTTGTAATGGCATGCGTTGTAAAAGTACTTGCGTTGTAAAAACATGCGTTGTAATGGTATGCGTTGTAAAAGTTTTTGCGTTGTAAAAAATGCGTTGTAACGGTATGCGTTGTAAAAGTATGCGTTGTAACATCATACATCCTATTCCGACATATCACACAATAATGGACATGCGCCCAAAGCAAACCTACCCTACTGGCTTAACCAACGATATATCAGATAAATCAGTACTAATGTGTCAGAACCCCTTTCAGGTGGCCACGCTGCAAGCAGGGGTTACTGGGCCCAACCTTGTGGGCTTTTATTACTGCTGTCCCAGGTCTGACCTAATATGGGTCCTGAGTAACTGGCAAGTACTAACCCTTTAAGCTCTTGACTCTCAATGGTAGTGTGGGTCGAGCACTGATAGGTTCTTCGAGGGGAGGTAGGTGTAAGGCAGTCACATGTACAAGACTCAAAGTACAAACAGTTACGACAATAGGCTGATTGTCCAGTCAAATACTTGATTTTAGTATTTTAATGTAAACACATAAAGCATAGCAACAACACACTAAATAATTACCACAGTCTCTTAAGTTTGGCGCCTTAGTACAGTCCTGGGAGAAATCCATATATCCTTCTTTCCCTTTTAGTGGGGATGCTTATTCCTTATTTGATAGAGGCGACATTCAGATGTGTCCCACACTAGTCCTCACGCATTAAGGTCTACGTTTGGACAAAAGAGCCATTTTAGCAGTACTAGATTCTATGTTTTGGAATGTCCCCTGCAGGCCCAATGGCCTATAACAGTTTTACCGGACCTGATAGCAGTTGGACAGGATAAGAAGACGGCATGTGTCTGTGCCAGACGTCCTCTATAGGCTTCTGTGTCAATTGATAAGTGTTCTTCACAGCAACCAATGATGTAACAATCCAGGGTGACAGCCCTAACATCACAGTTGCACCCTCCTGGCCCAAACGATCATCGATCTCAGCTCACACAAGGGTGAGCACCATAGCCTCACAATGGCCCCCTTTTGGCATGCGAAGATTGCTGGTCTAAGGCCTCACAACAGAGACTGCCCTAGCTTCCACTAGAGCAGGCAGATGGCCCTCACACTTGCAGTGGTCCCAACTGGATTGGGTGTCTCACACTTCGCTCGCTAAGATCCACTCAGAAGGATCTCCCCTGGGCCTCACTCCCTCCTGGCGCTCTTGTCCTCCTCACAGGATTCGCTGGTCCTGACTGACAAGCAGAATGCTGGGGCTCCAAGTTCAGAGTAAGTGGTAATGACTTACTGGGTGAAGTCCCCTCACCCAACAGGAGGACTAGTAGATCTAGTAATAAGATATTTTGTTGGTCTTCTCTTAAGTTGAACCTACCTGTAGAACAGTGCTGTTGAACCACTTATGTGACTCAGGCTCTCCCCTTTGCAGTCCAAATCCAGACACAGATCGAATTTAGTGTCAGTTCCTTTGGTATTCTTATTGTGGGTGTTGACTTGTTTGAAGAGTCCTCTCCTCAGCCCATTGTTTTGTCAAAGGGACAGTCTGCCAGCGATGGAGTGACTCCAGTTTTGATTGGCCCACACAACAGTCCAAAGAGTAACTGGAGAACCCATCTGGCTAACGTTTTCTACTGAAATATCTCATAAAAGTTCTGAGGTATACACCTTCCCCTCTTTCATAATTCCCTTGTTCTACAGAGCCAATTTTATCCGACCCACCATCTCCAACAATGAGCCCAGGCCCCACTGACCAGTACCTCTTCTTGAAATCAAAGAGACCTGCTCTACCTCACCTCCACCAGTGTGTGTGTTTCCACCCCATGTAAGCAATTCACATCTCCTCTCTTGGGTTTCAACCTTCCCTTCCACTAGCATTTCCAGGCCGTAGCTTCCAAAAAGCAACCCAGAGGCCTACATGGTATGCACCATGCACTGGCACACACACATCCCAGCACACATAGGCAAATGCCACGCGCTGACTGTTGCTATACACATGCACCACATAAGCCAAGGGTGAGTTAAGTATACAGCAGCAGAACTTTCCATGAATGGGCCCATAGGCACTACTCCAGCCATACAGCTAAAAAGGTCTGTTCACACTACTTATTACTGCTAATTGCAAAACAGTATTATGCCACCACACTCATGTCACATAACGTCTGGCAAGGTCAGAATCCCTGTACCACTATGAGGGTAGTACTCGGTGCATTCCCACCCGGTCTAACAATGCGACATTAGAAGGGATGAGAATAACTTGCGTAATTCCGTGCATCGTAATCATTCAGAAATACTCTCAATGGAGAATAACAGCTGATTAGTATAACTTGGTGCCAAATGAGTTCTGTGATAAAACGCGATCTGAGGTTTAAGAAGCTCAGACTTCTCCCTTGAGTTGATACAATTTTTAGGAAAACGCTGTCTAATCGTGTTTTTATCTAAACGATTTTCTAAGGGTTAGAAAAACAGAGACAATCTGATGAGATCACAGAAAGACTTAATAAAATTCAGCCAAGGAATTCTAAGTGCATCAGGGGAGCAAAGACAATCAATAATAATAACCCTATTGAGAGAGGCTATAGGGTTAGACCAATTTCTATGTCAGGAACGGAGGTGAGGATTATACTTTACTTTCTTCGCTTTAATTACACAGCAGCCATTTTAACAAAACACATCTCAACCAATGTAAACAACAAAAAACTACCCGTCCCATGATTCCTTGTGAAAGGTATTGAGAAAACAACCAATCATATAACATTGGTAGTCCATTGCAACATTCAATCAGGCTCCTTTTGTAACTGTAAGAGTTCTTCCTTTCTTTTGAATCCCCTCTTTCTTCGCTGCTCTCAGCCACAAGCTAAGCCGTTTTTCTTTTGTCTCTTACCTTTACATGTGCCAGCAAGCATTGTTCTGTAATTTTGGATGATCGTGAATGCATTCCTTTTTACTTAACTTTGCAGGTGAAACGGCAGCGGGAACGCTCTGCACTCCTTCACAGCCGATACTTGGTAGTGCGGCTCCAAGCCGTGGTAGATTAAGCTATGGGGCCCATGGAGGAGCGTCTGCACTGCTTATTGCGCGCAAATGCACAAAAAGGCCCCAGGTAACTGCATAGACACCCGAAGCCTCCCTCAGTACCCCTAGGTGAGGTTCCACAGCCAGAAAAACGGTCTAAAGAGGAGGGGGTGGACCTAGATGCTTTTGCCTGATTAAAACAGGCCTTCCTAGCACAGACCTCCCCAAACTCCCCCCGCCCCACTGACATCCCATTGGACACCCCACAAGATCTCTCTGCAGTACCCTACTCGGACCACCAAGGTGATGATTCACCCTCAGACGAGGAAGCAGGTTCTTCGAGACCATGGCGCCCTTCCCGCCTACGCAGTGAAGTGCCTCTGGCCACGGAAGGTTAGACCAGATTCTTCACCCTCCTTCTGCAGACTGGGTCCCCTGTGAAAAGGTGGTACAATGTGTGGCTAATCACCTTCACAAACCACTAGTAAAGGAAGCCTGTGGCTGCCTACGAGCAGAGTGCTCTAGACCGTCTCTAGAAGGGAAAGTAGCCCTGACCACCGAAATTGACCCCAGGATGGCCACTTTCCTGGCAAAATATGTAAAGGACCCTAAAAAGGGTATAGATCGGTCCTGGAGGGCATGCCAGGACACGCTCTTGGATATCGTGGGCCTGTTGACCAAGATCCTGGACATGGCAGAGGATGCCAAGTCTTCGGGAGCCTTGATCTTACTGGAGACGGTTTCCAAATGGGTGCAGAGGGCAGTTTTCTTTTTGGGTAACGCCAATTGCGCACTGTCTTCAGAACGTCAAAAAAGGAACATGCCTCTGAGGTTTGTTTGGGTGCAGGAAAGTCTCCCTTCCTGCACATAAACAATCCTTCTTGCAACACAGGCACCCTTAGAACATGGGGCAAGAGTTTCTGCGTTGGTACTAGGCAGCACATAGTGCACCAGAGCAGGGAAAGAGCACAAATGTACTATATCTTGGTATAGATGGCGTATTACTGACCTCTCGATTTCACACAGTACAAGTTGTCTTGATGCTTTGCTCTGTATCATAATAATTATAAATCTCCCCATAGTGTCTTGGTCTTTGTATTTAGGCCACAAGTCAGCACATAATTTTTCAAAAAATTTGTATCCAAATCTAGATGACCCATCAAAGCAGCAAAATCAGCTACATGTTTTTCCAGTCCATTAGTAGTATGCAAAAGTAAAATGACCTCATATGCAAAAAGAACTACAGAGCTAGCCGTATGACCAATGTGAAGCATTTCCCTTGGAGAGTAATTAAGGGCTAAGATTATTAATATACAGAATTAATAACATTGGGGTCTAAAACAAAATGCTTAATTTAAAATATATGACACATTCTCTACAATCTACAAATCTAGCAGTGGCAGAAGTTGGTATGTAAATAGTGGAGAAAGTTATTAAGTGATATGTCAAGATCCATAGAGAATAACATCTGCTTTAACATTGACCTTTAAACAAAATAAATGAATAGGTCCAGGATTATGGTAATCTCGAATTAATGACTAACAGAGTTCGAGGTTGGTCAAAAGGGGGCCTGGTCTCTATGTTAGACTTGAACTGGTCCGTGGGAAAGTTTTCTGGTACATAAACTTTACCAGACAGACTTTCTGAAATGGGATCTACCAAAGCTAAAGCAAGTACTAATGTTTAAGGACAAAAGAGAATATGGGGACGGGAGCAGCCTATATAATCGTAAATAAGCTTAAAGTAAGTAATCCACTGTTCAGCTGAGATGTGGTAAGCTAAGAAAGTTCCAGGACCCTCACCAAAGAAAGAGTTAAACCCTATTCCAAAAAAGTAAAACATCTTTAAATCTGCTATCCTGTTCTAGCTGCATCAAAGCATTTGATCTAACAATACCCCATTATTCGTTTTAGGGCAAGCTAAGAAGCTGCTCTGCGGGAAGCATTCCTAACTTTACATTGGGACATCTAGAAAGACCAGCCCGAAGACACCAATTGGTTGCAGAACATACAGGGTCAAACCATTGGTGAGTGGGCTGTTGAGTAAAACTAACAGATCTGGTTAGGGATGTTGAAATAACAGCTCAGAGACTTAGAAAACATAAAACAGAATAATGACTTAAACAAGTCAGGAAAACAAACATCAAAACAATCACAGGTAGAACCAGATAAAATTGTTAAAACGCTTTTCGGACCCAGAAGACAGCAGTTAATTCTCAACTCACTGTCCCTAACTTGACAGAGTAACGGTTGCTACAGAACGGGTGTGGCCGGCTGGGGTAAAGCTCTTATCTTTAACTGCTGGCTGCCCCCTCTCCTCTGTCCTCCATCTTTGTCCTCTTCATCTTTCTGTCCGGGTGGCGGCAGCATGAAGCACCTGGGCAGACAAGCTCCCCATAGACAATCACAACGATGCAATGCAGCATTGTGATTTGGTCTGAGCGCCATGGATCGGCGCTTTGATTGGAACAGGGAGCCTTTGCAGGTTCATCAGCAGGCTGTGTAATGCAGTCTGGTCAAAACACACAAAGTGCACATGAACTGTTTGGTCGCCCCAAGGAGGCCAGACGAACAGTTCATCCACACTCAAGGAGTCCACTTCTCCCCTGCTCTAGTCAGCCCTGCCAGCCCCACCAGTGACTGTAATAGGGAAAATAAAATGATAATAACGATACTCTATTATAATTTTTTTCTTCCTTTTGAACAGCAGAGGAGGCGCCACTGACTAGACAGACTCAGAGGCAATATTACAAAGTGGTGGCCAGGCAAACAAATTTAAACGAGAAGTGGATTTGGATTATGGTCGCAATAATAGCTCACCTGTACAGAATAATCAACACAAAAAGTTTTCAGACGATTAGATACAAAAATGCAATCTATAATAAATAGAACGGCCTCTACCTGTAAAAGCTGGAATGCTCACATGATCAGAATTAAACAATTCATGTACAATGACAAGATCAATAATAAGGCAATACAATAATGCTCCACATAATTTAGCAGATAAGAAAAATTCATGTAAAGAGAAAGAATTAGGAAGAGGTAAATTAAAGCCAATCTTAGCAAAGAAATCACCACCCAAAACCACAGATATAGTAGGTGAGGGTTGGTCAATAAGAGACATAGGGCAGTAAGTTGGCCACCATTATAAAGAGCGTATACAAATGAGTAAAGTTGCATAGTGAAAACAAATCACTGTAAAAAATAAACAAACAGCTGATTTTTTTTTCTAAGAAAGTGGCTATTGATTGGGGCAGGTGCTAAGAACACTGACAGAGCATTTAAGAGATACCCTGAACCAAGTTTAAAGTCTACCATGCAAAGAAAATTGATAGAGAAGCAGACAAAAAATGACAGATAAACCTTTCACATACATCATCAATATTTGGCCTATGGTTCTTGAAACATAACAATGCTAAAATCTCTTGCATAGGGCACCCAACTGATTAAACTTAGGGGCCGATTTTGATGCGGTCGGAAACGGCTTCGACTGTCAGTCAGCCTTTCCGACAGCATCGAAATGTCCCATCCGGATTCTTTTCCAACCAACCAATTAGGATGTGGTCGGTAGGAATCGAATCCGAACGAGTTTTCCGAATGGCTTCAGACGAGCTTAGAGAGCCCTTCTACCATTTGGAAAGGAGCCTGTAATCCCAAGGGTGGCTATTTCGGCCTGAGGGATTACAATGGTAGATTCCCACAGCCATTCTGTGCCGGCCATTCTGACATGGAAAGGCTGTGGGAATCTGACTTGGGGGCCCCCCAGCAGGGCCCCCATGGGTGCAAGGCCTCCGGATGGCAGCCTAGGGAGCACCTATTGTACCCCTCTGTTGCTCCCTGCAACCCATGCAGGCACCTAAATGAACTACACCTCTGCTCTTTACAATGAGAGCATGCATTCGATTCGGAATGCATGCTTTCATTGTAAAGAATAGGATTGCGACCTAACAGTGTTCGGTCTCATCCTACTTGCTGGTTTTGGACCGCAGAAAGTAGGTCAATCGGTCTCACTTCCAGATCGACGTCTGGTGGACTCAGGTCCGTAGGACATAGAAATTGGCCCTTTCGTTGGAGGCTAATCCATTTATGTTCCAACTGACAAGACACACCAGACATGCAGATCTGACAGAAAAATCATAACAAGAAAGAGTACTATGGGTGAGGACATTCTCCCTGGTGGGTACGATGCAGGAATCCATACTGGAAGCAGAACAGATTTTGTTGCATATGCTAAGAAGGCAGTTGTGATCTACACAATCAAGAGCTGCAAAGCAGTTGTGAGTAGGAACAATGGAAAGTAATGAGGAATCACTGCCATTGTCACATATAAGCCAAAAACCTAGCACTAATGTGCTAGATTTTTGGTTTAATGTGACAATGGCATTGATTCCTAATGATGAAGAGGAGGGTTTATTAAAAAAGCCCATTGGAGAAACCTAAACTAAATCATTAAAAGTGTCCTGAAAGCTAAATATTTAGGGAGAATATCTCTTACATCAGCAGGAATTATAAAGGTAACAACCACACAATCTCTTGGACAGATTTTGGGTGATAAGCAGACCCAGGGAATGTGCCTCCCAAGCAAAAACCCTATCATAGACAGCAAAGTTGAAAGTGATTTTAGTGGACAACCAGTGTATCACTTTATTTTCTGAATTTAGAGATGGTTTTGGTAGTATTTGGGGGGGGGGGGGGGGCAAAACAGAGGCATTGGTCAGAATTATGACATAAGGATAAACTTCAGGATGAAAATGCAGAGTCAAAGGTGGAGAAATAAATACATTGGACAAACCTGTGACATGACTAGTAGAAATAATACAATTGGAGGCAGTCTGTTGGCTGCCATGCCTAAAAGATTCAATGGCCTGGATATTGACAGAGGAATAGCAAGTACCAGGCGCAGAAGGCACAGGTCAAAGAAGCACCAGTATTAGGCGCATGAGAGCCTAGTAAAGCACTACTGGGCATGAGAGAAATTAGATCCAACATCATTAATAGGGCGTGCTTGAGAAACTAAAGTAGTAGTAGGACGGCTAACCAGTTTGCCTAAGGCATGTTTAATACAAGACAGCCTGCCTTCAACTATCTTAGAATGTGAATCAATCACAAAAGAAGTTTCCCATAATGCTCGCTAAAAAGTCTTTAAGTACAGGGGTGGCAATGACTCTTCTTACAGATTTTAATGGCAAACAGGCGATTTTCAGGGTCCCCAGCAGCACAATGACCTGGAGGTGTAGTCCTTGGCTCCCTCCCAGGCAAAATCCCAGAAAACACTAAGAGCGTCTCAATCTTTATGGCTTCTGATGGGCGGCCTTAGTGAGGGTGATGCCCAGTGTGGACATTTTGTTGGCACCCCCCAATGACCTCCTTCTCCACGGATTCCCTTACTACCACACTCCAACAGTGCCCCTTACCTCTCCATGGCCTCTCTCTCACATGCATTTCATTCGTTTTATAGCGGTATTCTTACCAGTGTAGGGCGTCAAAGCACTTTGCATCACACACACATTATACAGAGACAATGAATCATATTTGTGTTATTCAGTCTATAGGAAAATATTACCTAAGACAGTGAGGCTTACAAGGTTTATGAATCATGAGCCAGCCACACTACTAAATGATATATTTTAAGAGTGCTTGGTCTCAAGAAGGACCCACTCAGATTGAACATGTACCAGAGTAGTTGGGGTTGGCTTTACTAATAAGAATGTGTTTATACCCAAATGAACCTGTTTAAACAATAGTAGGATAATGAACTAACCTATACAATGAAGTTTGCATGGAGCTCTATGATGGGAGTTTATAGCTTACTGTGCTGTTTCAGGATTGTAAATTTTGTACTGCATGTAATAAAAAGATCTCCATGAGAAAAGCACTAACCCATTGTGTTTTCCACAGAAACTACAGTTCTGTGATCTGCATGGTGCATGTTTGTTACAGCAGGCATATTGATCCTCCGTGCTACTTTATGATGAGTCAAAACTGCCACCAGACAAAACTCAAATCTCTGCCCATCAGGAACATTAATCACCAGAGTTATCTTGACATTTTTATTGGTGCCTGAAAACTGTTGGACACACAAGCAACTCTGCAGCAGGTGCTTTTAAACTCATAGTTTATTTCCAAACATAGTGCCCTAAAGCTGACCCTGGGCTTCTGTTCAGTTAAAATGTTTTCTATAGTTTTCTTTTGCCATACCACATAGGGAAAAGCAGTCCAAGTATTATATGGCTGTAAGGTTCATTGTCGACATTGCTAAGTTAGCATTAGCTCTGCTGCCATGATGCTGCTTTTGGGCACGTTGCTACATGACTTTATTTTGCAAGACTCTGTTTGTGCCTTTCATATGAGAACTGTCTGCTTTCTGTGTTCTCTGCTGTTCCTGGAGTTTAGTCTGAACACGATGTGCACGGTTGATAAACATGCCCCTTGAGATTCTGTTCTGGTCAGTCCCTAGCACCTACACAAAACATGCTAAACACAGCTACACTGCTGGAAACTCGTACTTTGATATTACGGGGATGCATATTGTTCATACACACTTGGAGAGAGATGTTTCCTTGGAGAAGAGCTATGCTGTTCCTATGATGTAAACCTCCATCTAGGCTCTAAGGTATGGGGCCTTCTAACAAAGCCCAGATATCTTCCTTTATAAAATAAACTTTGACTTACCAAGGGGAGGGTGGTTAGGCCTTATAATCCTTTTCCACTGTCTGTATAAGATGACACCCCTTTTTTATATTCTATGGTATTGTAACAAGGCTAACTGTTCTAGGTTTATGCATGTTGCTGCTAGTAGTGGCTCGTATGCTGCATTATAGAGCACCATAGGACTCTGATCTGACGGGTTAGTGCAGTGCAAAAAAGAAAAGTGCGTGAGAATTTAAAATAGGATAGAGAATCTCATTACAATATTTTATTAAACCAAGACCCCTTCCTAATTAAAAACAAGAACAGCGCAAAACATTACTCATGCAGTTTAACAAATATCTGCATAGGGGCCCCTGCACTAACCCGTCAGATCAGAGTCCTATGGTTGTCCTAATGTTGGTATATGTGAACTATGAGTCCGTGGAGGGTACTGCAGCTGTCTCGGTGATCTAGAGACACAAGACCCAGGACGGAGGACCATATGATAATATTGATCACACATGATTTTGATGGGAATCCTAACATAGGTATTTACTCTGCTAACACGAGGTTAACCATCTTCTGTATGACGCCTTGAATCAGAATCCTGTTCTCTGATTTCATCTCAGCATACCAATGAGTTGCTGTTATGTAATTACCTGATTAGATTCTCAGTTGTTAGACCCATAGGTTTGTTAGGTTGTTTATCTCTGATACTGTTCAATAATACTTTGGTCTCAACAAAAATGATGCTGTTGTTTTTTTGTGCTGTTTTATAGACCAATGCCTCATAAATTGGGGCTAACTGGCAATTGCTAACAACAACTTGTAAAGGACAGGGGACTGATGCATTATCAGGAACGCTTGTTTTTCCAAAAGTGCTCTCATTTCTCCAAATACAAATGAGTGGGATTCTGAAATGAACCCATGATAAATAAAATCTCTCTCTTTCATCACACTTGGCCTTCCTAGATCTTTTTAGCCAAAAGGGCACACGAAAAGCCAATCCAAGAACCCTCCATGGACTGTGATGATTTTCATTGCTAATCAGAGTTCAGTGGACCTCTAAAGTAACTTTAAAGAGAAAAATTCTGTACACATTTCCAGTTCCACTGGATTTTGTGACAAATGTGCAACAGAATGATGGAGCACAGTGTTGCACCACAATTTGTAATGCCGCACTCGATATTCTGGAAACACAGTGATGCGCCGTACTTACAATAACACGTATCATAGTGCAAGGGTGCCTGCTTCGGAGGGAATGATTGTTCCTGTGCAGGGAGGTGTTTTTTCCTGCACATGAACTATTAATAATGGTGATTTTTAACGTCTATGTGTTCTGCAGAAGTTGCAACTCATCATTTTCTAATAACCGTTTATGTGCAGGCACAATCACTAATGGCGATTTGCTCATAGAAATAGCAAAAACGAGGAGAAATTAATAATTTATTATTAATTTTTTTGGGTGTTATTTTTGGTGCTTTCCCATATTTAAGTCACCCTTGTAGCGTCAAAAAGCAATGGGTGTTGCGGCGGACACCCACTGCAACAACCACTTCCCGCCCCTTTCTCGCTAAGTGCTGCGTGAAAGGAGCATTATTTACATGGTGGCGTTAAGCCACATCTAGGGCCGGATGTAGGAGCCCAAATACCGGTCGGTAACGGCCGATCGGCCGTTACCGACCGGTATTTAGGAGTTGGCATGTAGGGGCCCTATTTTACCGATTCGGTAAATTTACCGAATTGGTAAATTTACTGAATCTGTAAAATACCGAATTGGTATTTTTACCGATTCTGTAAGTTCCAGATGTAGGTGGGACTCTTCTGAGTCCCAAAGGCCTTTCAGATTCGGTATTTTACCACCCAATCCAATTGGGTGGTAAAAAACCGAATCCAGGTGTGCATGCACATGTGTGCATGCACACCTATGCCATGTGACAGACAGACATGCCCTTAGGGCATGTCTGTGTGCCACATGTCACAGGTGCCTGTATTCGGGGTGCTAGAGGGTGTCAAAGTGACACCCCCTGCACCCTTGCAGGATTCGGTATTTACCGAATCGGTAAATACCGATTCAGTATTGCCCATTGATTCCTATGGGCTTCAAGGCCCATTGGAATCAATGGGCAATACCGAATCGGTATTTACCGAATCGGTAAATACCGATTTTTACAGATTCGGTAATTCAATTACCGAATTTACCTAAATCTCTCTCCTTCTATTTTACCGATTCATAAATACCGAATCGGTAAAATTCGGTATTTATGAATCGGTAAAATAGAATTACCTACATCTGGCCCCTAGTGGCTTAACGTCGCCCTGTAAATAAGGCAAAGTGGTTATCGCCACCAGAACGTCAAAAAAGTGACGTTCTGGCGGGGATAAGCCTGTGTGATAAGGTAAATTGTGAACTTTGGAAACTTCAAGAAGACTGAACATTGTAAACTTTGGAAATGTTGCAGATGAAAGAAATATACATGAACAGAGCTCGGCTTCGACACATATTTCTAGGTACTAACAGTTTTTTGCTAAAGCAAGCTGGTGATGATTTATTGGCACTGAGCCCGGCATGTGGTGGAACTGAGAGTTTGCTTTGTGCAAGCACATGGGGTCAGGAACAAGTCTGTCACTGCCAGCAGCGGCTGGTCTGGTGGCAGAGGGGTGGGGGAGGGGGATTGGGTGGCGGGGTGGTGGGGATGGACAGGCGACAAAATAAATAAAAAAAGAAAAGCACTTACCTGCTCCTCGCCGATCGCTGCTCTTCTCCTTCCTGCTGTGTACGTGATGAAGCTCCCAGACTCCCCACTGCCAAACCCCGTGCTTCTCTCTCTCATGCTGGTACTATGCCTGCTGTTCTCTCCACTCGGCAATGCAGCTTGGGTTGGAGAGCTATCAATGTGCATGACGGTTTGGCCATCCTAACACACTGCCAAACCGTCATGAGCATGGACATCAATGCTGCCCACCACTCCCCTTCTGTGACTGTCATGGCAAGGCCCCGCCCCCAAAGGCTGAGCTCCGTCCAGAGGAAAAATAAAATGATAAACATTTTGTTTTATTATTAATTTATTTTTATTTTCCATCAGATGGCCAGCGGGGGTGAGGGGGCGCAACACTCCTTGGCCATAGCGGAGGAGCTGCCGCTGGTCACTGCTCTGATTCTGACTTTCCACAGGGAAGAGGGACAAGGATGGAAGACTTTCGCAGGGCTATTGCAGGTAGCTGATTGTGAAATGGGCCCATCTCACTGTTGTAAATAGGATGGTTATAGATGACAGGATACTTCTAGTTGATTACATGTAGATTTATTGTTGGAAACAGCTGAGTACACAACCTCGCCAGCTGACCAGACCATCAACTGACACTAGTAGAATTCTTACATGAAGAATCAATGTACAACACTCACCTCTCTGTTGGTTCCATATACTGTCCTGTTTTGCAGTCTCCAAACCTTGTTTTCCTGCTGCTGCTTGTTCTGCTCAGCTGCTCATTGAACAAGAATGTGTTACTCACAGACTTAAGAGCACTGGTGTCCAACATAGGTCCATGAGAGCTGGAGCCATGCTAGATTTTTAGGATAACTGTTAACTATGTAAATAAGTTTCATTTAATGCAAATTTACATTATGAAAATATGTTGAATATCTCGCAAAGAACCAGCCCTTGTTCACCAAATTTGGACACCATTGCTCTAAGGGAAGAGGAATCCAGAAAAGCTACCTCAACCTCGAGTCAGACTCCACAGGAAAGGCCTCAGGTTAGCGCCAGGGACTAGCTAGAAGATTGTAAAATCTGAATGCTCTCACAGAGACATTCATTTGAATACTATTTTTTATTGGGTGCTGATAGCTGTGTTTGCTAAGAATGTATTCCCACCTGTTCACTCCAATAATGGGCTAATTTAGAAAATGTTACCTCCCAAGTATTTTTTCCAATTGGAAGATGACAGACATTTTATTTCTAAATGCTTTTGCACACATATTCACCTTAATCTGCAGCACGCCTGCCTATAAACTGTGTAATATTCACATTAAATTGACCGTGGTTAGTATAGGCCTAAATTTAAAATGTCTCATGTTAAATTGTTGTTGCCTCTGCCTTCACTGTATTTTTATCTCGTTCTTGTTGCAGGATCCAAGCTGTACCAGACATTAATTAAATATATTGTTTGTTTTCATTTTTGTGTGACTGTTTATCTTTATATATTCCTGGGAGAGTGAATTAATGAGCCTCACAACTGCAAGTGGGAAGGACCAGACCGAACTGTATCATCCTGCTACAGATATCAAGCTCAAGGTCATGCAGCAGGGCCTCCATGATGTGGTAGCTGTGAAGAAGATTGAAAACTTTATTATAGCAACATATTCGATCTCGTTTGGTTCGCTTCATGGAAAGTACAAGGAGTTGAAACTTTCTAGAAAACAGGATTCACCTAAGCTTTGCTGAGTTAGTTAGTTCAACTGCCCTTTCCACTCTCCTCAGTAGAGATGGTTTCTTTGCCCATTGGAGTTAAACTCCTGGGCATATTTCCTTCTCACTTACTAGCCTGCATTTTATTGCATGCCTTTAGAGGCTTTACTTGATGAGACCTTCTCCCTTACTTTTTCCAACTTATCTGACTTCTCTAGGGTAGCATATTAGAGAACTTCCTTTCATGGGAAATGTGCCTGCTCTGATTTACTTTAAGACAACTTTAAACTGTTTGTCTTTGCATTTGTGATTTTATTGCTTTGAATTATACTGACTAATTGACTCATGTATTGATCACTGATTTATGACTAATGTGAATGATTTGAATTAGTAACTTTGCTAATCTGTATAAACCTTCATGGTTTGCAAATCTACCACAATCCGTCATTTGGGTAGGGCCAATTGTGCTTCACATTGTTCAACTGTGTTTGGTCTGTTGCTTTACGCCACAGTCTGAGACTAAAGGTCTATCTGCTTGAATGCAGCTTGTAGTTGAGCTTGCACCAGAAATTTGCATGGTACAAATCTGCTGCAAAAAGATCTTGTAGCAGAGGATGGTTCCAATTGGGAGCTCGAATTGTCCCCAGAGACAGTTACAATCAGCCCCAGCCCAGTCTGTGTTCCTGAGGTTCCATGGTCCGGACAAAACTTTTTGAGGTGTTCTGGTGTTCCTGAAGTGATTACATTGTCCTAGGAGAGTGAGTATAAGTACGGTTACGCATCTTTCATTACTTGTTATCGAGAGTTGTGGTGTTTGTGGTGTTAATGAGTTAGTGTGTTTCGCAGCGTGGTGTCAAATTCTGTCCAGAAGGGCTGGGTGTTGTAGTTGAGAATCTAAATGCTTTTTCATATATATTGATTGTGCTTATGAAGATAAACGCGAAATCTTCCAGTAAAGATTTGAAGTTTGCTCATCAGAATCATATTACCCTTTTCCCCTAAGAGTGACTTTCACCTTTGCATTTTCTTTAGCAAAACAGAGAAGAGTTTTGGTTTTGGATTTTTGAAAATTGGCTGAGCGAAGCTGATGGCTACAGAATGAGAACTACGCTGAGGTGCTGAGAATGGTGTCATCTGGTGCCAAGCTGGTATTGGCCGGTTGGTGTGTTTCGCACTGGGATTGGTTATTAACTCGTTGGGTGTCATACTGTGAGTGGTCTGTTCAGTGGTGTCATGTTGAGATTGGATGCTTGTGTTACTGTGTTTTGCATTTGCTGAGAAACTGCTGGTTGTTTCAGTTGAAATGTACCTATTTTTGTGTTTTGTGCCACATACAGATTAAAGATAAGCATTTTAAAGACATTGGGCCCGATGTAGGTAATCTCGATTTACCTACTCTTAAATACCGAATCATACCGATTCGGTATTTAAGAGTAGGTAAATGGGATGTAGGTAATTTCTATTTTTAAATTACCGGTAATTACTGAATCTGTATTTACAGATTCGGTAATTGCCATTGATTCCTATGTGCCTTGAGGCCCATAGGAATCAATGCCAATTACCGAATCGGTAAATACCGATTCGGTAATTACCGAATTTGCAAGGGGGACAGGGTGTCACTTTGACACCCTGTTGCACCCCTCAATTGTGTATGGGTGCACATGTTGCTGACATACATGCCCTTAGGGCATGTATGTCTGCAACATGGCACATTTTTAAAGCAAAAAAAATGCTTATTGAAGGGTTTTCATTATTTACCACCAACTTCTAGTTGGTGGAAAATAACGAATTCTTAAACCCTTGTAGCACTGATTACAGTGCTACCTACATGTCAAATTACAGAATCTGTAATTTTACCGATTCGGTATTTTACAGAATCGGAAAAATTACAGATTCGGTAAAATTACCGATTCTGTAATTTGACATGCCCCTACATCTCAATATACAAATACCGGTCGGAAACGGCCGGAAATCAGTATTTTCGGCCGTTTCCGACCGGTATTTGCCTACCTACATCGGGCCCTAGGAGAGCTTTATTTAGTAATGATGTAAGAATACCTGTCCATGAGGAAGAGGAGGCCTATCCAAAGGGCATGGCCGTGCATTACATGACAACCAAGGTTAGGCTACAAACGTGTATCTGGGTCACACAATGGAATAAGGTCACAGCAAATAAATGATCCTTGCAGTTTCCCCTGGAAGGTACTTTTAATATGAGAATAATTGAAAACTTGAAACAAGTGTTGTACAAGATTAAACTCCCACCCAGACCTGCTCAGTATGAGGCGTTGAATGCATTGGAGCAAGCCAAACATGCAAAATAGGAGAATTATCACACTCAAGCAAAGTATATGGTCCGTGGTTGGATGGAAGCAAGGTTAGATGTAGAACAACAGGAATGGAGAGAGAATGTTATTCAAGTGGTGGCTACTCTGCTGCAGGTAGAGGACCTTCGCACAACTTCTTTTAAGCAATGTAAATAAAGGAAAAATAAAATGACAACTCAATGCTATTATCATTTATTTTTCCGGCTGCTGCAGTGCGGCAGCTTGGTGGGGCGCCAAATGTACCGTCTTCTCTCTTGCCAAAAAATAAACATCCTCACCCCAGAGAAGAGTCAGCACATGTGTTCTGCCACCTTTGAAGGAAAACTTTTGTTAGATTGTTATGGACTATGGAAAAAAATAAATGCCCTGATGAGTTCTCCCATGCAGTATACTCTTGATAGAATATCTGGAGCTCGTGCAATCTCATTCACGGACGCCATAATAGCTTTGTCTGTTCACCAGTGGTGCAGTTACTGTTCCTACTTCCTGGGCAGCCGCTTTAAAAGGTTTAAAAGGCTATCTGTGGGGTGTGCCAACATTTCACTTTCCTGGATTGGCTCCCTCAGAGAGCTAGCTCCTCCTCCACCCTTATCCTTCACAGAGGACTAACATGCCCAACCTCTCTAGGACTGATTCTTTGTGACAAGCCACCAATTGCAAAACAGTCCTGCTGTCTGAAGGGTGCCCTAGAGCAGACACTGGAAGGCAGCAGTGTCTGCATTCGGTACAAACAATTGCGGGCCTATGTTGTTTACCATGGATATATTCTGTCAGGCAGGGCTTTAAGTGGGAAAGAAAAAACTAGGAGTGCTCCTAAAGAGGTGTGGCCAATTCAATTAGGGGCATGGCCTAAATCATGAGAACTAGCATTGTGTTTCACTTCAATATAATGATGCAGTTGTTGACGCACAATTTGGCTAGCCCTAGAGGATACAGGTTCCCTTCTTCAAGACTGTATTGTTTACAGCATGATAGCCTAAGGAGTTTTTTTTTCCCTGCATTGATTACAACCAACTAAAATTACAACAAGTCAAATAGGCAAAAATATGTCAATGCCATTAATAAACAATGCACACAGTAGGGATATGGGGCCAGATGTACGACCCTTTTTTGCGGGCGCAAACGGGAGATCCTCACGTTTGCGACTGCAAAAAAGGGATTGGCATGTACATATGCTATTTTGCGAGTCACTGAGTCTCAAAATAGCATTTATGACTCTCGCTTTTAGTAAGGGGCGTCCCTTCCTAATAGCGAGTCTGAATGCCATATACAATTGTTTTGCGGCTGCATTTGCGGCCGTAAAACACGCCCAGTGTACCACCTACTTCAAGTAGGTGGTAAACCACTCGCAAACGGGAACCCCTCCCCTTTGTGAGTATGTGATAAAATATTTTTAAAGAGCAGGCAGTGGTCCCAGGGACCACTGCCTGCTCTTAAAAAAATGAAACTGAAAAGTTAAATTTTTCTTTTTTAAATGCATCCCGTTTTCCTTTAAGGAAAATGGGCTGCATTAAAAAAAAATAGACTGCTTTATTTAAAAGTAATCCCAGACATGGTGGTCTGCTGACCCCAGCAGGTCACCATCCCTGGGAGTGCTAGCCATTCCTAATGGGGTCGCAAATTGTGACAGCCTCATTAATATTCATGAGGCATGCAATTTGCGACCTCATTAGGAATTGCTGACAGTGTACATGACACTGTTATACATCCCAATTTGCAAGTCGCAAATGCAATGCAAATTGCGAGTCGCAAATTGGTAGGTCGTACATCTGGCCCATGGAGTTTAACAGTATTTCGACATGTCACTATTCCCCTCTGTGCCAACGCGGATTCAGTTTTGTGATTTTCTGGCTGGTCCTCTGAAATTATGAGATTCTGCTGCGCTTTCCGCATAATTATGGCTTTGCCACAGTTGCTACTTAGTCATCTGCTGCATAATCTGTGGATTTTAACCCAAAAATGTGCTTCTAGTTCAAAAGGATTGTAAAGGTATTAAAGATGTAGTCACGTTTTGCTGTGCAGTGGACAGCCCTTCGCAAAAGTTGACTAGTCACTTATCAATTCCTTGTTGGTGTATTTCAATGGTAAACTGGATGAAGTGAAATGTTTGCTCAGGCAGTAATCACATGTGTAAAAATGGAAACATAATTAAATACTGTCACAAAATGTGCCAAATTAAGCTGTATTATCTGCCTATTCTTGCAACAGAATTTATTCAACCCTGCCGCACAACTTTAGTCCTTTCCTGCTGCATAATTATAGTGGTCCTGCTTTGCGATTTCACACAGTTATCTGGCTTGCTCGCAATAGGTAACTGAGGTTTCATAGTAAAATTGTTTAGTTTAACTTACATTTATTTTCCATAAAACATGTGCAAATTTTGTACGCAATTACCTAAAGGTTAAAAAAAACCCTGTCACAGAATATAGTTTTCTTTTTAGCAACATCCTGGACCCTGACATCTCCCACTCACTAACCTCCAGCCCAGGGCATGCAGGATCACAGTTAATACTCGGTTTTGAAGCCCTTCAACTGCTGTATGCAAATCAAGATTGCGTGGAAATGCACCAAATGCACAAATTCGTGCTTCCAGGCCTTCATCATTTACAAATACTTCAAAAGCAATTTGCACCCCACTAGGAATGCAGCCACGGACCCCCAGGGGGAGTGCGCCCCACAGTTTAAGACCAGTAAAGCACAGAGGGGGTATGAGGACCTCTCGCTGCGCCCCCACCTCAGTGGCTGACACCACAAGGATGTTGCTGCTCTTGCATTGCAAAAAGAGAAAGGAACTCCAGTGAGGAAATGACTCTCTTTAAAGGATTTCCCTTCCCCTACAACGTTCACCTGGCATGACGTCATGCCGTAACTTCACTAGTGCAAAGTGAGCAAAATGAGCACACGCACATCATAAAATAAATAAATAAATAAATAAATAAATACATTGATACTTGTATAGCGCACTACTCACCCGCAAGGGTCTTGTACGAATACCACTGTGGAACCCATCCTGGCTTTCTCTGTGAGGTGTCCACTCCTGGGCACCCCCAAGATGGAGGCCAGGCATCCTTAGCGTTGTGGGGGCCGTTGTGGAGATTAAGCAAGCTATTGCCCAGAGTTGCAGAGTGGGACTCCATGATTGGAAGAGGCACCGAGGCGAGAATTATCAGGTCCGTGGAATTTTGAGCCCAAGACCCGCCGAGGCGGGGAATTGAACCCTGGTCCCAGGCTAGACCTCTGCATCAGGGTCTGCCACTCTAACCATTGAGCCACACTTCGCATGTGCCTGCTGTCACTGCAGTCCAGAGAAAACATGATCTGCCTGTGCCAGGGCACAAAACAGAGCCCAACAGAGATCAGTTTTCGAGGCCCCCTTTTAAAAACTGCAGGTGCTCAGCTCAGCACCAGTGAGACCCAGCCCACTTAAATCCCTGCTGTCAGGTTGCACCTGAATACCTTGTGGGAACAGTCACTGCACGTCTCAGAATCCTAATTTGAGTCGAACTGACTTGCTAAGCACCTCCGCAAAGTACCCAGGGTTGTTGCTGCCATTGCAACAGCTGTAGTGGTATCGGGGCCCAGAGCCTAGGAGGTGGGGGGGCCTTGGACCCTGATAATTTGTGCATTTTGCTACCTAAATGGGGTAATTTTCCTTGTTTGGACCAGACCCCATTGCATCCTAGCTCTGCTGTTGGAAGTACCACCTCTGATGGATAGTCACAGAAGATGCAGCAAACACCACAAAATATTCCTGGCTGTAAACTTAATCATTTCTCCCTCGATGATCCACGGAACAGTAAATACGCATTGCAAACTCTCTCTCAAACAGGGGGCAGCCTCTACAGGCAGACAGCGGTACTGCAGGGCCAGGGCTCGTTAGAAAAAACTTCAACCTAGAAAGCCACCAACGCGGCCTTGAAAAACATAACCAGCTGAAACCTTCACTCTGTGAGGGTGTTTGTTCCTTTGAACGCAGCAACAATTCAAACAATTTCCATAACGAGTATATACATGTATTGCTGGTGCTAGAGTGTGAATGAGGAAAGGGAGTTTATGGTGCCAAGTAGAAGTTTTAGTTTTCAGCTTTCCTACAGTTCTAGAAGACTAGCGTGCAGAGCATTGCAAAATGTTTCACTTTGCATCGTACTCTTAAAATTGTAACTTTTGCACAAATCTACGTCGCACGTATCCAAAATGATCCAGCATAAGACATGCTTCACAGAAAGTTATGTTCCTGTGTACATTCACTGTGTATAGAAAACACACTTAGGCCTCTCTTATAAATTGTGCGGAGTGGAATTACTTTGAGAGAGTCTGCAATGTTAGTAGCCCTTGCAAACATTTACCACCTGCAGACAGCAGGTGATAAATGTCTTCGCCAAACCCCTAGATTCAGGAATTATGGGGCATATTACCAACAACTAGCGATAATTATCGCTGTGTTGGCTTAGCGGCAATATTTCTATCGCCGCCCTTCACCCTTTTTTATCGCTGAGATACCTTGCAATCAGCAAGGTTTATCTCAGGAGCAATCAAAAACAGGAGAAATTCGTGAATATTGCTGTCAATACAGCGATATTCAGGCATTACCGTGACAATGCTCTTAGCCATGTTATCCACCTCTCATTGGATAACATGGCTAAGAACTGGTCAGGGCAGGCGTTAGCTTTTGGAGATATTCGCGCTTAGCGCGAATATTTCCAAAACAACGCCTGTGTTGATCATAGGAGATAGCGATGTTAGCGACTGTTTTCAGTAGCTAACATCTTGGCACGCCCACTTTGCATGTCATTAGCGATAATTATCGGTGACATGCAAAGTGGGCCCCTAAATGCCCGCTATAGCCTACAAGCTGTCGCTAACTGGTGTTAGCGACAGCTTGGTAATAGGGCGATAAAATTATCGCCGCATTAGCAGGAAAAAGTCCCGCTAATGCGGCGATAATGGCCCTTGGTAATATTCCCCTATGTGCGGAATTCCACCTCATAATTCTGGGGTCCACAGATATTCCCCATTCTGAGAGTGACTAACTCATAATTACAGTGATTCTGGTACCAGAAAATCTGGGAGTCCAGAATGTCTGCACAGAATTGCTCATTACACTTACTTAATTAGATCCAAAACCGTAAGCATGACGAGAAAAATTCTGCAAATATTTTCTCTGTTCCAGACATTTAGAAGCTAAGGGACACATCCTGCCCAAAATTCAGGCCTGTATGTCAACCACCTACCTGAAGGTTATTCCCATCAAAACCTAATTCCTGCTGTTCGGCAAGAACAATCAGCTAGTGAAAACTTGGATCGCTGACATGAACCTGGATTCATGGTCTAAGTCTTGCTCAATGTCAAGTCACTTGGATTCACTCTAGTCATCAATCTAACCCCAAGGAAGACATTGGCATTAAAAACGAAACATCTTTGTACCATCTTTCCTTATTCCTTCAACAAAGTGACTTCATAACTGCAGTTTAAGCCCTGATGCTCTCATGTCTGGATAGTAGCATTACCCCAGCCGCGGCCCATGCAGGTAAAAGCAGTAGGGTGGTGGGGCCGGAGTGGGGGGGGGGGGATTTCGACAGACGACGAGGGAAAATTAACAATTCATAAAATGTTCCCTCGTGGTCGTCTGCCGAATCCCCCCAACCCAGCCCCAACGACCCACCGCTCTTACCTGCATGGTCCGTGGCTGCATTACCCTGTTCCACAGCCATCCAGATGCCACATTGGCCTCTTTTGAGACCATCCAATACTCTTCAGCCCCTCTCTTTAAGGGCCTTTAGAAACATATGAAAAATCACGAGGTGGAGGCAGTAGCTATTGAAGCTCACTCCGCTTCCGAGTGTAATACCAAGTAAATCAAAGGAGAGAGAAACCTCACAATTTTACCTCCAGAGTCTCACCAGGAAGTTTTAGGAGACCCTCACAATTTAGCTCTAGCCAGAGGTGTATACCATCTCCACTCGTGTGTCCTAGCGGTTAGATTCATCATCCAGTCCCCCACCTGGACATGAGGATGGCACAGGTAGGGGACTGGGCCATCATATACTCTTCCTCCATCAGGAGGGAGAGTATCTGGATGTAGAATTAAGTGGGATCTGTAAAATAGTGAAACTGTGCTTATCTACACTATTGAAACTCTGTGTCTTTCTATAATGTGGCACTGGATTTGTTAGATGTGGCAAGTATGTGAGATCATTCTAAGTGGTGTATGATAAGGCACATTAAATATATGTATGTGGCAATAGTGACATCCCAGGGGAAGATTGATGTCTGCAGTTGATAACAGTGCTCTGTCTCCTTGGCATATGAAGCCCTATCTCTTTTGGGGAACCAGTAGTCAGGACAGCATCAGACTGGAGATGAAGTGCAAAAATTGAATAACAATGCAACTGGCCATCTCCGTCTAAGCACTTAGGGGCATATTTATGAGCCCTTTTGAATCGCTCCTGCACCAAGCATTGTGGTTCAGAAACAACACAACTTAAAAAGGTCACTTTGCTTGACTCTGAGTGGCTTCATAAATCTCGAGGAATGCAAAACTGTGCAAATCACTGTTTTGCACTACTTTCAGGGAGGCGTTTCCATGCGTGCTCTGTGGGTGTTCCCACAGACCACCCATTGATTTTGACACATTCACAGATTTAACAGAAGTAGTAGAGATGGAAATGTGCCAAACACCTACACCTCCCCAGCTGAGGTGTAGCAAGGAGAAATATGTTGATTTCTCCCCTTTTCACTTTCTATGTGTGCTGTCTTCTGCAGCATACATAGAAAGAGGTAAAAACCTCTATGGATTGCTTTTGTGCAGGAAAGTACCCCTTCCTGCACAAAAACAATCCTCCTTATAAGGCAAGCATCCTTGCACCATGGTGCAAGGGTGCCTGTGTTAGTGCTAGGCAGCGCACCGAGGAAAAATCAGAAATGTGCTGTATTGCCTTAAACACAGTGCCTTCCTGCCCTTTTCCTGTCACACAATGCAGGACATTGACAAAGCCACAGTGACTGGCTGTGTGAGAGGCTGTATGGGTGCACAAGTGGGAGTGGGAGTGGTTTGGTGACTGAGTGGCTGTATGGGTGACTGAGTGGCTGTATGGGTGAGGGAGACACTCTTTGCTTAACTGAGTGTTTGTGTGAAGATTGTATGGGTGAGTGAGTAGACGTGTGAGTGATTGAATCAATTTGTGAATGGGTATGTATATATATATTACCTACTGGTAGTTGCCAGCAGATAGTTATAGTTAGGACCCAATTGCCATAGGAGAAGCATTTTTTGACTTGCTTATAACTTCGGGGCAGTTTGATGAATCTTCATGAGATTTTGCCCTGGGCAGTTTGATGAATCTTCATGAGATTTTCCTAAAAAAAGTGGCACAGTATGTTTAGTTCTGCATGGACATTTTAATGGTGATCCGTAAAGCGGGGGCCAAGAAAAATGGGGGTTACAAAATTTGCATTTTCCATGCAATTTCCCATAGGGAATATGAACGCAACTACATCCCAAACTTCTGGACAGAATTACACCAAATCTGGCAAAAACAAGGTCTTAACTATAACTACCTACTGGCGACTACCAGGGTAAGATATATATATATATATATATATATATATATATATATATATATATATATATTCACTGAAAAAGCATAGGTTTCAGGGACGTTATAGTTAGAAATTAGCATTTAAAAAACCTTATAAATTCACTGAAAAAACCATAGGTTTCAGTGGTGTTATAGTTAGCTGGACGTTTCACTCGTACAAAACCATAGAAATGTCTCAGTTATCATTAGTTCTTCTAACTATAACTCGTGCGCCTGCAATGCACTGCTGATGATGTCACATATTATATCATCCATGACATGGTCAGTGACATCACTGATGACATCTCAAATGACATCACTGATGACATCACTGATAACATCATCAAGTGAATGTGGTTCTGTTTGAAATGTAAATATGTATTATATATATACCAATCTGTATTGAAGAATGAGTGGATATATAAGTGTCTGGATTGAGGATTTAGTAGCTGTCTGACTGTCTGTTTAAGTGAGTAATTAAAAATGTCTCACTAAATACATGGGTTAGTAACTAAACTATGTGAATGTGTGCATCACTGTCTCTGTTGTTGTGTAACCTGCTGCATCAGTTGGTCACTAACTACATGAGTGTCTATATTGGTTATTGATTAGTTGGCTGAGTATTTGTATGGGAGACTGAGTGTGTGTATGGTTGGGTGGGGATGTGTAACTGTGCATAGTTGTGTGAGTGGTGTATTGACTAGGTATATGAGTTTAAGAGTGCATGTGGAAACAGTTCTTTGGGTGAGTGAGTGTGTTTATGGGTGTGTTGGTGAGTGAATATATGTCTCAGTGGTACATCTCCAACTAATAACAAAAATAAAAGGCAGTGTATGTGAGAGTCGGTGTATATAAATAACTATACGTAAGAGTCGGTGATTGTGAGATTGACTGTATGGATGAGTGTATACTTGTAATAAGGATTTTATAACAGTTAGTATGAGTTACTATGTGTATGAATAAATGAGGTGTTGTGTGTATAACTGTGTAGGTGAGTAAATGCATAACCGACTAGGATGAGTTCTGGTGTGTCAATGTCAATTTAGGTGTATGACTGCATTTGATATTTGTTCTATTGATCAGTGACTGCATGTATGAGTGATTCTGTGGGTGAATCGGTAGTTGTGTGTGTAGATCTAGGAATCAGTGAGTGGGTATGTAGTAACTGGCATTGGTGTGTCAATGGTTTAAAAAATGGTACTCTATTTTACAGTGAGTGATCAAAGGTTACACTAGTGTGTGATGAGGTGTATCAGATTGTCACGTGAATGATGTCATCAGTGATGTCATTTAAGATGTCATCAGTGATGTCATCAGTGATGTCACTGACCATGTCATGAATGAAGTAATATGTGACATCATCAGCAGTGAATTGCGGGCGCGTGAGTTATCGTTAGCAGAACTAACTATAATGGAGGAATTTCTATGGTTTTGTACGAGTGAAATGTCCAGCTAACTATAACACCCTGACACCTATGGTTTTTTCTGTGAATTTCTATGGTTTTTTAAATGCTAGTTTCTAACTATAACGTCCCTGAAACCAATATTTTTTCAGTGAATTTCTAGGGTTTTTTAAATGCTAATTTCTAACTATAATGGGCCTGAAACCTATAGTTTTTTCAGTGAATTTCAAAGGTTTTTTAAATGCTAATTTCTAACTCTAACGTGCCTGAAACCTATGATTTTTTTCAGTGAATTTCAAAAGTTTTTTAAATGCTAGTTTCTAACTATGCCTACAGAGGTAGGACATGTGAAGAAAGAAGAAAAATACTCACAGAAAGAAGCAAAAGAAATACAGAAAGAAGCAACAGAAGTCCACAAAGACGAAGAAAAGTGCAGGGTGAAGCAAGACATGTGCAGAAAGAACCAACAGAGGAGCTGAAAGTGACCTTGTTGCAAAATCATACTGTGCCCACAACCTTTTCAGACGGGTACTGGTGGTAACTGACTCTGACTAACCAGACCTGGAGCCAGTGCTATGCTAAAAGACACTTAGAATACAGTGAAAACACCTACATACACTAGGGAACACAATGTGTTGGGGTACCCCTCTGATTAGCATGACTTCCTCTGTAAGGCCCTAGTGCATATTAGGGCAGGGGGATCAAAACTACTTCTTAAAACGCGCTATGGGGTGCATTTGCATAGTGGTGAAGGGAGGGGGGCTGAGGTGACATGTGCAAAAACTCCCTGTTCCCGTTTTAGGTTGAGTGATTAAGTCCCCTTGAATCCTGACAGTCCCTGGGGTTCAACTAGCCAACCAGGTACCTCCAGTAAGTGCCACAGAGCTGCATTGCAGAGAGATGTAAAAGAGGCGTGGCCTGGACCTCCTCTCTGCAAGCAGTCCTGTGGCGCTTACTGTAGGTACCTGGTGGGCTAGTTGGCCCCCCAGGGGCCCCACGGATTCAAGGGGAATTTATTATTATTTTTTTTAGAAGGGGGGCTGCGTAGCCCCCCTTCTTTTCCCATTTTGTGGTCCCTGGGGACCCCATCCCCCATTCCTTAGGGCCTGACCCCTTTTTTTTAGAAAAAAGGAAAATGAAATGGAAGGGGGCCGTGTGGGGCCCCCTCCCGTGGCCAATTTTGGCCCAGGGACCCCATCCCCTGGGGCATGGCCACATTTTGTTTTTTTTTATGTGGAGGCCTAGGGGTGTTTCTACCCTGCCCCCTTTTCTTGTTTTGCGCCTTAGTTTTTAGGTCTCGCCTACGCAGCACGCATGCGCTGCATAGGAGAGACCTAATGCCATCGGCACAGCTTTTTCAGCAAAGAAGTGCACGCATTGCATTGCTTGCAATGCCAACGCGTCCACGTCTGGAGATTTCCTTGCGGGAGTGCGCGGCGCCATCTGGTGGCACCATATGGTCGCACGCTCCCGCAAGGACATTGCGCATGTCCCCTCCCCTGCTGTCAAGGCGCACACTTGTTCTTTCTTGGAAATGCTCCTTTTAGTGATTACATGTTATGATAGAAACAACCACTGCGGTCGGGCTGGCGCTTGAACATGCATTATTTTTATTGTTGTTAACTTGAACGTGATTAAATGCTTGTCACTCTCTCCCTCTGTATATTATTAAAATGTTTACACTGCGGTCGGGCTGGCGCTTGAAAATGCATCGTTCTGTTCAATAGCTGCAGCTTCTTTCACCCGGATCTCTCTTCATATAAAACCACTTAGGGCCACTGCGGTCGGGCTGGCGCTTGTTCTAGTTGGCATGTTCACACCAGTGTAACGAACCGACTAAATGTCCAGACAGTTCAATAGCTGCAGCTTCTTTCATCCGGAGCTCTCTGCATATAAAACCACGTGGGGCCATTGCGGTCAGGCTGGTGCTTGAAAGCGCATTGTTTTTATTGTTATTAATTTGAACGTGATTAAATGCTTGTCACTCTCTCCCTCTGTATACTATTAACATTTTTAAAGAGTGATTGACTGTTAGCCAGTTTTTAATCGTATGTTTTTATTGGCGTCTGTCCTCCATGTTTGTTTATGTTTTGACAATTAATGGATCAAAGGAAAAGCTGCAAACCCAGACTGATGTTTGTTTCTATATACAATTGTGTAGCAAGGGTGCCCGTGAGTCCTAGTGCAGACAGGGGTGCTTGTTCTTTCTTGGAAATGCTCCTTTTAGTGATTACATTTTATGGTAGAAACAACCACTTCAGAATAGAAATTGAAGGCCGTCCAGGGTGAAAGAAAACGCAGACCCTACTGGCCTCACTTGTGGCCCCAAAGCACATAACCCTCAAGTAACACTTAGCCAGGCACTGCCAACTGGACACTTACTTACTCCACCTACAGGAAAGCGCTGTGGGTCATTCTTAGTACGCCGGAACGCGCTACATACATGTTACAATATGAACCAGTACAAGGGCTGCAGATTTATAGACTCTGGGGCAGCAGCTTGCGAACCGTCACCCCATAACCAAAGATGCTGCGAGGGTTGAAAGCCGAGTGAGAAGCTGGACATCTGGCTCACTTCATTATTCATTCACTCACTCATCCATAGCTCCGCCGAAGGAGTTCTCCACTGTGCGCTTCCCATGCCGGGCAGACACAGAAGTTTTCTATGTCCTAGCCCCCCTGCCCCCCTCCCATGGGAACCTCTCTCATGTCTTTGGACACACAGATAAGGTCTGGGAGAACGTCAGACGTGGGGGGGCTCTGATGACAATGTGCGCCCAGGGCACAGTGCGGGCCTTTCTCTGTCTGGCAAACACTTCCATGCCTCTGGCCCACGGGATGCCTGTGCCTGCACCCCTGCAGCCAACGAGACCCCCACCAGGGCCTCTCACGACAGGCATCTCAGATGTCCGGGTTATGGCACTGTCAGGCCCTCCGAGGCCACATCAGTCCTCAAACACCAGGACCCATCATAAAATACCCAGGGGGCGCAGACTCCTTTCACCCAATGGCCTGTTAGCAACCCCGCTGTGCACTCACGGCGGCCACCTTTACGGCACTCAGCTTGGTCTCAGGACAGGCTTCGGACCCAAGAAATACACAATTATTAATTCATTACATAATGAAGTGCGCCATCCACAGGGCGGCCGATACCTCTAGGGTTGCGCAAACTTGGAAAGTTGGACAACTCCGAACGTCACCTGGCTTTTTTTAAAGATGAGCAGTAAACAGCTCCCTACCCCGCCTGTCACCCCCAGTGAAAGGCCCCCTGCCCCGCTCCCCTCACACACAGCGCCCCCTGGTGGCGTTTCCGGTCCCCTGGGACTGCACGAGACCGTCCATGTAGACTGGTCCCCTTCCACCTGTGGCTCTAGCACAGCGTGCATTGTCGGTGTTTAGTCGCCCCTTCACGGCTCTGGGCCCCTGGTGCTACTGCACCTGCTGCACTAATAGTCTCTAGAAGAGGTGTATAGGGCGTTAAGTCAATTTTCCTGGTGCAGGCATGCAATGAGCCCGTCCACTGGTCGAGCTGCAGAGTACATTATTGGACCGTTAACTCTGTTGGGAGCCTTGGTGCCACTGTGCCTGCTGCACAATTGTCCCCCCACCCCACTCACAAGACGCTATGGGTGGCAGACGTTGCTTACCTTATGTAAGGGCAAGAACAGGATATATTTAGCAAACTTTTTGGGGCGGCGTAAGCCATTCTTAGATTGCAGTTAGTCCCTTGACATTAGTACGTTTAATGGTGTCATGTGTACGAAACACCGCCCGACCCCTATGTGCGTGACCTTCTCTGCTACCTCTCACCAGGTGCTCCCCCACCCCCATTGTCTTACACAACCTTCAAAGCATTTTTTTATGTTGGAAAGCAGAAATAACTGACATTGCCAACGCACCTCCGTGTTTTGTTTTGGGGGACTTCATATGCAATATAAAACCACCATTTAAAATGCAATAGGTCTTAAAGTTACGCATGCTTAAGCTATTGCCATTGTAAATAACAATGCATTTTATTTAAGTCTTTAGAAAGAAAACAAAAAATAAAAGGCATTGTTATTTGCAATTTAATAGCTTAAAGTCACATAACTGCGAGACCTATCGCGCATGGCGACCTCCCCCTGCTGCCGCGTGTAAGCTTGGGGTCGAGGTGGAAATATCTAAAATAACGCATACAAAAATAAATAAAAGAAAGGATTCATCTTCATTGTTTTCCGATGCATTAAATTGAAATGCTTCCGGTTCACTCTACAAGTTCTTCAAAGAGAGAATTGTACACCAAAAAAACACTCTGAGTATGTCAATATTATCACAGTGTGGGGGTAAAGCATAAGTTCAAAAAGTTGGGCCATCATTGGGAAACTAAGCATCCAGCCAATGCGGTAATACATCATCTGTAATGTCTACAACACTTGCTGTCAACAGAGATGGATTACAAAAAGCATTTGGAAAGCCAATAGGCCTTGCTTTCATTTTCTACCCAGAGTTACAATTTGTAAAATTAATCAACGATGAACAGTGTCGACAGTGTTTGCTTTATCTCAACACCCTGATGTTTATTTGCATTTGTAATGCTGCCGCTGCACGTTTTCTTGACCATTAACAGCAAAGAAAAAAACAGCATTGGCATAGTCAATAGGTCTCGCCTTTGGGACTTTATAAGTGTTTAGCCATGCAACGGTTGATGTTGTTGTACCAAGGATATTGTACTGCATAACTAAATACTTATAAGGTTCCAAAGGCGAGACATATTGGCTATGCCAATGCTTATTCTGTTTTCCTGTGACTCCGTACTACCGAGTCACAAGATGGCTGCCAACACTTCCTGGTTTGGAGGATTAACAGACAATTAGCATGAAGCTCATGCTCGGGAGGGTGCACGGATCCCCTGCGCCTCTATATATCGAAACTTTTATTTTTTGATGTCCGCAGCAACTACTAAATGGATTTACACCATTTAAGAATTTTTTTATTTCTGAAAGTCCAGAGGCCTCGCCCCTTTTTACACCTCTCTGTAATACAGCTCTGTGGCACTTACTGGAGGTACCTGGTGGGCTAGTTGGACCACGGGGACCCTCAGGATTCAAGGGGACTTAATCCCCCAACTTATAATGCGCCAGGGGGCGTGTTTGCAGAGTGGTGGAGAAAGGGTGCATGGTCTTTGTCTACCTCTCACCAATCCCACTGCGTTTGGCTTGCTGGAGGTAAAACGTAGGCTAGTTGGCCCCTAAATGACCCCCAGCAGCGAAGGGGACTTCAATCCCCATCCAAGAGCATGCCAGGGAGTGCATTTGTAGAGTGGTGGGCAAAGTGGGCATGGCCTGGTACGAGTACTTACCAATGCTGCTGTGTGGGACTGACTGGAAGTAATAGTTTGGGAAGTTGGCCCCCAAGGATGTCCTCGGGGGCCAACTACCCCTCTTGTTACCTCTAATAAGTTCCACACAGTGGGATTGCTAAGACGTCTTCGGGGGCCATGGCCCCCTATCTCTACCGCTCTGCAAACGTGCCTTGTGCCAGACTACGGGATGGGAGATGAAGTCCAATTTAGTCCTGAGGGAGTTTGGGGGCCAAGAATCCCTCCTGATACCTCCTGTAAGTCCTACGCATAGGGTTCCCTAGTGTATGTAGGTGTTTTCACTGTATTCTAAGTGTCTTTTAGCATAGCACTGGCTCTAGGCCTGGTTAGTCAGAGTCAGTTACCACCAGTACCCGTCTGAAAAAGTTGTGGGCACAGGATGATTTTGCAACAAGACCTCTTTCTGCTCCTCTGTTGGTTCTTTCTGCACATGTCTTGCTTCTTCCTGCACTTTTCTTCGTCTCTGTGGACTTCTGTGGCTTCTTTCTGAATTTCTTTTCCTTCTCTCTGTGCGTTTTTTCTTCTTTCTTCACATGTCCTACCTCTGTAGTCATAGTTAGAAACTAGCATTTAAAAAACCTTAGAAATTCACTTAAAAACCATAGGTTTCAGGCACGTTATAGTTAGAAAGTAGCATTTTAAAAACCTTTGTAATTCAGTGAAAAAACCATAGGTTTCCGGCAAGTTATAGGTAGAAATTAGCATTTAAAAAACCTTAGAAATTCACTGAAAAAATCATAGGTTTCAGGGACGTTATAGTTAGTTGGACATTTCACGCGTACAAAACCAGTAAAATTCCCCCGTTATAGTTAGTTCAGCTAACTATAACTCGCGCCCCCGCAATACACTGCTGAGTACATCACATATTACATCACTCATGACATGGTCAGTGGCATCACTAATGCCGTCCCTCATGACATCTCAAATGACATCACTATATATATATATTGTTGGATTAAATTCAGCGCGTTATCCAGTGTCGCGCTGCAATTCATCAAGTGGCCCTGTGTTCGCTGGATTCCGCTTTTGTGGTTTTTCGTTTCTCCGGGGTACCGGAATCTACAGGGCCCACCACCCAGCAGAAGAAGAAGTACGACGGTGCGGATGTCTGTGTACACCCCGGGGCAGGTAGGATTTCCAAGCCTGCCCACATCAGAAAGGATTCCTATGCTGAGGAGGTTGAAGCGGATGGGGACCAGAGGAAGCGCCGCTGCGCTAAAGTGCTCCAGGGTTTCGGGACAGTTTACAGACTTTGGAGCAACATTGTCTTTCCCCACCTCATTCCTGCAAATTCCTACCAGACTTTGCCACTGCATGCTGGGACTTGTAGGCGTTGTCTACCAGGCAAACTACAGGAAGCATACACGCTGGGACAGCATAGGCGTGGGAGGAGCTGCGGTCTGTGAACGAGGAGAGGGCAGGACATTTAAACCTCGACTCACGCCCCCACACATGAGCACTTGCACCTGGCGCTGAAGAGGCAGACCACGCCGAAATGCATCCGCCATAGAAGGTGAGCCATACATGGTGACAGATATTCTGGCTTGTGCAGCACATTAAAGCGCTTTTGAGGTTTTCCCCAGTTGTGGCCTTTCTCTTTCTTCGAAGGAGGTTTGTTGGATTAAATTCAGCGCGTTATCCAGTGTCGCGCTGCAAAGGCCCACGCTTCATCAAGTGGCCCTGTGTTCGCTGAATTCCGCTTTTGCGGTTTTTCGTTTCTCCGGGGTACCGGAATCTACAGGGCCCACCACTCAGCAGAAGAAGAAGTACGACGGTGCAGATGTCTGTGTACACCACGGGGCAGGTAGGATTTCCAAGCCTGCCCACGTCAGAAAGGATTCCTATGCTGAGGAGGTTGAAGCGGATGGGGACCAGAGGAAGCGCTGCTGCGCTAAAGTGCTCCAGGGTTTCGGGACAGTTTACAGACTTTGGAGCAACATTGTCTTTCCCCACCTCATTCCCGCAAATACCTACCAGACTTTGCCACTGCATGCTGGGACTTGTAGGCGTTGTCTACCAGGCAAGCTACAGGAGGCATACACGCTGGGACAGCATAGGCGTGGGAGGAGCTGCGGTCTGTGAACGAGGAGAGGGCAGGACATTTAAACCTTGACTCACCGCCCCCACACATGAGCACTTGCACCTGGCGCTGAAGAGGCAGACCACGCCGAAATGCATCCGCCATAGAAGGTGTGCCATAGATGGTGACAGATATTCTGGCTTGTGCAGCACATTAAAGCGCTTTTGAAGTTTTCCCCAGTTGTGGCCTTTCTCTTTCTTCGAAGGAGGTTTGTTGGATATATATATATATATATATATATATATATATATATATATATATATATATATATATATATATATATATATATATATATATATATATATATATATATATATATATATATATATATATATATATATATATATATCCATACTATTATTATGAAGAGAGAGCCCAAACTTTTGAGGCGGGTAATCTCAGTAACCACAGCACCAATCACAACACACAACACCCAATACAGCGTTGGAAAGGGCAGTTGCAACAGGAGGACATAGGCTATGCAGACGGCCACCATATTATTTTTTTTTTTTTTTGCAGAGTTTTATATAGCGCGAATTGGACCCGAACTGAATCAGGTATCAGATCGCTTTACATAGCACCAGTTACGTTACATGAGGACACACATTCATTTTTGTTAGGCATGGGGAGATTAAGTGATTTTCCCAGAATCACAGGATGTTTGGCGTCGTTACCAAGACTCAAACCCAGATCCCCAGGTCTGAGGTCGAGCGCCTTAGCCGTTAAGCCAACTCCTCTATACACTTAAAAGGTAAAAGAACCATGCCAGCAAAGTAGTCCCTTGTGGGCGTGTCTGCGTTGTGCTGTGGGCGTGGGCTGGGGGCGTAACTAACGCTGGGGGCGTGTGGTACGGCCATCACATCGTGGGCTGTGGGCGTGTGCTGGGGGCGTGACAAACGCTGAGGGCGTGACAAACGCTGGGGGCGTGTGTCCGCCCTTCATGCCATGTGAGTCGTACATACAAGCACCAATTACGTTGCTGCAGAGCATCAAGGGGCACGCTGGGGGCGTGACACGCTGGGGGCGTGTGTCCGGCCTTCATGCCATGTGAACGCAATTGCGCCGCATCAAGGAGCATGCTGGGGGCGTGAGAAACGCTGGGGGCGTGTGCTACGTTCCGCCCTTCATGCCATGTGGGTCGTACATTAATCGAGGATCGTCTGCTGTGGCCGTGTGCTGGGGGCATGACAAACGCGTTCACCTGGAGGCCTGGTAAGTAACGTTACTGCAGCCTCTCCTGCGCGCTGTTACTGAACTCTCTCATTCAACGAAATTACACGCGCCTGCTACCATCAACCAGGGCTCTAGCCGGGCTCAGGCGGCGGATCATTACACTAATTACACGCACCTGCTAACATCAACCAGGGCTGCAGCTGGGCCTCAAGCAGGGGAACACGAGCCTGCTAACATCAAACAGGCCTGCATCTGGGCCTCAAGCGGGGGAACACGCAAATGAGCGGGACAATTACTGCAGCCTCTCCTACTCGCTGTCACTCAACTCTCTCATTTAACGGATTTACCTGCGGCTGATAACTCTCTCATTCAACGACATTACACGCGCCTGCTAACATTAACCAGGGCTGTAGCTGGGCTCAGGCGGCGGATCACTACACCAATTACACGCGCCTGCTAACATCAACCAGAGCTGCAGCTGGGCCTTCTCCGTCCCTATTCTAATGAAACAAAAAATGTTGTCTAGCGCGAGATTTTAAAATAAATTGCCCTAGCCAAATACACACATTACACACATTCTATTTCATACCCGGACAACGTCGGGACTGGCTGCTAGTATATATAAATATATATATATATATATATATATATATATATATATATATATATATATATATATATATATATATATATATTAGATTGGTACACATTTTTATCACATAGACATATTTGTACAAATATATATACATATCATCGGAGAAGACCGTTTGGTCGAAACGCGTCGCCAATAAACGCAATTCCAACACGGACCCTGGTGTGCGAGTCATTTGTGTGGTTCCTGTGGGAAAAACTCGAATTGGGAGCCCTTTCCCTCATATATATATATATATATATATATATATATATATACACATATATCCATATGCCAAGTTTCACACAAAGACTCTAGCCACTTGTTACTTCTTACTGTGACCCATAGTTTGGGGTGTGAGTCTGATGTTTTGCGCATTTCCTTGGTGCGCACAGAGGACCCTCTCAGAAAAAAGCGGTCACAGTATCAAGGGAACAATTTGGATTGTCGAGGTATCGGTGAATCTGTGACCCACCATCGCAACGAGTGTGGCATCGTGAAGCTGCTGTGGTACAGCGGATCAGGAGGGCCTGATGAGACGCCGTCACAATGATGAGCGTCTCGAATCAAGATGCCTGCAAGTACGATGGGTGAGAGAATGGAACACTAGGCGAGTGACTTACATAACTCAGCATTCCCCTACATGCGCTGGAGTCTCTTAACGCTGCATTGTGGGACTAGTAGTCTCCGTTATTAGCGCGACGAAGAGAAGCATTCAGCGCAGGTGTGCCTCTTTCCACTGTGAAGGAGGGGCCGTTTAAAGATCGTTTGTGGGAGAACGCTGCATTTGGACTATCGGCACTGATGAAAGCGAGAGCTGAAACCGGTCTGCCCTATCTCCAATAAACAGCCAGTGAAATCCTTACCGAGTCCTCTGTTCTTCTGCTGTTTGGTGAGAAGTGTTTGAACTGATATATATATATATATATATACACATATATCCATATGCCAAGTTTCACACAAAGACTCTAGCCACTTGTTACTTCTTACTGTGACCCATAGTTTGGGGTGTGAGTCTGTATCAAATTCATCCTGTAAGTGGCGCTTCACACACAATCAACATGTCTCCAATGTTTGAACAATGATTACTCAAGGTTGCAACATGCCAAACTCCGTACGCATTTTGGAGACAGCCATCTCGTTGCTCACTAGTCTCCGCAACACATAGGCAGTTTGGCGTGTTGCAACCTTGAATAAATCATAGTACAAACATTGGAGACGAGTTGATTGCTTGTGCGTGAAGCAGCACTTACTGCTGGATGAATATATATAAATATTTTTTATATATATATATATATATATTCACACAAAAAACAAAAGTTACATAAGCGTTATGGCTAGGGATTACTGTGTTTCTACAACAACACCAATACTGGAAATATCATAGTTATAGTTTCTAATTGAAGTCACTGCTGTAATACTTTATTACATAACATATTGTGATCTTCACAGTAGCATATTACTTATTAACATCATGCAAACATCCAAATAACTATAACTCGCCATGTCCGTATGTAATAAGTTTCAAAATGTTTTCATGTCAACATACATTTTTATATTGTTACAGTGGGGTTTACCAAGCGGTCGTTGGGTCAGGAAGTGGAATGCCTGCGAAACGACCGCAGACAGACCCTAAGATCTCACACAAGAACAAGCAAAAGCACAACCTCAAGCGCAAGTGGCGGAGGTGGAGTCGGACAGCAAAGCGGCACAGGGAAGCCACCCCAGAGGGGTCGGGGTCGCAAACGGTGGAATCGTCGATGAACATACAAGTAAGCAGTAAAATGACGATTATCAATCTGTCTAATATCCATTTAACTGCCAGTGAAACCAAAACTCTATCACTGGGTTTGACTTACTGCCCACCCTGCACGTTTAATTATGCGCGCACTAGAATGGACTTTTTTAAGTATATCAGGAAACTGAAATTGAAGAAGCTGTTCTTACTTAATAAATTTAAAGCGCGCACACCATCGCAGGTTGGCACTTTGACTGATGTGGATGTAGTCCCTTGTTTGGCAGGAGAGGTGGGCCTGTATGGGGCTTTGGAGGAATTGAACAGAGAAGGGGGAACTTTGGATGACATCGAGATAGAACGACAGCTGATAACAAATGCCCCCGCATTAACAGATTTTAAAGCCAAATCGACTTTTAACCCGGTGTTAACCTTTGACAATATAGAGGTATTCAACAATCTGGTAATATCTGACTTGAAGAAATTGCATCAGGTGTCCGTGGCTAAGGATGCCAGGAGTAGAAAGTGCAACAGTGCGTTTGGCAGCCTGATGAAAAAGTTACAGGGAGACAACAATGTAATTGTCAAGCAGTCAGATAAGGGGGGCAATATTTTCCTATGGCCCCAAAAAATGTACATGGAGGAAGCTCTACATCAACTCAATGACAGGAACTGTTATTGTAGGAGTGATTGGAAGACAGCTAGAGCGGCCTGGGACGCTTTCCACACCAGACTGTACTCTTGGAAGAGCATGGGGTTGCTGAGTGGGGATGAGCAGAAGTTCTTGAAGTCAAACTATCCAGTAATCCCTGTCTTTTATATGATTCCAAAGGTCCACAAGGATTTATCGAACCCACCGAGCAGGCCCATAATTTCAGCCCGACAAGGTACATTTGAAAATACCTCCCGTTATATAGATCATTTCTTGCAGGAACATGTGAGGTCTTTGCCCTCTTATATTAGAGACACTGGGGACTTTTTGGACAAAATTGGATCTGTGGTGTGGCAGGAAGATTACTTGTTGATGACATTAGATGTAACTTCTTTGTACACGAGTATAAACCATGTTGATGGCTTGCGGGCGGTGGAATATTATCTGAAGAGAAGACCGGCCTGTATGCTACAACATAACAGCATGATCAGTGAAATGACAGAGATCTGCCTCAAAAGCAACTTCTTCCTGTTTCAAAAACAGGTGTTCCAACAACTTAGGGGAGTTGCGATGGGGGCCTGCTTCTCCCCAAGCTACGCGTGCTTGCACATGGGGCTTTGGGAGGAGCAGGTCCTTGGGGGGACCTATGAAAAGACCAGGGCTAGTAATATCATAGCCTGGTATGGGTTCATAGACGACCTCTTCATCATTTGGAGAGGGTCAGAGGGTGATGCATCCCGGTTCATTTCAGATATCAACAAAAAACGATCTGAACCTAAGATTCACTGGTCAGATCAGCAGTACAAGGGTTACTTTTTTGGATGTGGAGGTTAGCATAGCTAACGGATCTACATCGTAAAGAGACAGCTGGCAACACGGTTTTGCACGCCACTAGTCATCACCCTGCCCACCTGATTCGGAGCATCCCCTATGGGGAGATGCTAAGGATCAGGAGGATTTGCAGTACGGAAGAGAACTGTACTAGAGCCCAAGGTGCAAGTAGGGAAAGATTTGTGGAGAGAGGGTACTCTAGAGAAATGGTTGAGCAAGCAATGAGACGAGCCAATAAACCACCCATGCAGGATGAGAGTTCTAATGTTGAATTAACACAAGCACGTGAAGACAAGGAGTCAGGGCAGCCTAGGTTGATAATAGCTTACAGCCGACAGCACAAAGAGATACACAACATAGTGCGCAAGAACTGGCAGGTCATCAAGGGAGATCCGGTGATTGGGGGGATCCTAGCTGATAGACCAGCGTTAACATATAGTCGGGCCAGATCTATGAGCGATATGTTGGTGAGCAGCAGCCCAGAGGTGGCTGAGGATAACTGGCTGGGGAAGAGCAAAGGCTTTATCAAGTGTGCTGCATGTAAGGCATGTAAAATAGGGAAAAGCTGTACTTCCTACACTACGCCTTTCAGGGATGAGGTGATGAGTATTAAAAAGAAAATCACTTGCAAATCAGATTTTGTGGTTTACGTGCTGGAATGCGCTTGTGGTCTGCGATACGTTGGCAGCACGAAGCTGCAGGTCCACAAGCGCATTCTGCAGCATCTAAGAGCAGTCAACAACAGGGATGAAACTTACCCTGTTGCTAGACACGTAAATTCATGCCATGGTGGCGATATTGGATGTCTCCAATATTATGCTATAGACATGGTTCCACCGCTTCGCAGGGGAGGCGATAGGGAGGCTCGGCTGAGAGTACTGGAGACCCGTTACATTTTAGAGCTTAATACAAAGACCCCTAATGGCCTCAATCAAACTGAAGACCTGCACTCATGCCTGTATTGAAATATGAAATGTTAGTGGGTTGTGCCGATCAATTTTTATGTCTGAAATTGTAATGAAATTAGAGTGTATGACACACATATGGAATAACGTCGAACATCTGATGGTCTTTTTAATACATAAACTTTATGGTGATGGGTTGAGTATGACCTTTTTAACTTCTGATAAGCAATGTTAATTCATTGGGACACAAGGAAGAAGTTTGAAGGGGTTTAAAGTGCATCAGAAGCTGTCCCTTAGGAAACAGCAGTGTGGATGCAGTGGTAATAGGAGTTGATATGCCCACTTGGGCTTTATTTTTTGAGCAATGGTCCTCTAACATGTATTCTTCATCAAAATACTTCTTGGTTTTTCCCATTTGCAATATTTGCACAGTATATAGCGAATTTGCACATAATTTATGAAATGTATATTTTATAGTCATGATTTTAACATGTATTATATAATATTAAATTATTTTCTTAATTGATTTTATATTTAATCAATTTAATTAATGGGAATATACCGAAGGACGATAGGAGGGTTAAGAGACAAAAACTTATTGACAAAGCAATATATATTTTTTCTAAGTGTTTGAACTCTTACCCATACGTGTTATTAATCAGCACAGATGGACCATGCATTGTGATTTATATGCGCTGAAATTTTACATGTAATGTAGAGTGCATTTCTTCCTATAACCAGGCTGAAGTCTGTTTTTTATATCCACAGGCTGAGGGGTCAGCAGATGACGCACTTGCACTTTAAATTGATTGGTGGAATGCCTGACCGTGTCATGTGATCAAGGGGCTGAGGTCCCGAAACGCGTCATGGCGGCGTGTGTTTTTGCACAAGGATTGATTAAATACAAATTTTGCAACTTTCCATTTGGGTCCGGTTTTCGTTTTTGTTCCGAAGCGGTATTTGGGACACAACGGAGTTCTTCTTATATATATATATATATATATATATATATATATATATATATATTCACTGAAAAAACCATAGGTTATAGACCATATATAGTTAGGAATTAGCATTTAAAAAACCTTATTTTACTCACACAAAACCATTGAAATTCCATATATAGTTAGTTGCACTAACTATATATCGCGCACCCGCAATCCACTGCTGATCATGTCACATATTACATCATTCATGACATGGTCAGTGACATCACTGATGACATCACTGATGACATCTCAAATGACATCACTGATGACATCACTGATGACAACATCCAGTGACTGTATGTTTCTGTAAAGTTAAAATATGTCTTACATATTGAAGAATGAGTGGATGTATAAGTGTCTGGATGAAGGATTTAGTAGGTGCGTGACTGACTGTATGAGTGAGTGATTAAATGTGTCTCACTGAATGCATGGGTTAGTGACTAACCGTCTTAATTTGTGCATCATTATGTCTGTTGTGATGTAAACTGCTGCATGTGTTGATCATTAGCTATACGAGAGGCTATATGTGTTATTAATTGGTTGCCCAAGTATTTCTATGGGAGATTGAGTTTGTGTGGGGGTGGCTGGAAGGTGTGTGACTCTATGCATAGATGTGTGAGCAGTTTATTCACTAGGTGTATGAGTTCAAGAGTGCATGTGGAAACAGCTACATGGGCAGTTGACTGTGTGCATGAGTGTATTGATGAGTGAATGGATATCTCAATGCTACATGTCATAGTAAGTACATATGTAAAACACAGTACATGTGAGAGTTGGCATATATAAATAACTGTGCATGAGAGCCACTGAATGAGTGAGTGGTTGTATCGATCATTGTGAACTTGTATCAGGGATTGTATAAGAGAGTAAATATGTGTTAGTATATGTTTCAATAAGTAAGGTGTGTTTAACTGTATAGTTGAAGAAATGGAGGTGAGATTGTTTCTTTGCATGACTGACTGGGTGTGTGAGTAACTCCATGGATGAGTGGCAGTGTGTGAGTGTCTGTATACACTGAGTGTATCTAAGGTTATATTAGAGTCTGAAGAGGTTTATCGTATTAGCACAAGAATGATGTCAAATGAGATGTCATCAGTGATGTCATCAGTGATGTCATTTGAGATGTCATCAGTGATGTCATCAGTGATGTCACTGACCATGTCATGAATGATGTAATATGTGACATGATCAGCAGTGGATTGCGGGTGCGCGATATATAGTTAGTGCAACTAACTATATATGGAATTTCAATGGTTTTGTGTGAGTAAAATAAGGTTTTTTAAATGCTAATTCCTAACTATATATGGTCTATAACCTATGGTTTTTTCAGTGAATTTCAATGGTTTTTTAATAGCAAATATCATAAGCTGTCGAATGTCAAGTACGTGGTAAGTAAAAACATTTTCGTGTTTATGCACACTGATCTGCTTTGAATGCTGCCCCCCACCCCTCATTTCTATTAGGAGTACTCTCTCTTTGCAGATAGTGAAGGGTAGTTAACGCAGGCCTTTGCCCCCGTTGTAATCCGTCGTGCCTGCTTCTCTCTCCATTTGATTGATTATTCTCTTTGGTTCATTCTCTATTTACAAACAAGCACAGAGTCGCAATACTCTGTTTAGTCTTTGCAGATAGCGAACAATCGTGTAAAAAAACAAAAGGAATCGAGCAAAATCAGTAGGCCACTAATGGGATCTCTTTTTGACCTCCCTAAAATAGAAACATTAGGAACAACCTGTTGATAATACCAATGTGTATGTACATAAGCGGCGTTCATTTGTGTTCACAGTACCCCTTGTTGATTGTTTGAATCGAGCATTGAATTGTTCGAAGTTGGTTCTCTTAAGAATCTTCTCTGCCTGCAAACGAGGAAGAATAGGAATATTCTCTCTCCCTTTGCAGATAGTGAAGGGTAGGTAACGCAAACCTTTAACACGTCGTGCCTATTTCGTTCCTCATTGATTGATTGTTTCCCCAAACATTGACTGTTTGGGAATTGGTTCTTTTTGGAGGTATTCCCTGTTTGCAAATATACGTAGGAAAATCTTTGCAAATAGTGAAAGGGTACGTAATGCGGACCTTTCTCCCCCGTTGTAATCTGTCATGCCTATCTACTCCCCACTGATTGATGCACCTGTTTCACCCGGACCATTTACTAGAGATACGTCATCTGGCCCGACCAGAGAGCACCCCTAGTGAAAAGGACATATGCAATAATAACGAAGTGATCACTGTATCCTGTTAACAGAAACTTTAGCATGAAACAACCTGGAAAGAAAAGAATAGGAAAACCAAAATCAGTAGGCCACTGATGAACATGAACTTTTATTAAACAACGAACAAAGAAACAATAACATAACGTAATGATAAAACCTATTAATGTCCTAGAAACAAGAAAACGTTAAAATATGCCAGTGGTGAGAGACCAGAAAAACAGTAAGAGAAACCAAATCACCCCTCGCTGTCCCACCGCCTGCCACGCCAAAAAAATCGATAGACTAGGGAAAATGCAAGTCAGTAGAACATCCGCCCCCACTCTGGAAACTTCCAAGGTGGGGCAGGGTT
This sequence comes from Lissotriton helveticus, assembly GCF_964261635.1. Lineage (NCBI taxonomy): Eukaryota > Metazoa > Chordata > Amphibia > Caudata > Salamandridae > Lissotriton > Lissotriton helveticus. The sequence goes on from NC_136065.1 coordinate 857,361,843, forward strand.
GCGGCTACGCCCAGCCGGGAGCAGCCCATATAAGGCGGGTCCTGCTGCCACGCCTCGGCCAGGAGATCCTAACGTAGGGTGTAGCCGGAGGAGAGGCCGAGGCCAGCGGGACACGGCCAGGGGATTGCCTTTACAACGCTGAAGAGTTGCAGGGGGGGGAATATCTCCTCGACCCTTCCCTCTCTCTCCCAGTCCGGCCGCGGTGGCCCTTGACAGTTTCAGGTAGTCCCGCCACATGCTCTTCCGGTCCGGCCACCAACGGTCGGGGGGCCGAGGCCGACGGGATCCGGCTGCAGCCGATAAACCAAGGAACCCGTTCATGGGGCCAGAGCCAGGGGCGTCCGGCCGACATCCACCGGAAGCCCGGCCCGAAGACGGACGGGACACTTCTTCTTTCTTGAATAATGGCTGCGACAACACTGGGGGGGGATGTCTTGCACATGCCTCCGACCCCCCCCCCCTCGTCCTCATCGCCTGGTCCGGCCATAACAAATCTCAAGCGAGACGCCGTGGGGTGCACTGGGAGGGAGAGACGGTGCGAACAGGCCTCTCCCGCCTCCCCAGGTGGAGGCTTCCCAGCTGCACCCTCAGCGCTCCAGGCGCCCGGAAAAGGGTTCTTCCACTGTGGCCATGCTGCAACGTCTCGCCCGGCAGGGTGGAGCCCGTCCGCTCATTTGACCCCGCGATCGCCAGTAGCTACCGAACTCTCAAAATGGCGGTCGACCTGGCAAGAGCGGGCCCAGCATAAAGAAATGGCCCGGTCACTGGTTGACTCCACCACCGTAGTCCTCCACGACCTTGAAGATTCTAGAGGAGCCGCGGGAGTCTTCGACCCCCGATGGGGAATGACTGCCATGATCGCCCGTGGAGTGACGAAACTGTATCCGCGGGACGTCGGCGCTCCCATGCTGGCGCCAGCCTCACTTTGAATTACTAGAATCCTGCAGACCTCAGTTCCGGTGAAAGCACAGTGTGACCCGGTAGGAAAAATTGTTGCACCCCCTCCCCTTTTTGACTGATAGTTCAAACCACCGATCCTTTCCTTTGCCCTTTTAACGGAACTTTGGACTGCCTCCCCCTCTTTTACATTTTCTAGAGAAAACAAAACATTAACCACTACATTAGCATAGCAGTTGACACCAGAACTGTTTTCAAATTGAAAACCAACAACATCTTCAACAGAATCCTTTTTGTTTCTGCTGTGACCCTGCTACAGCACAGGCATTGTCCCCAGCAGTAATTCTGCAATGCCGGTAAGAATAGCTGTGGTGCCTACTGGACTCGCTCACCCCGCCCCACGCCGTTATTTGCTGGGCGGCAACTTACTAGACATCACTTTCGTGCCATCTAGATTTCAGCGCGTTCTGCTGCCTTGGAACTATTCGCACAACAGACTGCTACTGACGACCCACCCCCAAGCAACATCTTCTGAATTTTCATAATTTGAAAGAACTAGTAACATGTCCTCATCAGGAATTCAAAAGAAATTGCCACGGTCTCTTCGTTGTTTAAATGTTTTTACTGTTTTTGTTTTGTTGTATATATTTATATGTTATTAAAGTTTTATATTCCTACTACTTTGTTGGAGTGCTATATATTTTTAATGTGACACATAATTGTAAAAACTTTGATGTACAAAGAGTCATTCCTGAAATCTTCCGCTTCAGGCTCGGTCCCCTCCCCAATCACAATACAGGATGGTTTTCAGATAGTAGGAACACGTGTGGTGTGACGGATCTCATCGGGTGTGGGCCTTGATCTACTATAACTCCTTTGAAGAGGGGTGATTCTTTACAGCTGGAGCCATAAACTACATCTGCAGGGCTAGCTGATAGCCTGGACAATCGGACACAGAGGAAGAGGAGTGTCAGAGGGTGCGGTAGTGAATAGGGCGAAAGGGAGGTGTCGGGCGGGCACAGAGTGTGATTCTCAGGGAAGAGCAGCGCAGATGGGGGGAGGTTTATTGCCCATGCATAAGACAGAGAGCGGGGGTGACCAGTGCCTGGGGAAGATGCTTGCGAGGGTGGGGAGCCATGCTACGAATCGACAGCGTGCAGAGAGTGGGTCTGGTCAAGGCATATAAAATGGCTGCCGTGCACGACAAAAGTGTGGCATTTCAAAAAAGGCAAGATGGCGCAAACAATGTTTTTCAACACTTCCTCATTTCCTTCGAATCGAACGTTAACAGACGTTGGTGCATATTACCAAAGTTAAGCGATATTTATCGCTAACGATGCTTACCAACGAATTTTTTACCGCTAAGCATCGTCAGAAATTATCGAAGATAAACCTTGCTATTATCAAGGTTTATCGCAAATGCGATAATAAACGGCCGCAATGCATGAATATCGCTAAAAAGTCAGCGATATTCATGCATTACCGAGCTAATGCTCTTAGCCATGTTATCCACCTCCCATTGGATAACATGGCTAAGAACTGCTCAGGGCAGGTGTTACTTTTTGGAGATATTCGCGCTTAGCGCGAATATCTCCAAAAGTTGGTAATAGGAGATAGATATCTTGCATGTTGTAATGCAAATTATTGTGGTATATGGAACTCATACCATAATCTCTCAGGAAAGCAGAAACTGATCCTTTTGGGACCGCCTGAAAAGGCCTAGGGGGTGAGGGGTACTCTACTTTGCCCCCTTTTCACGTTCCGAACTATTTTA